>NC_059355.1:12852599-13495724 GCF_019703515.2 Myxocyprinus asiaticus | reverse complement strand
TGAATATTTTTCTCCAGACCCCAGACAGCACAGGCCCTGGGGACAACTTCATCAACGGCAGAAGAACACCAAGAAGAGGAGGAGCCGGACACTCATTACACAAGCACTATCTGGGTCATGGAGCAGATGCAAATGTAGGTCATAAGAAACTCCTTGCGTCAATCAACACAAAAGAAACGCCTGTTTGACTGCATCACAGGCATCAGAGAGGAGACAACCGGAATATTAGATAGCCCTATACTGGGTGAGCAGGGGTCAAACGTCAGCGCGAACACCTCAAGCAAATTAAAACTCCTGTGTCAAAGTCACTACCGCATTTGATTTGTGTCCAGCACTGCAGTGAATTGCTTTCGTCAAGGTTAGATTCGTGCAGCTGACTGTAACTATGGTGTTGTCGGAGGTTGCTTGGGCATTGCTAGGTGATTACTTTGGTGTTCTGGGTGGTTGCTAGGTGGTTCCTATGGTGTTCTGTGGGTGATTGCTATGGTGTTCTGTGTGGTTGCTATGGTGTTCTGTGTGGTTGCTATGGTGTTCTGTGTGGTTGCTATGGTGTTCTGGGTGGTTGCTCGGTGGTTTCTATGGTGTTCTGTGGGTGGTTCTAGGTAGTTGCTTTGGTGTTCTGGGTAATTGCTATGGTGTTCTGGGTGGTTGCTAGGTGGTTGCTATTGTGTTCTCGATGGTGCTAGGTGGTTGCTATGGTTTTCTGGGTGGTTCTAGTTTGTTGCTGTTGTGTTCCTGGATTGTGCTAGGTGGTTGCTATTAGTGGTCGACCAATATGGGTTTTTTAACGGCCGATACTGATATCCAGAGAGCAGGGTGGCCGATACAATGCCAATGTATCACACAATTTAATATAGTAAATAATAAACATAAAATTGTTAAAAAAAAAATCATAAACTCTTATTTAGCACTATATTTACTCAATTTCACACAAAACTATGTAAAAAAGAATCTAAAAAAATTATATTGCATTTTATATGGTAGATAGCAGTTTCTTCTGATTTCTATTTAGTCATCAAATTTTAGTAATTTATTTGAACATGAAGAAATTGTTAATATATTAGGAAGAATGACCTAATAGTACACACAGTAGTCCAGCAACCATGGATGGCATATCCACATTAGCAATTGCATTTCCAAAAAATACAGAATCAAACCAATTGTACATATAGTGCATAGAAAACATTTACTTATAGCACACATGAAGCGCTTTTATCTTGAAGTTGCACCAGAGACTATTTAGCAGAGACGGGCCACTTCTATTAAAATGAATGGGAGAAATTGGAATGCTCAACCAAGAAGCTCTAGCGCTCAACGGATATAGAAAGGAAGTCCCACCTTACAGGTAAAAGAGCCAATCACCTTTTAGATCCAGACATCGCCTGTCAAACAACTCGAGAACGTGCATATGCATTAGCTATAAAAGCTTAAAATTCAATTTTTTAGCGTAATCTGAGGTAAAGAAGCACCATTTATGATACCAGTGTTGTCAGATTTTACTGCTGATTTGAAATATTTTCTTTGATCGTAATCTTGACCAACCGTTTTGGAGATTTCTTTTTTTCCTATTCAAGTAGATAAGAGCTGCACTGTCATGACTGGAAATAGACTCCCGAGAGCGTTCCAAACATGGCCGACAGTGGACTGACTTGCTAGAAAGACTTTGGTTGCACACGCGTTCGTGCGGATCCAGCGAGCTGCAGCAATCTCCTTACAGTTTAAACAGCATGGATCGCCTGCTTGGATTGTGACCACTCACCATCATGATTTGTGAGTGAAAGGAACTTTTGAACCTGATCCACAAGTTTTGATTCTAGCTGAGAGAATACGTGCTTCAGAGGAAGATATTAGATGAGCGCTCGATTTTAAACGAGATATCTGCATATTTGCAAACGGTATATAATAGAAGTTTTATTGATATTTGCCTTTTTATCATTAGACAATAAAGTTAAAAGTTAAAGGGAACTGTTGAGGAGAGAGAGGTAGAAAGAAACAGGTGAGCACTTTAACATTATGAGCTCAAACACATCAGCCACGGCTCTGATATGCAGACAGTTTAAATGAGACTGTGTTGCACACCGGTCTAAACGAACCATGACTGGTCATATACATGTCTCAGTTGCTTCACTTGCAAGCAGGCGATTTTCGGCACCCTCAAGAAAAAAATCGGCCAAACAGGAAAATGTATTTATATATATATATATATATATATATATATATAAAGTCAGAATATTGGCCGATTTATCAGCCTAGGCGATATATCGGTTGACCACTAGTTGCTATGTTGTTTTAGATGGTTGCTATGCTGTTCTGGGTGCTGCCAGTTGGTTGCTATTGTGTTCTGAGTGGTTGCTAGATGATAATAATAATAATTCCTTACATTTATATAGCACTTTTCTAGGCACTCAAAGTGCTTTACATAGTATAGGGGGAATCTTTTCAACCACCACCAGTGTGCAGCATCCACCTGGATGATGTGACAGCAGCCATAGTGTGCTCACCACACACCAGCTATTGGTGGAGAGGAGAGAGTAGAGTTATAGAGTCAATTAATGGATGGGGATTATTAGGAGGCCATGATAGATAAAGGCTAATGGGGGGAATTTGGCCAGGACACCAGGTTACACCCCTACTCTTTACAATAATTGTCCTGGGATTTTTCATGACCACAGAGAGTCAGGACCTCGGTTTAACATCTCATCTGAAAGACAGTGCCTTTTTATAGTATAGTGTCCCCATCACTATGACCCATACAAACCACAGGGTGAGCACCCCCTGCTGGTCTCCCTAATACCTCTTCCAGCAGCAACCTTAGTTTTCCCCAGGAGGTCTCCCATCCAGGTACTGGCCAGGCTCAACCCTGCTTAGCTATAGTGGGCAACCAGGCAAGAGCTGCAGGGTTAAATGGCTGCTGGCCATAAAGCAATCGGTGATTGCTATTGTGCTCTAGATGGTGCTAAGTGTTTGCTATGGTGTTCTAGGTGGTTGATATGGTGTTTTTGGTGGTTACTATGGTGTTCTGGGTGGTTTCTAGGTGGTTGCTATGGTGCTCTCAATGGTGCTAGGTGGTTATGCTATTCTGGGTGGTTGCTGTGGTGCTCTGAGTGGTGCTAGGTAGTTGCTATGGTGTTCTAGGTGGTTGCTAAGGTGTTCTGAATTTTTTTTTGTGTTGCCATGTGATTGTTAGGGTGTTCTGGGTGGTGCTAGGTGGTTGCTATTGTGTTCTGGGTGGTTGCTAGGTGGTTGCTATGGTGTTTTAGGTGATTGCTAAGGTGTTCTGAGCTTTTCTGTGTTACCATGTGATTGTTAGTGTTCTGGGTGGTTGCTGTTTTGTTCTGGGTGATTGCTGTGGTGCTCTGGGTGATGCTAGGAGGTTGCTGTAGTGTTTTTGGAGGTTGCTAGTTGGTTGCTATGGTGTTCTGAGTTGTGCTAGGTGGTTGTTAAGATGTTCTGGGTGGCTGCTAGGGGTTACTCACTGGCCCACCCCCAAGTCTCTTATTGTATTCTGGTCTCTAGGTATGGTTTGGGTAACTCCTTCAATGTAAGTCTTTGGGTGGACTCACTGACTTGAACCAGAAAGCACCCAATAACCACCCAGAACACCCTATCAACCACATAGCAACACACTAAAAACATTTAAGAACACCTAAACAATCGCATAGCAATGCCCTGGCAACCACCCACAACTCCATAATATTGTGGTGCCAAGTTCGTCACAGGCAAGCAGGAGAATGTAGTTTTATTCGTATCAATTCACAGTAATAGCATTGCGATTCTTGCTCAGCTTTTTGGTTGTAGTCATCATGGTATTTCTGGTCATTTGAAGTGTCTTGTGTTTTATGTGTAGGGTTGTGTGTTAATGGAAGCTGACATGTTTTGATGCACTGTTGTGTGTGTCTGTGAATGGCAGGAGTAAAGTCGCACTGCCAGCGTCTCCCGCACAAAGTAACCCAAATGGAGGACCCGCGGGACTCTCAGCTCGTGCTCTCTCATCCGCTTGCTTGCTCTTTCTCTCTGCAGCTGTGAATCTCATCTCAGAGACACTATCAGACAGACACAGACAGAACTTTCTGGCAAACACAAAGAAAAAGATATTTATGTAACTCCAAATATGCACAACAACACCTCAATCCAAGAGTTCAGCGTGCAGAAATCTCAGTGCAACTTCATGCAGTTCTTTGGAATAAAATGTCTCAAATGCATTTTATATTTATATTTGCTCCTGCCAATCTTAAGGCTTAGGCTTAGAAATTTTGTTTTAATATACTTTCTCACAGAACACAGTAATTAAAAGGCTTGAGCTCATGTGGGCCACATGGAAGGAATTTCATGTCTTGATTTCTTTCTACAAACTGTTTTCTTAGAAGTGCTAAATTAAAACGGATGTCTTCCAGGGTAGTCTAATCTTTCAGTGTGATACATTTGGAGTTTTTAGGTGAAATTTCCTGTGCATTGTAGGGCAGAATTGTTTTACATTTGTTGTCTTCTCTTGTCCTTCCCTTTTGTATTGACTAAAACGTACTCGTAGATAGATGGCCACATTTACATTGTAAACCAATTCCGGTTGTGCATCCTTGATGCACGTTTGGAAACAAAAAAACACTTACTTTATCAGATTTTGTTTCTAAATCCAATATGCAACTAGTCATCTGATCTGCATCTAACAATAAGATGCGAGAGCGATTAATATTAGTGCTGGGTATCGATACAGATTTCCCTTTTTAATTTGATTCCGATTTACAAGCTCTTGATTCGATTCTGATTTAGGTTCTACTTGATTCACATAAAAACAGAACAAAGAGAAAAATTAAAGCAGTGCTTGAAGCCTGATAGCAAATGTACATCACTCAGAGATCTATTTGATGGGTGTGTCTACATCTGGAAGATTTTTTTTTTTTTTAGGTTGTTTGCTCGTCTGCAAAGCATCTATAAGACGTTTCCTTTCAGATGTCAGTAAGACATTCAGCAGATGTTTTGAGACGTTTATGATGTAGAATGTTTGTAAATCAGATCTTTTTAAGATGTTTAGCACATGTAAATTAGAATGCAATACTTTCCAGATGAAACGTTCTCAAACAGACATCCCCCGGCATAAAATAAAAGATAGATCTTGAGATTTTGAAAATCGATCTCAGGACTGTACAAATGAAGATTTCGATTAATCGGAAAATCATTTTTTTTTTTTTATCATTCTGATTAATAGAATATGTATTTATTTAGATGTTCATTTTAGAAATGTTAAATTCCCTTACATCAGTCGTATCAGAAGCTTTTTTTGTATTATGTATGGAAAGCCAAACGGCTCAAAAGTGGGATGAAACTTTGCTGCTCAACTGAAGTTTAAGCTGGTTTGAAAGGAAGATTTTGGGTGCATCTCACATCCACTCCATCTGATTTTCATTTCGGTGTTGAAATCGTGGAGATGTTGTTTTAGAGGCAGCCATGGCCATCCCACAAGCCCTGATGTTTTAATGAGAAGTAGAAGCTTGTAGCGTGGCTTCCTTAAACTGCCAAGTAAGAGCCGCATTAATAATGCAGCTCATTAAAGTGTGTAATTAATCGGGAGCGGTGTAACAGGGAGAGCGGGGGGGCCGCAGAGGGAGTCGCAGCGCTCCCTGCAGAGAGAGGGGCTGCGGCGCGCCACACGTCTCCCACCGATGCATTATTTATGTGCCAGAAGTTAGGAGCCAGACTCAAATGAAATGAGATAGATTTGCTCAGCCTCAGTCACCGCTGGCATGCTCCAAAACTTCTGCTGGCGTTCGACCAATCGGGAATGCTGTAGGGGTGCAGAGAGCAAAGTGTGTGTGTGTTTGTGTGTTTTACAATAGAACACCAGCTTCCATTCTGCAACCTCTGTGTTAAAAGAAAGGTCAGTGTATTGGCTCCTGAGTGTTTTGTTCTTGGGTTGTGAAATTGTGGCAGGTGATTTTGATGCATTGCCTGCCACTACTTCAAATAAAAGTCAACATGAAATCAAAATGGACCCTCTTTACTTTTAATACACATTTATAGTCTTATGTATTTATTATGGAAATATCATATACTGTAAATGTCATATGTGTGAAAAATTGCACTGCAACTTCAACAAATAGACAATCAGCTATTTTGAGGAATCTTGCAAATATCAAACAGTAATTTAATCCTGGTTAAAGTTATTGTAAGATAAATGTGTAATCTCTAGAAGAAAAATAAAGGTAATAAAGGTTACGGCAACAATGGCAAATAATGATAGATTTTGAAAAGAAATATAGCGCTTCAAACTTGCATTCATGTCTGGACCCATTGTGGTTTGTAACGCCCATATTCCGATTGATATACTGTAGTAAGTCCAGCCAATTGTTTTATTTTTGAATAGGCTGTTCTGTTTTACTCAGAAATAAATCAGATTTTTTTGAGTAAAATGGGTTGCAAAAAATGCTTTTTATGTTGACTTTAAAGTGAGTGTGTCTTATTGTTACCTCTTACGTTGAAAATGTTTATATGTATACAGGTCATTGACCAATAACGTTGTCTAAAATGATAAAAAGGAGATCCTTAAAAATCTAGTTTAGAACACAACTCTTAAGTTTGTAGAAATGTAGCTAAATATTTGTGTCCATGTTGGTTTCATACATTTAAAAAAAATTAAAAAAAACAACAAATGTACAAACATTTATTGCGTTTTCTACAAAATAAAATAAATAATGACTTTAAAAATGTCAAGTGGTGCAACCATCAAGGTTGAAATTGAAAGAATTTCCTTGCACCTTGAATACATGAGTGGACACAGCTGAATCATAATTTTCTAAACGTTTTCAGAGATAATTTTTTAAGGTAACAAAATATTTTTTTTACCAAAAAATCATAAGTTTTCATAAGATCTCTTTAGGTTACTTCAATTGACCCAAAACAAAATGTGCCTTTTTATAAAAATGTCAAAGTATCTGATATATATATTTAAAGGGATCCTCAGGGGTCCTTTCTTATTTATTTATTGTCAGATTACAACAGAATGGCAACCTGCATGTTGGTTACACCATCTGACTTTGATTTGGTGTACAAAAGTTTTAAAAATATTTATATTAATATAAAACAATAACTTTTTTGTTTTTACATATATATGCATACATTTTTCTGCATTATTCACCTTTATTAGATAGGAATTAGCGGAGAGGTAGACTGGAAATAACACGGGAGAAGAACAGGAATGGGACTGGGAAAGGACTTTGAGCCGGGACTCGAACTCCGGTCGCCCTAGATGCTACTGCTCCACATATCGGAGCACTGCCCACAAGGCTATAGATCTGACTACTGCTAATTGTTTTTATTTATTTTTTTATGAATTTTTTTTTTTTTTTTTTTAAGATTATTCCAAAATACTTATGCCAAATTTATTTTTCAAGAATTTGGGCTTTTATTTATTTATTTATTTTAGTTTTTTTTTTATACTCTCTCTGGATAGTTACACCACTTCTTTATGAATAAAGAGAATAAAACTAACTGACTTTGAAAATTGAAAAAATATTCATCATAGTAGAGGTGTATTCAAGTAAGTGTTTTGTGTGAACTGCATTTGTTATGTATTTTGAATAAGTATATAGATCCACACCAAAAAAAAAAAAAAATGTATTGCTCAGACAAAGGGATTAAAACTGGGAATGCCTGACACTTATTTCCACACCACAGAGCATGAATTGCGCATGTGTGTGTGACAGAGTGAGCAGAGCATCTTGGGTAATGATGTCGTGTTTTATGAACTTGTTCATCTTACCCTCCGATGCAGTTCATGCGAGAAGCAAACACACCGTTGCAAACACGCCTCCCTGGAGCTGTTCACCATCCCTCCAGTGCTTCACATGTGCTGCTGTAATTTACTGCGACTTGCTTAATCAGAGTAATTATGGCTTAATTACGATTAATCACTTTTACATTAACTTGTTGGCTGAGAGAATGATGCGTTATGAAAAGTGCCACACACTGACAAAGAGAGAGAGATGTTGAAATATCATGAGCTGCACGCAATCTGTGTTCGCAATACATCCTAAACTCCTCATCTCATGGACACTTTATGCCTTAGTTGAACATAAACACCTTTTAACACAACCTAACAAACTCTTTATTGAACTGTAACACTTCTTTTACACACTTTGTAGCAGAATTTACACCTCTCCAGAAGTTTCCTGAGTTCCTGAAACTCAACTAGCAGAGCGTGATGCTAGCAACACTAACAGCATGCATGGCAGAATTGCAACGTTTGTTTGAAGTAATTAAATGTTAAATTTTCATTAAATATGGGTGAAAAATACAACAATAACAATAGCTGACACTTTGAACTGTATTACAGCAATGGTTTTGTCGGGAGAAGCATATTGACTGTCACAGCTAAAGTCAACACAAAAAGGTCACAGCTAGTTGTTAGCATAATTGCTAACATTTTTGGACTGATTTGGCAAAATTCCAAGTATTTGACCTGTACAATTTTGTCTGAATTCCCAAATGGTTTACTGGTTGAAAAATGATTATATCCTTCGAAAATATCAACTTTCATAAATTTGAGGCAATCTTTCTAAGCGCTTTCGTTGCAATTGTGCAAAGTTTTTCCAAAATTCACCCCAAAATCTGGATGGATCAGTGATTGACAGTCAGATGTTTCCAGTTCGATTAAGTTCTATTTCATTGATCCACGAAGAACAGTACAGTGACACGTCATAACTGGTTGGACAGAACACACTCTCTGCATTACACTGACATGCTCTGAAGAGGTAGAATTTCATCATGAGTGATCAAGGCAACCCCCTTGTCTGGGCTTATGGTGTCAATGGTCACCCTGCTCTTTGTGGCTCTGTAGCCTGATGTGTTTGCTGGCGTCCCAGAGGAATGACTTTAATAAAAAGCAGCGGGGCACGTTTTTAATGACACACTCGTCTCGGGCCCTTTGGCCCCTCGGGGGGACACTGAAAAATGGATGCTCGATCCCGTCTGAGGGGGGCTGGGGTCATCACACAGCTCAGATGTATTTATTTTGTCCTGCACTTACTGTAACAGATGACTTTATATTTAAATAAATACACAGGGGATGTACAATATATGTCCACATAAGTATATATATATATATATATATATATATATATATATATATATATATATATATAAATACTGATATTATATAATTCCACTATCGACCTAATCACACCCATGCCAATGACAAAAAAAAAAAAAAAAAAATATATATATATATATATATATATATATATATATATATATATATATATATATATATATATATATATATTTTTTATTTTTTTTTTTTTTTTGTCATTGGCATGGGTGTGATTAGGTCGATAGTGGAATTATATAATATCAGTATTTATTGTTTACAATTCAAACAGTGAACTCTTCATGACTAATTTCACTTGAAGCTTGTAAAATTGTGGTTGTGTAAAATTGTTTTCTTGAAATAAAAAGGCAAAGAAACAGTATCGATTTCTAATATTGTCCCCAATATACCATATGATTTATTAGCCATAATAACAACAACAAAATATTTTTTTTAAAATTCTGGGAAAAAAACAAAACAAAAAAAACAAAAAAAATTTGAGTGGGGATTGCCCATCCAAAAGTCTCTACCATAATGCTAGGGTATTGTGAGTGGTTGCTATGTGGTTGCTAGGAATGTGTCATGGGTGGTTGCTAGGTGGTTGCCAAGGTGATCTGGGGGGTTGCTAGGGTGTTGTTAGGTTGTTGCTAAGGTGTTCTGGGTGGTTTCTTGGGTGTTGTTAAGTGGTTGCTAAGGCGTTCTGGGTGGTTGCTTAAGTGATCTGGGTGGTTGCTAGGGTAACGGGTGCTTGCTAAGGTATTTTTAGGTGGGTGCTACGGTGTTCTGGGTGTTAGCTAGTTGGTTTCAAATGTGATCTGGGTGGTTGCTAGGTTGTTGTAAGGCAGTGTTTCCCATTAATTACATAGACTGTGGTGTCCCGCCACAGCTTCATAATGAACCGAAAATATTTTTACACTCCTCAGATTCTGGAATTAATACAAAGACAATACTCAGCATCCCGCGCAGAATTTTAGACACTGTAGATTATATTCAACAGCAGGATATGTTTTTTTTTTTTTTTTGTTTTTTTTTGTTTTTTTTTTTTAATAAATGACACAGGCATACACTAAATCACAAATAAAACTGGTATTTTTTTTATCATTATTAAGGTTTCAATCAGGCAACTTGTCCGGTCAGGCAAGTGAAATTCACTTTGACTTGCCCTTGCAAAAATCCACTTGTCCTAGACAAGCATTAATGTCAAGCCCTGAGTTGTATTGCCACTTTTCATTGTCACTGTTTTTAAACAAAGTCGACATACCGGCTCCTTCACATTAATGGCCGCTTCTCTCTCATTCGGCTTAAAGCCGAAATGTTCCCACACCGGAGCTCTGGAATGCGGTTTTGAAACCAAGTCCATTTGGACTTATTCTTCCAAACTTTCTGGCTGGAATTATGCAGTCATTGGGAAAAACACCAATTAAAACACCTATTAGCCTCGAGTAACACGTAATCTTCACCTGTACCTGTCCGCTATGTGTGTGTGGAGCTGCCTGAGCCCCGCCTACATCACAGAGCGGACAGCCCCGTCCGACAAAGCACAGAAGCAGCGCAACTGGCTAAAATGTTGGTGACATTCATTCTTACGTAAACAAACACGCATGTAAACACAATGGGCAATATTGAGGTCAGCAAAAATTATCGAGTTCATGTCCATATATCGTACGATAAGTCGATGACAGGTCTAACAATTCACTCTCGTTGTGGAATAAGCGGAGCCGGAGCTCTTTAAAGGAAACACAAGGATGTGTTGCATCGTAAATGCTGTTATATTTATTGTGTTATAGCTTTATTAATGTTCAAATAATATGGAAGCAGATCATGTAAATAACTACAAACTCCAAAACTGGCATTTCTCTGTGCGCTCAGCGCCTCTTCTATGAGTTGCATGAATGTCCCGATCTAAGGGGGAGAGACTGAAACTGCATCTGGCTGATGCACACTCTGTCGCGGGGATGCTCATCCCTCGAGCGTGCGCACTTAATGCATCTAGATTAAAACATGATGGCTCACGACATATTGAATCATAAAATATGTCACTGTGCATTTCTTATCGTGAAGAAAATTGGCAATACGCAGCTTTATTAATACAAGAGAGTTTGTTTTTTTGTGAGTTAAAGATGGATTGAAGTGAACAAAAATGTTTGCAACAAAATATGTTTTTTTGTGAGTTAAAGATGGATTGAAGTGAACAAAAATGTTTGCAACAAAATATGTTTTTGATTTGTTTTTGTTTTGGCTTGTTTTCCAATATACATATCTAAAACTCCTTTAAAACAACGTTAATTTTTTAAGCAACTTTACTGCTGAAGAAAAAATTGTTATCTGAGAATGTTGAATATAATATTAAAAATACAAATATTTTAAAATATCTAAAAATCATTTTAAAAAAAGATGCATTCACCTGAGAAGCAGCATATAAGATATTTAGACTTGCTTTTAGAGAATAGATCTTGAATATTAGTATATTTTGTCTTAACTACACTTGCAGAAGTATAACCAAGTGAAAAAATACACTTATATACAAAATACACTTCTATTTAAGATACATTCTCTTAAAGCAAGTCTATATATCTTATATGTTGCTTCTCAAATAAATGTATCTTGTTTTAAGGATATTTAGACAATTTTAAATGGAAAGCAAGACAAAATCACTTGATAACAATAGGATTTTTTGCAGTGAATTACTTTACTGAATTAAACTTAATAAAGTTTTTTTTGTTCTTTAATTCAGTTAATGTCATTTAGAAGTATTTTTAAAAGATGATTTTGTCCTCTTTATTGTTAGTAAGCACATTTAATACAACCGTTTAAGTCGGAGCACAAGCTGAATAATCGGTTAATATCTAATGATTAATCGTTGCAATAATTGCAGAATAGTCGAATAATCATTCTAATAATCGTTAGATTAATCGATTATCAAAATAATCGTTAGTTGCATCCCTAGTGCTGATCATGCGCGTGTGTTCCGAAAATGCTCGTGCTAATGTGCGCCTGAATGGTCAAATAGATTTCAGAATTCCGCCAAAATGCCTGTCTTGGTGAGTTATTCATGTTATATATCAAACTGTCAGACTTGTAAGTATAAATGTAAGCGAATAGACCTGCTGCCGTCTAGTGTGTCAAGAAAACACTCAATGCTCTTGACTGAATAACTGTAGTAGCTTTAAAATGTATTATAATCAGTCAGTGAAGACCAGTAGTAATTTTATGTTGATTTTCATTCTAAATGTTTACTTGAATACTTGATAGCCTACTGCTGTTAAAAACTTTTAAAGCTCTTAATTTGTATTTTTTGTTCTATTATTTTTAACCTATTTCTATTCATTGCTGTTTTTTATTGTTATTTTATTACTGACTGTTTACTAGTCTTCAATAACTACTTAAGAACTTGAAACCATTCTTCCATAATTAACAAATTATTTAGTGGTATTATTTGTTGTGGTATTGAAGCTGGTATTGAGAATCGTCAAATTTCACTACAGACCACTGACATTTTGGTATTGTGATAAAGTATTGCCTTTATTGTACATAGTAGATCTTGCTGAAATAACATGATGAAAAGTAGATATCATTCCATACAACTATGAGTATCCCTGCTGTAAATGATGGCGATGGAGGCTTTTCTTTATTTGACTACCATACATAACATAAAATAATTATCATATGACAATAGCTTCCTACCCTACCCAATGCCGTTTACATTTCTGTCTCTGAGAATTGAGTTGATTGCATAGGTACACTATTAGGTTGGGCATCGGTCATAATTTTAGAAAAATATACAACGTAAACTTTGACATGTTACTTGAGCATGTAACTTAAATGTCCTTTTGTCTCTCTGGACAAGTAACTTTTTTACTCTGACAAGTGAACGACCAAGTTGCATAAACAATTCTTAATGTCAAGCCCTGACTCAAATGTATGCTCAAGTCGATTTTGTGAGCTGCGTTAAACTCCGTCTCGTTTACCATGCTTTGTGGGTGTGAATTTTTTGCCATATCATCACCTTTCATATCTATACAACCAATGTGTTTATGATTAAATTATTCATAGAGCACAAAACTGTTCACAAGAGCACAAAGTTCTTCATAGATCTAGTCTCTTAATTTTGCTCTCAGAGTGCACCAGATTGATGAAAATGTATCGAATTTTCTTATGGAGGAGCATGCCCCCAGACTCCCCTAGAGGGTCCAAGGTCCACCCACCACATTCTCAAAAAACACTGTGTAAGGTGGTTGCTAAGGTGTTCTGGGTGGTTACTAAGGTGTTCTAAGTGGTTACTAAAGTGATCTAGGTAGTTGCTAGAGTGTTGCGGGTGGTTGTTAGGTGGTTGCTTAGGTGTTCTGGGTGGTTGTTTGGGTGTTGTTAGGTGGTTGCTAATGTGTCCTGGTGGATTGTTAGGTGGTTGTTAAGTCATTGCTTAGGTGTTCAGGGTATTGTTGGGTGGTTGCTAAAGTGATCTGGTTGCTATGGTGTTCTGGGTGGTTGGTAGGTGTTTGCTAAGGTGATCTGAGAGGTTGCTACAGTTTTCTGGATAGTTGCTAAAGTGTTCTGAGTAGTTGCTTGGCTGTTTTTAAGTGGTTGCTAAGGTATCCTGGGTGATTGTTAGATAGTTTTTAAGTTGTTGCTAAGGTTTTTTCTTTGGTTGCTAGGTGGTTGCTAAGGTGATCTGGGTGGTTTCTCACTTCAAAACTTAGCCATAAAAAACTTTTTCTGCATTGAATGTCTATTCTAGTACATCACATGCCCCATCCCACCACCACCATCATGTAGAATGTGGCCCTGATTAGCTGCAGTACATAGATCACATGTATTTAATAGATCTAGAGGAATATGTTTGGCCTGAGGCTCAGGATGCTTTGAAATGAGGTATGCTATTTTCCTAATGAATGACTTCACTCACTCTCTATCTTTCTGTCTATCTGTCTCTATCTCGAGTTTCCAGCTCAGGCTTTGTCATTACCAGCTACCCTCAGGCCTGGCCACCCTCTAATGATTATAATTACCATTATTAGAGTCTACCCAAGAGGAGCCTGCTCGGGCCAAACGCAGAGTCGTGTCTCATGCTGGTCTGCTGGGCTGGCCACTGCTGGTCTCTGGCTGTAGGGACGGTTCTCTTCAGAAACACATACACAGCACCTGTCAGCTCTGTTTAAGCTGCTTGTCACACCTGCACACATACACTGGGGCTTATTCTTTTAATTGACTTTCTAATTTGTGATTTTAATTCCATTTTGGACTGATTAATTACCCTCATGGCACCTTTTCATACGTCACCTTTGTGATCTGTCCCATACACAGGAAACTATTTGTTTATAATGTATCTTTGTTTATATAATATCACAAACAATCAATGAATTTCGTTAATTCACTAAAAACAAAGTACCAAAAATTATGTGGTATTTCTTGGACATTCTGTATACCATGGTATTTGTTAGGGATGCACCGATACCACTTTTTCTCTCCTGATCCAATTCCGATATCGGAAATCTCAGTATCGGCCGATACCGATCCCAAGCTGATATCAGTGTTGTTTTTTTTGCATAATCAGTTTAGAATATCTTTACATTATTGTGTGGAACTAATTGGGTGTACTCTTTAATATGTAAAGAAACACAAACATCTAACTACACATTATTTCAATATAAATATATAGCTTATTAAGAAACACTTTATTATTATCTAGTATACTGGATAATGTAGCAACAAAATTAACAGTAATTCCAGTCCTCAAGTCTTCAGTAGAAAAGAAACCAGTGTTTTTCTTTTTGCCTTTTTCTTTTTTTTTCTTTTTTTTTAATAATGTTTCAACTTTCATCTGGACTTTAAAGGGTTCAGATCTACTTTTTTGTTCAATTTAGTTGGAAGACATCAGTCCACTTTTCATTCACACAGTTATTTTTTGGAACCCATTCAACTTAAATATTGTTATAAATTGTAAACAAATACTAATGATGACAATAATAATAATAATAATAATAATAATAATAAATTGTTATTAATAGTATTATTATTGACTTAATTTTAATTTTAAATACAATAGTAATATACTTAAATCGTGCACTTTTTAAACCCTCACGCTTTTATTTTGACATTCTAAACTCTCCAGGAAGTCCTCTATGTGTCTGTTTGTAGGCAAGTTCACAGTAGTTTAATTAGCTTCTTATTCAAATTCTGGACAAATGCACCTCCGGTGCCATTCTAAATGCATATAAGTGAACCGAACTATTGAGCATCTACATCTGAGATGCTGTTCTTGAGTAGCGCTCAAATATTGCGCACCGCTGTGAAGGCTAAAAATAGCCGCGAGTGCATTACCAGCCTGTGCGTGAGTTTGTGTCAACAGAGCAGCACCATTCATTAATGTGCTAGCACTGCGCATACTATAAATTTACTTATTAAACACAGCCTTTTGTGATTCACAGAGCTATCGCACGTCTTCAAGTGGCTTTGAATAAAATGCACGAGTCATATAAACTGCTTTAATGGTGTTTTTATGGATCTTTTATGTCATTTTTGGAGCTTGACAGTAACGAACATGACTAACACACAGTATCGGATTTGGATCGGGCTTGTCGGACCGATACCTGATCCATCTGAAAGCTTCAGTATCGGAGACGATACCGATCCAGGTATCGGATCGGTGCATCCCTAGTATTTGTGAAGTACCTTTTGGTTCCATGTGAATATCATGGTAAATAAATGCTGTAGTTGTTCAGAAACATGGTATATGTCCTATGGAAGTTAGACTTTTGTCATGAATATACCTCCATAGCACATATACCATAAATGTCCTATGGAAGTATATTAATGACAAAAGTCCTTGATACAAAAAGTGCACTGGATTGCACTTGCATTAACAGTGCTTGCATTTTTGGGCACTTCAATTTAACATGGTTGTATATTTATTTGGCTATAAATATTTTATTTGAAAAGATTTCACACAAAATGTAATCATTACAATTTTAATAATAGATATTCACCTTCCTAAGTTCAGTTCTATAATATTCTTTTTTTTTTTTTTTTTAATTCAGTCCTTTTTATTTGACTGAATATTTTGAAGGTATTCCTTATACTTCCATATATGTTGAAGTAACATGGTATCACTATGTTCAAACTAATGTTTTGGGGGGAAAAAAGTGTTTGGTAAAACACAAAAATTTAAATAATTGCCATTTGGTCGATAAGTTATTCCACTTGGCTGATTATTAACAAAAGTGGTACTTCCCCATTGTGTCTGTTTCATTCAAAAATTAATGCACATTTTCTGCTTTCAAATATTTTTTATTCTTAAATTCTGCAATTTTTTAAATTCTGCTTTTTTTTTAAATGGTAAGGGCTAACACTTTACAATAATGGTGACATAGTTAACATTAACGTATTAGATGTCATGAACTTACTATGAACAATATTTTTTACAGCATTTATTAGTCTTGGTTAATGTTAATTTATAAAAATACAATTGTTTATTGTTACTTTATGCTAGTTCATAATGCATTAACTAATATTAATATGCCACTTTTCATATAAAAAATGCATTAGTATCATTAACCAAGATTAATAAGAGCTGAAAAAGTATTGTTCACTGTTAGTTCATGTTAACTAATGATAACGAATGCAACCTTATTGTAAAGTGCTACCATATACAGTTGGCTATATTGGCACTTGGTAGTATTATTGGCCATCATTCTCCCTGCTCTGAACATATGCCATTAAAAATCCCGTGTTGTTGATCTACTAATTTTCTTTATATAATACCAATACTGTATATGTTTTGAGCTTTAAAAGATTCCAGTATCTTTTCTTCAGATATCCAGAATTTTTTAAACACATTTCCCAGTATTCCCACTGTCGAGGGTCAAGATAGATGTGGCCTGGTTTTAACAGATCGAATCCTTTCGCACTTTTACAGCTTTCTTTCCATTTTGCTACTCTCATGACTGTATAATGAATAATGCCTCTGTTGAATTATCATGTAGCTGTCATGTTGACTCTGTAGCCCACGTTGTGACATGACCACCATTGCACATACCAGCGCCGACCCACCCTGATTTATCAAATGCTGCAGTCACACTCAACTGTGCCCGCTGAATCACCAATGCAAACAAACAGGGTCAGAGCTGTCAGTGTAAATCTGCGCCCTCTGCTTCAACACAACCCCATCAGAAAGGGTTAATTATGCAAAAGCAATCGACTCGAATGTCGAATGCAGCACACAGTATTTTGATTCTCGCAATGAAAGATCGTTCCCCTGTAGTGTTGTAATGTTTCCAAAATTTCAGTAGATACCAAAACCAGTGAAATTTCACTTTCTCTATTCCAGTGTCGATACCGCAGCACAAGCTAATATGCTAATGAACACATAATGAACACATATTTAAAAAGTAAATTAATAATATAAATTATAACACGTTATGTTAAAACACTGGCATGTAGCCTACAAGTATTTCTTAATTTTGTAAACATTGCTGAAAATCTAAAATTAAAAAGTAATTATTCAAGTAAACAGTACTTGAAAGAGCACAGAAAAATGACAAAGAACAGCAAAAAATAAACAAATAAAATAATAGAACTAAGATATAAATTAAGTAAACATTAAGTAATTATTCAAGAAAAGTAGTAAAATAAACAACAAATAAATACTGTAAATGGCAAACAATACCCAAAATAAATAAAAACCATAAAATAAAGATACAAATTAAGTAAACATGCTTCAACTTTTTTAAAGTAATTATTCAAGTAAACAGTAATAAAAGAACAAAGAGATAAATCAGTAGCACAAATAAACACATTCAAACAACAGAACAAAGCTGCAAATTAAGTAAACACCACATTTTTAAGTAAACAAAGTAATAAATGACAAACAATAACACAAATAAGCAAATAAAAGCAATAGGAAAAAGATACAAATTAGGTATACATGTTTAAATAATTATTGAAGTAAACAGTAAAATAAACAATAAATAATTGACCAACAATAGCACAAAAAACAAAGATACAAATTAAGTAAACATCCAAGTTTCTTAAGTGATTATTGAAAAAAGGGGGGAAAAAAACAAATAAATAAATGACAACCAATGGCACAAATAAACAGATCAAAACATTAGAACAAAGATACAAATTAAGTAAACATGCAAGTTTCTTAAGTAATTATTGAAGTGAATAGTTATAAAATAAACAACAAAGAAATAAATGACAAACAATAGCGCAAATAAACTTTCAACAAAGAAACATGACAAGCAAAATAACAAATAAAAACAATAGAACAATGATGCAAAGAACACTGCACTTGCGTTTGTCTGCCGCGAATGCGTTGCTAGAAATGTGAAGAATGCAAGCTGCTCTCTGATGGCAATTAATTCGGAGACAAGCAAAAATGAGAAATGCAATATACCATAATAATTACAAACCTAAGCATGCAAAGGCAAATTGTATGCACTAGTGGTTTACTTCTGCGATTTACTACAGATTGGTTTTCATACCAACAGTGAACCATAATGGAGTTCACATGATTTTACCAAACCCCAGACCACAAGCATACTCGGGTGTGGTTTACTTGTGGACCAGAGTTTGCAAAACAGCTTTCACAGCAAACAGTTGGACAAGCAAATGTGTTAGTGTGAAAGCCCCCTTAGTATCAACTTGATACCTCTGTACCTGTACTTTTGACATTCCTGTTGCCCTGTAATGATTAATTTGGGTTAAAGTTGGGTTATTTATAATTGTTTCCTTGTTTTTCCACTATATAAGTCTGTTTTGTGTATTAGAGAGAACTTGCATTCAGTTGCCCTTGTCCAAAATAGAGCAAAGCTCAGTGTGTGTGTGTGTGTGTCCATTTGTGTGTCTTTGTCCATGTGAAACAAAGAAGATGCGGTGTTAGCCACACATTTACCTGAGACTCACAGAAAACCTAAACATCATTCATTCAACATCAGCATATCCCTCCTATCAGAGCATCACCATGACGACCAGCCATGCCAACCTCCTCTGACATGACCACATAAATTGGCAGAGGATTACATGTTCTTCCGGCTATTGACAGCTATGTATTTTACACAGCTAATCAGACAGGATAAGAAATGAGAACTGCGGGGCAGATTTTGTCATTCTGTTTAGAACTAAATTGTTTTTGGTAGAAACATATCCTGCCATGGATATGAATATAATCTCATGCATTTTTTACTCTGAGCTCACCAAAAAAAAAAAAAAAAAAAAAAAACGTTTATATATATTTACAGAACGTATAATATACTCTGACTGTTCACAATAGAAAAGTTGTTCTAATTAAACAAATGTTATTTATCTCATTTTGAGGTTCTTGACATAAATTGGTTCTTAAAGACTAAATTCTGTTAAAGGAACATATATATACACATGTTTTTTTTTTATTATTATTAGTATTTGTATTATGTATGTTCACAACATAGATACTACACACCTAACCTCACTATAACTAATGGTACTATAGATCAACTGGCATTATATCTATCGCCACCATATGTAATGCCAGTATATCTATCATTACTATATTTAATGCCACTATATCTAGCATTACTATATCTAATGCCAGCATATCTAATGTTACTTTCATTTGACTATATTTAACATCGTGTCATGATACCAGTGAAATTTCACTGTTCTCAATACCAATTTTGATACCACAGCAAAAATATTCTAATATGGTAATGAGCTATTGAACACACTCCTTTAGCCTATTTAAAGTTACATTCCAATGTAAATAATAAATTAGACATTATGAATGTTTCCTTCAAGTTTTTCTCTAAGCATGCATTGCTTAAGTAAGTTTGTAAGTAAGGCCCTATAGAAATCTGTTTTATGTTTTCCAGATTCTTTTTTTCCTTTTTTATTATTTACTAGAATTCCATGTTTTAAAGTTTAATTTAATTTAATCATCAAAATGGTGTCTAATCAAATTATTTATTAAAACTTTTAACAAGTAATAAATGGAACAATTACTTTTCAACATACCATTGTATTTTTTTTATTTTATTTTATTCAGTACAACAGCTCTCTTGTGATATTGTGTGATTTTTATTATTATTATTCATTAATCATTATTTATTATTATTATTATTACTAATATTACTGCAGTGAATATAAAATTATTTTACAGATATAATACATTTCTGTTGCAATTTCTTCATTTTCAGGCACTTAGCTTTTATTTTGACATGTGGTTTTGTACCATATCTGATGGTACTTTATTTTACACTACTATATTTAATGCCACTATATCTTACATTACTGAATCTAACGCTGTTATATCTAATGTTACTATATCTTATGCCACTCTACTGAATCTAACGTTACTGTATTTAAGACCTCTATATCTAACCTTTCCATATTTGACGGCACTATGTCTAACATTACTATTTGGGCTGTCGATTAAATGCATTAATTTAGTGTGATTAATATAAAAAAAAATAAAACTCGTAAAAAAAATTATGCAATTAATCATACATTTACATTTATTCATTTGGCAGACGCTTTTATCCAAAGCGACTTACAAAAGAGGAACACATAAGTGAATCATCTTAAGGAGACAGTGGTACGAAAAGTGCCATATTACAAAGTTTCACTAGCATCAGAATAGCATTCAAAACAGATAAAAAATGTTTTAATTAAAAATATTATATATTTATGTATTTTTTTATTTATTTTTTTTTTAGTGACTGGTTAAGTGCCCATGGAAAAGATGTGTTTTTAGCCGTTTTTTGGAAGACAGAAAGTGAGTCAGCTTCATGGATGGAGTTGGGAAGGTCATTCCACCAACGTGGTATGATAAAGCTGAAAGTCCGGGAAAGTGTTTTGGTGCCTCTTTGTGTTGATACAACAAGGCGACGTTCCTTAGCTGACCGCAGGCTTCTAGTGGGCACATAGCTCTGCAGCAATGATTTTAGGTATGCTGGAGCAGACCCAGTGACTGTTTTGTATGCCAGCATCAGAGCCTTGAACTTGATACGTGCATCAACTGGCAGCCAGTGAAGAGAGACAAGGATCGGTGTAACGTGCTCTCTTTGGTTGATTAAAGACCAGACGTGCTGCTGCATTCTGGATCATTTGCAGGGGTCTAATTGCACATGCCGGGAGGCCTGCAATGGGAGCGTTCCAGTAGTCCAGTCTAGTTATGACAAGTGACCGAACAAGAAGTTGTGTGGCATGTTCAGAGAGGAAGGGTCTTATCTTCCTGATATTGTAGAGTGTAAATCTTCATGATCTTGCAGACTTTGAGATGTGGTCTGTGAAATGTAATTTGTTATCGATGGTTACCCCTATATTTCTGACCGTTTTGGAAGGCGTTACTGTAGTTGCACCCAGCTGCATGGTGATGTTGTGTTCAACAGCAGGGTTGGCTGGAAAGACAAGGAGTTCGGTCTTGGCTGGGTTAAGTTGCAGGTGGTGTTCCTTCATCCAGGCCGAGATGTCTGCCAGGCAGGCAGAGATTCGAGCTGTCACTGTGGTGTCGTTGGGCTGGAAAGACAAGTAGAGTTGTGTGTCATCAGCGTAGCAGTGGTAAGAGAAACCATGTGCCTGAATGATGGGTCCCAGTGATGTTGTGTATATAGAGAATAGAAGTAGCCCAAGCACTGCGCCCTGAGGTACCCCAGTAAGTAGCTGATATGACTTGGACACCTCACCTCTCCAGGCTACCTTGAAGGACCTACCTGAGAGATAGGAATTAATCCAGTCAAGCACGGTTCCTGTGATGCCCAGTGAAGAGAGGGTGGAGAGTAAGATCTGATGGTTGACTGTGTCGAAGGCTGCAGAAAGGTCCAGTATAATCAGGATGGATGATCTGGATTCAGCTTTCGCCTGTCTCAGCGACTCAGTGACAGACAGCAAGGCAGTCTCGGTGGAGTGTCCAATTTTGAAGCCTGGCTGATTGTCATCCAGCAGCTTGATCAGGATCAAGCTCA
Organism: Myxocyprinus asiaticus; assembly: GCF_019703515.2. NCBI lineage: Eukaryota > Metazoa > Chordata > Actinopteri > Cypriniformes > Catostomidae > Myxocyprinus > Myxocyprinus asiaticus. The sequence continues at coordinate 13,473,707 of NC_059355.1, read as the reverse complement.
TATCAGGATCATACCCCCTGATACGTATGTACATTTCATAATAAAAGCACAGATTTTATTACCATATGAGCAATTCAAGCTTGAAGTTCATCTGTTTTTACGATCCGCGTCAGTAGGTGGCAGTGCACCTCAAACTTCACAAGCAGCGCAGCCACAGAAAAAGAACCGCTCTCTGAGGAAGCATAACAGAATAAAGGAATCTTGAGACACAATTTTCAAAGTTTCCACTACTTTTAACTTGACACAGCATCTTAAAAATGTGGCAATTTCATGTCCGTCTGAGGCACGCATATGTACATAGAGCGACAATTACAAATAGTCCAAACGGAATGCAAGAACACGTAGTGTGAGTACTACACACATTGGCAAACTCGATGCAAAACAGATTGCTGTAAACTGTAGGCTTGTTCAATGATATGACAATAAAACAAACAATATATTGAGTTCTTAAGCCACTTTTTGTATTGTCTAATCAATGCTTTATTCATCTGCCACAATAATGCAATTTATTTCAAACTGAATTTCAATCACTATTATATTTTAATTATAGGCCCTACATATTATATTTATAAATATTTAAATTATCATGCAGTATTTATATGAATTTTCTTTATTTGGGGGCCTTTCTCAGCAAATAATGATTATATGCGATTAATTCGATTAATTATTCAGCTTATCATGTAATTAATTTGATTAAACATTTTTAGCGATTGACAGCCATAGTTACTATATTTAACATCGCTATATCTTACATTACTGTGTGCAACCCCCGCTATATCTAAACATGGGCATTAAAAAACTAAGGTATGTTTTTGTTGCAAGAAACCTTGATTAAATTATACTGTAAGTGAACTTCAGGATAAATAAAATGCTACATATAATAAGACTTTTGAGGAGATGAGAGATTCAAGGAGATGAAAAAACAGAACTGCAGATGGCCTTCCTCATCTCCTATTGGACACGGTCCAGTCACAAACTGCCATTTGTGTCTAGTGCTTGTTCAATTAAGACTGGCCCAAATTGCAGGGTTCAGCAGGAATGATCGCTGTCTCCATTTATAGAAGTTCAATTAATATTTCAGTATCTGTGGGAGCCCTGGCTTGAAACAGAGCCACTTGGATAGTTGGTTAATGGAAAACACACAGGACTCAGAGTACTAAACATCCTTCAGAACACAGCTATGCTAGGGGAAAAAAGAAAGAACACAAGGCTTTTGGAGAGTTGCCACCTTGAGAAAAGGTGCATGTGCCTTCCGCCAATAACATGACGGCTTCCAGAGCGATTTCTCAGAAATGAAACGAATCGTCCCCAATAAGCAAGCTGAGAAAGAAAAAAAAAATCCATTGTCCATTCAGCCTGTGGCCTTGGGTTTTTTATTAAATATTGATTTGATTTGTAAAAGGCCACACACTGAGAGGTTTAGCAAATGTCATGAACTCTTGTATGTTTTGGTTCTAACAATCTCTTGTGTAGACATTCGGATGTTTTGGGTTGGTGGGTAACGTAAAAAAAGTGGTAAATCTGGCAATGTAAGCCTCATTTTGCTATTTGCGAATACTATTTCCATTGTGCATGTGGGAAAAAAATATCAATGGCTGAGAAAACAAGTGTTAGTAAAGCAAATTTTCACTAATGTCAAGTAAATGTCTAGGCTGAGCTTCAAAGAGAACAAGCTAATCAGTTACTAAGAACACACTGTATGTTCTGAAAGTAAAAATTGCATTTATTTCCATTGACATACCTATCATGAGCTCTGAGGTTAAGGAATATGCTTCTTTTGAAGGCACAAGTCAATGTGACTGCAGCTTTGTTTAAAAAAATTGTTAATTTTTTTTTTTTTTTTTTTTTTAATCTGTGAAATCTGCATTTCCCATAATCCACCAGAGAATTCGCTGTTGCCATGGAATTGGGAATCACGTGCAAAAGAGCTAGCGGTGATTGTGCACTCACATTAACCATTGCAAATTACATATTCAAGTTTCCCTACATTGTCAAAATACTTATATATTTGTACTTATTTGAATATTTTGCCACAAATTTCAAATAAATGGTATTTTATATAATACCGATTATGTCATTCTCAAAGCCTCTTGAATAAGTTGTTCATTCTTCATTAATATTTTGGGTTCAGTACATGTTAAACTCAATCGACAGCATTTGTGGCATAAAATTTAATTTTCAAACATTTATTTTGACTCGTTCCTCCTTTTCTTAAAAAAAAAAAAAAAAAAAGCAAAAATTGAAGTTACAGTGAGGCATTTACAATTGAAGTGAATGGAGCCAATATTTGGAGGGTTTAAAGGCAGAAATGCGAATCTTATAATTTTATAAAAGCACTTAAATTAATTCTTCTGTTGAAGCTTATGTATAATTTGAGCTGTAAAGTTGTTAAAATCATTGTTTTCATGTTCGTTTTAGGATTTTAAAGTTTATGGAGTTATGTTGTCATGGCAATGAAGTTGTAAAATTGGATATAACTTTACACAGAAAAGGTTAGTAAGGGATTTTATCCAACTAATATCATGTTAACAGATTGTTTACATTGTGTGGCTATACTTTTGAGTATTTTAACATTTACGGATTGGCCCCATTCACTTCCATTGTAAGTGCCTCACTGTATTTTTGTAATTATTTTTATTTAATTTTTTTAAGAAAAAGAGCGGCAAGACAAAATAATTTTTGTGGTAATCAGCATTATGCCACAAATGCTGTTGATTAAGCTTAACTTGTATTGAACACAGAATATTCCTTAAGTACACCTGCTTTTTATGATTTACAGATACTTTTTTTTTTTTTTTTAATCAAATGATTCATCTTGGTTGATTGTTGGTTTCAATGCTGGGGGAAAATTCCTAAGTTGGTTTGCTGGGCTTAGTCAGTTTAAGCTGGTCCAACTGTTTTCCGGCCTGTTGAAGTTGGTTTAGCTGGTTTCCCAGCCTAAATATTTTGGGCTGACAAGTTCCCAAAATCCCTCTTAAACTAGCAAACCAGACCAACCTGACCAGGCTTGGATCAGGCTAGCTAAGAGCAGCAAACCAGCTTAGGGTCGTTTAAGCTGTTTTTATCTGCAGGGCGTCTTTGTTGCGCTCTTTTCCAGCCTGTTTAACAATAAATCGACATTAAAACACTTAAGTGACAAATGGACTTCTTTTAGAGATGAAGTAGAAGGCTTGCTAAAACGAAAACAATGCTAACAAGGGCAGGGAATGCTTTACTCAGAGATGCTAAGCTGTCTCCACAGCATTGCCCTGCTGGAAGGAATAACGCAAGTCCAACGCTGGAAAATATTAGCAGGAATCAATTAGCCTGCCATTACGGAGTAAAGTGGCCTTCAGTGAATCGTGTAATTATGACCCACAGCCAATTCTGTGCATGCAGGATCCCTTTTCCTCATTCCACTTAATTGTATTTATTTAAGATAATCCATTCAGTGATTTTAATTATGTGCTCTAGTTTACGAGAGAGATAAATAAATCATCATTTGTCTTGGTGAGAGGTCTGTAGAATATTCCTGCGTGTAGTTTAGCCGTGTGGTTGGTTGAGTCTCTTTAGCCAAGTGTCATTTGAGTAAGTGCATTAAAGGAATGTTTTTAAACATTTAACACTACAGCGGAAAGGAAATAAATGAAATTATGAATAACTAAAGAAAATTGATGTAATTTAGCGAAATACTTTTTTCATTGGCGAATGTTATGTACACTAGAATTCCATTCTGAACAAAGCCAGTGATTGTTATTCACTTCCATAGTAACAAATCGGTTTTAAGGAAGCCCTGTATAATTTTGGTTTTAAATAAGTTGGTTTTGGGTTTACTGGACCCTGATCAGATACTTTCCTTTGGGACTATTTTTGCCCAAAGATGCATATCAGTATTTAGTATTCAAGTAAATCAATGAGTCATTCAGGTAACTGACTGATAGACCGGCTAGTCTATTTTGAAAACATGTAGTTTCATTATCTCACTGTGGTGTCGCATTTCACTCGTTTTCAGCATCTCTAGCCATAATTGCCGCATTTTTAGGATGCTGTTAAGTTGAATGTAGTTTAAACTCTGAAAAATGCAAGTTGTGCTAAATATCCCCTGCTGACTGTGACTCGCAAAAACATGAAGGTGGTACTCCAGGCTTAAAGGAAAATTCTGTATTATGTAATTTACGTACAGTCAGGGGGCATGATTAATTGCATCAATGTTTTTACACGATAATTTATCACACTGAATTAACTCGTTAAATCGACAGATTTGGTCATATATATATTGCAAATGGTTTGCTGTGGACTGTAGGCCAATGATAAGATTATGTTTAATAGTATTGAAATAAACAATATATTGCCTTTAAAAGCAACTTTTTGTATTATCAGTGCTTTACTCGTCTGCTACAATGATGAAATTCATTTTAATTATCTGAATTATTATATTTGTAATATATATTATATTTATTAATATTTAAATATTTAAAGAATTGTAATTATTTAATCATTATATATTGAATTATTATAATTTCAGGGCCCTTCTCAGCAAATATGTATATATTCGATTAATTGTGATTAATTCGATTAATTAATATGCATATTATGTAATCAATTTGATCAAAAAGAAAATAAGAAAAAATCTCAAACTAGTTGACCTCACTAATTGACTACTCACTTGTTGGACGACTAGTAGACTAATCGATCATCTCTACACATTCCTAGTGTACAGTGTATATACTGCTGAGTATTTAGTAAGTAGTAAGCTAGTATTCCATTCCGAACATGTCCTACACTCAGTGTTGTGTAGATTACTTCTGAAATATAATTCGGTACTGATTAGAAATTACACGACTAAAACTAATCAGGAACGTAAACTTTTTTAGGTAACCTAATCTGATTAGCTTTAGTTTACTTATTGGATGTTTTGCTAAATCTAATCAGTCATTTTAAATGTATTTAGTACCAATTAACACATATGATTTTTTACACTACATTAATAATAATAATTACGCACTAGTTATTGCCGTTGGTTAATTAGCCATGGAGTCAAAAATGTCCAATAAACAAGTAACTGTAATCTGATCATGCACATTTTAAAATGTAAAGTTATCTGATTACATGTTCTTGATATTTGTCACCTGATTATGTAATACATATTACATGTTATCTGTATGCCTACAGTATATCGGAGCAGCTGTGCTCGTGTTGTTGATATTTTGAGCTGTGCAACAATCAACATTCAAAAATGGGTGACAGTCGAGCCCAAATGCTGCATGTCATAGCATTCCAACAGATGCATACAAGTGCTGGATCTGCACATGCTTTGTGGCATGCAGAGAGGAAGTCTCACACTCTCTTCTGAGAACGTGCAGAACTATAAACAGGATCAGATTCTGCGCCGTCACCATGCCATATCGCCAGAGAACGTTGTGTTTCAGCACACTTGTAAATCTGATTTTTGATTTTATTGAACTTGAAGCATAGCTCAATATGACCTCATGAAAATGCTGCGGCTCTTTATAAAACTTTTTATGGTTGTATGTACAGATTATTTGTGCTCTTTCCGTTGACTTTTGATTCTATGCCAGTTTTTCCCATTCCAACGAGTATATAGTATTGCATTTGGCTGGGGTTTTCTGTTCTCTGTCGTTCACGGGCCAAACAGCTTTTGGTTTTAACAGACTGATGGTGGAGATGCTTCGAGCCAAGTAAAATAAACACCAGCGAATGTGAAAGCGGGTCCTGGCAAAAGGGAACCTAATCGCTTCGTGAACTGGGGAATTTTTATGTTCCATATTCGCTTGACAGTCTAGACGTTTTATAATGTTGGGAGGAATTCTGTTGGCCTTGAGTTTCCTTTAAGACTCCCCTGTGCTCACAGTCTATGCTTTTACTTCACCTATAAGTTCTGTTAAACGTATAATAGTTGCATGATTGGCACATTTGATTCCATATTCTCAATTTTTAAAACATCAATATATACAGTATACTGAGCTTCACTCACATGTATTTACTTTTATGTTTATTTTGATTCATTTTAGAATCTGTTTATGATGTTGACTAATACAAAAGTTGACAGTTACAAGAAATACATATCAAACCAACAATAATGACATCAGTAAACAAAAAAGAAAGATATTGAAAACAATGAATTGTGCTTATGAGGCAATCAATAACTCATCATACTTTTTATATACATTACTATTCATATATTATTAAGGCACGGTCGTGCGTGAAGATCTTAAACGTGTTTAGCTGAGAGTCTGCTCTTATGAATATAGTAATTATTTATTAAAAACAAACACCCCATGTGTTTTGATTTCATCTAAAAGTGCTGTTAAACGTGCAACTTGTGTGATAGATACATTTGATTCCTTATTCTTAGGTTTTGAATATGTATATATCATGTAAAACAACTCGTGTATTTACTCGTTCGTTTTTATTGTTTATTTCTGAATCTTTTGTTGTTTTGTCGAGTTGTAATAAAGTTGACAGTTATAAGAAAAGCACATCAAACAAACAACACTAGATGTCATCAGTAAACAAAAGAAAAACATACAAATATATATAAAAATACAAATAAAATAATTTTGCATATGAGACATTTATTAACTTGTGGTCCAGTTTGACAGTTTTTAGACATTCTTCGTCACTTTGTATTTTAAAAGTCAGCATTATTGTGGAAAAATCATGCATGAAGATTTCAAATTGTGTTTATAGCTAGGAATCTGCACCTATGACTATAAGATTTCGCTATTAAAATCATAACATAATTTATTATTTATTAAAAACAGATGCCCTATATGTTTCTACTTTATCTAAAAGTGATGGTAAACATGTGCAACTTGTGTGATAGATGCATTTGATTCCTTATTTTCAATGTTTGAATATGTAAATAATAATAAAAAGCACCACTCACATATTCACTTGTTTATTTTTATTGTTTATTTCAGAATCGTTTTTGTTTTGTCAACCTTTGCAAAAGTTGACAGTGATAAGGAAAGCATATCAAATAAACACTAGTTGGCATCAATAATCAAAAACATTAAAAACAAAACTCATGCAAAACATAACAAAATTATGCATATGAGGCATTCAATAACTCGCCATACAGTTTGACAGTTTTTATAAATTCTTTGTTGCATTGTTTTATAAGAGTAAACATTATTGAAGAAAAATCATGCATGAAGATTTCAAACTTGTTTTTAACTGAGAATCTGCATTTATGAATATATTGCCTTTAATGTGTGCCTTTAAAATCATAACTTAATTGATTATCTATTTAAAAAGGAAACCCCTAGAATGTTTGTCTTCATCTGAAAGTGCCATTTAAATGTGTGCTAGTTGTGTTATAGATGCATTTCATTCTTTTTTATTAGTTTTTTAATATTAATATAAAATAAGCACAAATTCTATCACAACCTGACTTTTGGTAGAAGACGGAAGCAAAATATTCTTGGCACTGTAATGATTTGTGTTGGCTACTTTCTGCAGTTCGTTTAAGTTTAGTGTTTTAACGAGCTGTGGATGTTAACTGTGGTGTTATAAGTTGTTAACTACATGCAAACCACTATATGTTCCACTTTGTGTTTATAAAGTGGTCGTATTCGGAAAAGAACACTTGCTTTTTTGGGATGATTTTGTAGAATTGCAATGAATTATTTGCTAAAGTATCACTATTAAAATTGCTCATACATAGGGTTAGTGATTTTTCAAAATATACTCGGATACGTTTAAATAAAAAATACATTTATATTAACTTAAAAGCCTGTTTACATGCACACCAATATGGCGATAACTCCCAAAAATCAGCTTATTTAAAAAATCAGACAAAGCAAGAAATCCTCATTTACATGACTTTTGAAATAATCATGTTATTCTCCACTGTTGACGTCAAACCGTGAAGAGGCATGCGCATAACACATGAGCACATTGGATAAGCCGGTAAGAACGCGGGGTTTAGTGTTTACATGCAACACGAAATCGGTCGACCGGTTTATTCTTACGCTGTTTATGACTGTATATCGACTCAAGTTTTTTTGGACTGTAATTATGTTTTTCATTCTTTGAATTTTTTTCTTTTAATTTCTCTTTCTTTGGACACCCAAAAGCGTGATAGTTAATCTATGTCATCTGCTAACCCAGGGAGATTTTCCCCATCGGACGCCAGAACACCTTTTCAAATATTTTTGTTAATGAAACAGGATGTTCTGAGCTCTTTAAACGCATTAAGCTCAGCAACACGGAATTGCGCAGTCGAGCTCCCGCTGGGCACAAGGCGTGAACCCTTGACCTCTCCTGCTCGCCAACAGTCTTTGCATTTGCATTTTACCTCAAAGAGGAGGTCAGAGTCAGCGTCCCCTCTTAAACCCTCTCCCGCTGGCCATACAGACGGCCTGATTCTCACCGCCGTGCCGTCCAAAACCGGGCCACTGCAGTCTGAGGTTAATTCACCGGTGCACAGTGGCTTTGTCTCTGCATTCATGTGCCCCATAATCAGCGTTAAACATTGTAGATGACCATCCAACCACAACCTTAAAGTCTCAAAGCCATTTTTTGCCCAAGTGTCAAAACTTGTGAGGAAATCACTTTGTCTACCTCGATAAGTGTATCTGACATTGGATGAGACCCAAGAATGTCACTGATAATTAAAATAGACGGAAGATCAAACTAGACAGCAGGGTTGTGCACCACTCACAATTGTATCAAACAGGCCAATCCAATTCAAGCCTTGAGTTTGACTTGAGGTAGCAAAAAAAGGGAGGGAGATGATTCTTAAAGGGAGCGTTCACCCAAAAATGAAAATTCTCTCATCATTTACTCACCCTCATGCCATCCTTGATGTGTATGACTTTCTTCTGCAGAACACAAACAAAGATTTTTAGAAGAATATCTCAGCTCTGTAGCTCCATACAATGCAAGTGAATGGTGGCCAGAACTTTGAAGCTCCAAAAAGCACAAAGGCAGTATAAAAGTAATCCATATTACTCAGGTGGTTTAATCCTTGTCTTCAAAAGCAATATGATAGTTGTGGGTGAGAATCAGATCAATATTTAAGTCCTTTTTACTATAAATCTCCACTTTCACATCCACACTCTTCTTTTGTTTTTGGCGATTTGCATTCTTCGTGCATATCGCCACCTACTGGGCAGGGAGGAGAGTTTATAGTAAAAAAAAGAATTAAATATTGATTTGTTTCTCACCCACACCTATCTGAAGACATGGATTAAACCACTGGAGTCATATCTATTACTTTTATGCTGCCTTTATTTGCTTTTTGGAACTAAAGAGTTCTGGCCACCATTTACTTGCAGTGTATGCACCTACAGAGCTGGAAAAAATTATTTTAAAAATCTTGGTTTGTGTTCAGCAGAAAAAAAGAAAGGCATACACATCTGAGATAAGTAAATGATGAGAGCATTTTCATTTTTGGGTGAACTATTCCTTTAAATTCTGAAATGTGCTCTGCTAGGCAACGACAGAGGATTATTTGAGCATGTTTGCTAATGTACGTATATTTTGTATGTGTAGCCATGTGTATAAGTGAGAGTGTGTCATTGTGTGAGTGTGTCTGTTGAAGTATTGAAGATCAGAGCTGTTCTGAGTCAGTTTGACATATAATATAATATAACACTAAGGCCCTCTAGTGTTATAACAGGAGAACGTAGGGGGTGCTCATACAGAGATTTACAGCCATTGAGCATCGCCACTGAGGGGGAAACTAATTATATGAATTTAATCAGGTTTAATCAGATCATCATGAAACTTTGCCAAGTGGCAATTTTTTGTGTCATACTCCAAGACAATTTAGCAGAAAGTGGGTGATTCTCTGCAGATAGTCTCCTAGAGACTCAGTATATTAAAAGTCTTTGCTATGTGTCTGTCACAAGTATTCTGCAATACTGAGCTGTTTGATTAACCTTTCATGATTTTTTCTCGTTGCAGTGTTGAGTATCCGTGGCGCCCAGGAGGAGGAGCCTCCCGATGCCCAGTTGATGCGATTGGACAACATGTTGCTGGCAGAGGGCGTGTCCGGGCCAGAGAAAGGGGGCGGGTCTGCGGCAGCCGCAGCCGCAGCGGCGGCGTCAGGTGGAATTGGAGCCGATAATTCAGTAGAACACTCCGATTACAGAGCCAAACTTTCTCAAATCCGTCAGATCTACCACACAGAGCTGGAGAAATACGAACAGGTCAGATCACCTGCAGAATATCACACATGACACATACACACGTTTTAAAAGGATAATTCACCCAAAAATGAAAAGTCTGTCTTTATTTGCTCATCCTCACACACACTTTTTTTTTTTATTAGATGAAGTCCTCAATATCATTATGAGTATCAATCATATTTAAAGTAGATTTAAAAGACATGATTCTAGTCCCTCTTGTACTCTCGCTCAGAGTGGTAGGAAAGTAAATCCATCTCTGATGATGAACAGGAGGGACAGAGGAGAGGTGATGTACTGAAATGCATTCTGGGCCAGGGCCAGGTGTCCTCTGTTTGTTTGTTCACTAAAGGACATTCATAACTGTCACAGAGGGCCACAAACACTCATGCTGCCCCAAAATCACACAAGCACAACATCAAAAATGTCCTTCATCATTCTCCTGGAGTTGTTTGGTTGTCTTCTATGCTCTTAGACACATCTGACTGTGTCTCACTACAGTTTGAGTAATGAGAACTTCAGCGCCAATGAGGCCATTTCAGAATTAAGTTACAATACTGAAAGTCTAACAAGTCATGCATGATAAATGTATTTAAAAAAAAAAAAGAGCTTTTTTAATGAAACACTCATGTGTGTTTAGGATATGGACACTTTTTAAAGTATATTAGTGAATTAGACATCATCCAAAATGCTGTCTAGCTCCAAAAGGACAAATAATCACCATGAAATATAATTTAAGGCTGAGTATATTGATACAGATTTCCTGATTCTAGATTCTGATTCACAAGCATTTGATTCGATTCAGATTTATATGGGTATATTTCATTTATAACGTCCATTTTTCTTGCTGTTAATTATATAGGGGACCTTCTATCTTACGTACATTATGAAAATATTCACTTTACAAATGTGATTTTATTATTAGTTTTTCATCATTTTGGTCAAACTTTAGCTTTTTAATATGTACAAATACATATTTTCCGTCAATAAGTATGATTGAAATTGCATATATTGTATTGCATATATACTGTATATTGTTAGGGTACATGTTTATTGTTTACATGCCTAATTTGTACTATTTGCAAGCTATTTACATTGACATGTAGAACAGGTGCTAAAACTGTACTGTCTCTTTAAGAATATCGGCAGTTCAGCGAGCACCTCACAGAAGTGTTTCGGATGCACATATATTAATGAGATTGGAGTCGCATGGCTTTTTTACCGCATTCGTGCTATGTGTGATTAGAATCAAAAGTTTCTATTTTTGTTGTTTTTGATCAACAACTGACTGTAAAGAACAGAAAGACATTTTTCAATGAAAAATGGATTGCGTGGACAGCTAAAGCACAGCTTAGTAAAAAGCAAATGAAGCAAACTAAATAAAATATGAGAAAAAATGTAGATAAAACTCTTAAATTGAAGTAATTGTTCTATTTTGTTCTACGGAAAAAGGAAAGTAATTCGGGTTTAGAATGACATGAGTGTAAATGATAAGCTGTGTCCCATATGATGCACTATACACTATGCATTTACAATATGCACTCAGCCATGTATGAATTTTCAAAGTGTAGTATTGTCTCAAATGGAACACTTAAAAAACTTTTACCACACGGAAACATTCGCCGTTTAACAGATGACGGAAGTGACGTTTCAAACACATGCAATGTGTTGCAACTAGCTTTAGCGCATTAGCCATCCTCAGTTCAACACTTGTATCTCAAACAACGTACATTCACACAGTGAGGGGTGATTGTAAAGCATTCAACTTACATTTGTAAGGTGCTGTCTTCACTGAAGTTTCGCTAGTTGCTACATTCTACATTATTTACTGTTGTTTTGCCAGACCAGCAATGCAGCCAGGTAACTCTGCCCCTTCCGCTACATACAGCAAGCCGCAAGGCTGAGTGCGTGAAGTGTTGAACATTCCACACTCCGTTTTGAGGGTTGAAGAAGGGCATTATTCTGGTACTCATAGTACATCTTTTTGTTGCATTTTAAATGTAAACATGCTACTCACACTACACTACAACATGACATAGAATAGTGCAGAAATTTGCAGTCTGGGACGCGCCTATACTCTCTTTTAACCCATGTTGTAACCTGTTCTGTAACTTGTGTCTGTGTTTGTTTCCCTCTGTCCAGGCATGTAACGAGTTCACGACTCATGTGATGAACCTGCTGAGAGAGCAGTCTCGCACGCGACCCATCTCGCCCAAAGAGATTGAGCGCATGGTGAACATCATCCACCGCAAGTTCAGCTCCATCCAGATGCAGCTGAAGCAGAGCACCTGCGAAGCCGTCATGATCCTGCGATCTCGATTTCTCGACGCCAGGTCAGTGCTCATGCTTTACATCTAAAACCATTTTAAGCCATTAATCATGATGTGCTAATTGCTATAGAGCATTTGATTGGACAAAAATCTAAAATTGGGGTACGCACCTGAGTGCAAGATGATGTTATCAATACTTTTGGTCTGTTTGTCCAGAAGAGAAATACTGTAACTTTTAAATGTGTATATCTACTCAAATGTAATTTAGTCAACTTTTAGGAACACACTAGCATATAGATGATCTCAAAGCGGACAGACATGGACTAAAAGCCACAAAACTCCAATTTTGATTTCTGAGGGTCTTTCAAATGAACTTGTGAAAGCAAAAGTGTTTTAAAAACAGTGAAAAACTTAGTGACCAGAAAAAATTGTGACCAGTCACAGGACAGGATATGTTCAGAAATCCTTTACTTGATTGCTTTGTTTAATTTTGTACTTTTTTACTCTTTTCTTTATCCTTTTCTTTTATGTATGTAGTTTTTCCTATATAAAGCTCCTTGAGAAACAACTTTAAAGGCGTTAAAAAAAAAGTTTAATATTATTAATATTATTATACACTCTCTCAAATGTTGTAATTTATATATATATATATATATATATATATATATATATATATATATATATATTAAACTAAAATCTTGATGTTTATCTAAAAAAAACTCCATGAACATGTTTAGCATTAACTATCCTCCTGCAGATAAACGCAGCATGTAGCTTTTCTGCTACATTTGTTTTGTGCGTTTGTGCACAAATCCATGCATGACAAAACCCAACATTCTTATCCTATTCCTCTCCATGGATCATGTTCTGCGCTAAGACCCTAACTGCCACATTCATGTAAACAAATGCACCTGCAGTTTATTTGCACAGATTTGCACACATTTCCGCAAAGCATTTCCCTGTTTCTGATCCCCCTCTCACTCCCTAAGGGAGTCAAGGGCCCCAGACCTGCGTTTTCAGGGCCGCATCCAAACCCACACACGAGTCCATCCTGTTTGCACTGTAATCACTTGTTCTCTTTGAAACATGCCTGGGATTTGCATACATTTTTTGGAGGATAAATCACGCTGTGAGCCTCGAGTCGGAGGCATAACATTTAAATGAGGCTCATGTTCGCTTGGAGCATGCTCACTCACTTCGATTAATCCCCTCTCTGGTTGAGACCAAGCTGTGTTTCATTTGCATATTGTGAAGAGGGGTTTTGGGAGGAAATCAACTCACCCTCTGTTCCGGCCTTTCAGTGCTGCATATGTAAAACCCCCCTGAGATGAGGTCTTCACCCACAGATGAGTAATGCCAAGAACAAGTTCAATTCATTGGCATAAAAAGCTCTTCTCTGTCTAGTGTGTGTGGGGTCTGCTTTGTTCCTCCTTTTCAAAAAATGAAGCTTCTGCTTCTGTGGAATTTGTCTTTGCTCATTTGAATGCCATACTTTCCACAAATATGGCACACAATATCACCTAAAACTAAAAAATGAGTCAAAAAGAAATGAGAAAATGTTGTTCATCAACCTCAGGAAGTCAAAATAACATATTAGCTGTTTTATTTTACATTTATTTTATGTGAGGTTTAAAAAATGCTATCCCTGCTACCAAAATCTCTCCGTGTCGTAGTGTGGAGCTAAAACAATGACAAAAGTATTTAAATTTGAAGTTTGTTCATTTGAATTCTAGAAATGTGAAGAAAAAAAATAAAATAAATAAAAATGCTGTTTAAAAATACACATTTATATAATACGCGACAAAATTATTTTTCAATTTTGTTAGTTGTCACGTTTAGAATTCATAGTACAATTCAAATACTTTAGTCATTGTTCTAGCTCCATATTTGAGTGCAATTAAAACTGAAATTTGTTCAAGAATTGACCAAATGAATTATATATTATATAAAAATTGTTGTCGTACAGACATGCTGTGAAAGGCTAATTTTTTTATTTATTTTTTTATTTATTTATTTTTTTGCTGTATTTCATATGCTGTGAATATGATGTCACTTTTCAGGTGTCACAATTTTATGGAATCTACCCATTTGTTTTCAGTAGGGGAGAAATCATGCCGTAACAGGGTTGCACAAAATCACCAGACATTTGATGTTATTTTTAAACTGCCTACTTTTAATGCTGTGCTAATTTTAAGTTAAGATTATAGTTTATCTAAAATATTAAATAGTTCTTACTTAAAAAAACAAAACAAAAAACAAGGAGTTTGTACCTCTAATGTTCGCAAGATTCATTTTTTAGAAGAAATCAACAAAACTCCTCTTTGTGTTGATCTCTCTACACAGGAGAAAAAGACGAAACTTCAACAAACAGGCCACAGAGATCCTGAATGAGTATTTTTACTCTCATCTCAGTAACCCGTATCCTAGCGAGGAGGCTAAAGAGGAACTGGCCAAAAAATGCTCCATCACAGTCTCACAGGTAAGACACTGCAAAGAAACTATCTATTATTCACCGTCATCCCTGTTAACTTTCATTGTCAAAATATTTCACAGTTACCATGGTTTAGTGATAGTATCAGATGCTAATACCATAGTACTTTGAAGTACAATGGTATTGAATGATTACTTTATTTATATACCATGATGTTTATAGCTATTAAAAGAATGCCATGGAATTACAATTGTACCTGTAAAAATGTCCAAACAAAACGATAGTAATGCCATTGTACTTTTTTCTCATATCTGGCTTTGTCTCAAAAATGAGTGAGATGACTACTTAGACAGCATTTTTGAGCATCAAAGGCACACTCAAAAAAGTAAAAACACACAATTGTTTCTTAAAGGAGATATTTTGTTGGGGTAACCTAAGGTATTCAGGTTTATTAGGGTGTTTCTTCAACTGCGGGAACTTTCATGTCCCAGGGGTTGATTTTTTTTATGAAGGACTCAATAAAAATAAATTAGAAACTTTTTTCCAGGACTTTGTCATTTATTTTTGTTACTTTTCAAATGCCTATTATTTTTAGATTTTACAGTTTTTGCCTGGTCCCAGACCCAGACTATGAAAACAAATTATAACATGTTTAAAACTATAATCATATAAACAAGGAATGAAATGACATAAACCATTTCAATATTTCTTGTGGGAATATGATTTCTATCACTTTTTCAAAAATTATGCCTGTCCCACACTTGTGTCGTCATTTCCACCACATCAAACAATTTAGCCCCTAATAAAGTTTTTTCAAAAGTTGGTATACTTGTTAACCAAGTGGACAAAAGTGTCAGTGAAGAGCATGCTTGAAATGAAATTTGAGACAAAACAAAGAAAAATCAAGGTAAATATCACTTGTGAGCAGAAGATTCTTATTGGGTGTCATTTCCAATCAAGCTGTAATTTCATCAATTTATGCCATCTAGGTAGGCAGCTCACTAGGATTTGATACATATCCCTGTAAATGCACTGTAAAAAATTTCAACCCACTATAATTTAAAACATATATTTTATGTTTTTAAATTACATTTTTACTTAAATTTTTTGTCAAATCAAAGCATTGCCATTAACAGCTTGTTACAACCTGAAAATATTAGTTAACTGCACTCTTTAATTACTGATAAAGAAAATTTTGTTCAAACTGTGGCGACACATACAATCAAGTTGAAATAACAAAACTAATTGTGGCAAGTTAAATGAATGAAACCAAAGATGTTGTTATAATATAATGATGAAAACACATCAGTAATACTCTGAATAAATATGTTGTGTAACTTGAAAACAAAATTGACGAAAACATAATCATTTGCAGCATGACGCTAGACGTTTAGCATTTTTCATCTGCTGCGGTAAAATGCATAATGCGTTCTAAACTATTTAATAATTTTTTCTGAAATGATTGTATGATGCATTTGGGTCTGTTCTCAGTCCAACTCACGGCGTGAGTGATGACTGCTTCAGGATTGTAATATAAAAACACCTTTAGCCTCTCTCGGTAACAGCAAGCTTAGCCACAGGATTTATTAGCTTTTCATCATAATGGTGTTTATCATTAGCACAGAGCATCATCCTCTGGTGTATTAACAGTAATAGACATTAGTGTGCGCTGAGTGATCGCTGTCGGTGTGAATTGTGATCAGAGCTGCCAGCTCATTTTTATAGGTGATCATTTTATTCTGCGGCTATAGTCACGTTTGTAGTGTGTGTGTGTGTGTGTGTGTGTGTGTGTGTGTGTGTGTGTCCATCATATTCAAAACTCTATTCTTGTGGGCATCACAAGCCTTGTTTTTTTGGTCAATGATTTTGTGCTTATTATAGTGAAAGACAGATACATGACTGCAACTAAGGGTGTGGGGGGGGGGGGGTTTGTTCCCTCGAAAAATTGGCCCTATTCACTTTCATTGTAAGTGCCTCACTGTAACCCAGATTTGAGCTTTTTCTAAAGAAAAGGTCAGATGAGTCACAATAAATTTTTGTGGTATCAGCATTATGCCACAAATGCTGTCGATTGAGCTTGACTTGTTTTGAACCCGGAAATATTCTTTTAAGATTAAAATGCCCCCCCAAAAATGACATCCTAGTACTGCCCCTAGATTGATATATAATTCAGGCCAATTAATCGCCTGATATTTGGCTATTTTGAGAAGATCAGACTGTGGTGATTCATTTCCACCTTAAGACCTGGGCACACTTAATTTTTCTGCATTCTGTATTGAATCGTGCCCGGTTGACCACGTTGCCTTTCAAAGTATACTCTTCTGACTGCAAATGAATACGAACGTGCTCGACGCATGCACACAACGACTGCTTAGTAATACTCTTTTTTTTTTTTTTAGTACAGTTCAGAGCAGGGCACATGCGCCATCGATGCGCACAGACGAGGACTGTCCACGTGAAAATCTGGGCCGAGGGCGGACAGTTCGTGCAGACTGTGCTGATGACGAAATTTGCGCCACGCAAACTGTACGCATTCCTAACAGCAACCTGAACAAATCAAAGTACACTTTGGCCTTTAATTTAGCAACGTACATGCTAGCAACATTTTTAAAAATATTTTCAGATTTTTTTATAATTTTGTGTGAATTTATAACATTGTTCTTTGTGTTAAATTACCCTGACATTAAGAAAAAACTATTATATGGTTTCAAATCCAGCTGCTGAGGGAGTGACAGTAAATTTGGCATCTTTCTCTCTTCTGACGGTCACAATCCATCTCTCCGTTTTTGTCCTCTTTTGTAAAGTTTTGGAAGCATAATAGTGGAGTTTTTCTTTTGCTCTTGGAGCAATTTGTACACGAAAATAGTATTTGCTGTGGTCTCCAATTCACAGACATAGAAGTTAACCCTGCTATACTTGACTTCTGCGTTCCAAACCTGGAAACGTGAAAAGGGTCTGGATGATATTGATGGCTAGGTTTAAAAATGAAAATAGCGTATTGCTTACTGCATACTGTACAATATACACTGTATACAGCCTACTATTTTTAAAAAGTAGTATGCGGAAACGTATAGTTTATGTCATAATTGTGTCAAACAATAGTATGCAACATTGATTTCAAACAAACTATGTTGTATGAGTGATGTCCAATCATTATCTCTGGCATTTTTAATCAAATTTTGTACATTTTTCAAAATATTTGAATATTTATTTAAAGTTTGGTCTGTTACAGTTTGATGCATGTTTTTGTCATTGTATTTTTGTCAAGGAAAATATGTTGTTTTCATAGACTAAAATTATATGCCATTTTTAAAGTGAATGAATATGACATGATGAAATAATTAAATCTAAAGGGCATTTGTGTCAAAAGACAAAAATAATGACTGTAAAAATTAACGCTGCATCCAGGTATTCCACACATATAGAACATTTGCATAGTACATACTGTAAAAATAGTAAGAGTTGTATGGCAGTCCGAACACATCCCATAACTGCCCACCATGTCAATTTTGTTTTTGGGCTTCGTCCATCATGATAAGTAGCCATAGGATAATTGTTTTTATTGGCAGGTGTCCAACTGGTTCGGAAACAAACGAATTCGATATAAGAAGAACATCGGAAAGTTCCAGGAAGAAGCCAACATGTACGCCGCCCGAACGGCTGTCAACGCCGCAAGCGTGTCGGCACATGGCAGCCAGGCCAATTCCCCATCTACTCCAAATGCAGCAGGTGAGAAAATAAACCTAACCGCTCACAACCAATCAAATGCCACAATCACTCAAACTCACCACACTGATTCACATCCTCATATATTTGGTTGTGATGCAGCTGTAAAAGCAATTTCTTTGATGTCAGGTCACACTGGGGGAAAACGTATTTTGTTAGTATATTCGTAACGTGAGAAGAGTTCATGTTGATTTCGAGCACTCTCGAGTCACCGAAAAACTATTTGAACTATGTTTTCACTTATAAACGGAATGTGGAGATCTAGGGTTTCTGAACATGTTATGCTCTTGTCTCATTATGTGTAAGGACCTGTCTTGTTAAAACTCACTATTTTGTGGTCCTTGCTCTGTCAGACTTAAAGCTAAGAGGAAAAATAACTATAGACCTTGGTCAGAGCAAATATCATGTTTAATTCGTTGTACTGTTGTGAAACAGGGCATCGACCATTAAAGGGATAGTTCACACAAAAATGAAAATTATCTCATTTACTCACCCCTCATGCCATCCCAGATGTGTGACTTTCTTTCTTCTGCAGAACACAAATTATTTATTGAAGAATATCTCCGCTCTGTAGGTCCATACAGTATGTGGAATGGTGGCCAGAGGACTTTGAAGGTCCAAAAAGCACATAAATGCAGCATAAAAGTAACCCATACGACTCCAGTGGTTAAATCCATGTCTTTAGAAGTGATATGATAGGTGTGGGTGAGAAACAGATCTATATTTTATAGTCCTTTTTTATTGTAAATGTCCACCTTTGACCAGCCCCGATCAGAAGGCGACGATATGCACGAAGAAAGCGAATCGCCAAAAACAAAAGAAGAATGTGAAAGTGAAAGTGGAAATTTATTTTTTAAAAAGGATTTAAAGAGCACCTATTATGGTTTTTAAACGTGCCTAATTTTGTTTTAAAGGTCTCATACAATAGATTTACATGCATCCAAGGTCAAAAAACACTTTAATTTGCTCATAATTTAAATTGCAGCATTACCTTTTGTTCCCAGGGTCAAAAACGAATTGTTCAATGATCCGTTCTAAAGGATTCATTCTAAACTCCTCCTTTCAGAGAGCCTAGTCTGCTCTGATTGGTCAGATGTCCCAGTCTGTTGTGATTGGTCTAACGCTTAGTGAAGTGTTTGAGGGCGAGTCAAAGCTGTTCGCGAGCAGCCAGTGAAGGCCGGATGCGGGTTTTAGTTTCCAAATGACGTATGTTAGTACAGGAAGTAAGTCTGGAATTACTAACGACTCGTTTCAGGTGTTCAGAATCGGTTCTTTCTTTTGGGAGTCAATAACTCCATTTAGCGTGCACTTTGATTTTAGATATTTTTACATTCACAAACAGCTAAATAACACACTACATGAATGGTAATATTTGAAAAACCATAATAGGTGCTCTTTAAAATATCAGTTATTCACCTTCTTGCTCTAAAAATGAAAAAAAAAAAAAAAATACGGCATAAAAGTAGTCCATACAACTTGTGCACTACATTCCAAATCCAACCCGATCTCATGTCTCTTACAAAAACATTCATAGAGAAATATAAATGAACAAGTTTAACCCAAACACTAAACATAACCATGTTTTTAATAGGAAAATCACTGTTGCTTACCACGGAAGAAAAAGAAACATCAGGTTTAAAACGAGACGAGGGAAGCTTATATAATTGGTTGGTCTAAAAGTCGTACCATTTGGTACAAGCCAAGTCGTAAGATATCTAACGATTTCACAAATTATCAAAAAATTACAACACAAACATATTGCACATATAAGTTATTTATTTGTGGCATCATTCCTAAAGCAAGCTTTCTCCTGCTCTCATCTCAATCTCTCCTGCTTAGCAACAATTCTTAATGCTTGTCTTCTTATGCTGCTTAAACTTTAGACTCTGTAAAGCTTATCTAATTATAACTCTGCATTTCTGCACTTTTACATTTTTCCTTTCTCGTTTCTCTTTCTTGTTCTGTCTGTGCATCCTCTATTCTCTCAGGTTCTGCCGGCTCTTTTAACATGTCAAACTCTGGCGATTTATTCATGAGTGTTCAGTCTTTGAACGGGGACTCATACCAGGGCTCTCAGGTGGGAGCCAATGTGCAGTCACAGGTATAGTGATCACAACACTCCGAAGTTCTCTACAGAAACCTCAAACCAAAGCTAAAACAAACTCAAATACTCTAGCATATTTCAAAGGGTTTGTAGTAACACCCTGAAAACCGCAAGAGGGACTCCAAAACTTAGTGAGCTGCCCCACTGCCTACTAAAGGCCAAAGTATACTTCGGTTTACACATGGCCCTACATTTCTCATGCACAGTGCACACATTGCAAATTTCGTCATCAGCACAGTACTTGCAGTCTGTCCGCATGTCAAGAAAAACTGGGCTGCATGCATACTGTGCTGATGATGAAATTTGTGAGGTGTCTGCGGTGTTGTGTGTAATCTGTAACAAAGTAATTAGTTACTGTAATTAGTTTCAGTTAACTTAATTATTTTTAAGTACATTAAAATAACTATTTATGTAGAATGCTTTTAAAACATGAATCTTTTTGCGTTTCTGTGACAGCTGAATGCTCTCCCTAACAAGTCATTACGTAAGGGATATTACATTATCCCACTTATTACACAGTTACTAACCAAATAATTAAATGCAGGGACAAAAAGTATTGATTTGCATTGAAATTATATAATTATCTGAAAAGAAAGAACTTGCTGAACAGCTGAAATCCAACTCCGGTTTGCGTCTTGGGTTCTGTTGGTGTCTGACTGCTTATACAGCTTATTACAAGACTGCTTGCCAAATAAATAAATATATGCACATGCAGCATTGTTTTAATTGCACAGTGATCCAAGAAGAGGGAAAGATGGCTCGCAAAACACGGATGAGTGGTCTGATACATTGATGTGCGGTTGTTACTCAGAAATATCAGACCGCTAGTTGGCACCATTGACCAATGAAAATCAAGAATTCCAGAGAGCTGGGTAATAAAATGGAGAAATGTGTAGAAATCTAGACATTATTTTGAATTATAGGGTTAAGGTTAGGGTTATTCCTAACTTGAACCCTAAGTGTTTGAGCGGAAAATACAAAAATCTCTCCATAAAGTGTTTTAGAAAGTAACTAGATCGGTTAAACTCATCTGCCATCTTGAATGGAACGCAATGCATTATGGGATTGTCTTCACTGTTAAGGATACATTTCGATACTGCCTTAGGTGCTGTTGAGACCGAACATATCCTTACACTGCAAACTTGATAGCACACACAAAAAAGGTCCGAGTTGATCTACTAACACAATCTTCTAAGTAATGTGTCTTTAAGATTAGCAAAATAGCACATCTTGCTCATTTTTCCATTTTACCAAAATGAATATGCAGATTATAGGGGTTCCTCCAGATGCACATAAAATAGGGCGGAGAATACAAAGAACACCCATTGATGACACACATTAATGTGAAATAAAAATATTTCTCATGAAAAAACTTTTTTATTCGGTTATTTTAGAACTCAATATCATAACTGATACCGATGATCGTAATTCTTCTAATAATTTATGCCCAAATTATGTTGTAATTTACAGTAATGTTTTAAACAATGTTTTTAACTGGTAAAATAATGCAAAATATTTTAAGTGATGGTTCTTTCCAGTTCTCAAAGCAGGCCAATATGCACAGGTGTGGCGAACAGGTGTTGTTTTAGCCCCGTGAAACGAGCAGGGAGCGAGCAGCTTCCCGTGTCTCTCTCGCACGCAGCTAACTTTGCCATGAAACGAGCAGGGAGCAAGCAGCTTCCCATGTCTCTCTTGCACGCAGCTAACTTTGCCATTAAATTCAGATTTCTTTTTAGTGTTCATCAGTAGTGGTATGGCTTAATGTGTACTGTACATAATTTTCTTTTTTGTGAGTTATGAATTCACTCCGCTTTGTTCTGAAACATTGAGAATAGTTTCATGGGTATTCTCATCTACTATTCTTACACTTGGTAAATAGCATGGATTTTATGATGATATTATATAATCCTATAAATAAACATATTTATATAAATAAATGCCATATTGAATTAAACTAATGTGGTATTTAGTGAGAGCTGTACTGTAAGTGAGCGTGTATTTGGTGGAAGTACCACACGCAAAAGCCTGAGGTTTTTCTTAGTAAATCACCCGCAAAATGCCCATGACGTGCACATGTAACTTCATAGATTGCACAAGCAAATTATTACCTGTTATTTAGGATCCTAATACATTTTAGTTTGAAAACGCATTGATATCGCTACAATTATGCCTCTCATCCAAACTAGAATGGCATTATACTCCACCGAAAATGGAGTGTTTCAAAAACACTCTCCATTACCGCATACTTTTGAAAACTATGACATCAGGAAACGAAAACGAATTATTGCGGATGTGGCCTAAAAGTTCTTTTTAACTTGATGAGGCATCTAAAAAATGTGGTGCTCCTGCACGAGATCAACAACAGTCAAAGATGTCCATGTAGTGCATTTTTACATAGAAAAACGATTTAAAAACAGTACAGACGAACCCAAAAACACGTTTGGTTTGAATGACCCTATGGACTCTGGCCAAACTGTAAAAATGTCTTGAATTAAAATGGTAAAAGAATGTAAAAATGCTACAGTAAAAAAAAAAAAAAAAAGTGGTTAATGGGTATTTACTGTAACATACGGTAAAAAAAAAAAAATAGAATTTTAAAAAAAGACCATACATGTAATTTTACAGTAAAATATTGTACAAATTTGTTGTTTTTTAGATGTAAAAATTATGATTTTCCATTTAATTAACTGTAAAAATGTATATTATGTTGAACAAGAGAGTACATGTAAAATTATGGTAAAAACAATAATCGTGCGCTCCCAGAAGTCCCGTCACATTTCATTATATTTTATGGAAATAGTTATGTTTAATATCAGTTACAGTTTGTGCATTGGGGTGTTCTGTGTTATATTTTAATTAGTTTAGGTAATGTGTATTGCATTATTTTAGTGTCACATATGTTACCGTGATGGTGTTTTGTGTTTGTGTGAGTAACTACATGTGTATTAATTATTGCTTTTGGAAAGAGTCACTCTTAATGAACTAAGTCATCATGTGGCCTTATGAAGTTACCATAGGGATTAACAATACATTTTAAAGTGAAAAGCAGATATTTATAGTTCCAGAGGGCTAGTATTTCAAGTTTTTATAATTTAATAATATAAACAGTAGTGAAACGTAAAATTTACAGGCATCAAAATTACATCCCGTAAAGCCTAAAACATGGTCACCGTGTAAATTCTGGCAACCACAACTGCCGGTATGTTACCGTAAATTTAACAGAATTTTTTTTAAAGATAGACTAATGTTGCTGCATACCTTTTGTAGCAGCTGTCTGGTGTGCACCTTTGATGCCAAAAAATGTTTTCTAGATAGGCAGCTCACCAGATTTTAGAACAGAGCCTTAAATGTCTGACTAAAAGTCAGATATTTTGTCTGCTTGTGATCGCAACACTTCTGATGCAGAATGTCCTTTGACTTTGTGTTGTCTCGTTTCATCATGTTTTCTTTGCGTCTCTTTGTGTTGTTTTGTTTGACCGTGCTTTCTTCTTTTTGAGTTTGAACTTGCTTTGTTTGTTTGCGTTGATTCATCTGACCTTGTGTTTGCACATTGTTCTCGCGTTCTAACCTTGCCGGGTTGATTTGTTTTTCAGGTGGATACCCTTCGCCATGTTATCAGTCAGACAGGAGGATACAGTGACGGCCTCGCGGCAAACCAGCTGTACAGTCCACAGGGCATCAATGTAAGGCGAGAAAAAAACACTTCTTTTTTTCCCCTGTTCCTCTTGTTTTGCCCTCTACCAATTATTTCAAACCCATAGGGCTTGGATTGCCACTTAGTGGGACTTGTCTGTGAATCTGTGGTCACTTAGTTGATTGCCTGTGTGTTGCGAACGCCACGAGCGCCGCACTGCCCAGCAAGACGTGGACACTAGACTGGCCCCCTTGCGCCCGGCATCTGTCCGAGCCCATCACATCCAATCAGATCGGCCGCGGCACCTGCAGCCACACTCGCCGCTAACAGAAGGGAGGGGAAGGTAAACAGGTGACACAGGATGGCTGCAAATGTACAGCCCCGAGCCCTAACCCTGATTTTTACCCAAAGGACAATGACAAAAACATTCAATTTATTAATTTAATTCCATGGACAATCTTGCAGCTACATGCTAAAAATAAAGGCGGACGCCGATGGTAAAACATTTGTAGGAGGACATCCTATGTGTTTTCTTTGCGTTTGGGAGGGGGAATGGGAGGGGAGCTGCTGGCAGCTTGGCGCAACACGAAAATTCGCAGCGACAAGCCATGTTGTAAAGGCTAAAATCAATACGACAGACACACAGGGAGCTGAGTGTGGACTTGGGACAGCAATCCAAGCACATTGCTCAGATCAGGTTCCCGCCGAGCTAATGGTCTTGACAGCGAGATGGGACGAGAACGAGCGCGGTTGGGGGGGGGGGGGTTGGGTGCGGTAGAGTTACCGTGTCTTGATCCCGCTGCCATTCTGTTGCGCTTCAGTGGTCGTATATTAATGAGGGAAAGCACGGATGTATTCAAATCCTGCTCAATCCTGCTTTTTTCACGTTGGGATTAAAAGTTTGACATTGATAAAGTTTGGAGCATATTAGCATAAAGAACTCAAACACACTTTACATTCAGATCAATAATTAATATATCAATAATGATGTATTTAATTACACTACCAGTCAATATTGATAGGCTACATACCTACACGTTCTTTATTATAAAAATTTTGAGTCAAATAATGAAGTCATTGAAACTATGTAATAACACAAATGGAAGTATGAGAATTATGTAGTGACCACAAAAAAACAAATCAATCTTCTATTTGAACTTTTTCACTTCCTAGTCGGTACTAAAATAAAAAAGATGTAACGATACCAGTGTTTCTGCAGTACCGAGCACTGAATCTATCCAGTACCAGCGCGCAGTATGACTGACACACGACTGCTTTAAAATGCTCACAGTCTTAATTTGAACGCGTGCTCTGTTACTCCTTTTACACTGAAATGAACAGTTAATCCGAGTAACATGTCCTAGTATGATTTATTAAACCGCTGAAGGCTGCAATCTTAGTGTGGAAGAGCTGCGTACTTTAAATGAATGTATAAATCCGACCGCTCATACTCTGGAAACTGCACAGACGTTGAGAATCATTCACGTTGTTTGAGATGAAAAGCAGAGCACTGATCCACTGTGAACCATGAGGCACATGTAAACTATATATTTATGTGATTAAATCACAGCATTTGCACTTTCATCTCAACTCAACTTTCTTATAAAGCATTTAAAACCTGTTGATGCTCACTGACCCCACCCATGGGCCTGACTTTACTTTGCTTAAATGAGTTCACATTTACTTTATAGTGTGCTGTTCAAAATTGTTCATAATGTTTTACATCTGTATCATTTGTCAACTTTATTAACTTTTTTGACTAGACTATATAGTAAATGTGAACTAATTTAAGCAAAGTAACATCAGTTTTGGGGGGGCATGCACATCAACTTAAAACAACAGAGTTGACCAAAGTGCTTCACAGTAATAGAATTTAGAACATAACATTTAACAAACTGTGTCCTACATTTCATTTGTCAGACTCAAAGGACAGTGTAAAGAGATTTCAGACGTGACTTAAAAGTCTTCAATAGACCTTTTTCAGACTGTGACACGTTTCCTCCTTATTTAACAGTGTAAATCTAGCAAACGTCTTTATATGAAATTTTTTTAAATATTGAGTGTAAGTTTATAACATTATGCTTTGTGTTATATTACCCTGGAATTAGTTTTAAAAAATGAATACCACAGCTGCGAGGGGGTTTCTATTACAGCTGCTGAGAGAGTGACAGTAAATTTAGCATCTTCTCCCATCTGACTGTCTTAATCCACTGCTCTCTATTTTTTTCCACTTCTGGAAAATCATTCAAATGTAATAGTGGATTTTTTTCTTTTGCGTTTGGAGCAAAGGTGTAAGTGAAAATAATATTTGCTGTGATCTCCCATTCACCGCTGTCGAGGTTTACCCTGCAAACGTTTACTTCCACGTTCTAAAACCCAGAGTGTGAAAAACTGGGCTGTGTGGCGAACTGTTTATCCAGAAAAGTGAAGCTTCCGGCAAAAAACACACGTCATAATAAAAGCATGATTCAAAATAAAAGCTAGATGCTTAAAATTGAAGAAATTAAATAAAACATAGAATAAAAATATATTACAACTGTATAGTAAAATGTATTATTCTCTGTAGTAGTAATAATAATAATAATAATAACAATAAGTAATCAATTTATAACAAGCAGGACAGCTGTTGAATAAAAGTTTGGCAAAAAAGTGACATGTTAAAAAGTTATATTTTCACTTATTCAAATTTAAAGAATTAATTGAATAGACACCATTTTGATGATTAAATTAAATTAAACTTTAAAACATTTTCTGGAAAATAATAATAATTATTAAACTAATTATTAAAAATAAAACTTATATGTTCAATAGCACATTATCATATTAGCATATTTTTGCTGTGATATCGAAATTGGTAATAACTCTATTTTCAAAGTAATTTTTTTAAATATCAGTTGTTTTTTTGTTTGTTTTTTATACGTAGATATAATTTTAATATTTGTCTATAGAATCAATTTCAAGCATTTAAGCACTAACCCTTAGATCAAAATTCATGAGAAACATAAATGTATTCAATTACAAACTTTTGACTGGTAGTTTATAAACTGTATTCAATTATGTGATCTCAGTTATGCGATATCTTACTCATTTCAATTTTGTATATTCAGAATTTATTAAAAAATCTATATCAAATAGTTACAAAATGTAAATACAGGTTACACAAATTTACCATGGTAACTATAGTTACCATAATATCATAGTTACTACAATCATTGTTACTATTGTAAAACTGAAATACATTCATATGGAATCTCACTCATCAGTGTATTAAACTTTCACAGTATTTCATTTTATTTATGTTTTTATTCTCTTATTCCCATTTTTTTTTTTTTTCTTAAATATATTTTGGTGACCATTTCACTGTAGTAACAAGTGACAGTTGACAGTAGTTACCATGTTTTATTTAGCAGAAACTATGGTCACCATGATAAGTTTTTGTTTTATTGTGTCTGAGTATTCCTCACACAATCTGTCCATCTGTGTTCATGCAATTCACTGTTAATATCCCAAATGCTCTTTACCACCCCTGTCTTTGAGAGTTGCGATGGCTTTTGATTTGCAGTGTGCATGTAGTGAGTCTTTTTTCACATTTGATTCTCCAAATGTTCTTCCTCTTATTCTTGTTTTGTTTATTCTCTCAGTCTTCATCCTTTCCTCTCAGTTTTACTGTGTGTGTGTGTGTGTCAGTAAAATGACAACCATTAAACACAGGACTGTTTTACATGGAAATAAAATAGTTTACATTTCAAGCAAATGTGAACTTAAAAATTTTAACCCACTCTGGTGTTTGAAGAGGAGTAGAATTCTTCAGTTTTTATCAAACAGACATTTCCACCTCTAAGTTCTGATTGGATGAGGTATGTTCAAAGCCTATGTTACAATACATAGCCAAAATACCTAACCTGCGACTGCACATCAGTTGAATTCTTTAATAGTGTGCCAACCATTAACCTCCTGAGACCCCAGCGTGACTGCTGTGTGCATATTCCATTTCCCTTTTTGATTTGTAACTAGTAGAACCTAATAAACAAGCAAGTTTTCTAAAGCAAATAGTTTTCCTAAAATTGACGTCCACATATGTGGGAAGTGGGACTAATTTGTGAAATTAAGTAATTTCAAGCTATAGAAAGTCAGATTTTTTTTAATCATACAGTTTATTATGTTTCCAGGAGTGTTGGTTATTCATGTTTTTGAGACATTACAGACATTACAGCTGATTTTCTATAAAGCTGAATAAATAATTCTGATTAAAAGTAATGGCCAGCATCATCAACTCACTGCCAACCATGTTAAAATAACATTTTGCATTATAAAATTCTGAATCTACACTATATTGCCAGAAGTATTCGCTCATCTGCCTTTAGACGCATATGAACTTAAGTGACATCCCATTCTTAATCCATAGGGTTTAATATGACGTCGGCCCACCCTTTGCAGCTATAACAGCTTCAACTCTTCTGGGAAGGCTTTCCACAAGGTTTAGGAGTGCGTTTATGGGAATTTTTGACCATTCTTCCAGAAGCGCATTTGTGAGGTCAGACACTGATGTTGGACGAGAAGGCCTGGCTCACAGTCTTCGCTCTAATTCATCCCAAAGGTGCTCTATCGGGTTGAGGTCAGGACTCTGTGCAGGCCAGTCAAGTTCTTCCACACCAAACTCGCTCATCCATGTCTTTATGGACCTTGCTTTGTGCACTGGTGCGCAGTCATGTTGGAACAGGAAGGGGCCATCCCCAAACTGTTCCCACAAAGTTGGGAGCATGGAATTGTCCAAAATCTCTTGGTATGCTGAAGCATTCAGAGTTCCTTTCACTGGAACTAAGGGGCCAAGCCCAGCTCCTGAAAAACAACCCCACACCATAATCCCCCCTCCACCAAACTTCACAGTTGGCACAATGCAGTCAGACAAGTACCGTTCTCCTGGCAACCGCCAAACCCAGACTCGTCCATCAGATTGCCAGATGGAGAAGTGTGATTCGTCACTCCAGAGAACGTGTCTCCACTGCTCTAGAGTCCAGTGGCGATGTGCTTTACACAACTGCATCCGACGCTTTGCATTGCACTTGGTGATGTATGGCTTGGATGCAGCTGCTCGGCCATGGAAACCCATTCCATGAAGCTCTCTACGCACTGTTCTTGAGCTAATCTGAAGGCCACATGAACTTTGGAGGTCTGTAGCGATTGACTCTGCAGAAAGTTGGCGACCTCTGCGCACTATGAGCCTCAGCATCCGCTGACCCTGCTCTGTCATTTTACGTGGCCTACCACTTCGTGGCTGAGTTGCTGTCATTCCCAATCGCTTCCACTTTGTTATAATACCACTGACAGTTGACTGTGGAATATTTAGTAGCAAGGATATTTCACGACTGGACTTGTTGCACAGGTGGCATCCTATCACAGTACCACGCTGGAATTCACTGAGCTCCTGAGAGCGGCCCATTCTTTAACAAATGTTTGTAGAAGCAGTCTGCATGCCTAGGTGCTTCATTTTATACACCTGTGGCCATGGAAGTGATTGGAACACCTGAATTCAATTATTTGGATGGGTGAGCGAATACTTTTGGCAATATAGTGTATGTACTGATTATCATTGTCCCATGTCTGCCAAACATGTTGAGTGGTCCAAACATCATCTGCAGCCTGGAACTGAACTTTTGACCAGATGTTAGAAGTGAAAGCACTAGGCTGCATAGGAAAGCTATAGGATGATATATAGGAAGCTATAGGATTCATTGATTCTCAATGTGATAATGCACAGTGAATGTAGGATTTTTATGGAAAGTTAGTCCTATTGTTTAACAGCGTGCCATTTTGCGATAAATCGATGCTATTTTTAAAATGGCATACCGGATGAAACTAGAGACTCTACTGTTTTGACTCATTCAGGTTTTAATGTGAAAACTTAAGCTGGTTTCTTACTAGATGTAGTTTTGTTGCCGTTTCTCCAAAAGACAAACTCGGCTGAGATTGGCACCATGTTTTGTCACGTGACTCAGTTCGGTGGAAGTTTAACCCTTTAATGACAGCCTAGAGTCTCCTGAACTGAGATCAGTAGGTTTAAATGAAATTCAAGTACACATATGTAAGTACACATAATGTCCACGTATGTGGATGCGGGGTCTCACGAGGTTAAACAGGGTGACTAATGAACTATATTACTTGGCAGACCATTGTTTATTTATTATTATTAATATAAAATGTATATGTATAATATTGTAAAATGTATCAATATAAAATGCAACTGTTGTTTTTAAGGTGAATGCTCTACCAAGTTTTAAATCAACAAAACCAACCTCCCTACCCTAAACCTTAAACCTACACCTAACCAATAGTGTCACAAAAGCAAATGTGAGATGAAAAACACAACCGTTTCATTCTGTGGTGCTTCTACAACACTTTGGGCTCACGTGTGAACTCGCATGCTCTTCAGGACTCTTCAGTAGTCCTTTACATCACAAGTGCACCGCTCAATCAGTTGAGCTACCACATAGTTTGATCACTCTTGAACAAGCTTGTAAATGTAGTTCGTTATGTAAAGCAAACATTAAAATGAGTCATGCAGTATAGTAAAAGTGTTTAGATGTCATAAGATTGCATTGTGTGAGGAACAGGGCAAAAAGTGTTTATGTACTGATAATCTGCCCTTTTACTCGTGATTTGTGCGAAAGTGAATAAAAGTCGTTGTTGTTGTAGCGCCTCTAGTGTTCATTGCAGAAAAACTGCAGCGAAACGTATAATGAGCCGCGGGAAAATTATTTAGTAAAACGCAGGTTTTAGGCACTCCATCATGCCTAACAACACCCCTTTACCATGGTAAAATAACTGTAATGCACAGCCTGAAGTGCCTTACTACTATACAAAATGTGTATGTATCTGTTTGAAAGATTTCTCTGCTGTTTTGATAAAAAACAATTGCAAACTCTTCATATTTGTTGGTTGTTTTCTCTCTGTCAGACGAACGGTGGCTGGCAGGACCCCACCACCCCCTCCTCCGTCACGTCCCCCACAGAAGGACCCGGAAGCGTTCATTCTGACACCTCCAACTGATCTCAGAACGGACTCTCTCCACCACGCCAGACTGACTTAACCCACCTCACGCTTTACATGCTCTTCTCTCCAGCGTGTAAATGAAAACACAAAAGCTTATAATCATCTTCACAAAAATGTTTTTTAATGCTACCTCTCAGACATAAATGTGTAACATTAATAAACAAATAGTGACAAATGGAACAAGACAAAGAGAATAGGAAGTTTAGAATAGATAGTTCGAGATGTCAACCCTGTTACAGAATTGATCGTTCAATGCCTTCATTAGCAGAAAAGGCATTATGTTATGTTTGAAAAATTTTGCAATTTTACCATAGTGCCAAAGTACTTTTATATGTAAACACTCTTCAGTAACATTTTACATTACACATATTTTACATTTTTATTTTATTTGTAATAGACTTGTAAGAGAGTTGATTGGGTTTACACTGCCTCACAAGTAAAATAAACCTTTGAATTGCAAATTGTTCATTTGCAACAAATAATGGATGGTCATAATTTTGCAATTCATTTTATAAAGTTTAAATAGATTTGGTGTGTCAATTTGCATTTAATATCTAAAGGTAATTACAGCATAATATTATACATTTTTGCATCTTAAATGAATTCTAATATGGATATAATTTTGCTGAATTCTCATGAGGCGTTTGATAAATACATCCACAAATACGCAAATCACATTATTTATTGAATTTCATCACTGCACATCAGAATGCAATAAAAGGCAATCGTAGTGAACTAATCCGAAATGTAAATGTTTCATCCGGTTTCGTACCATGTCAGCCTGCTCATTGGGCTACCCTGATACCAAAAACCACAGATGTGTCCGTTCTTTACGTTAATATCACTTTATTAACGTTGTTCATGTTGTAAATTGTGTAATATCAGCACTGGGAAGTGTTTCTCGCAAAAGTCCTGGTGCGTTATAATCAAAACCAAAAATCCAGCTGGAATTCTGTCACGTTTCTTGAAAACGGAAAAACAAACAATGGCACACAAATGCAGAAATCGTTCGGATATATTTTTGATGCCCTCCTGTTGTAAATAGCCAATTCTCGTTTCTTATTTCATATTCGGCTTGTTTACAGGGCAACCATATTTTTTATTTTTTGTCGCGAGCATAATGTGAATTAGCCCAAGAATGTGCGCTAGCTTCTATATGTAGATATGCACCTTTACTCTTGGTTTGCTTCTTTTGATAACAGTCACATCCATGTTCATATAAAATGTTGAAAGTGTGGCTATGAATTCACACGATTTTGAGATTTCAGGAGATTCTCGTGCTCCTGAAAATATCAAACAATAAATTCTCCAATGGTAAATACAAGATCAGGCCCACAATTATTGCATTTAGAAATTAGGTTCCCTTTGCTCACAACATTCACTGCCTGCCCAGCAGCACCGTATTGAGAAAAGCTTCATATAATGATGCTTTTAGTTTTTGCGTACAAAGCCGTTTGTAAAACATCAAATGTTTACTTTGTTGCATGTCTTTCGTTCTTTAAAATCCTGCAGTGTTTTTGAATATATCTCTTTTTATATATTAAACGCAGAGATATTCTCTTGTCAAGTTTTAACTTTGAAGATCTCTGCATATGTATAAAAGGAATAAAATGGAACAGCAAACTAATGTCTTTTCGATTCCAACTTGTTTTTTTGTGAAGAAAAAAAAACTAAAAATTTACAGCAAAGTTTTTTTTTTTTTTTTTTTTGTCTCTTAATTTGTACTGGTAATGCATATTCTGAATAAATAGTTTCTTTTGATGCAATATGTTTGGAATTCTTGTGTCTGATTTAATTTTAAAATTTTCATATATTGGTCTTAACAAGCTCAATATTTCAACCCTGTTATGAGAAAAATTCAGTGATCAGTTTTTCACAGATTTAGTTTTTATTTTGAATGTAACAGGGCTGAATGGTTGTTGCACAAAACATTTTTTGAAAGGGCAACGTCATGCAATAATAGTATTATTTTTCAATTATAAGGTGAATTATTACAAGGGACATCAAAACTGAGATATACTACTAAAATTTAGCAATTCAAATTATAAATT
This sequence comes from Myxocyprinus asiaticus, assembly GCF_019703515.2. Classification (NCBI taxonomy): domain Eukaryota; kingdom Metazoa; phylum Chordata; class Actinopteri; order Cypriniformes; family Catostomidae; genus Myxocyprinus; species Myxocyprinus asiaticus. The sequence continues at coordinate 13,440,305 of NC_059355.1, read as the reverse complement.
TCTTTTGGTGCAGTATGTTTGGAGCCCCTGTGTCTAAATTAATTATGATATCATTATATTTACACTTACATTGGCTTCAAAAAGCCTAATATTTCAACTCTGTTATGGGAAAGATTCAGTTATCAGTTTTTCACATCATTTTTTTATGTAACAGGTTTGAATGGATTTTGCACAAAACACGTTTTGAAAGAGCAATATTATGGGTTATTAATATTTTTTTCAAATATCTGATAATTTACTACAAAGAACGTCAAAACTGAGTGATACTAAAGTGTATAATTTCAAATTATACGTTTCTTTTTTGCAATATGTTTGAAACTCTTGTCTAATTTAATTCAGGTTTTTTATGTAGTTACATGGTCTGCTTTATTTTAAAATGTACATTTCATTATGTTTACACTTATATTGGCCTCATTGAGCTCAATATTTTAACAATGTTATGGGTAAAAATTCAGTGATCCACTTTACACAGAATTTTTGAATGTAACAGGGTGGAATGGTTGTTGCACAAAACATGTTTAGAAAGGGCAACGTCATGCATTATTAATATTATTTTATCATAATAAGGCGATTTATAACAAGGGACGTCAAAACTTAGTGATACTACTTAGGATGTATAAATTCAAATTATACGTTGCTTTTATTGCAATATGTTTGGAACTCTTGTGTCTAATTTAATTGTGCTTTTTTAGATGTAGTAAGATAGTCTACTTTATTTTAAAATGCAAATTTAATTATGTTTACACTTGGCCTCAACAAGCTCAACATTTAAATTCTGTTATGGTGGGAAAAAAAATCAGTGATCAGATTTTCACAGAATTTTTGAATGTAACAGGGTTGAATGGTTGTTGCACAATACATTTTGAAAGAGCAACGTTGTGGGTTATTAATATTTTTTCAATTATAATACATGATATTAAAAGCCATGTAAAAAAAATTATGAAACTACTAGAATGCATTAAATTGTATGTATGTGAATTTTAAACTTGGTGTGATGGGGCTGAAATAATATAGCACTTTGGGATTAGGCTTATGGTTTTTAACAATAAATCACTATTAGTACTTTACAATGCCATAACCACATATTTAGGATTGGGTGTAATGGTTTAAGAATCAGGGGAAAAAATGAAAAATCCATTTGTTGACTAATGTTCTGAATATTACAGATGCCACATCCCTTATGGTGTTCCCCCAATATCTATAGTAGTTACGGGCCTTATTCATCGGGCCTTAGATGGAATAATGTGACTTTTCAGATTAAATGCTAAAAAGTTTATTTATAAAAAATAGAAGATACTTCTTTACCAAAGCAACAAGCAAAAGCAATGTACGAAGAAAGTTGTGTGGAGTAGTTGAAGTTCGGTGTGTAAAAGCAGCCCGTGTTAACATTATTCCACACTGTTGAGATGGAGTGCTCCCGCGGTTAAGTGTGCTGTGATATTTCTGCAGCAGGTTCAGTCTATTCTCTGACGGGCTTCACTTCATAAATAAATGAGCTTTCAGAAGCAAGCGTCCTCACTCTATCTGCTGTCTCAGGATGCTCTCTGTGAAAGGTCAGCAGCCCAGGGACTGATGTCTGGAAAACAAATTAAGGGAGGAAGATGAATGCAAAGCAAATCGCCGCACATTTATTGATGGCCACCATTTAGAGTATCTCTGTAGTCCATTTTTCACTCACCATGAGCAAGACCTTGTTCTGAAATTGAATTCAGAGCAGAAACCTTTGGATGCAGTCACACTGCAGGATCGGCAGTGTAAAAATCTCACAAATCGCAAGAGAGAGGAGAGGAGGTAAACACTTTTAGTAATAATCCAAAAAATGACAATCTACATTTAAAAGGTTCATTAGAGGGATCGTTTTTTAGGATATGGTTTGTATGGATGATTGCAGTTCAGCAATGACAGCTCTCGAAAAGATTTAGCATGTTAATGTATGACATATTGAAAGGATGTTTGTTTTGAATGACTAGATCTGCTATGCTGCTGCTGCTGCTGCAGAGCAAGTACTGAGACTTACTACTGCTAGAAAATACACAAACGTACTGAGTTAAGCATGTGGACATGCTGCTGCAAAACAAGACCAAACACAAGACATGCTACATTGAGCATGTAGGACATGCTGCTTCTGCACAAACTGACATTCAAACAGTCCCCATATAGCTAGACAAGTGGAGCTGGAGTGGAGGTGGATTTCAGAGAAACCTCTAGCAGCGTTGCAAAACTGAGCAATATAAATGTTGATTTGCTACCAGATGGCATGTCAAAGTTTCAACCATGCGAGCCAAATGGCTTAATGTGTCACATGTGAGTGAGCCAATTGACTAATAGATAACAAGTTTAAAGAACCTATCAGCTTGCGCCACATAGAGTTTCATGGCTGAACTTTGGTCATTTATACTTTATATAAAGCCTGTATATACAGTATAATCCATCATAAAGGTATTTGTAAATGCATTATATAATGCATCCACGATGTCTTGTAACACATCTTATAATCAGTTTTTATATTCTTGTGAATAATTAAAACCATTGTTATAATACTTATCTACTCATAGTAATACATTTAAAGAGTATATAACACATTAAAACATGATTAACACCAAGTTTTATCTGTTATAGTACATTATGGTCTTCAGAGGTGTAAACTTGTTTAATAATTATTATAAATGTGGTTACAATTATTTATGAAACAATATTCTGCCATTACAATTTCTAAAGCTTTATGATGAATTACAAATACCTTTATAGTGTATTATAGGGATCATTCTTTGGAAATGGTGCCATTTGTGCCAGAAAACTTGAAAAGATTACTGCTAAACTTTCAAGAAATCATATTTTCCCACCTCAGACCCAAGAAGCTGTAACCACCATAGACAATGTTGGACCATCATAGGAGGATCTGACAATGGACTTATTTTCAGATTTAAGCATTTCAATTCTATAACAAAATTCCATCAAATTTAAGTGATTAATATTTTACAAAATAATAATAATAATAAAAAGATTTTATAAATGTTGTTCAAACTTACACAGTTTGATGGATTTTTTTATGAAGTTGAAATGCATAAATCTTAAAAATAGGCTACTTTTTTTGTGTGTGTGTGTGTGCCTGCCACAATATTCAGATTAGTGGTCAACAAATACGTGTTCAGTGGCAAATTCATAAACTAAAATATATATATATATTTTTCTTGTTTTTTACTTCTTCTTCCAAATACGTAATCACATATGTACAGCAAGGCAATGTTGTTCAAAAAAGTTATGAAATGAAATTACATCCTTCCCCAAATCATTTTTCAGATGTTCGCAAATCATTTCTGCTGAAAATAGTGCAACATTTCTTAACTCAGAATAAAAAAGTCATGCTTTTATGATGCATTTGTCCTGTAAAAACAATGCAGAACCATCAGTGCATGTTACCTCTTTTTGCATAATGCACGTATGATGTACCATATCAATGTCAGTACAATGCACACAAATCCGCCCCGTGTGATTGTCTGTGGGCTGGAGGGGCGGATGTGAGAGATCTCCCAGGTCTGCAGGGCATGAATTAAAGCTGGAGCTGATAGCGAGAGTCTTTGTTCCCATGCAGGGATTACTGAGCAGGGAGGATCTCATGTGACTAAAGGGAGGATGAGCCACGTCTTATCTCCTCTTGTTTATATCAAGCAAAAAAAAAACAAAAAAAAAATTAAGTGTTCTTCATGTGATGCTTATCATACTGACATGTTGAATGAGGGTCGTGAATTCTGCATAGCTGCAGGGATTTCAGCTCCATCAAAACAAGAGCATAAAGTTCTTCCCTAATGACTCTGGTTAAATGGGACATTCCTGTTACACAGTAGCTTTTCAACTCTGTAACTTTTATAAAATGAATATGCTTTTCATTAAGTATTTTCAATAAAAGGATATCCCAGACTTTCAGAAACTCAGGCTCTTAAACTTTATTAATTAAAACTTGATTATTTACACAATGGCAAGAAAATTAGCAAGATACAAAGAACATAACATGGTTGAAATGAAGACTTTACATTTTATATTGCTCAGTGAGGGATTAACTTGAAGTTAATTTCAATATTTCTTTAACCATATTCTGAAATTTTTTATATTATCAAAACGATTTTTGTAACAGGATAGAATGTATTAGAGTGAGACAAACTTATTCCAAAAAATATCAAAGAGTTTTGCCTGTTGTTTTACCTTAGAATAATGTCTTGAAGGAACAATTTTTTGTTAGTTAAAGAGATATTACAAAAGACAAACAGGATGTAAAGTGAATATATATACACTGGGGGTCAAAAGTTTGGAATAATGTTTTGCTCGTACTTTTATTCACCAAATTGGCATTCAACTGATCACAATGTATAGTCAGGACATTAATAATGTGAAAAATTACAATCTGAAAAAAATGTTCAGAACTTCTTAAATTACTTCAAAGAGTTCTCATCAAATAATCCTCCACGTGCAGCAATGACACTTTTGCAGATCTTTGGCATTCTAGCTGTCAGTTTGTCCAGATACTCAGGTGACATTTCACCCCACACTTCCTGTAGCACTTGCCATAGATGTGGCACTTCTCACGCACCTTACATTCTAGCTGATCCCACAAAAGCTCAATGTGGTTAAGATCCATAACACTCTTTTCCAATTATCTGCTGTCCAATGTCTGTGTTTCTTTGCCCACTCTAACCTTTTATTTTTGCTTTTCTGTTTCAAAAGTGGCTTTTGTGTGTGTGTGTGTGTGTGTGTGTGTGTGTGTGTGTGTGTGTGTGTGTGTGTGTGTGCAATTCTTCCCATAAGGCCTGCACCCCTGAGTCTTCTCTGTACTGTTGTACATGAAACTGGTGTTGAGTGGGTGGAATTCAATGAAGCTATCAGCTGAGGACATGTGAGGCATCTACTTCTCAAACTACTTCTTTGTCTTTGAAGATTGTAGTGTACACCTTTGTATGAAATCTTCAAGCATTGTATAGCCTTCATTCCTCAAAACAATGATTGACTAATGAGTTTCTAGAGAAAGCTGTTTCTTTTTTGCCATTTTTGACCTAATATTGACCTTAAGACATGCCAGTCTATTGCATACTGTGGCAACTCAAAAACAAACACAAAGACAATGTTAAGCTTCATTAAACAAATCAAATATCTTTCAGCTGTGTTTGATATAACGGCAAGTGATTTTCTAGTTCCAAATTAGCAATTTAGCATGATTACTCAAGGATAAGGTGTTGGAGGATGGCTGCTGGATATGGGGCCTGTCTACATTTTATCAAAAATGACTTTTTTCAAATAGTGATGGTGCTGTTTTTTACATCAGTTATGTCCTGACCATACATTGTGATCAGTTGAATGCCACTTTGGTGAATTAAAGTACCAATTTCCTTCCGATACAGCAAAATTTGTACATTATTCCAAACTTTTGGCCCCCAGTGTGTGTGTATATATATATATATATATATATATATATATATATATATATATATATATATATATATATATATATATATATACAGTATATAAAAACATGTTTTGTTTGAAACATTTTGATCAGAGAAAGGAAACAATTAAAAAAGAAACACCTGGAATATTTTCTATTAAATTGCCAGTTTTTCATTTTAGAAGTTGTTGTAAAAAACAAGGTATAATGTTCAAAACCGACATAGAGAAAACATTTAAAATTCACCCCCATGTTCACTTAATTGTCATATTTTCATCAAAATAATAATAATAATAATAATATGATTTCCATAATTACTTTTTCAGACTAATGTCACAGTTAAATCGCAAAGAGTAGGTTGACTTTTCTTCAGCTAAAATCGTTCTGTGCTTATCGAAATCCAAAACACTGCCTCCAGAGGCCAAAGCGGTAACTGTTGTTAGGCGTATGGGCACGAATGAGCTCCATTTTCAATGTGACACGTCCACAGAGGGGCACCAAAAGCGAGTTGTAAGGCGAGTTGTTTTCAGCTGTAAAGGCTGTAATACAGTGAAGATGAATGCATGTTTTATAAACTTAACACCCCAACCCAAACTCCAAACCTAAACCTAACCACCAGTGGAGTAAAAATGTAATGTTAGAGGGGAAAACGCAACCCTCTGAATCACGCTCATCACTGATTAAGCAAATGTAATAACTTCCTGATTTCAACACAGGATCTGAACCCAGGTCTCCCTCACTGCTGACGCAATGCGCTTAAGGTTGCGCTACAGGGGAAGGTATATACACTGGAGCAGATGCAGAAATGTCTGACGGGAGATGCCGCTTGAGGTAAATGTTAGATGGAGATGAGGTTTTAAGATGAATGTTAGATGGATAATTTATTGAGTTAAACGTACCTCCCTAACCTAAAATTTTAACCTAAACCTAACCAATAATCTCCTAAAAGATAAATGAGAGGTGAACAAAACATTGTAAAAAAGCATTGCCCACCTAGATTTTCTTTGTTGCCCCACAGAACCTTTTGACACCCCCCACCCAGTGAAATGGTGACACGACCAAGTCCCCCTTCCTTTTGTCGGATGGCGAAACGAGAGAATTGCCTACCCTAAAAGTCAAAATGTCTTCTTATCCTAGTAACGGCTCTCATATATACAATCCATATTGTCATGTTGGTGTTTAGGCAATAGAATAGCTATATCAGTGGCGAAGTTGATGTTGATTATATGCTTTAATTTAATGAAGACATCCGTAACAGCGGGATTTGTTAAGCACCGTTGCCTCCACCCTGACGCCTCTGGAATGTGTTTGCATCAGTCAGGCGCACGCCACCCACAGAGAGATAATATATTCCTCTGATCTGTCTCAAACAGCAACTTTTCCTGAAAGAGTCACGTTCACTTCCATTTGGGGAAAATCCACGCACCTTGCCGCGTGTCACTGACAGATTTCATGTTGATCAAACTGTAGAAAGTCTATGAAATTTAAGAAACGGTGCCAGTGCTCACAAGATGAACTTTACGTTGTGGGTGTTCGAAGTTAAACAGTGGTGCTTTGTGGTGTTTGCCTAAAGCGTCTTGTGTTAATGAAAAAGACGTGCGTTTGTGCATTGTGAGAAGGGAGCTTTAAAAAACAATGCCCCGAGACGAACAGGCAACTTATCTCTTTGAAACACAAATTCAAAACAAACTGCAGAAAGTGATAGGAGAGTGGGATGTGCTGTGTTGATGTGGATAAAATCTCAATATTCTTTAAAAGACGACAGCACATTGTCATATTCCTGGAAGAGATTGAGGCAAACCTGTGTCCATTCTGTCTGTGTTGTCAGACAATTACTAAAAACAGTTGAAGGATTAAAATGTAAAACAAATTGATAAACAAAGACTTTTGGCGCAGTAAAAAAAACATTGTTCATATTTTTTGATACATTCTGCTTGGATTGTTGGGTCAGGTTATTTAAAGCTATAAAGAGTATTTTAACAGAAAAATTCATACTTAAGCTTTAAAGGGATAGTTCACACAAAAATGACATTTCTGTTGTCATTGACTTTCTTTTTTTCCATGACTAACAAAAGGCAGCCTCAGTCACCATTCACTTTCATTGCATTTTTTGCCCCCATACAATCAAAGTGAATTGAGGCTGTCATTCTGCCTGATATCTCATTTTGTGTTCCAAGGAAGAAAGAAATTCATGAGGGTAAGTAAATCAGTGGTGTTGTGAAGGAGGGGGTGGGAGTGGAGGGTGGCTTGGGGAACCCCTGATCTTCCATAGATAGCCCTGGACTGACGATGAACATCCCCTTACCTTATACAATAAGCAGGTCTATTTGGACTGGGTCGCGGACAGCAGGGAAAGACCATGCCATGGTTCTCCCACTGGAGTTTTTTCGGCGGCCACCTAAGTTAAATTTCAGCGCTTTATACATGCAAAAAGGCTTCTCATCTGCAACGCAATACATTTGTGGTTTGATTAAGCTTGTCTTTCACGCGAGTGTAATGGAACAACTCACGCCAATGATCTGCTCTCTGATCTACTGTATCTCTGGCGCACACGCTCGCTGTGCATCAACGCCCATTTGAATTGAAACCTCTCAAACAGGCAGCCCCGACATTATAAACATCAGTGAAGTGGAACAGAGCAACACTGTGCTATGCGACAAAATAAAGTTGTTGTTTTTAAAATTACATCATTACCCATATACAAATTTTCACGATTTTACATTAGTAACAGTAATTGTGATATTTTGACAAATGTTATAGCTTCATAGTAAATTATCTATTAGGTAGAATCTATACTATTTTTCATAAACACTATAATTTATTATTATTATTATTATTAGAAAGACTAGCAACACTAACCTAGCCATGGTAATGAGGGGCCATCATGGTCTTATGCCTGTACTTATATGTAATTTCACTGTAAATATAAGGGCAAATACATTTACAGGCTTTAAAGTCTGGACCTCCAAGACTTGTGGACAAATTATGAATAAAGATTTCCTCCTGTGTAATATATGTTCTGTTAGTATGATATTTAATATTAGGAAATAAACTGGATAATAAATATATTGGGCTTATATAAATAAATATACTCTTAACTAAACAAAAGTTTATTAAAAAAGAAACTTTTAAAAGTGGGAAGTGAACTTAATTTTGTTGTTGACATCAACAACAAAAAATAATGTCACTTGACACATAAAAAAATGCTACCCAGGATACATTAAATACAGGTTATGTTTTTTACTATGGTGGGTCGCTACTTATGTCCAGTGTAAAATCTGGGTCCCAAAGCAAAAACAGTTGAGAATCACTGCAATAAGCAATGCCCCTTAAGTAAATTATGATTTGTCTGTTAACAAACCCTTATGCAGAGGATAAAAATTTTACATTTCGTTGTTATTTTGGTATCAGCTCAGCAGTGATGTGTTATTCTGATGTGTTTTTGTGTGTGCAGGGTCTAAAGGAGATTGGGTCATCTCATGAGCTCAATATTTCTCTGTAACTGCAGAGTTTTCAGAAGAACTCACGTCTGAGATGCCGATAAGACTCAAGGCGGGAGGCGGCTGTCACACTGAGTTCCTTTGTCGTCCTGAATGCAAATCTGCTCACGGCCTCAAACCAAACGTCCCTGGCATTACCCTGCCAGTGAAACACTGAAAAATGCTCTGCAGTATGACAGCAGTTGACACTGGCTCTACCATTCAAATCTAGAGACTTAATTTGTAAAATCATAGATGGTAGAATTTACAGTGAACATGACAACAACAATTCAAATGATTTCAGTGCCATAACAAATGAAGATGTGACATGTCTATGAATTAACTACAGATATTACAAGGCTCTCTTGAATACTTGATTCTGATTGGTCAATGGGGCCATCTAGTGGTCTGAAATTTCTGAGTTACAACTGCACATCCACGTATCAGACCGCTCATCCAGGTATTGCGAGCCATCGTTCCTGCTCCTCGGATCACTGTGCGATCTCTACAAGTAAGCTAATCAAATAATTTCAACTCAGATTAATGTTTCATGTGCATTTATTTCTTTATTTGGCAAGTAGTCTTGTAATAAGATGCATAACAAGCAGTCAGACAATAATTTATTATAAATAAACACCAACAGAATGCAAACCGGAGGTGGATTTCAGCTGTTCAGAGATTTATTTGATCTCACTTATTTACATAATTTCAACGCAAATTAATGTTTTATGTTTATGTTCATGTTCTTATTTATTTGTTTAGTGGCCGTGTAATAAGTGGGATAATGTACAGTTACAGTACAGATAACAACAGGCTGACTGTACATTAAATCCCTTACAAAATAAATGGGAAGGAAATGTGAGTGGTGTTTGTTTGAGCAAAAGTTGCGCCATGATGTTAGGATGTTGTGGGTGGTTGCGAGGGCTATGCGGTTGCTAAGGCATTTTAGTGCAGTGCTGTGAGGTTTTGTTGGGTGTTCTGGGATATTCTTGTTAATTCATTTTGTACATAATGACTTTACAATTTTGACATGCTCTACTGCACCCCAATAACCATATCAATACATTGCTCTAAACCAGAGGTACTCAACTTTGGAAAGACGGGGGGCCGGAAAGCAGGGTCTCTTTAGGCTCGAGGGCAGAACTCTCATCATTTTTTATTTAATAAAAAGATTTTAAATACTTTTTTATATTAATGAGGTGAGTAGATTATGCAAAATTTGCTATTTAATATGCATAATAACAATTAACATAATAACATTATGGACAAAAGTAATTAACAAGAATAAAATAATATATATTTAGACATAAAGCTTAATTATTGTAAAAGCGTGGTTCTTTGTCAAATAAAAACTGATATTAAAATAATGATTGTATATAGGCCTATACAGTATGTGCTTTTTTAGATCCACACTTTTAAAAGTAGGCTATATACTGCAGCAGAATGCACCACTGCAAAAAATTTAATAAAAAATAAAATTCTGTATGTTCATTTATTTTGTGAAATGTCAATATTTATTGCAATATATACAAAGAAGAGATGATCTGTTCTCTTGTCACTCTCAAAGATTGTCATGACACACTAGCAACCTAGTGAACACACACACACACACACACACACATGTTGGTGTGGCTATCCTTATGAGGACTCTCCATAGACATAATGATTTTTATACTGTATGAGCTATAGATTCCCCTAATCCTACCCCTAAACCTAACCATCACAAAAAACTTTCTGTATTTTTACATTTTCAAAAAAACATAATTATGTTTATTAAGCAATTTGAATTATGAGGATACTAGAAATGTCCTCATAAACCACATTTATAGCATAATACCCTTGTAATTACCAATTTTTAACCTAATAAAATGTCCTCGTAAACATTTTATGTCATGACAACTTCAGGCGGGCCACAAAAAGATGGTTTGTGTGCCGCCTGTTGAGTACCATGGCTCTAAACTATCAAAACAGTAAAGACCATTGTGGAGCGGGACGTGGTCCTGTGTCTGTCAGTGGGGAGAGAGGAAGCAGTAAGAGCCATCACCTGGTGATTATTGATGCTAAACACCCGTGGTCTCATTTCAGTGATGGTGGAGACGGGCTTTAAAAAGGCCGGCGGAATGCCAGAGAGACAGAGAGAGACCGAGGCACACACACATTGTGAAGCTCCACGCTAAAAAGCCATTTATTGAGTGATTTAAGTTTGTGTTGACTGTTATCATTGAAGCTGTGTGTGCCAAGTAAAAAGACTTGCTGCAAAGCATCTTGAGTTAAATTCTGAAAATAAAATTAGACTTACGTGGATTGCACCGCCGACTCCTGCGTCCTCCTTTCCCCCGATCTCTGAAGAACATTACGCTGGTGCCGAAACCCGGGAGTAGGAAGAAGACTGGCCGCCATGGACACCTCACCACTGGGCGAAGCAACTACCCGCTAAGGACCACCTGGCTACACAAAACTGAAGATAGCTGTCCTGCAATGGGTTGGCTGCACACCAGAACAACACCGCCAGCGATTCCGCTCCCTCACCCTGAGCGAAGCCGGCCGCCCATTCACGTTTGCCCAGAAGTTCAGTGATGCCTGTCGAAAGTGGGTGCTAGCCAAGGAAGGCCGCGACGTGGAGGACGTCATCGAGCTGATGGTGCTGGAGCAGTTGACCGTTTGCCTGCCCCAAAGAACCGTGGAATGTTTCCAGTGCCATCGCCCCACGTCAGTGGATGACGCCGTCCAGCTGGCCGAAGCCCACATGGCAGCCTACCCGGAAGCCGGCGAGCAGCAATCCAGATCTCTCTCTCTCTCTCTCTCTCTCCCTCTTTTTGTTATTAACAATTTTTATTGATTCCATTCAACAAATTAAATAAACATCACCGAAAATGCGGAATCAAATTATGTACAATTAAACCCTTCCCCCCGAACACCCCCACCCAACACAAACACACCCCAGTGGTCATAAATATAAAAAAAAATAAAATAAAAAAAAACACAAAACACAAAACATGCACACACAAAAAATAAATAAATAAAAAAGCATATTTTCAAAAAACAATCAAATTGCACACACATATTTAAAACTAGACATCCCTCTCCACTACCCCTCCCCGAAAGCCTTCCAAAAAGGCCAAATATCTGCCCCATTTCCTATCAAATAACCCCAGATTTCCCAGCCTCCCCATCTCCGAGCACCACTCATGAAATGAGGGTGCTCCAACCGACCTCCAACCCCTTAAAATAACCTGTCTGATGATCATGACGCTCGTTAGGACCCAACTCTTTATGTGCCGATTCTCAATGTCAATGACCACCCCATCGCCCAAAATACAGAGTCTGGGGCAAATACAGAGTCTGGGGCAAAGTGGAAGCCGAGTGCCCAATACATCACACTCTGAACTTTCAACAAGAACTCCTGGATCTCAACACACCCCCAAAAGACATGAGTTATGTCTCCAACCTCTGATTGACATCGCCAGCAGTTGGGTGTGTCTTTAAGACCAAGCCTATACAATCTGGAGTGGGTCCAATAAAATCAATGTAAAATCTACAAGGCGAAATAAGGCAACCCTTGCATCTCTAGATGCAGACTTGACATTTTTTTGGATCCTAGCCCACACCACCTCCTCCAATGTAAAGTTTAGATCTTTCTCCCATAATTTTTTGAGAGAATTCAAAGTTCCGTCCCCCAGATTCTGAATTAGCAGGGAGTAATACACTGATGCCTCATGACCCTTCTAAAAAACAGTGCAGAGTAGGTGGCACAGCTGTAAATACTTATAAAACTGAGATCTGGGAATGCCAAAATGTTGAACCAAATTTTCAAAAGGTCTCAATACTTCACCCTCATATAGGTCACCAAGTGTATTAACCCCCCTCACAATCCAATCTGACCAACAAAAAGGGGACTTATTAATACATAGTTTAGGGTTCAGCCATATGCTCGAGGCTATGTTTAAATAAATATCAGAATTAAACACTCTGGACACTTTTGTCCATATCGAGTGCAAATGCAAAATAACGGGGTGTGACTTAACCTCTGTGATTTAACCTCTCCAGATAGTTTAAGCGAAAGGCTTTGCAGTGGCGAGATAGGGGCAAGAACTTCCTTTTCAATACAAAACCAGGGAAGGGCTCTCTCAGGTGGAAGCGACCAATGAGCCAAATGTCTAAGACCGAATGCATAATAATAAAACAAAATCTTGGGTAGGCCTAACCCACCTTTGTCAATCGACCTATGTAACTTATTGAAATTTAACCTGGGACGCTTACCATTCCAAATGAAGGACTTCACTATGCTATCAAATTGCTTGAAATAAGAGAGGGGGACATCTACAGGGAGAGACTGTAGCAGGTAGTTGAAGTTTGGAATACAATTCATTTTAATAACATTAACCTTCCCAATCATCGATAAGTGTAATGAAGCCCACCTGTCCACATCATTCGAAAACCTTTTTATTAAGGGATCAAAATTAACTCTGACTAAATCAGACAAATTTGCTGGGAATAAAATTCCCAAATACTTAAATCCCTGTTTGGGCCACTGGAAGGCACCTGGCTGGAAGGCCGTTACTGGACAGTATGCTGTCAAAGCCAAAGCTTCGGATTTAGACCAATTGACTTTGTATCCTGAGAACTTGGAAAAGGAGTTAATAATTCTGTGGAGGCAAGGCATAGATCTAGTAGGGTCGGAGACGAATTATAAAATATCATCTGCGTAAAGCAGAAGCTTAAGCACCCCACCTCCCGCAATCACCCCTGGAAAACCATCCTCCTTTCTTATCGTGGCTGCTAATGTTTCCAGGGCAAGACAGAACAATAATGGGGAAAGAAAGCAACCCTGATGGGTGCCCCTATCCAGAGTAAAATAATCTGAAATTAACCCATTTGTTTGTACCGCTGCTACAGGGTGTCTATAAAGTAACTTAATCCAACCAATAAATGTACTCCCGAACCCATACATTTCCAAAATCTTAAAAAGATAATCCCATTCTACCATATCATACGCTTTTTCAGCGTCAAGTGAGATTGATCATTCACTACTGACCTCATGATATTGATGAGACGCCTAATATTATCAGAAGAGTTACGGCCTCGAATAAACCCCACCTGATCTATATGTATAAGTGATGTCATAACTTTACTTAATCGATTAGCCAGAATTTTGGACAAAATGTTTACTTATCTAACTGGATCAGGGAAATTGGGCGGTAACTTTTACACACGCTTGGATCTTTTTAAGAATCAGACTGATCCAGGCTTGCGTCATGGTTGGAGGAAGCTTTCTGTTCTTTAATGATTCCGTATAAACTTCTAACAAAAGAGGAGCCAGTTATGTAGCATGAGATTTGAAAAACTCAGAGGAAAAGCCGTCAGGCCCCTTGCCTGTAGGCAAGGCTTTAATTACCTCATCAAGCTCCTCCAATGTTATTCCAGAATCAAGAGAATTTTTTTGCTCAGTCGTCAGTTTAGGGAGATCTAATGGTTCCACAAAGTTCCTAATATCTTCATCAGTAGATGAAGACGTGGAACTATAGAGATCAAAGTAGAATTCTGTAAAAACATTATTAATATCAATGGCCGAGGTAAATATTTCACCACCAGCAGATTTCACTGAGGAAATGGTAGAAAAAGACTCTCTCTGCTTTATATATCTAGCCAAAAGTTTTCCTGCTTTGTCCCCCGACTCAAAGTATGACTGTCTTGCCCTGAATAACCAAAACTCCACTTTCCGCGACAAAATAGTATTATATCTATATTTCAATCAGGTCAATTCTCTGAGGCCATCAGATGACATACGGCGCTTCAGCTCTGCCTCGGCACTTTTAATATTTTCTTCTTTTGCTTTGGATTTTTTGGTGAATGAGGCATACTATATGATCCGACCCCTAAGAACCGCTTTAAGTGCCTCCCAAGCCATGCCCACAGAGGATACTGAGGACCAGTTGGTCTCCATATAAACACGGATTCAGTCTTTAACATTTGTTGGAAATCAGGATTTTGCAAAAGGGACATATTAAGGCACCAACTATATGATTTCTTTTTCTCTGTATATGGCAACACCTCTAAACTCACCAGAGCGTGATCTGAGACTAAGATATTTCCAATTGAGCAATCAACAACAGATGAAATGAGGGATTTGGATATCAAAAAAATATCAAATGTATTCTAGAATAAATCTTATGGACTGATGAAAAAAATGTATAGTCCCTACCAGATGGGTTCAAAAGTCTACAAATATCCATAAAACCAAGATTTCTACACATCCTGTGAAGTGTCAATGTTGCTCTAAGGGGTTTACACACTTTTGCTTCACTGTGATCAAGGACTGAGTCCATCAAAAGATTAAAGTCTCCTCCCAATATTATATCATGAGGGGTGCCAGTGGTTTGCAGCATCCCTTCAAGATCTATAAAAAAGCCCTGATCATCAGCGTTAGGTGCGTAAATATTATCCAAAATCAACCTTTGCCCTTGAATTTCAGCTAAAACAATAATGACTCTCCCTAATTTATCTTTAGTCTGTTTGAGACATTTGAAATGTAGATGTTTATTAATCAAAATAATCACTCCCTTGCTCTTACTTGAGCCAGCACTAAAAAAAAACATGTCCATCCCATATCTTCCCAAATTTTTCAGCTTCCTGTGGGGAGAGATGTGTTTCTTGAAGAAACACTATATCATATTTCTTACGTTTAAGAAAAGTAATAACCTTCCTTCATTTTATGGGGTGTCCCAACCCATTTACATTCCATGTGGAGAGAGATTGTACACTCATTTTAACATTTGACATTTTGATATAGAAGAAAAAATAAACTGTGTGTCAAAAACAAATGTATACAAACCACATTCCCCATTAGTGAAACAATCAAACCCTGAACTTCCCCCAGAACAAAACAAACAGAAAAAAGAAAAACCGTGCGCATTAACCCCGTGCACGAAAGCGCCAACCGGCGACAATCCCTCTAAACTCAAAAGGTCCATGAATGCCCACAAGCCCCCACGACAACTTTGCCATCGGATTGCTCAATTACATAACAGAAAATACTTTGTAAAACAAAACCCCAGCCAATAGGAAGAATGAACACAAAGAACGTGTAGATTAATTCACAGAACTGTCTCAAAGGTGTGATCTTCCACAAAACAAATTCCAGCTGATATAAAACCATTCAGATTCCACGGACAGACAAACGAATGTTCAGTGAGCCGGCTGTTATGAGTTCAGCGGATGATGTAATCATTCCAATGTCCCGTAAAAATACTCAACAAAACAAACTCCAGCCAGCAGGAGGAATAAGCACGAAGAATGAACCACAGCTGTTCCAAAGGAGTGTTATTCAATAGAACAAGCTCCAGACGCTAGGCAGAACCAATACAAAAAGAAACAAAACCAGCATCCCGGTTCCCCGGATGGTCGAGTCAATTCACTCGGAGGCCGCATAAAAGTATATACCATGACTTACACAATCCGTCAACTTTATAAAAGACATCCTTTGTGTGAGCATGTAGATATTTTGCGGTCATCCGTAGTGTCCACTCTCAAACTGGCCGGGAACTTCAATGCAAAAATAATCTTTTGTCAATGTAAAAGTTTCTTTTAGGAAAAGTGTTATTCACAAAACAAACTCCAGCCACTCATCGGAGCCAATGCAAAAAGAAAAAAGAAACTAAAATGATGCCCAGCTTCCTCAAAAGCCAGAGTAAGTACAGCGAGTCAACCCACTCACATGAGAAACACCCAATGGTTTACTCACCCATTGATTCAATAAAAGACATTGCCTGATTGGAACATGTAAATACTTTGCGACCGTCCTTCGTTTCTATTCTCAGTTTGGCCGGAAACATCAGAGCAAAAGTGATCTTTCGCTGATGTAAGAGTTTCTTACATTCCTTGAACCGATCGCGTTTCTCTCTTGTCGAACTCGCAAAGTCCGGGAACAAGAAAATATTATGGTTCTTCCAAGAAAGCTTCCCTTTGCTCTTTGCCTGGCGCAACACAAGATCTTTATCGGATGATCTCAGAAATCTGGCCAGAATCGATCGGGGCCTATCTCCCTAAGCAAATCTGTGAGCTGGGACTCTGTGAGCTCGCTCGATTTCCAGCTTGTGGCCTGTTATGTTGAGCAGACTCGGGAAAAGCTCGTCTAGGAATTTCACCATATCTCTGCCCTCCTCATGCTCAGGAATTCCAACAATTCGAACGTTATTCCTGCGGCTTCTATTCTCAAGATCTTCAAGCTTTTTAAGGAGATGTTCCAAATCAACTTTGGTCATGGGCGGATTAGCGGTTAATTCCCTCTCCGAAGATTTCAGACAATCGATTCGTCTCTCAACATCAGTCACTCTTGTAACTAACTCAGAGAATTTTATTTCCATCGCCGTAATTGATCGACGTATTACAGCGAGATCCTCCAAGTCAGCAAGAACCTTCGTCAACATCACCGACATGTTGGACAACTGACGCTGGATCACCTCTCCAGCCGTGCCAAATCGAGTCCCCGGTCTGTAGGCCTGTCGGGGCTTTCATCCTGAACACGTAAGTGTCTTTTAATGTCTCCATAGCCCGAGGATTTTGACTTCTTTGCCATGTTTTGCCTCAAAGAGCAAATGTGTAACTGGGTGTATCAAATTTCAACTCCAGCCTGACGTTGCCCTCACATATCCATATTTTTTGATCATTAGGGACACTCGAACTCATGAAAATACAACCCAGTTATTAGTCCCGAGGAGCCGTTGGGAAACACTTTTCCAGGCAGCTCACCATAATCCTATGGCGGGTCATGTAGGACAAGAAAGGACACTGCACCAGTTAATGGCCCGCTTTTATTGGCCGGGCATTCATGGGGATGTGCGCAGATGGTGTGTGGCATGCCGCGAATGTCAGTTGGTGAATCCACCGGCCACCCCAAAAGCGTCATTGCACTCGTTACCTTTAATCGAGGCCCCCTTCAAAAGAATTGGCATGGACCTTGTCGGGCCATTAGAGTGGTCAGCACGCAGATATCGGTTTGTATTAGTCCTGATGGATTATGCAATGTGATATCCAGAAGCGATGCCTTTATGCAACATCTCAGCATGCAGTGTTGTGGAGGCACTCTTCAAAATTATCTCCCGGGTGGGGATTCAGAAGGAAATCCTCACCGATCAAGGCATAACCATAACAAGACTCCACCGGGAGTGATAGCATGTAGTCGGCCGTACCACTTTCCCGAACAAGAAAAAAGTGATTTGGGATGAATTAGAGGCAATGCTCGAGATGGGGGTAGTACCTAAGAGCGACGGGTCAGTCCGGTTCTGTGTAGATTACCGAAAAGTCAATGCGGTGTCTAAATTTGATGCATACACAATGCTCCGAATTGACGAACTGCTTGATCGGTTGTGTGCGGCTCAATTTTATTTGACACTGGATTTAACAAAGGGGTATTGGCAGCTCCCCTTAACTCCATTATCTAGAGAAAAAACTGTATTTTCCACACCGTTCAGATTACACCAATTCATCACTCTTCTGTTCGGTTTGTTCGGGGCTCCCGCCGTGTTCCAGCGCCTCATGGATAAGATTCTCCAGCCGTGACTTTCGAATTGTAAAAAGAAATGGCTGTGCGCAAAACCAAGCCGTGGTCAGTAAACGAGGTGCAGATGTTCCTCTCGTTAGTAGCCGAGGAGAGGATCCAACGAGAGCTTGATGGGGTGACGCGAAACGAAAAGTCTTTCAGGAAGTGTCTCAGCAGCTGTTGGCCGCACAAGGCTACCACCGGACCTACCAACAGTGTAGGGAAAAGTAAAAAAAAACATAAAAGTGACTACAGAACCATCAAGGACCACAGCAGCTGGAGTGGTTCAAACAGAAGAAAGTGGAAGTGTTCGACCAAATGGACGCTATCTATGGCAATAGACCAGCGAGCAATGGGAGGGAGAGTGCCCTGGACTCGGCCACAGCGTTGTTGGTGTCCACGATGGAGGATGGTACATTTTGTTATGTTAACTCTATATTCTGCTTGAAAGCGTCACTTTATTTAGTTGACCAGCTACTGGAAAGCTTGCTTCTAAAACAACCAGGCCAATTTAACTGTTACACTTGTGTAAAATCACTATGCAACAACTGCTTTATGCAGCACAATGAGCTAGTGGTCGTGCTATTGTTTATGGTCAGTAATGTTCTTGAATTGTTGTTGCCAGTTTGTTTTGTGTTTCAGTAATTGATGCAATACAAGCAAATTGTACAAACTTTCTGTTTCAGTTTCAGATGTGTTTGTGTCATGTTTAAGATGATGTCACGGCAGTAGAGGTGGCGCAACTATGACGATCAGCCTATAATCCCACCCACGTTGAGGCTGCACTAAACTGCAGCGGAAAAGCAAGCTCAGAAAAGTAAAGCGAGCAGAGTCGAGTCGAACTGTAACGTGCAGTGGGAAAAGTGCCATTTGATGGAGACTAAGTACAGCACGATTGAGAAAGAGTACCTGGCCATCAAATGGGCTGTCCTAACCCTCAGCTATTACCTGCTGGTGCGGGCCTTCATCCTCTGCTCGGTTCTCGACCCGCTTAAGTGGCTCCACCGCATGAAGGATACCAACACGCGGATCACTCGTTGGTACCTGGCACTTCAGCCATTCAAATTGGGACCACAGATGGTTGTGGCTGATTTCCTCTCCAGGAATGGGGGGGGGGGGGGGGTGTGATCCCACGCATCTTATCACATGGCTTGTTGAGCACATTACTGCAGAGACATAGCGCGTGTGGAGGCTGCACTCCATCCACGCACAACTCACCACATGCCCCACCGAGAGCAAACCACATTATAGCGACCACGAGGAGGTTACCCCATGTAACTCTGCCCTCCCTAGCAACCGGGCCAATTTGGTTGCTTAGGAGACCTGACTGGAGTCACTCAGCACACCCTGGATTCGAACTCACGAACTCCAGGGGTGGTAGTCAGCGTCTTTACTCGGTGAGCTACCCAGGCCTCTCACCTGGTGATTATTGATGTTAAACACCTGTGTCTCATTTCATTGACGATGGAGACGGGCTTTAAAAAGGCCAGCGGAATGCCAGAGAGACAGAGAGAGTACTAGCCACACACACACACATCCTGAAGCTCCACGCTGAAAAGCAATTTATTGAGTGATTTAAGTTTGTGTTGACTGTTATCATTGAAGCTGTGTGTGCCAAGTAAAAAGACTTGCTGGAAAGCATCTTGAGTTAAATTCTGAAAATAAAATTAGATTTACATGGACTGCACCACCGACTCCTGCATCCTCCTTTCCCCCTGATCTCTGAAGAACGTTACAACCATGTAATATTCCAGGTTCAATCCAAGTTAAGCTCAATCGACAGCATTCGCAGAATAATATGGATTAACTCACAAATTATTTCGACCTGTCCCTCGTTTATATAAAAAAAAAAAAAAGCAGTTACAGTAAGGCTCTTACAATGGAAGTGAATGGGGCCAGTCCATAAAAATTAAAATACACACTGTTTCACAAGGTAGGATAGTCACAAGACACAAAAATCACATGATTTTTTTAATCAAAACAAATATATATTTTTAATGAAAATATACAGTATATTATCATTATATAGTTTGAGACCTAAAACAAAATCAGCTTTTTCTTAAGAGTGCCCTTTAGCCATGTTTTACCACACTTTCCCTAAAACAAATTTGCAGATAAAATCTATCTGGATTGGTGGGTACAAGTATGAAACTCAAATCAGTTAATTGTCAGCAATTATTTCCTCATATGTATTCATTAAAACCCACAAAACACAAATGGGAACTGAATTTATATACCTAATTTATGTGCAAATTTAGGAATGCAATTAAATTTAGAAATCCTCAGAGAAGATTCATGTATCACCCAGTGATGTTCCTGATGTGCTAATTGGATGCTTCGAATCCGAAAGAGTCCCAAACCACTTTCATTTTCACTTTAAGATTTATCATTAAACACCCCCACGATGTGAAGTTATACTGAACGTGTGTGATTTCATAGGATAAGTGAGGATTGGTTGTAAGTTTCAGGCGTTATGGGCAGGTGGTTGAGTATAGTTAAGGATTTGTTTTGATCTATGTACTAGAGTGTTATGGAGTTTGTGCCCTTAAAGTAGACACAAAAACCCCAGTTTTAAGACAGTTCCTGCAATTGGAGTAGGGTACAATGAGTGGTGGTGGCGTAGTGGACTAAAGCACATAACTGGTAATCAGAAGGTTGCTGGTTCAATCCCCACAGCCATCACCATTGTGTCCTTGAGCAAGGGACTGTCCCTGTAATAAGTACACTGTAAGTTTCTTTGGATAAAAGCGTCTGCCAAATGTGTAAATGAGCCTACAGATGCTCAAAAAAGGTCCCAGTGTGTGTAACAAAGATAGGGAAGACTTGGGGTAGTTGTTGTTCTAAATGTCATAAATTTATACAGTTTATTAATTACAATCTGTGTTGGCCAAAACAATGTTTTAAGCTACATAATTTTGCATTTTTGTTGTTTGATGAATCGTTTTACTTTTTTTAATTTGACAAAAAAATAGTGGGGGGGTGCAGCATAAAGCATTTACATGTTTCCATTGATCATGGAAATGGGGGGGGGTTGTTGTACTTGCTTGTTTTGATTATTTGGGGGGGGGGGGGCTTACCTCCTCCCACCCCCCCCGTAATCTACGCCCCTGGTAGATTTTGTTTTGGTGGTTGTGATGAAATGACATTTTGCACCACAATTGTGGCACGTTGTTACAAAAGGTCAACCTGTGTTCAATGAACTGTATCTTGTTTCCTGGGCAAAGACAGTAAATAGGTTTTAAATAGCCAAGACTTAAAGGTATGTGGTTATGCAACAATTGACTTTGAAAAATAAAACCTACCCTGAGAAATATTGACCAGAGTAAAAAAGTGTAACAACTAGCCCCAGTCTCCCCAATTTCTTTCTAGTGAATACTGATGGAGCAACACAAACTTTGAGAAAAAGAATAAATGGAGCATGATTTGCATAAAAGCCATGAAATATAACGATGGGGAGAAGTTATAATAATAAAATGAAGATACTGAGGCAATAGACCTTATTCAGAGCAGTGCCGTAAGGAATTTTCGACGGGAATCAAAATGAGTTTGTGAGAAATAGTTACAGTCTTTTTAATGGGCTGCACTACCGTTGTTGTTGTAAATAAGATTACAGTGGAACTATATTTCTATAAGCCTTTGAACATAATTTCTGATGTAACTTAAATTTATAACCTGATAGAACTAATAAAGATATCAATAATAAATTAATTTAATTATCCTGCATATTGTTAGTCATATAGGAAAGCCTGAAGGCAACATGCAATAAAAAGTCAATACTTCCACCTAGTGGTCAAAAAGGACCACCGACATGGCTCTTGTATTCTGTGATAAAAGAAATGTTATAACACTAGATTATTTCAACAAACACTTTTATTGAAATATGCACAAAAAAGTTTTTTTTTCTTGCCACCAAACATACTCATCACAATTTTGCACCATTTAACCAGGGGACTCATCGGTTGTATGGATGCGCAGATGCAGACTTAATGTTAGTCTTGATGTTGCTGGGCATTTTCCCTAAAGAAAGAAACAGATCCGTGATGACAAATGACAACTTTTAAGCTTAAATCGTTTTGTGAATATGTTATAAGCAATGTTATGTTTTACCTGGTTGTCCAGGCTGCTGTTGAGCGACCTGTCCACCCATGCCTGCCTGATGACCCGAGGTTCCAGCGATCGTGACCTGCTGCAGTGTGGGGCCTGCTGACATTATTGGCTGTCCAGGGTGACCCGGGGCGACAGGACCAGGTGGTCTACACTTTGACAGACCCTTTCCAAAGCCCACCGCTGCCACCAGTGCATTAGTGTCAGCCGGATTGAAGGACGCTTTGTTTTGTCGCAAAGCTGAGCAAAAGAGAATCTCAATTAAACATCCGTGACTCGGGCAACTTCCTCAGCTTTTTGGCGCAAATATGTTGTAAGGAATAACAGCTTAAGTACCTGATGTTTCAGAGTCTCTGTCATCACGAGGATTGTTCAACTTTTCCAAAAGATTCGAGCAAAGTTTATTCAATGTTTGGATCTGTTTCTATAAAGGATATACAATAAAAAATTCAATTTAACAATGAAAGTATTATACAATACACAGCAGTGGTTCTCAACCTTTTTGACTCCAAGGTTCCTCACTGTACAAGACAATATTTGAAGGTCCTCTCGCCCGAAACTAGACGTGTCTGATTAAAATAATCAATCATGTATAATTTCTATTCTAGATGTTTCAGAAAGAGTCTGTTTATAATTTGTGGGCATACATCTTAAAGTATTTTTAGCATTATAATTAAGTTGGATTATTTTAATATTTCTTATTTTAAATTAATTTTAAGTCATATGAAAGTGTGCTGAGGTGCCCTAGTGGGTCCCGGCCCCCTGGTTGAGAACCACTGATATACAGGACAGAATTAGCATTTTTGGGTGATCAATTTCTTTAACTCTTCATGCCCATGTGGTTTATTTTTACCTGTGCAACCTCAGGTCCAATCCTGACTGCTTCTGCACTCAGTTGTTTCTCCTGTTCTTCGACCTCCGGGTCAGGTTTGGTCCTCAGGTGATCGGGCACAATCTCATGGCTAAACACAGGCACCCGCTGCTCTGTCAGTTTCTGGATTAGAAAGAGTAACAGGATAGTAAACGTTATCTTGCAGAGTAAATTATATGTAGAATAAAAATGTAGGCAAACCCTGCTGTAATGTGATGCTTTCAGGATAACGAACACTCACGGCCAGCTCTTCATCTCTATCAGGAGACAACAGTAGTGGTATGATGACTTGTGACCTGTATGATGGAGTTTTCTCATTTCTTAATAGCTTGTTGATGGTGTTTAACTGCCCGGATAGAAGGGCGAAATTATCCAGCACTGATGGCCTGAATCAAAAGAGTACATATTAGAATTAGATAAAATGTTTTAATGGAATATATAATGAAAATACGTATGTATATTAATTACTTTATAAAAATATTTTATTAAATATTATATTTAATATACTATATAACATTTTAATATATTATAGATAGAAAATATAATTTGCAAATATATATAAACAATTATACTGTTAGAAAGATTACATTTTCCTTTTTACTGCAGTGTCTAAAACTCAATAGACAAGTATATACTAGAAAAAACATTTAACCTTTTTTTCAGAACAATTAGAGAAAACAAACGGAATATATAGTGTGTTGCAACAGCATAAATATATAAAATAGACTAAAATAGGATAGAATCATTATTGCCACACGACTGGATAGGTGAAAATTGTTATACGTACAGCTTTAAACCATAATAAGATGCCACAAATGTATAAATTAAAATATGGCCCTTTTAAAGTATTTGTATGAAAAATGAGTTTAACGGCACAGATGAAAGACTTTTTACTCACCATGGAAGTCTTTCGTATTCATTCTCGAGTTTATAAATGAAACTCTGTAAGGATCCTTTGAGATGCGCTACACGAGCGATCAGAGATTCCACCGATGCTTCCAGCTGCTTCTCCTCCCGCTGCTATTTAAATAAAACATAAATAGCTCATCTTTAATTTGATATAATAAAAAAATAATAATAATAACAAAGGCTTCACGTGAAGTTTTTTATAGTTAGCATGCTAACACCCTATCAACAGATAAACCCATTTCAAACAGCGCTTTTTCGAAAACTAGCTACTTGCTTGCGTAATGAATATAAATAAAACTTAAAACTGTTACAATACATTGACACAAATGTAGATTTTGATCATTTACCTGCATTTTACAATAACTGGCTAAACAACACTTAACGGAATTAAACAAACAATTGCAGCGCTACATTGAGTCCGGCTGACAAACCGGACAAAGAAAGAAACGTTCCTATCCTTAATATCACTCACCAACAGCAAGTATTTAAATTTTCACTAAGCTACTAATGAAAAGTTTGGACACATTTACTCATTTCTTCTTATTACTGTTTTCTACATTGTAGAATAATAGTAAAGTAATCAAAACTGCGTAGTCACTAAAACTACTGTACAAACCAAAACTATATTTGTATTTTAACTTCTTCAAAGGTAAACCCTTTATCTTTGGAGTAACCTCTAACCTCAACCAACGTCATGAGCTGCTTTTAACTCACCAAATAATAATAATAATAATGGTTGTTGTTGTTGTTGTTGTAATTATATAAGGGGAAACTTCAATTCTGTCAAATGTGTCCAAACCATTGACTGGTAGTGTACATGCTTTGGTCAACTATAAAGATTTTTTTTCCTTTTCATTATCATCATGAAACGTGGCCTAAGATTTCAATCAAATAGTTATATTTAACTATATTATAATATATATATATTATTAATATTCACATTCGAATTTATCTTAAATCATATTGCTTAAAAATGTAATTTCTTTTTTCTTTTTCTACTTTTGAGAGCAGCAACAATATGTAATTGCCGACAATCAATTAACTATGCTGTATTGTTGTGTAAAGAATTCAAAAATGTTTATTGCCATTTTAAAACATTTTACATTGCTGAAGCATTAATAAATATTAGATACATAAACATAAATATGCATCTGCACACAATAAAGTAATTTGGTTTGTGTGCTTATATATACTGTATTCATATACATACATATACACAGTGCATTCATAAAGTATTCAGACCCCTTAATTTTTTCACATTTTTTGTATGTTGCAGCCTTATGCTAAAATGTTTTAAATTATTTATTTATTTTCATAATGACAAGGCAAAAACAAGATTTTTGATAACTTTGCAAATCTATAAAAATAATAATAATAAAAAAAAACAGAAATATCACATCAGACCCTTAACCCAGTACTTAGTTGAAGCACCTTTGGCAGCGAATACAGCCTCAAGTCTTTTTGGGTATGATGCTTTGCACACCTGGATTTGGGTATTTTCTGCCATTCTTCTCTGCAGATCCTCTCAAGCTCTGCCAGGTTGGATGGGCACCGTCAGTGGACAGCCATTTTCAGGTCTCTCCAGTCATATTGATTGGGTTCAATTCTGGGCTCTGGTTGGGCCACTCAAGGACATTCACAGAGTTGTCCCTCAGCCACACTTGCATTGTCTTGGCTGTGTGCTTAGGGTCATTGTCCTGTTGGAAGGTGAACCTTCGGCCCAGTCTTAGGTCCTGAGTGCTCTGGACCAGGTTTTCATTAAGAATATCTCTGTATTTTGCTGTGTTCAGCTTTCCTTCAACCCTGACCAGTCCCCCAGTCCCTGCCGCTGAAAAACACCCCCACAGCATGATGCTCCCACCGCCATGCTTCACTTTTGGGATGGTATTGCGCAGGTGATGAGCGGGACCTATGTTTCCTCGAGACATGATGTTTGGAATTGAGGCAAAACAGTTCAATATTCATTTCATCAGAACAGAGAATCTTGTTTTTCATGGTCTGAGAGTCCTTTAGGTGCTTTTTTGTGTCTTGCACTGAGGAGAGGCTTCCATCTGGCCACTCTGCCATTAAGCCCAGATCGGTGGAGTGTTGCAGTGACGGTTGTCCTTCTGCAAGTTTCTCCCATCTCCACACATGATTTCTGGAGCTCAACCAGAGTGACCATCGTGTTCTTGGTCACCTCTCTTACCAAGGCCCTTCTCCCCTGATTGCTCAGTTTGGCCAGGCGGCCAACTCTAGGAAGAGTCCTGGTTGTTCCAAACTTCTTCCATTTTAGAATTATGGAGGCCACTGTGCTCTTGGGAACCTTCAATGCAGCCAAAAATCATTTTTAGCCTTCCCCAGATCTGTGCCTCGATACAATCCTGTCTCTGAGCTCTGCAGGCAGTTCCTTTGACCTCATGGCTTGGTTTTTGCTCTGATGTGCATTTTCAGCTGTGAGACCACACCTTCAGTGTGTGTCTTTTCAAATCATGTCCAATCAATTGAATTTGCCACAGGTGCACTCCAATCAAAGTGTAGAAATATCTCAAAGATGATCCAGAGAAATGGGAAGCACCTGAGCTAAATTTCAAGGGTCATAGCAAAGGGTCTTTAATACTTATGTCAATGTGATATGTCAGTTTTTCTTTTTAATAAATTTGCAAAGATATCAAAAATCTGGTTTTTGCTTTGTCATTATGGGGTGTGGAGTGTAGATTGATATTAAAAATAAATAAAGCATTTTAGCAAAAGGCTGCAACATAACAAAATGTGAACATTTTTTCATTAATATAATTAAGGCTTTTATTTTGATATCGTTATATCGTGTAATATCGTGAAGAGGAAGTGGAGAAGCCACTGTTAAATGGGCTGCAGTCTACAGCAGTGTTGACTTTACAGACATTAAAACAAACCCTCTGAAACTCCAAAACTACCTGCCAGTAATGAGAAGTACTGCATGGCAGAAAGACAGTACAATGAGGTAAATGCAACACTTATTTAAGACAGAGTTCGTTTGTTTTGTTCAGTTACTGCACGGACTTGTTTACAGGTTCAGAAGCAGGGCAAATTAACATTTTATTTTATTTATTTTTTTATAGAGAAATATGAGACTTTTATTCTGTTTTCCCTGCACTGACTATATATTTCTGTAATTACCCTGTTAAATAAATTAGATATAGCTGTAAGGAGTTTAATTTAAAAGGTTAATTAATCAGAAGTAAATCAGTTTAATACAGTCCTGTCATGTTTTGTATTGTCAACCCTGTCCATCATATGAAACAACAACATAGAGCTGTTCCTATAGATTTCACTTGACTGCCATATGGATACAATACATGCATTTAACACTCATTTTCCAAATAAAGCTTTTCAAAATACTTGAGTGGTGTGTTGGTTGTATGTTGTCTGATAAACGCTGCAGCTACTGTCTCTCTGCACTGCAAAGTTGTTTAGCTGTCCCTGTTCATTTAACTCCTGTTGCCATTTATCAGTGGTTTGGAGATGTAATATTAACATCCTGTCAGTATTAAGTAATCGTTCCTTACTCGCATTAAAAGATAGCGCACTTGTAAAAGTGTTGGATCATGACCAAAGAACCATCAGTGTTTTAAACCACTATTTTGATCCATACCTAAAAGTCTCATGCTAAATATCAGTATTTCAGGTGCAGCTGAAGGGTTTTGACCGTTTTTCTGCAGGTGGAGGAGGCTGAGCAGGTGTACCTGCTGATGAAAGAGGAGTACAGGATATCACGCAATGTGCGTCTGTCCTGGTTTCTCAACAGACTCAATCAGGTCATTCGGCCCTGTCCACAATCTGAGCTGGTAAGTGACATAAAGAAGAGTTTTAACGCAATGCACGTCTCAAGCCGTATTAAAGGGGTCATCTCTTTTATTTACGTAATTTTCTTTCCTGAGGTTAACTAATAGTTATCGTAGAGTTTTTTTAAAGTTTCACCGATATTGGTTTTCAATGACCGATACGATATTGATTATTTTTTGTTTAAGCATCTGACCATAACCAATATGCATAACCGATTTTTAATTATTGTTTTATTTCTGCTCTTAGCCACATTAACAACTTTTTATTAACAATCATTTATCACTAACCTCTGGTGAACTGCTTTACAAAACCAACTGTGTAGACTGTGCACAAATCTACAAATAATTAATATGACTAGTTTTAGTTGCAATATACACTTGTTCAGAGCCCCTCTTTTAGCCTAATTAATATTTAAAATGTAAAGTCTTTTGTGTCCAACTTCATTGGTAAACCTGATATTAAAGAACCGATAACTGATTAAGTGGAAAAGTGGAAATATTTTTTATTTATTTATTTTTATTTTTTGCTTCTGTGCCTTTATGACTTTTATGTAAGCACCCTCTTCACATTTTAAATTAGTGAAATTAGTAACAGCACTGTGTTGCGCTTATAGTTTTTAACTGGCCCATCCTTCAGTAATAGCCTCTGTGACAGATACAGAAATAAAATGTGCTGCTCAAACTGTTAATTATTAAGACTGAAATTATCAGGAAGAGATCTAAAAAATAAATTAAACTTCAGCCGTAGGGAGCCTTAAGGGGATGGTTCACCCAAAAATGAAAATTCTCTCATTTACTCACCCTCATGCCTTCCCAGATGTGCATGACTTTCTTTCTTCTGCAGAACACAAATGAAGATTTTTAGAAGAATATCTCAGCTCTGTAGGTTCATACAATGCAAATTCAAAGTGAATGGTGGCAAGAACTTTGAAGCCCCAAAAAGCACATAAAGGCAGCATAAAAGTAATCCATATGACGCCAGGGGATTAATTTATATCTTCAGAAGTGATATGATAGATGTGGATGAGAAACAGATAAACATTTAAGTCCTTTTTTACTGTAAATCTCCACTTTCACTTCCACATTATTCTTTTGTTTTTTATTCTACTGGTCGGGGCTTGTCAAAGGTGCAGGTTTATAGGGAAAAAAAGTTTTTCTTAATAAAAGTTTTTTTTTTTAATAAGACTTAAATATTGGGGGTATTGAGCACTTAAATATTGCTTAATTGTCATGAACATAATGCCACAATGCAAAAATCTTTAATGGTCCTGAAATAGACTTCCTTTTCTTTATGTAAAATATAATTTTGTTATTTATCTCTTTTGATTTTGGGGTGAAAAATGACTTCTGACTGGAATTTACCCAGTTCTAATCAGATCTTAATGGATTATGATGTGTTGCATTGAGAATCCTTATCCCCCCATCTTTCTGTCCATATCTGTCTGATTCGGTTTTTCTGGTTTGTGTCGCTCAGCTCAAGTCAGAGAATGAGTTGGATATTTTGAGCATCCTCCCGAAAGGATGGCAGCCCGATTCTCCTCCCTCATCCTGCTCATGTCTGCTGGTTCCCTCCACACGCGTGACCTTCCTGGCTCGTCGGTACCGCTTCATCATCGAGCTGGACCTCAGCCCATCCACTGGGATTGTGGTAAGAAATGCTGAACATCACATTCAGTAACTACATGTTTCAGAAAGTCAAGATTTAAGCTTACAGGTGAAGTAATTTCTGAACCATTAGTGGCACCAAACAGAAATATAGATGTAAGCAGTAATTACGGGGCCAAGCATACCAACATGTAAGGGTGTATGATTGCATATCACTGATTATGATGTAAAAAAAGAAAAAAGTGGTATAAAAAATACAAGTAGAATTGCTTAGATTACAATACAATTCATTGTAACTTTTGAGAAATAGGTGACGCTATCACCAAATTTATATGGTGCGGTCTGGGTGTGGTGACAATGACAAACTTATGTCATGTCAATAAGCCAAAGCGTTGCCGAGATACAATCTCAGATCCTTTTTGGCATCTTGCAATCGACTTCATATTCGAAAGCTTTTAATAACTTAATGACGAGAGTGTCCCTAGATGATACACAACAAATTTTATGCGAATCGGACAAATGGCCTAGGGGGAGTTAGAAAAAGTGAGTTTTCAGTTACATTCAAAATGGCAGACAGGAAGTATAGCCGACCATGTCAAGTTGAATATCATTGTACGCGGCATGACCCAAGGAATTTAAAGAGAGCAGTTGGAGGACGATAGGCCGAATTAGTCAAAAGTCAGGGCATGGTGCCGATGATTCAAACCAAGTTTTGTAATGATGCTCCAATGCTTGTAAAATACAGCATTTTATGACAAAATAAAAAATAGCTGATGCCAAATATGGCTAACGTAATAATAATTGGGTATCGTTTGACTTGTTATGCCCCAAGGAATCTAAAAAGACCATGATCTAAAGTCTCATGATTTTAGGCCAAACTATTCAGAAATTCTTTGCAAAAATAGCAATTTACATATCTCTTAAGCATTATGTGGCGCTGTGCCAAAACTGTGCAGGTACCCTCAAGTCAAGATGAATATGACACATACCAAATTTCGTTTCAATACGCCAAAGCGTTATGAAGATGCAGCCTCACGTCCATTTTGGTGTGCTCACCGTCAAATTTGTTGAACGGTTTGGTTGATCAAAAAGCTTTTAGTAAATTTTTGTCTTCAATGACTAGATGATACATAGGCAAATTGGACATATGGACTTGGAGGAGTTAGAAAAAGTGAGTTTTTGGAAAATCTAGTCAGAGAGAAATTGAAACTCTGGTATTCATTCGACTCTGCATGAGCCAAGGAATCGGATTTAAAAAAAAAAAAAAAAAAAAAAAGTATGTTTGGTTCTAGGCTTTACGGCCCAAAAGTTATGAGTTTAAACGTAAGTGAAAATTTGTGCAGCTAGACGGTATGAGTTAGAGACCCCAAATTTGGGTCAGTTACATTTGAGAGTGACCTCTATCAGTGTGCCAAATTACAGCATTTTTCTACATACGGTTCTTTGGGCAGCCATAGACTTCAAGAGCGGAAAAATATTAATAAGAAGAATACTAAGGGACACAATAGGTGCCTACACACCTTTGTTGCTTGGCCCCTAATTATAAAAATAATGATTGTTTCCAAACAGGTTTCCTAAACACCCACTTACTTAAATATATAAAAATAAGCTCTTGTTATGTTCTAGCTATGTTCTGCTTTTCTCCAGGATGACAGCACTGGAGAGATGATTTTTGATGAAGTCTTCCATGCTTTGTCTCGGTGTTTGGCTGGACTGGCGAGACCCTGTAAAGTTCCAGGAACTGATCATGAGTTTCGGCCAGAGATCTTCATCACCATTCTAGCATATTCCTCCATCATTGGCCTTTGTTCACACCAGGTCTGTCAAGGTCTCTCAAGTCGCATGTGCATCTATATTTGTAATGTTCAGCTAAAGGAAGGAAAAACAGTAAAATGTTTGGATCTGATCAGTCACATCTGACCCAATCTGCCCGACAGGTGTTGGTTCAGGGCTGTCAGCTGCACTGTATGGATCTGGATCAGTTTCTTCATCAGATCTATCAGCAGTTGAGAGCCATGGAGAGCAACATTGCTGAAGTTCTACAGCAGCAGCACAATCAGGCAAGAGCAGGACATTTATACAGTGCCTTCCATAAGTATTAAGACAGTGAGACACTTTTCATACTTTTGGCTCTGTATGCAACTACAATTGATTTTTAAATGAAGCAATCAATATGTGATTGAAGAGCAGACAGTCAGCTTTAATTTGAAAGTTATTGAAAGTTTCTCAATGTCCAAATACTTCAGGGCACTGTATACTGTATGTTTAACACTGTTTATCAATCTGTTAATAGAATTATTACATATTTAACTATCAGATGAACTAGAAATGTTTGACATAATATGTATTTTTGTATGTTCTTCAGTTGAATGGTTCTCTGTATCAGTCCTTCTCTAATGATGTTGTGGAGGAGGTGCCTCAGAGGAAGCCGGTGGTTTCCATGGTGACAGCAGATGTTGGGCTGGTCAGTATGGTGAGGCAGGGGATCCTGGCACTACAACTACTGCCTCCAAACTCGGGTGCAGGTAAGTTTCTATTCATCTACAGTTGAAGTCAGAAGTTTACATACACTTAGGTAGAAGTCATTAAAACTCATTTATTAACCACTCCACAGATTTCATATTAGCAAACTATAGTTTTGGCAAGTCGTTTAGAACATCTACTTTGTGCATGACACGAGTAATTTTTCCAACAATTGTTTACAAACAGATTGTTTCACTTTTAATTGACTATATCACAATTCCAGTGGGTCAGAAGTTTACATACACTAAGTTAACTGTGCATTTAAGCAGCTTGGAAAATTCCAGAAAATGATGTCAAGCCTTTAGGAAATTAGCCAATTAGCTTTTGATTAATTGGCTAATTGGAGTCAATTGGAGGTATATCTATGGATATATTTTAAGGCCTACCTTCAAACTCAGTGCCTCTTTGCTTGACATCATGGGAAAATCAAAAGAAATCAGCCAAGACCTCAGAAGAAAAAATTGTGGACCTCCACAAGTCTGGTTCATCCTTGGGAGCAATTTTCAAATGCCTGAATGTACCACGTTCATCTGTACAAACAATAATATGGAAGTATAAACACCATGGGACCACGCAGCCGTCACACTGCTCAGGAAGGAGATGCAGTCTGTCTCCTAGAGATGAACGTAGTTTGGGGCGAAAGGTGCAAATCAGTCCCAGAACTACAGCAAAGGACCTTGTGAAGATGCTGAAGGAAACAGGTAGACAAGTATCTATATCCACAGTAAAACGAGACTTATATCGACATAACCTGAAAGGCTGCTCAGCAAGAAAGAAGCCAATGCTCCAAAACCGGCATAAAGTGCACATGGGGACAAAGATCTTACTTTCTGGAGAAATGTCCTCTGGTCTGATGAAACAAAAATGGAACTGTTTGGCCATAATTACCATTGTTATGTTTGGAGGAAAAAGGGTGAGGCTTGCAAGCCGAAGAACACCACCCCAACCGTGAAGCATGGGGGTGGCAGCATCATGTTGTGGGGGTGCTTTGCTGCAGGAGGGACTGGTGCATTTCACAGAATAGATGGCATCATGAGGAAGGAAAATGATGTGGATATATTGAAGTAACATCTCAAGACATCAGCCAGAAAGTTCAAGCTCAGTCGCAAATGGGTCTTCCAAATGGACAGTGACCCCCAAGCATACCTCCAAAGTTGTGGCAAAATGGCTTAAGGACAACAAAGTCAAGGTATTGGAGCGGCCATCACAAAGCCCTGACCTCAATCCGATAGACAATTTGTGGGCAGAACTGAAAAAGTGTGTGCGAGCAAAGAGGCCTACAAACCTGACCCAGTTACACCAGTTCTGTCTGGAGGAATAGGCCAAAATTCCAGCAACTTATTATGAGAAGCTTGTGGAAGGCTACCCAAAACGTTTGACCCAAGTTAAACAATTTAAAGGCAATGCTACCAAATACTAACAAAGTGTATGTAAACTTCTGACCCACTTTTTGATGAAAGAAATAAAAGCTGTAATAAATAGTTCTCTCTACTATTATTCTGACATTTCACCTTCTTAAAATAGTGATCCTAACTGACCCAAGACAGGGAATGCTTTCAACGATTAAATGTCAGGAGTTGTGAAAAAGGTTTAAATGTATTTGGGTAAGGTGTATTTAAACTTCTGACTTCAACTCTATAACATATACTGTATTAAATGTGTGGCTGATTAGATTAGAATGAACGGATGTTAGAGGAAATGTGTTTTGACACCATATGGGTTATTAATTAGGGATGTGCGGAACGACTAATTTCACTGATGTTTAAACTTTGAGTCGACATTGATCTAATATGACAGCTGTTCGGTAAAGAACGTTAACCAATAACAGTTACAATGAAAAAAAAAAATTAGCCATAGGATAGAAAAAATAGGCCTGTGATGTAGCCTACAACAAACCTAATGTATTCTAAACATGACGTGCACACAGAATAAAAGATAGTTTAACCTGTTAAGCAGTCGGCACCTCATTGAAAATAGCCTTCTTAATCAGCAGATTAAAAAATGGCATTCCTAGCCTAAAACAGTCATTTTCTAGCCTACTTACTCAAAATTATAAATTTTTTTGATGAGCAAAATTAAAACGTCGACATGGTCCAGTGAAAGACGGGACTTGACTCGACTGAGGCTGCTATACTGCACTTGAAAAAGCCAGATCGGCGGGGAATTAACTTATGAGCACGCATAGATTTAAAGATGACTCAGATGTGAAAACATCTGACTTTCAAGCCATTCGCTTCCCACACCACCACTGAAGTGATTTCATAGCTTCTTAACTTGACATTTTCCTGTGCACACCGTGAGTGAGAGAGGGAAGAAGCATGCACAGCCTGATTTGAAATGAAACTTTGTATCTGCTCCAGATATCATCTTTTTCAGTAATATTTGTATGATTAATTATATTGAAATGTGTAACATTAATATGACGGTAATTAAGTGCAGCCTCTATAAAAATGTAAAGCCAAACATAAATGTTTAAAAATGTTGAACAGTTTAATGGGGAAAAATATTAACCGACTAATAATTCCTGTGTCGACTAGCAGCATCAGAACCATTTAGTCGACTAGTCTCGCACATCCCTATTGTTAATGGGTTGTGGTTAGGGCTGCACAATTAATCAAACAAATAATCAAGATTACAATTACAGTTACAATTATTTATGTATTTCTTTCACCAGAATTGTTTTTTAATAAAAAACTAAATTTGAGCGGGGGACTTCTGGTTAAACTGACGTGGAATGACCCAATAATAATTTTTCATTTTGGTTTAGTCAAGTCCAAATATTAAATAACACTTGCACTTGTAAACAAAGCATAATTTAACACATAAACAAACTGGCAGTGAGAAGTGATTCATGCATAACTGCCAAAATGCACATAGGAGAAGTAAAAACAGCCACAGTAAAGCAATAATTAAGCAATAAGCCACAAAAGACTGTGGTATATTGTGAGTATAGTCTTGGCCAAAGTGGCACAACTGACAGTGAAGTGACTATTCACTATTTAGCACAGCCTCAAGGAACTTATTGTGTTTATTAAATGGTTACTACATAATAAAAGCATTAAGAACACAATTACATTAAAAAGTTATTTTAAAATGCATATACATTAGGTGCAATTCTTCCAGTAGAACATATAATCCCTGACATAACAGAACATTGCTTTACAAAAAATAACACTAAAGTTGCAGCACAGGTGTTTTGTGTCATAGCTGTCACTGTAATGTGTATTTTTGCACTGCTGGAAAGCTGTTTTGACCAGTCAGCTTCCGGAACTGGATCTGTTTCATAATCAAAAATGATTAATCAGGTATCATTTAATGTTGGACTGTAGGTATAATAATCATCACAGATGGAGTGATGAGTGTTCCTGATGTAGCAGTTTGTGAAACTCTGCTGAACCAGTTAAGAAGTGGAACCATCACCTGTTCTTTTGTCCAGGTATTGTACAAATGTAGAGATTTCATTCTATCAGCTACAAGCATGTTTTAAATAGTGTGTAATTTCAGTGTAATAATGGCAGTTCCTTTGTTTTACTATGAAACTGATTGATCGTGTTTCCTTCAGGTGGGGGGAGCATACTCATATGACTGTAGTTTTGGCTACATCCCCAATGTGGAACTTATGAAGTTCATCTCCATGGCAACCTTTGGCTCGTACCTGTCCAGCTGTCCAGAGCCCGACTGTACAGGCCAGGAGATGAACGCTTACCATCGTGCCTTCCTCACGTACTCCTTCCTGAGGACAGGCGAGTCCATGAACCCGGAGTACTACTGCTGTAAGGGCTTGCTAGACCACGAACTATTTCATCAGAGAATTGCTCTATTGCTTGAAAACCTCTGTTAATTCACCACACATTATGAGACAGCAAAGTAATCAGTCAGAGCTCTCAGCTCTCAATTAGGGTTGCAGCGGTAGATTTAATGATAATCTCACAATCAGCTAAAGGCTTCTCATCTGCACTTTCGCACGAGTGTAACGGAACCAGCTCGCGATCATGATCTGGTCTTCTCTCTGGCATGCGCGTGCAACAGCCGGGCTTCCCTCGATATTGCGGAGCGCAGACCTCAAAACTGATGTGACCAATTTCAATTATAGTGAGACTTTTCTAGTTTAGAAGTCTAGCCTAGCATTACGGAGGAAGTCAAGTCGAACCTCTCAAACAGTAGGCAGCCCTGACATGCCAAACAGCACTGAGGAGGATAAGAGCAACACTGCTATGCATTAATTTTTGTTTTTTCATTATACATCATCACCTTTACAAAATTGTTTCACGATTTTACATGAGTAAAAGTAACTGTTATATTTTGACAAAATGTTTCATATGAAATAATCTAAAGGTAGAATCTATTAGACCTCATTTTATATCAACAGTGGCAGTTGTAGTTAAAGTTTCAAGATGTGTTTCAGCTAGTGCTTATTTTTCATAAATACTATAATTTATTATTATTATTACTATTATTTAAGACTAGCTACACTGACCTAACCATGGTAATGAGGAGCCATTCCTCCTGTGTAATATGTATGTTCTGTTTGAATGATGTTTGCAATTAGGAAACAAACGGGATAATAATGGGCTCATATAAGTAAATATGCTCTTCAATTTTTAAAAGGGGTGAGAGAAAATTTCCTGTCACTTTTGTTGTTGATGTCAACAACGAAAATAATGTACTTGAAAACCATGAACAAAACTATGCAACATAAAAGGAAATGCGACCCAGGATACATTAAATACAGGTTACGTTTTTACTATGGTGGGTCACCACTTGATTTCCAATGTAAAATCTGGGTCCTGAAGCAAAACCAGTTGAGAACCACCGAGTTAAAGGTACAGACAGGAGCAGTCTGGCTGTGATGTCGTGCACCTACAGTATATGTTAATTGTTAATAATCATAGGACATTACTTTAAAAGCTCACACAGCTGATGTTATTTTTCATTTAGTAGTTAATTTAACATGCTATGCTAACATGTAAACTAACATGCTTTAGTTATATAATATGTTATAGTTACATGCTATTTTTTATCATGTTTATAATTCGGTTTATAGTTATAATTCTGTTAGCTTTCTTATTTATTCTATTTTCAAAAAGGAGACTTTTTTTTTTTTTACACATACTTTAAAAAAAAATGGTTTCAGGTTTCAATTATAATAAAGCCTTTTTTGCTTAACAAACAAACAAAAAAAAACTTCTGTTTTCACTCCTTTAAAGGTCATTGTAACTGATAATAATAATTGTTGATACCGTGAAACCATGATATTTTCTGAGATGGTTATCATACCGTGAAAATCTCATACCGTTGCAACCCTACTCTCAATATGTTAACGCTGTCCGCACACTTTCAGTTCTGCAACAATATTGCATTAGCGGGGATTTCACAAATGATCATGAGACATGGTAAAAAATCAGTTAACATCTGCTTTACTTCTGTAATTTTTTTGAAGATGCTGAGTAATTTGTTGAAATGCAGCATATGGATTACACCACAGACATCAAACTAAGAAATGATTTCAGGAAGCCACAGTGCAGTGGATTTCACTTTCTTTTTCGGGATTTAATTGGCCAGAATGCAAAAAGACCATCAGATTTTTACATTTGATATACAGGGTTTATTAAAATTGACCCTTTTTACGTGTTCCTGGTCTTATTGTGCACAATTCATTGGTTAATGTTAATCAAGAGCCAGATAGGTTCTTTTGTAGGGAATACAACATTTTTAAAGTCTTGATAGTTTTTTTTTATTATTATTAATTATACAGAGTTCAGAAATTAGAACTATGTTTTCTAGGCCTACTTCAGAAGATCTGATTTTCAATGGGTTCCTGTCCTACAGGCAATAAAAGAAGAAAAAGGGAGAAAGGTGAAGGAAAGAATAAAGATTTAGTGGAAAAAGCAACAAAGAGAACAAAGAAAACAGAAAAGGGGAGATAAAAACATAAGAGATTGAAAAGAAAAAAACAAATACATAGAGAATTCATGTGTCCAGTTTTCCCACGCATCCTGGAAAACCTGGAATTTTGCAATGCAAATGATAAAAGTACCTAAATGTCTTGGAAAATAATTATTTGTCCTGGAAAATGTTTGCATTTTTAGTATAATAAAACTGTTTGATTGTGTCGCTGACAAGGTTTTTGTTACATGTACAAGTATTTGTATAGTGCAAATTTGATTTGTTCCGACACTGCTGTAGTGTTAACTACTAAAACATTTGAGTTGTTACCTTTACACAACGACGACGGTCTTACTGCAGATTTTTTGAAAATGAATTCATACTCCTAGGTAGTAGCGTGGTGATGCTGCCTTTACACCTCAGTATGTAAATTAATTTTCAATATTGCAACGATCGGAGTCTGCTTTTACTGCCATTACCACATACAGTAAAGGGTCCTATGACTTTCGCAATGCGGAAAACACGGATGTAATCACTGAATCCAGTCCTAAAAATTGCATTAGCTTTAAATTGCGGAATGTCTTGGAATCTGACATATTTGGGACAAAAATTAATATTTGAATGCATAATTAATTAAAATCTCGACACATCCAAGTGCAACCATTAAACCGCAAAAGGCTGTGATTTAGTTAAATAAATATATAATATGCATGTGCTGCATGCTTCAAAATGAATGTGCAAAGCCGGCTCCTCGTACGCTGAAAACACTTCATCATGAGCATCACGTGTGCTCTGGGTGTGTGTGTAGTATGCTCGTTTTGAGGGAAATAACATCGCCCTCGCGGAGAGAGCTCTCGCGGCCAAAGCTACAGAGGTTAGTTCACTCTCCGTCTCTGTAGCGGATGTAACCTGATCCTTCCGACGGGTGAATATCCGCAAAGCTGCGGGTCCAGACGGCATTCTGGGCCGCGTCATCATAGCGTGCGCGAACCACATTCTGGTGTTTTTACGGACATTTTCAATCATTCCCTCTCTTTGTCTGTAGTCTCCACATGCTTCAAAACATCCACCACTGTGCCTGTTCCAAAGCAATCCAAAATCACTTGCTTAAATGACTGGCGTCCTGTTGCTCTGACCCCCATCATCAGCAAATGCTTTGAGACTAATCAGAGATTACATCTGCTCTGTGCTGCCTCTCTCACTTGACCCATTGCAGTTTGCTTACCGCAACAACCGCTCCACTGATGATGCCATTGCATCTACACTACACACTGCTCTCTCCCACCTGGAAAAAAAGAACACTTATGTGAGAATGCTGTTTGTAGACTACAGCTCAGCATTCAACACCATAGTGCCCTCCAAGCTTGATGAGAAACTCCGGGCTCTGGACTTAAACAGCTCGCTGTGCAGCTGGATCCTGGACTTCCTGTCAAGCAGACGCCAGGTGGTTAGAATAGGCAGCAACATCTCATCACTGACCCTCAACACTGGAGCCCCGCAGGGCTGTGTTCTCAGCCCACTCTTGTATTCTCTGTACACACATGACTGTGTGGCAACACATTGCTCCAATGCCATCATTAAGTTTGCTGATGACACGACAGTGGTAGGTCTGATCACCGACAATGAAGAAACAGCCTACAGAGAGGAGGTGCACACTCTGACACACTGGTGTCAGGAGCACAACCTCTCCCTCAACATCAGTAAGACAAAGGAGCTTGTGGTGGACTTCAGAAGAAAAGACAGAGAACACAGTCCCATCACCATCAATGGAGCACCAGTGGAGAGAGTCAGCAGCTTCATGTTCCTGGGTGTCCACATCACTGAGGAACTCACATGGTCCATCCACACTGAAGCCGTTGTGAAGAAGGCTCATCAGCGCCTCTTCTTCCTGAGACGGCTGAGGAAGTTTGGAATGAACCGCCACATCCTCACACGGTTCTACACCTGCACTGTAGAGAGCATCCTGACTGGCTGCATCTCCGCCTGGTACGGCAATAGCACCGCCCACAACCGCAAAGCACTGCAAAGGGTGGTGCGAACTGCCAGGTGAGCTTCCCTCCCTCCAGGACATATATACCAGGCGGTGTGTGAAAAAAGCTTGGAGGATCATCAGAGACTCCAACCACCCAAGCCATGGGCTGTTCTCACAGCTACCATCAGGCAGGCGGTATCGCAGCATCAGGATCTCCCACAATCAAAATACATCAGCACTGCACTTTATTACTCTTACTCTTATATCTCACACTGGACTGTAATAAGTTATATTATTATTATATTATATTCTCTCTTAACAACTTACTATCAACCAACAGCCTGAATGTCAATACAGTACAATACAACCTACTGTACATTCTATATATACTAATATATTTTTTTTTTATTGTGTGTATTGTATACTGTACAGTGTATGTTATTATTTGTATATTGTGTTGTGTGTAATTATGTGTATTAGACTTTAATTGTGATGTGTTAATCTGATGTTTATTGTAAATTGGTATATGTCTCATCACTTTCATGACTGCTATGTTGCTTGGAACTGCACCCAAGAATTTCACACACTGTTGCACTTGTGTATATGGTTGTGTGACAATAAAAGTGATTTGATTTTGATTTAGTAGATGATAGTGAGCAGGGAGCTCTGAAACATGCAGCACGTGCAGGCTAAAAAATTATTTAATTAAA
This sequence comes from Myxocyprinus asiaticus, assembly GCF_019703515.2. NCBI lineage: Eukaryota > Metazoa > Chordata > Actinopteri > Cypriniformes > Catostomidae > Myxocyprinus > Myxocyprinus asiaticus. The sequence goes on along the minus strand of NC_059355.1, from coordinate 13,399,471 downwards.
TCACAGATTTTTGGGGTTTAATAATCTCACTGGGCCATGTAGCAAATTGCTTATCTGGAGGTGAGAAACTACCATCAAAACCACACAGAAATGGCAAAATAAAAGCTTGATTTAAATGAATGCCTAAAATGGGGAAAAAGATCACATTTAATGCAATAAATAATACTAGTTATAATAATATCAATGTATTAAAGCAATATCTCACATCTAGGATGTGCTGTTGTGCAGCACTTAATTTGACAAAAATGTGTTTGGGATTGTGCTGTAAGGATTTTGTAGAAATGCACTTCATGTGATAAAAATAATGCATATAAAATTATAAAAATAAATATAAATAATTATTTTTTTCATTTGATTGAAGTTTTAACAAATTCATTTGATTAGACACCATTTTTTTATTACATTTAATTAAAAAGTTGAATATGGAATTTTGAAACCACAGTTTTAATGACATTTCATGTGTTTTTGCTTAAATGTTACAACTGTACATTTATTGTCCTGGAAATGTCCTGGAAAATTGTGTCTTTTAAAGAGTGGGAACCCTGATGTGTACTTGATTGATTGTCCAACAGATGTGTGTTTATAAGATTATGTTTAAATGTATGCAATGATGACAGTGATCTTACTGATTGAGGAATAGAATTCTAGATTATAGTAAAATGATAATATATGGTGTGTGTATATATATACATATATATATATATATATATATATATATATAACTCAGTAAAAAAAGAAAAGTCCTCTCACTTTCAACTGCTTTTATTTTCAACAAACTTAACATGTGTAAATATTTGTATGAACATAAAAAGATTCAACAACTAAGACATAAACTGAACAAGTTTCACAGACATGTGACTAACAGAAATGGAATAATGTGTCCCTGAACAAAGGAGGGATCAAAATCAAAAGTAATTGTCAGTATCTGGTGTGGCCACCAGCTGCATTAATACTACAGTGCATCTTCTCTTCATGGACTGCACCAGATTTGCCAGTTCTTGCTGTGAGATGTTACCCCACTCTTTCACCAAGGCACTTGCAAGTTCCCGGACATTTCTTGGGGGAATGACCCAAGCCCTCACCCTCCGATCCAACAGGTCCCAGACGTGCTCAATGCGATTGAGATCCGGGTTATTCGTTGGCCATGACAGAACACTGACATTCCTGTCTTGCAGGAAATCATGCACAGAATGAGCAGTATGGCTGGTGGCATTGTCATGCTGGAGGGTCATGTCAGGATGAGCCTGCAGGAAGGGTACCATGAGGGAGGAGGATGTCTTCCCTGTAACGCACAGTGTTGAAATTGCCTGCAATGTCAACAAGCTCAGTCCGATGATGCTGTGACACACCGCCCCAGACCATGATGGACCCTCCACCTCCAAATCGATCCCGCTCCAGAGTACAGGCCTCCGACCATCACCCCTGGTGAGACAAAACAGTGACTCATCAGTGAAGAGCACTTTTTGCCAGTCCTGTCTGGTCCAGCGAAGGTGGGTTTGTGTCCATAGGCGACGTTATTGCCGGTGATGTCTGGTAAGGACCTGCCTTACAACAGGCCCACAAGCCCTCAGTCCAGCCTCTCTCAGCCTATTGCGGACAGTCTGAGCACTGATGGAGGGATTGTGCATTCCTGGTGTAACTCGGACAGTTGTTGTTTCCATCCTGTACCTGTTTTTATAACTGTGACCTTAATTGCCTACCGTCTGTAAGCTGTTAGTGTCTTAACGACTGTCCCACAGGTGCATGTTCGTTAATTGTTTATGATTCATTGAACAAGCATGGAAAACATTGTTTAAACCCTTTACAATAAAGATCTGTAAAGTTATTTGGATTTTTACAAAATACAGTGTGTTGAAAAAGGGACGTTTCTTTTTTTGCTGAGTTTATATATATATATATATATATATGTATGTATGTATATACAGGTGCATCTCAATAAATTAGAATGTCGTGGAAAAGTTCATTTATTTCAGTAATTCAGCTCAAATTGTGAAACTCGTGTATTAAATAAATTCAGTGCACACAGACTGAAGTAGTTTAAGTCTTTGGTTCTTTTAATTGTGATGATTTTGGCTCACATTTAACAAAAACCCACCAATTCACTATCTCAAAAAATTAGAATACATCATAAGACCAATAAAAAAAACATTTTTAGTGAATTGTTGGCCTTCTGGAAATTATGTTCATTTACTGTATATGTACTCAATACTTGGTAGGGGCTCCTTTTGCTTTAATTACTGCCTCAATTCGGCGTGGCATGGAGGTGATCAGTTTGTGGCACTGCTGAGGTGGTATGGAAGCCCAGGTTTCTTTGACAGTGGCCTTCAGCTCATCTGCATTTTTTGGTCTCTTGTTTCTCATTTTCCTCTTGACAATACCCCATAGATTCTCTATGGGGTTCAGGTCTGGTGAGTTTGCTGGCCAGTCAAGCACACCAACACCATGGTCATTTAACCAACTTTTGGTGCTTTTGGCAGTGTGGGCAGGTGCCAAATCCTGCTGGAAAATGAAATCAGCATCTTTAAAAAGCTGGTCAGCAGAAGGAAGCATGAAGTGCTCCAAAATTTCTTGGTAAACGGGTGCAGTGACTTTGGTTTTCAAAAAACACAATGGACCAACACCAGCAGATGACATTGCACCCCAAATCATCACAGACTGTGGAAACTTAACACTGGACTTCAAGCAACTTGGGCTATGAGCTTCTCCACCCTTCCTCCAGACTCTAGGACCTTGGTTTCCAAATGAAATACAAAACTTGCTCTCATCTGAAAAGAGGACTTTGGAACACTGGGCAACAGTCCAGTTCTTCTTCTCCTTAGCCCAGGTAAGATGCCTCTGACATTGTCTGTGGTTCAGGAGTGGCTTAACAAGAGGAATACGACAACTGTAGCCAAATTCCTTGACACGTCTGTGTGTGGTGGCTCTTGATGCCTTGACCCCAGCTTCAGTCCATTCCTTGTGAAGTTCCAAATTCTTGAATCGATTTTGCTTGACAATCATAAGGCTGCGGTTCTCTCGGTTGGTTGTGCATCTTTTTCTTCCACACTTTTTCCTTCCACTCAACTTTCTGTTAACATGCTTGGATACAGCACTCTGTGAACAGCCAGCTTCTTTGGCAATGAATGTTTGTGGCTTACCCTCCTTGTGAAGGGTGTCAATGATTGTCTTCTGGACAACTGTCAGATCAGCAGTCTTCCCCATGATTGTGTAGCCTAGTGAACCAAACTGAGAGACCATTTTGAAGGCTCAGGAAACCTTTGCAGGTGTTTTGGGTTGATTAGCATGTCACCATATTCTAATTTTTTGAGATAGTGAATTGGTGGGTTTTTGTTAAATGTGAGCCAAAATCATCACAATTAAAAGAACCAAAGACTTAAACTACTTCAGTCTGTGTGCATTGAATTTGTTTAATACACGAGTTTCACAATTTGAGTTGAATTACTGAAATAAATGAACTTTTCCACAACATTCTAATTTATTGAGATGCACCTGTATATACATACATACATATATATATATATATATATATATATATATATATATATATACATACACACACACACACACACACACACACACATAGGCAGCCAAAAGTTTGGAATAGGGTACAGATTTTGCTCTTATGGAAAGAAATTGGTACTTTTATTCACCAAAGTGGCATTCAACTGATCACATTGTATAGTCAGGACATTAATAATGTGAAACATTACTACTACAATTTGAAAAAAAAAAATTCAGAACTTCTTAAACTACTTCTTAATCCTCCATGTGCAGCAATGACAGCTTTGCGGATCCTTGGCATTCTAGCTATCAGTTTGTCCAGATACTCAGGTGACATTTCACCCCACACTTCCTGTAGCATTTACCATAGATGTGGCTGTCTTGTCAGGCACTTCTCACGCACCTTGTCTAGCGGATCCCACAAAAGCTCAATGGGGTTAAGATCCATTGCACTCTTTTCCAATTATCTGTTGTCCAATGTCTGTTTCTTTGCCCACTCTAACCTTTTCTTTTTGATTTTCTATTTCAAAAGTGGCTTTTTCTTTGCAATTCTTCCCATAAGGCCTGCACCCCTGAGTCTTCTCTTTACTGTTGTACATGAAACTGGTGTTGAGTGGGTGGAATTCAATGAAACTGTCAGCTGAGGACATGTGAGGCATCCACTTCTCAAACTAGAGACTCTGATGTACTTATCCTCTTGTTTCGTTGGACATCTGGCCTTCCACAACTCTTTCTGTCCTTGTTAGAGCCAGTTGTCCGTTGTCTTTGAAGACTGTAGAGTACACCTTTGTATGAAATCTTCAGTTTTTTTTTTTTTGGCAGTTTCAAGTATTGAAATAGCCTTCATTCCTCAAAACAATGATTGACTGATGAGTTTCTAGAGAAAGCTGTTTCATTTTTGCCATTTTTGACCTAATATTGACCTTGAGACATGCCAGTCTATTGCATACTGTGGCAACTAAAAAACAAACACAAAGACAATGTTAAGCTTCATTTAATGAACCAAATAGCTTTCAGCAGTGTTTGATATAATGGCAAGTGATTTTCTAGTTCCAAATTAATAATTTAGCATGATTACTCAAGGATAAGGTGTTGGAGTAATGGCTGCTGGATATGGGGCCTGTCTACATTTTATCAAAAATGACTTTTTTCAAATAGTTATGGTGCTGTTTTTTACATCAATAATGTCCTGACTATACTTTGTGATCAGCTGAATGCCACTTTGGTGAATTAAAGTACCAATTTCCTTCCAAAACAGCAAAATATTTACATTATTCCAAACTTTTGGCCGCCAGTGTATATGTATGTTAACCGTAATTATTCTTAAAACTTGGTACAGGATTAACTTTGTTAGTGATTGGTCTTATAATTCTTTAATTAATGTCACGTGGAAGTAATCCAAAACAGCCAAAAATGTACATTCTGCCATCTACTCACCATCATGTCTTTCCTGACCCATATGACTTTTCTTGTAATTAATGTCTGGTAATATGGAACGCCCTCTTTTCACAATCCAATACTTGGTAGATAAAATCCATAAAGTCCAACTCTTCATTTTGTTGTTAAATAATTACTCCAAAACAGAAGTAAAACGGGTTGTGGAACACTGTTTTAATGTTATTTTTTTATAATTTTATTATAGTACATTTGTGTCTGTGTGTTTGTAGTCTCTCAGCACCGGCTGTTTAATGAGCACCTGGTGTCAGCCAGTGGAAATCCTGCATTAGTGATGCGCAGGAAGAAACACACAGAGAAGGAAGTTCACGCTGATTTAATCAGTGTTCTGTCCATCAGACTGAGAGAAGGGTACACCATACGAGAGATTAACATCACTAAAGGTACGTCATCATCATTTTTAGGACCTGAGGTGCAGCGGTAGCACACATGAGCCATGGTGCACCAGTCTGGGATGCAGGTTCAAGCCTGGTCTTTGTCCTTTTCCTTTCACTTTCTCTCTCTCGTCTCTCCCTACTGTCCAATAAAGACACAAATGGATGAATCTCACGAAACCTGCGAAGAACATGTCCGGGTCACATTTCAGGCTAAAAACCTAAAGAAATATGAAGTTCTAATTTGCATAAAGTAGTGAAGCCAGTTTTAGGACCTTTAATTCGTTTTGCATTGTGACATTTTCATGAGAATTAAGCACATTTACCCTGAAGTTCTGATTACTGTAATGCAAAAAATCTAATTCTTTGTACTGATGTGAAGAAAAAAGTATTTTTACTAGAGGTCGACTGATAGTGGATTTTGTAGATACCGATAACTAGGGTGGTGAAAAAGGTTGATAACAGATTAATCTGTCGTTCTTTTTTTTTTTTTTTTTTTTTTACTTCAGTATAACCGGCACAGACATTACTATTGCAATGGGATTTTCACACGCAACAGTCTCTAGAGAGTATAGTGAATGGTGCGAAAAACAAAAAATGTCCAGTGAGCGGCAGTTCTGATGGTCAGAAAAGGCTTGTTGATGAGAGAGGTCAGTGGAGAATGGCCAGGCTGGTTCGAACTGACAGAAAGGCTATGGTAACTCAGATAACCCTTCTGTACAATTGTAGTGAGCAGAATAGCATCTCAGAATGCACAACACTTCAAACCTTGAGGCGGATGGGCTACAACAGCAGAAGACCATGTTGGGTTCCACTTCTGTCAGCCAAGAACAGAAAGCTGAGGCTGTAGTAGGCCTACCATCTGCATGTTACAGCAGAAATCTAGATTCGTCAGACCAGGCGAAGTTTTTCCTATTGTCTACCACCCAGTTTTGGTGAACCTGTGCCTAGGGCAGCCTCAGTTTCCTGTTTTTAGCTGACAGTAGTGGTACCCTGAGAGGTCTTCTGCTGCTGTAGCCAATCTGCCTCAATGTTCGACATGTTGCATGTTCAGAAATGCTTTTCTGCATAGCACTGTTGTAACGTGTGGTTATTTGGGTTACTGTCACCTTCCTGTCAGCTTGGACCAGTCTGGCCATTCTCCTCTGACCTCCGTCATTAACAAGCCATTTTTGCCCACAGAACTGCCATTCACTGGATGGTTTTTGTTTTTTGATAACTGATCAAAATCGGTCTACCTCTAATTTGTCGAACACTTATTCGCTTGCAATAATGACAATCTTACGACAATCACCATTGTAAAAATTAGAAATACAAAACAGATATTTTAGATATTTTAGTTTAAATTTAAGTAAAAATTCTGTTCTCTTTCATTCTGTACAGGAGGAACTCAGTTGGAGTTGAAGTTGGTTCTCCTCTGGAAGCACAACATGCGCATTGAGTATCTTGCAATGGCGTCATGGCCACTGGATCCCGCCAAACGCACCACTTGGGTGGAGGTGACCATAGAGGGCAGTTACGACATCCTGCATGACATCAGCTGCACCATGAGAAAGCCAATCACGAGCCCTTACCGTATGTCTGTCATCCGACGCTTCTGGAACACTCTGCAGAGGTCAGATCTCTCTGAGAAACACAGAATTCATGCTAAATAGAATAAATATTAAACATTCGCTTTCTTTAACAATATTTCTTCCTCTGTGGTCTGTTGTTATTTTCATTAACACTGTACTGTGCTTTTTTTTCACTTCAGTATAAATCAGACAGATCAGATGTTGGTGCACCTGCAGTCCTTTAATTCAATCCCAGAACACTACACTATTCCTGAAAGCACTAAAAATGGAGTTCCTTTGTTTTATATTCCACCTGGATCCACCACACCGGTGAGTTTACACAAAATACAAGCCAAATTAACTATTATACTCAGGTCTTACAACAATCTTAGAACTACAAACTGGGGGTGGTGTTGTGTAGTGGTTAAATATCTGGGCTTTTGCTAACCGAAAGGTAATAAGTTGAGTTTAGGCCTCACAGGACTAATCATTTTACTAGTTGGCCAGAAAAGTAGTCCACCCAACACGTTGATTATTGGCAGAACTAATGGATTGTCTGGTTACTCAAGGATAATATTAAGGCCTTAAATAATTAATTAATAACACTTTGGATAAAAGCATCTGTTTTAAATGACTACTTGTTCAAAAAAGACAGTCCAGCACTAGAGACTATTGGAAAATCTGGGTTTGAAGTTTGGATGACCGTACGAACCTCAGACACTCTAAATCCTGCACTATATTTAGATACAAACTGAAACTAACTAAATGTTCCTGCTCTTTTTTAGGTCCTCTCTCTCCAGCACAGTGGCTCTAAAGACTCCAGCCAATCACAGTTCGCCTCCTACTGGAAGCCAATCCTGTCTATGGATGCCAACTTTTGGCAGCGCTGGCTGCACATGCATCGCATTGCTATCATTTTGGAACATGACATGTGAGTCAACACAGCCCTGATCGACTGGCAGTCAGTACAGTGTAGACTAGAGTCCTGATTCAAGATCAGGTTCCCCTGTTGACCCTGACCAATATCAAAACCAAGACACTGAAAAGATTTGTCTCAGAGCGTTTTGTGTACAACCAAAATAAAAAGTTTATGTTCAACAGATCTTAAAGGGGTCCATATTGTATGCTTTTGTAGCATTTTATTTATTTCCTGAAGTCCATCAATAGTGTAAATAAAGGTTTCTTGCACCTAAAAAGCAATTGTTGCAATTTAGTTAAAATGAAAATCTCTTACACTGACGCACTGTGATAAGATTCCAGCGATATGCTGTTATAAAGCAATCACTAGATGAAGGCTGATATATCGGTTTTACTGATTAATCGGTGCCGATTAACTGGTTATCTGCAAAAATCTATGCCGGTAGTTGCCAATATATAAGGTGAAATATAAAGAATTACTGAAACCTCATGGGAATTTGCCGTACATACATCTTTTATTTTTGATAATATTTATCAATATTCTTATAGTGAATTCAATGCATATTTTGTTATTTTGATCAGATAATCAAGTATTTTAAATTGAAGCAAGGGCATGCAACGAAAAATGCATCTGTATGGAAACGTGCCCCATCAGCACATACATTATGTCTCCAAATTCATATATTGTGAGTAATAATAAACCTTATTCCTCATTAAACCTCATCTGGTGAAATATATACATAAACTCTTCATCTGGTGAACATATAGGCTAAAAAAGCTAAATTTGGTAAATACTTAAAAATAGAGCATTGTTACATAGCCAAGTCTTGTCATTTCTAATTAAGACTCCCTGGTGTGTTTCGTTCTTGTTAATATATTGTTTATATTGTTTTTATTACATTTTAATTTCTTTCTGATTATTTTTATTTTGTAACCTCTGCGTCTGTGCCTGTCATAGTAAGGAAAGACTAAGAATTTTTTTTAACATGCTGTAAATCAATTTTAAAACTATCAGCTGATTAATCAGTTATCTGCCTTTTCCACCACCTTAGTTATCTGTATTGGCAAAATCTACTATCGGTCAACTTCTAGTAATCACCACTGCTTTTAATGCTTGTCGCTTTATCGCATGCCGTCAATTCATTTACTCACACTAATGTCGCATGACAATTTGTGAATGAGTTGTTGTTAAAGTTTTCTTAAATGGTGTGGGTAGACTGCATAGAGAGCTTTGAAGAGTATGGTTGTATAGCATATTGATTTATTTTTTCTTTGATTAGAAAAGACTCAAGTAAAATACTGTTTTCTATGATATAAGCCATTTAAGGTTCGTAAACACTTTTATTGGCTCTGTGTCTCTTTGTTCAGCCCAGTCCCAAAACATGTGCACAACGCTGGCTGTAATGGACGATTCAGTACCATCCAGTGTCGAATCTCTCACTCTGCGCTCACCTCACTGCTGAGAGCCTGGAGCAGTTTTGTCCTGGTGGAGGGGTATTCATACATCAAACTCATATACAGGTACACACACAATTTATTTTCTGGATGTACATACAGCTCTCTCTGTGAAACCATTCTTTAAAGTTTTGCAGTGTTTTAATCAGTATTTTTCCCGCAGTGCCTCTGAGTTGCCGCCTATCTCCTTCTATCTGGTGCGTCTGATCTCTAAACCTCCCTGTATGGTGCTGAGACTGGGCTTCCCCATAGGAACTCTGGCACACACCAGAAACAAGGTGACACACTCTAGTTGATTCAAAGCAGGGCTCAACAGTAAGGATGGAACTTGATCTAGATGACATAGAAGAGGTTTTTCAAAATTGCGAGAATGACTAGTGGTAGTCTTGGAAGTATCGAGCAAATCAGTAATGTTTTGCACCAAATTCCTTTGTTTTCCAATAAAAGTGTGTGTATGAATGAATGGAGTTACATTAGAACTGTTTAATTTTTTTTTTTTTTTTTTTTTTGCAAATTAAAAACCTAACTTTTTTTTTTTTTTTGTAAAGAATTCTTAACATTAAATAAAAAAAAAGATAAAAATAAATTTAAAAAGGAAAAAAATATTAAAAAAAAAAAAAAAAAAATATATATATATATATATATATATATATATATATATATATATATATATATATATATATATATATATATTTTTATAAAAAATATATTTATATATTTTGGACATGATATGTTGAATATGTTGCTAAAAATAAAATAAAAAATCTTTCCTAAATGGTGTCTTCGCAAAAGGAAATATAGGTAGAAAGGTGTTCATCCAGAGAATTTCTCACTTTGAATCTCTTTGTAGATTGTGGATGAACTTCGAGAGCAGATTCTACAGCTGCGGTTTCCTCATCGAGTCCAGAATAAGGAGGCCACACCAAAGATAAAACGCAAGATTCTGGGTAACGCGTCACCCTCTAAGTCCCCGCCTCTTCCTGCGCCTAATCCTGCACTGTCCGACCGGCCGTGTGTCGTAGTGCACAACAAACCTCTTGAAAAACTACTGATCAGGTCAGTGACATAAACATCAGACGATAATATATGTCGACATAGTTCATTTGTATTTAGCTTTTGGGCATGTACAATAAGCCATTGCGATATTAAAGTCAACATGAAATCAAAATTGACCCTATTTTTGTTTTTGTGCACATTATTTGTTTGTCTTCATAATCTTTCATCAAAATGTAATAACTTGCTCCACCTCTGAAATGACTTTACCAATTCCACCTGTCATATAGAGACCTCTTTTCACAATCCAAACAATTGTTGAGGGATAAATTCAAGCCACCCTACTTTTTTTTTTTACTGGTTCAACATCCTGTTTCACTCCGAAATATGTCAAAATATGTCAATATGAAAATTGTTTTAAAAATAAATAGCGTTACAAAAGTTAGGCAACGATGACATTAAACAACAATTGCTAGTCATATGAGATAAAGACAAACAGTGGAAACGGTGCAAACGGTGGAAATTATAACTTAGCTAGCAGGCAAATAGACCAAGGTAGTAACTGGTTTAAAGATTGGCATTGTTACCAGCATAAAGTAAAACATTTTGTTCCATTGCCCTTACTCGAAAATGAAATTGAAAGCACTGCAGTACCACAATCCATATTAAAATGCCATTTGAGTGGCTAACGCTATCTAACAAACTACAGCGCTAAGAGAAGGTCCAATAAAACCGTCCAGACCTGTCTCTTAATTTTATAAGTTCAATAAAATATTTTACCTGTCGAGGTAATATCATCAATTCATCTCTGGGTCGGTTTTAAATCCTTTCTCTTAGTTGTCGCCACCTCTGAAAAAGCCAAGCCGATGTTGTTTTGTGTTCTATTATGGGCTCTGTCGCTTGGTACAAGGTCTCTTTATTTTGAAAACGGGTGATTCCCCAGAGGGTTGCCTTTTGAATGATCCATGGTCAATGTTGCTCATGTGTTGTGGCTACAAGCTGTCAGCTTCAAACTACCACCACGCCTTTGACCACACATATACACGCGCTGTGGTAGTAGCTGGACCTTCTTTTTTTTTATTTACGGACGTGACGTAAACATGCACGGATGACTGAAGGTAGTATGCAATTTCCCTCCAAATCTGTCCCGACAGCTCTTAAATATAAATCATTATTATAGGCCTACTGTAGTGAATGGGAGTAAGACAAATATATGGTTTGGAAGACAGAGTGTTTGTGTACTTGCTCATTAATGAAATTCTGTTAATTTCTAACAAAAAAATCTTACATAGTGTAGCTTTAATATCAGGTTTACAGATAAAGTTGGACACAAAAGACTTTCCATTTTAAATATTAATTAGGCTAAATGAGGGGCTTTGTAGAAGTGTATATTGCAACTAAAACTACTCAAAGTAATTCTTTGTAGACTTGTAGACTAGTTTTGTAAAGCAGTTCACCAGAGGTTAGTGATAAATGATTAAGTTGTTAATGTGCCTAAAAGCAGAAATAAAACAAGAATTAAGAATCGGATATGCTTATTGGTTATCGGACACTTAAACACAAATATAATCAGTAATGTAGGGGTCATTAAAAACCAATATCGGTCGATCTCTAGTAGTGATAGACCGATGTATCGGCCAGGCTAATTAATCGGCTGATATTTGGCCATTTTGTGATGATTGGCATCGTCCAATTACCGGGTTTGCTTGGCCGATTAATAGAAGTGTTAACTTTCCCTTGCGTGAGTTCCAAAATCTACCAGTTGATTTGTCAATGAATAGTCAAAACTTTTCGATTTCAAGGTTTTTTTCTTTTCAGGTTTATTTGATTTTGAGTAAAATATTGCATAAAGTAACTTAAGAAAATTTGTGTACATCTGATTTGCTGTTGATAAATTGTACAGCATTATGTTTATCGGTATTTATATCGGCCATCAGTCATCCTGCTTTCTAGATACCGGAAAAAGCATTGGCCATTGAAAAACTCAAATCGGTCGACCACTAATCTCTAGTTGTGCATGCCATTCACGTTGACTTTAATATTGGTTCTCATCTGTAACTTGGGTGTCAAGTTAATGTTTGTAAAAATCTGGCCCTTTATCACATTTTGATGTCCTGTTACAGGTACGAGAAGCTTCCATCGGATTTCTGCACACCTTTTATCTTAAACATGGAGCCATTTGCTCAGCCACTCAACATGGGCGCCCCTCTCAGTATGGCCGCCAGCCGTACAGCTTCCTCCACTGTGGCGTCACTCTCCCGATACTTCCTGCACCAGCGCTGGGTTTGGGCCGTGCAGAATGGACCAGGAACTGCTGTATCCCTGCAGGCTGTTGCTCACATTCTGTCCATGCTCTCTGAGTGAGTCTAAAACATCAAGTCACACTTAAAGAAGTCATTGCAATAGATTACAAAATATCAAAGCAAGTGTCATGTGTGCTCAGAACTAACTTCTGCCATTTTTTCCTTAATGACTTTTAATCAACTTGTGACTTGGTGATTTTTAGTGGATTTATGAAGTCAGTCCCCTCAAGTTCACACAGATGTCTTAGCATAGTAATGACAGGTGGAGTTCAGCACATTAACTATTGACATTTTTCACTAATGTTTAACAAACACAAAGTGTCGCAATACTATTTGTCATCATTTAGAGTTAGTTTTAGTTCTGTTCCAAAACCTAGTGAACTGTCTCGTTGACTACTGCCTCATAGGCATCAACAAAACAGCGCTTCTTACAAAAGACTCAACTAGTTATGGATTTCAGTGGAGTTTGTCATTAGCATGATGCTAAGCTAATGCCACAATATTCTCTAAGTACACTCATACAAAAGCCATTTTCAGTTTTTCTTTTGCCAAATCCATAAATGTAATGTTATTTACGCAGGATTCGTATATCTGAGGGCTTCCATTTTGCAGCAAGTGGCGAGGGTATCGTCAGCATGGTCACTGAACTACCAATGCAGGTAAGAACAATCTTGTTCTGAAAGTGTAAATGCACCCACACAAACACTCTCTGCTAGTATGGGCCAGTTTTAGATTTTTGTTTGTGTATCACTAACATTCAGCTTCAACTGTGTGTGCAGAGTCTGCCCACTCATTTGGACCGAAAAAACCATACCTGCATTGTCCAGTACATCCTGTTTCCACCACACTCTACTTCCACCAAGGACAGGTAACGGATCAAAATTCAAGAGACATTAAGAAACCGAAATTGGCGATTCAGCTTTTGGCATTAGTGATAGACTGAAATATCGGCCAGGCGACTAATCGACTGATATTTGGCCATTTTATGATTATCGGCATCGGCCGATAACCGATATTTGTTTAATCTGATTTGTTGTTGTTAAATGGTATTACGTTTATCTGCATTTATATCGGCCTTCGCCCATCCTACTCTCTAGATATCGGTATCGCCATCGAAAAACCCATATGGGTTCACGTTCATGTCATGTTCACGTTCATGTCATTGTGACTATGCAGTTTATGTTAACATTAATACATTTCAATGTATTCACTCACCGGTAATTGTGAAGTTTAGTTGTAAAGTGTTCAGCAGCGAGATCCTTTCACAGTGTGTTTTGTGTAAAAGTTGTTCCGTGTAATGCGTGTCATAGACAAGATCCACGCAACCACGCATTTGTCATTGAATACGGTCTCTTTTAATACCCTTTCTGTTCTTTACAGTCAGTTGATCAAAAACAGCTACAAAAAAATCATGCATCGCACATATGAGGTAAAGCCATTTGAGTCCTCTCTAATTAACGTTAAAGGCATTGTTTACAGAAATGCCGTTTTTTGTTAAAGAGACAGAACAGGTTTTAGCACGTGTTCAACAAATCAATATAAATACTTGTAAATAGTACTAATTATGCAATTTAACAAGAAATATGTTACAAAAATAATATCTGAAATTTAATATTTTATTTATTGATTGAATACATTTATTTATTTAATTTTTAAATAGCCAAAATGTGAGCAAAATGATGAAAAAGTAATAAAATATATTAGTAAAATTAATATTTTCCTAATGTACATAAATGTCCCATGTATAATTAACAGCATTAGCTGGGAGATAATCTATTTAAAATGTAAGCAAAAGGGACATTATAACTGAAATAAACCCATATTAATCAATATTAAATCAAATCGAAATCTGAATCAAATCGAATTGAGAGCTTGTGAATCGGAATTGAATTGAATCAGGAAATCTGTATCAATACCCAGCCCTACTGTTTTGGTGTTCACAGTTTCTCCACAGATGATGATAATGACACTGAAGTGGAGGCGATAGATGTGGACACAGAACTCAGTTTGGTGACAGAGTGTTGGGTGGAGCCACAGAGTGGGGCAGTCTGCAGTTCACTGGACCAGCACCGACACTTTCAGAACCTCACCTACCAGGAGATCCCTCAGGCTGTTAGTAACAATCACATCATGACAGACACTACCAGTCAAAAGTTTAGATACTCTGTAATGAATGTTTTTTTTTTTTTCATTATTTTCCACTTTTTAGAATAATATTACAGCCATCAAAACTATGGAATAGCAATATGGAATTATGGGAATTATATAAAGACCAAAAAAAGTCAAACAAATCAAAACTATCTTATAGTGTATTTGAGCTTGTTTGTCTAGATTCCAGCTCTGCACACTCTAGTCTTTCTTTCTACCAACTTCATGAGGTTCATCTTGAGAAGCTTTGTAAGCAGTATTCGAAACCGTTTATGCAATTTTTTTCTTTGGAATAATGTGTACTGATGAATCATACAAAAAAGAACAGGAGCATTAATTTAGAAGTTTATACGGCCAATTTTATTTTCAAATTGACTTTAACAGAAAAAAATATGCACTTTTAAAATAATGGTACAGGCCAGTATCATGAATTGTCAGTAGGTCCAGACTTTTTTGAATTTTTGTTGCAATTTTTGGAGGAAAATATGATGAATACTTTCCAATAAATTTTTTAGAATGTGTATATAAAAGTACTGCACTCTTATGAGTAGCTTAAAGCAGTTGGATGGGCCATGAGGGAAAATTTGTACTGAAATAAGTGTAATGAATATGACATTATTACGGTTTCATTCTGAAATCGTCAGATTAAATGATATATATATATATATATATATATATATATATATATATATATATATATATATATATATATATATATATATATATGTGTATATATATATATATATATATATATATATATATATATATTAGGGCTGTCAATCGAATACCTTTTTAATAGATTTTAATAGAATACATTTTTAATAGAATAAATTACATGACATTTAGATTAGTTAATCGAATTAATCACAAACATAATTATTTGCTGAGAAAGGCCCTCTAATAAAGATGATTAATATAAATAATGCATAGTAATTCAAATATTTATAAATATAATATGAAGGGCCTGTAATAAATACATAATACGGATTGAAATTTAGTTTGAAATAAATTACATTATTGTGGCAGATGAATAAAGCATTGATTAGACAATACTAAAAATGGCAATATATACAGTATTGTTTGTTTTATTCTCTTATCATTGAACAAGCCTACAGTTGATGGCAATCTGTTTTATATTGAATTCGTCAATGACGCGCACATTCGCAAGTTACTCATCCTTGCCGGGTACGCCGGAAATACGCTCGCTGCTTGTGACGCGCGCGTTCACATGTGGCTCATCCCAGCTGGGTACGCTGGAATGGTAGACCAATGTGTTTCTGTGCCATTTTCTCACAAGAAACAGAAATGTGCTCGCTGCTCATGACACACACATTACTCATTCTCACTGATGTTTACAATGAATAGGAGACTGATGTTATCTGAGAGAGAGACAGCGAGAGAAGCAAAAGCGGAAGCGAGAGGAGAAATTATAGAATGCCGTGCGCAAAAGTCAGGAAAGTCGATACAGATAATCGAGCTTTCAAAGAGGAGTAGACAGACAAATATACCTTTATCCTTCCCGCAGTGAGTGTCAAACCACTCTGCTTGATATGTTCAGAGACCGTAGCTCTAATAAAAAGTGCCAACGTGAAGCGCCACTACGAGACAAAGCACAGATCTTTTGAGTAAACATATCCACAGCAGTTTGAGGTGAGGGCACGCAAAATAAACGAACTCAAAGCCCAGTATCATTGGTCCACCAGAGTCCTCTCCCATGCATTCACTGCCCAACAATGTGCAAATGAATGTTCACTAAAAATAGCTTGGATTTTGGGTCAACACCAAAAGCCATTTACTGACAGGGGAGTGGTGATGGAGTGCATAAATGCTGTTGCTGACACTTTACTTGACGGTAAACAAAAAGACGAGCTGTGTGAAAAGATCAAGCAAATCCCAATGTCACGTACAACAACAGCAAGAAAGAGTGAAATACCAACAGAGGATGTATTAACACAGCTTGTTTTATCTACTGATGTGAGTGATAATGCCAAGCTTCTGGTGTATGTTAGATTTTACCACACAGAGAAGAAGGAATTCTGTGAAGACCTGTTAGGTGTAACACCACTCGAGACACATACAAGAGGAAAGGACATATACATGGCCATAAAGGAGATGCTGAGAAAGAGGGGGATAGATCTAAAACAAGTGGTCTCTATCACCTCAGACGGGGCCCCTGCCATGATGGGAAGAGAGAGAGGAGCAGTGGCACGGCTGAAAGAGGAAAACCCTGATCTCACAGCTTACCACTGCATCATTCATCAGTCTGTCCTGTATGCCAGTCTGTCAGAAGAGTATGCTGAAGTGATGAATACAATGATAAAACTCATCAGCTTCCTCAGGGCATCCTCATCTCATCTCATCAACATTGCCTGCTGACAGAATTCCTGAAAGATGTTGAGGCAAATGCAAATGACCTACTACTGCACAACAATGTTAGATGGCTCAGTAAAGGCAGGGTGTTGGAATGCTTTTGGTCCATTCAAAAGGAAATAACAGCTTTCCTAGTACAGCTCAAGAGTCAGAAGGCAACACAGTTTTCACTTTTTTTGCAAGACGAGAACAAAATGAATATTGTTGCTTTTTTGGTAGACATCACATCACACATTAATGAGCTCAACGTGAAAATACAGGGTAAGAACAATTCAGTTTGTGATTTGATGACAGCTGTCTGCTCCTTCCAGAGGAAACTGGAAGTGTTCAAGGAAGATCTTCAAGGAGACTGTGCACACTTCCCAAAAGTGCAGGAACAGATTCAGAGTGAGAGAGATGTTTCTCCTCATGTTGACTTCATAGATAAGCTGATTGGAAACTTCAGAAATCACTTTGACAGCTTCAGCCTTGGACAGCAGTTCGTTCTTCTCATTGAGAATCCATTCCTCATCACAGATGTCAGGGGATTTTCAAAGGAGGTGACACAGACCTTCAAGTGGGCACATGCTGGATCTCTACAGATGGAACCGATTGATCTGCAAGCAAATGTTTCACTAAGAGAGCACTTTCAACTAACTGACCATGATACTTTCTGGCTGCAGGCCGTGTCTGAGACTGTTTTTTCTCTGTTTTTATGTGCATGAGAATGGCACTGACTCCATTCCAGCCAAGGTTCAAATTACTGGCAGGGTAAGCAAAAGCTCATTTCTCTCACTAAAGAAGAGAGATGGAGAAGTAAAGTGGGAGAGAGTAGGAAAGATAAATATTAAACCTGTTTTTTCTTATTTGTTCAAAAATCAAAGCACTTTTTTCAGAAACAGGCACTTTTGTTATTTTTTTGTGAAGATGCAGTCCTGTTTTGCTTGAAATGTGAACATTTGTGATAGGCCTACTTTTATTTATGATTAGGCTGCATATTTATTTTACCTCATGTTTTATGTGTCTGCATTGAAAATGTGCAATAAATATTGTTGAAATATTATTGAAATGTAGTACTTTGTTTATTAGCTGTACATATACAAGAACGACATATGCCCCCAAATCATAGCGCACGTTAGACATTTTAATGGTTTGGACCTTTGGGGGGAGAAAATGTTAGTCACTGGACAATTTGAATTCTTATTGTGCACCCCTGAACTAGAGGCATGGCCTCTTCATGGGCATGGACAAATGGTGTGTCCTTACAAGACATATGTCTGGCAGCAGGCCGGTCTTCGCAAAACAGGTTCGGGAGGTTTTAAAACCTGGACGTAGTATCTATCTCTTCTTAAGTCCTCTCTGTTCAGAGCGCTTTTTATATATCCAATGGGTATGCCCAAACCCTCTGTTACAGGTAGGCTACCAGTTATAATTAATACAGCCACCAATATGTAAGCTGTGGTTATAATACCCCCTCTGAAGTCTCAAGCACTCCCTTTTAGCACTCAAACCTACTTTTCCAACCAGGATTAAAATCACACTGTGTGATCCACATAGATTCCCAGACTATATTTGCCCCCATCTGGTATTACCCATGTAGGGTTATTAATTACATATACACTTAAGGCATATCTTACAAGTCATCGGCCTGCAGGCATGTTTAAGTGTTTTACCATTGGGGGTGTGACATCATGAAGTGCGGCGGGATGGGATTTTGTTCCCCAAAGTAATGTTGAGTGGACTGAGTTGAAAGGAAATGTCTCCGGTTACGCATGTAACCTCAGTTTTCTGAGATGAATGGAACGAGACATTGCAAAAGCTGGCCGCACTACTACTTAACTGATCTGAGGAAAGAGTAATGCCCTCTGTCCCTTAGTCAGAAAATCTGAAGTAATGATGCTTGAGTACCCGCTTATATACACCTGATGTGCGCCTAAAAGGGCGGGGCTCAAACATCACTGCCAGTCAGAAGATTTACTTTATTGTACAAGGGTTTAAATTAGGTCATTGAGGAAAGTACTTTCTCCATAGCAATGTCTCGTTCCCTTCATCTCAGGGAACCTAGGTTACATTCGTAACCAGAGACGTTCTCACAGTATTTACGTTCTTACATTCTGTCTGCATCATTTTTAATTGTCACTCTATGTACATGTGTGTGCCTTAGACGGATGCGTTTGGAGCGTCTCACTGGTATTCAGTGTCATAAACTGTGTATTTTTAGGACGCTGTGTCAAGTTAAAAGTAGTGTAAACTTTGAAAATCTCTTTTCAAGATTCCTGTATTCTGTTGTACCTCCTCAGAGAGCAGTTCTCATTCTGTGGCTGGCTGGCTGCGCTGCTTGTGCGGTTTGTTGAGGCAGATACAGGTCAGGAGCTTCAGTTAATGTTCACATCAACCATCAGAACAGAGAAAAAATGTGATCTCAGTGATTTGGCATAATTGTTGGTGCCAGACAGGCTGGTTTGAGTATTTCTGTAACTGCTGATCTCCTGGGATTTTCACGTACATCAGTCTCTAGAATTTACTCTGAATGGTGCCAAAAACAAAAAACATCCAGTGAGCGGCAGTTCTGTGG
The DNA here is from genome assembly GCF_019703515.2 of Myxocyprinus asiaticus. Taxonomy (NCBI): domain Eukaryota; kingdom Metazoa; phylum Chordata; class Actinopteri; order Cypriniformes; family Catostomidae; genus Myxocyprinus; species Myxocyprinus asiaticus. The sequence goes on along the minus strand of NC_059355.1, from coordinate 13,379,847 downwards.
ACAGAAATGCCTTGAGAGAATTGAGAAAGAGAATCGAGGTGTAAAATGTGCGTTAACTGTCATAAAAATAATGTCATAATGTTAAAAATCTTAATGGCCCTAAAAATAGACTTTAGTTTCTATAGGCAAAATATAACTGATTTTGGAGTACAGTCGGACAAGGACATTTTCCTGTCAGGTTTCATGAGATTCACCCTTAACAATGTTTTCCCCATGGCAGATTTTTCCACGTGACGTGTCGTGTATGTCAACGATGGTTACGTTTGAATACCTCATTCAGCTGTGTCAGAATAAAGAGCAGGTGTGCCCACTCAAAAGGGTCAGCGATGCTCCAGGTACACCCTGTACACCTGTTACACAAAATCAGTTTGAATGTGAACATTTGAGAAGTGTAATCTTCATGTGTCGCATGTGTATTTGTGTTACATGATGTAGACGAGGTCACCACCACTCCTGCAGATGACTGCATACACACTGTGCCTTTCCAGTTTGACCTATTGAAGCTCCTGCCAAAGTGCCAACAGATAGAGCTCTTCTTTTACACCTTCAGTCGGGGTACGACTCAATCATCCGTCACCCTTCTCTTTCAACTCATTCTCATACACATTTAAAGGAATATAGTTAGTCAGAATGAAACAAGTTCTCTAAATAAAAGTGTTGATGTTTGTATGTTAAGACCTTTCTCTTTACTGTTTTTTACCCATCTGTGTTGACCTTTGACCCCTGCTATAGAGGAGCATACGGATTCGACCTGTAGCGCCTCCTCTTTGCCCAATGACCTCCTCCTCAGTCTCTTCCACAGTTCACTGCAGAACGAACTCAGCGACCGAGAGATCCCATTGGCTGATGGGGATCATGTGGCGTTCATGCATCACATTCTGGAGCGGGAGAGAGATGGTCATGTGGCTCCATTTTCACTCCCTGTCATTAAAGGTGATCTGTTTATTGCAAAAATGTCCTCTAGCCAATTAATTTTTTTGTATTCCTAACAAAGTAAATTAGGTATGTGGATTTTTTGCACAGAATTTTGAGTATTCCAAAGAAATAAAAGCTCTTGATATGAGAGTTGATTTCAAAAAGTGTAATGTTAAATACACCTTTTAAAGAAAGGATCCTGGTTCAAAACAACTTCAGCTTTATTGAAAACATTTCTGGCATAATATTGATTACCACAGAAAATAATTTTGAAGTTTTTACAGTGATGCAATTCCAATGGAAATCTATGGGGCAAGGCATTGCATTGGAATAAATTTTAAAATCACGCACTGTTTCGAAAGCCACAGGACTTAAACATTATATAAGACTAGAGTGAATCGCTTACTTTTCTTGTCTGTGTAAAGTTATATACAGTTTTTCAACTTAAATGTCACGACCATGTCAATTTGATAATCTTGGTAAGCAAGAAGGGACGTGTTGTAACTCTCTGCAAAGCAATGTTTACATGGTGCAAACTCCACCCACGGGAATTACATCGACAACACATAACTTGAAGTTCATCTGTTTAAATATTCTGAATTTTTAGACAACTGTATAGCTAAAAAAACGCATGTTTGTATGGAAGAATTAGTAAAAGGGCTTTTACAGTACTCCTACTATTGCCCCATTGACTTCCACTGTAGTTACAATACTGTTAACTCTTTGTTTGTTTGTTTGTTTGTTTGTTTGTTTTACAAACTGAGGGATGACTCTTAATTATTTTCAGCTTTGTTGATTAGAGTTTGTTGTTTTGAACACGGAACATTCCTTTAATTCCTAGATACACAGAATAACCAAATTTGATTTACTTATTTGACTTAAAGGGATAATTCTCCCAAAAATGAAAATTCTCTCATCATTTACTTACCCTCATGCCATCCCAGATGCGCATGACGTTCTTTCCTCTGCAGAACACAAAATAATATTTTTAGAATAATATTTCAGCTCTGTAGGTCTATTCAATGCAAGTGAATGGTGACCAAAACTTTGAAGCTCCAAAAAGCACATAAAGGCAGCATAAAAGTAATCCATAAGACTCCAGTGGTTTAATCTATGTCTTCTGAATACTGCTTTTTCACAATAAATCTTGACATCAGCAGTCTCCTTGGCAATCATGATTTCAAGCTCAATTACACTTCCTAGTGCTTGAAATCATGATGGTGCCTTTATCTGCTTTCTGGCTTCAAAGTTTTGGTCACCATTCACTTGTATTGTATGGACCTACGGAGCTGAAATATTCTTCTCAAAATCTTCATTCAGATGGTATGAGGATGAGTAAATAATGAGAGAATTTTCATTTTTGGGTGAGCTATCCCTTTAACTTATGTAAAGGTTTCAAAAACACTGAATTTCCTTGAGAATCTTTTTGCTCGTTGTTAAACAGCCTAAAATAGTCTTTAATTTATTCATTTGTACTGTAATTAGAGATGCCATGTTGAGACTGACCCCAGAACTGCCCTCTTTCTGTTTATCTGTGTGTATTTAGAGGAGTGTTTGAAGCCTCCAGAGCGGCAGGAGACTGTTCTGTCTTTCCACACTATAAGCATCAGTAAAGAGGTGACAGGCTCGTCCAGCACACTACAGGTACTGAAAACACCCCACACCTTTACATTATTCCACTTAATATGTGGCTACTTACCAAATAAAAAAGTAAATGGATCTAAAATATTGCTTTGTATTAAAAGTATTTTAATATGTGAAAAAAGGGAGCATAGAGTGATATTATACTGTACAAAAATATTTTCCTGCAGAGTGCCACAAATGACCAGTCATAATTAGTGTACTTATTTGTCTGTTTTTGAGCTCTCGCTCTCTCTCTCTCTGTGTGTGTGTGTGTGTGTTTGGCAGAGTTTCAGTAATGCAGATCTTGCGGATGATGAGTCTGCTGGCGTGGAGACAGATGAAGCGTCTCCTCACTGGAAATGTTACGTCAAATACATCAGTCATCAACAGATCCTGCTAACCTTCCTGCCAGCTACATTTACAGGTGTATAATCAGGCCTCTGGATAGATTCAAAGCTCTGTTAAAAACACTGTTAAATGTATTTAAAGCAGTTAATTAATTGAAATATTTTTTCATTTATTTTTGTGTGATTTCTAAAGTATATAAACTTAAACTTTTGCACTTTTGATTGTTAGTATTGAATTATCATCAAAGCTCAACATCTACTATATACGTATACGTATACACGCACGCACACACACACACACACACACACACACAAAATTGTGTAAAATTGAGGGCTGCATTTTAAGCCTGGCCTATAAGAGCATTCATTTAGAATGATATTAATGTATTTACATTAGAGGCTGACCAATATATCTGTGGAGAATTTTTGTTTATTATTATTCCTTTTTGTAAGGTTATAAAAAATGAGCGCGCTGAAGAGGTTTAGTTGTGAAGTAGATTAATACATTAATCATCACTGATGATCTTTGATGATGAATTTCTGCTCATACAGTATGTATTAGCCAATATGACAATGTTTACTTTATAGTGTTTATATTGTAATACATCGTAGATTATTGTACAAGTGCATGTTTTGTTTGCCTCATTTGTTTGTGTGAGCTGGGAGCACAGACTTTTCAAAATAAGAGTCTTTGGTGAGTCCCCAATTAATCCGTTTTCGGCCTTTTCCACCAGCTTAGTTATCGGTATCAGCAAAATCTACTAACGGTTGACCTCTAATTTGTATTGCAAAGCCATTAAAATAGCCCATTATTGATATAAAGTGTCAAATTTCAACATGACATTTTATATTTTAATCTTGAAGGGACAAATTAAACATTTAGCTTCTTAAATTGAGATTTGGTGAAGTTGACAACATTATCATTTGAATTTGTTTCATCAAAAATTAGTTGGAGATCAAACAATAATTGGTATAACCTGGTTGAAGACCCCTGTATTTGAGGCAAATTTCATGTTATTTTTATCACACTCTCTTATACATATTGCTCTTCCACTTATTTTGAAACCTTAGAAATCTATTTTTAATCTTTATTTAATCTTGACTGCAGATGTGCAGCTTTTGACGTCTTCTGGACTGGAAACTGAACCTCCAATCAGCATCAGTCTGCAGGAAGAGGAGGAGACCTGCAGTCATGGCAATGGCCAATCACAGACTGAGTCCATCAGCAGCTTCGCTAATGGTCCAGAAGATGTGGGACGTGCTGCTGATTTTAGGATAAGTGAACATGGAAAAGATGTTAAAAGCCACTCGCTGTCTAAAGAGGAGTCTACATTAGAGCCAGACACGATGCTGGAGATACCTACAGAACAAAGCAACATCAATACAAGTGCAACAGGTATGGGAAGATTTGAGAAACAAAAGTATTGCTTTTAATGACTTTCAGTTATAATTATTTTATTTTAGAAGTATTATTTATATTGAATTATCTGTTTTTGTGTGTGGTATGGGGGCAGTCTCAGTTAACATTCATGAATGCCATTAATATGCGATTAATTCGATTCATTAATCAACATGTCATATAATTAATTTTAATAATTAGGGGTTGTGCGAGGTGTTAAAAATAAAAAATCTTTTAAAAATCTTGTCCAATTTGGTTTCATAAATTTTTGAAAAACCTTTATAGCATTTACTACAAAAAATTACAACTTTAAAAATGTCCTGTTGTGTAACCATAAAGTAAAAAGTATTATAATACTTTCTTTGCACCTTGAATACATGAGAGTAAAAACATCTTGATCATATATATATATATATATATATATATATATATATATATATATATATTTCTTTTTTTTTTTTTTTTTAAACACATTTTTCTAGGTAAAAAAATAAAAAATAAAAATGTTTTGATTTTTGAGTAAAAAAATATCAGGAAGTTTTCTCAGGGTTACACCACATGACCTGAACAAAATGTGCCTTGTCATAAAAATGTCAAAATAAATATCAGATGTTTTTTAAACTTCACGCTTCGTCTTGAGGGTCTCAAGGTGTCCGCTCTGTTTTATGTTTTTTTTATGGTCAACATAAATAAAATGGCTACCTACATGTTGGTTACACCACATGACTTTGATTTTGGTGGACAATTTTTTAAAATTTTTTTTATAAATGAATCATATTTTAAAACACAATTGTTTCACTGCTTATTTCTTATTTCAATAATTTGAGCTTTTAATGAGACTTGGACTTGTACTGTTCTCTTGGCCACAAAGTCCACGTAACTTTTGAAAACTTTTGAACTCAAACTCATCGCTAATCTCTGACACACCTGTTTGCCGGTGTTTTCAGAAAACCGGTGCAGGCATTGTTCGAAAAAGGGGTGGTTGCTCCAAATACCCATTGAAGATATAGGGAGCCCCTTACCTAACCCTTTCCCTAACCTAAACCGTGAGTGCAAGTGACGCTCCCTTTTGGAGTTAACGCAACCCTCTTTTGGAGTAACCACGCCCTCGTTTTTGAGATTCCGTCCCACGTCACACTGGAAGAATATTTCCAAACTGTGCCAGTGTAAATATCTGATTGGGGGATTTCACCTCTTGAAATCTGGCAAACCCAAACGTGTCAATCTAATTCTGATCGGCTAATCACCGTTATTTAAAGTCTGTTATTTATCTGTAGAAAATTAAATATTTTACTTGCATGATTCGTTCTAAGTAATACATGGCTCAATTGATCTAAAGGGGATGGTAAGGGTGGATGGTGGTTTTACAAGGGGGATGGTTTTTGGTATTTATAGCAAAAAGGGGGATGGCATCCCCTCTCATCTCGAGCCCTGACCATATCTTACTGATGAGTGACTCAAGTTCCCTGGAATAATTTTTTCTGAAATCAGAAAATGTTTGCTTGGAGATTTTAGACCAATGGTATTTCGCTCTAGGCGGGGCTACCCAGTGTGAGGCAACGACAAACTGCTTTCATTGTGCATCGCTTGTCGTACTCACAGCTAACAAATATTACCATTTGTGAGATGTTTATATCCCTAACTGTGTCCCAGAATTCGCAGTTTCAGAGGAGAAGGACGGAGTGCAGTTTATGGAGCCCCAGAAGCGAGACTGCCACATCACATTCAGCAGACAGGTGTCTCAGCAGAGCAGCTGTAATGCAGCTCGACCCTGCTGTCCCATCTATATCTACAACTGCTCGCTGGCGTCGCTCAAAGACCAGCTTGTTCATCCACAAACAGGACACCAGCCAAAAGACGTCTTCTACAGGTAATGACATGCACGCTCACGTCCACATGAAAACTACTGTTTGTTTAATTGGCATAACTTTCCATTGAGTCTTTCCTCTATGAAGGTCTCAGTACAGTTGTTAGTTCTGTTCCAAAACCTAGTGAGCTGTCACGCTGTCTGCTGAAGTGGTCGACCAATTTACATTTTTAATGACTGATGCTGTAACCGATATCTAGAGTAATTTTGCTGCCCACTATTTGGACTGGTAAAGCATTGTGCTATCAATGCCAAGTTCATGGGTTCACAGGGAACAGAGTTATTGATAAAATATGTGTAGGGAAGACCGGCAATAGTTGTCACAGTGAAGTTGTCACAAGTGGAAGATGTCACAAGGGATATATTATTAATGGAGCTAGAACAATGACTAAAGAATTTGAGGTAACACTTTACAATAAAGTGTCATTCTTTAAATTAGTTAATGCATTAGGTATCATGAACAAACAATGAACAATCTATTTTGTTTTTACAGTATGTATTAATCTTTGTTAATTTTTGTTAAAAATATATTTTTTCTTTGTTAGTTCATGTTAGTTCAAAATGCATTAATTAATGTTAAAAATGTATTAGTATATGTTAAAATTAACATGAACTAAAATTAATAAATGCTGTAAAAGTATTGTTCATTGTTAGTTCATGTTAACTGATGTTGTTAACTAATATAAAAAAATGGGACCTTTCTGTAAAGTTTGTTAATTAGAATTCTAGACGTGGCATTTAACAAAACTGAAGATTTTTGATGCATGTTTTATCAAATTCTATTGTTAAACAGCAGATTTTTTAGAGCTGGAATTACTGTATTTTCCAGAAAAAAAGTCACATTTTTTTGTCATCATCTGAAAGGTCCTGCGACATAGTCCGAAGCAACTTACATACATAATTTATAGGCAAGGTAACTGATGTCAGCTGTTCAAACAAACATGTACCAAAACAGATGAAAACATCAATCATGGAAATTGTAGAAGTGCCAATTTAGAATATTTTGCCTTTACAAAGTACTTTATGCAACCAGTTTAAATATATTGTCCATCATAACATTATCTTTCAAACAAACTCTAGACTGCTGTCAAATGCAATTCCTCACATGCCCTCAAAATGAAGTTTCATCACACTCGTAGTAAAAACATTCAGTCAGTGAACCGGATTATTTATACATTGCAAACAGGGTTGCAGATATCAGAAATATCCACAGTCGCTAACATTAATGAATGAATAGAATACAACGTTCATATTGATTTACTCACAGACTAAAAGCTGTTTATTTGTGCACAGCATAGAGTTACAGATGTTATAAACAGATGTGCTTACTTGTCGCGTTTCTTTCCTTTTTTCCTTTTTCTTTTCTTAACCCAAAAATGAAAAACAAAAAATGTGGTTTCTTTATTGGTTTTAACACTGATGAATAGAATTAGCAGATACAAACACATTTTCTGTTGACCATTTCATTTTCTATTTAAAAAGGAATAAAGAGAAAGGTGGAAACGGCTTGATTTTTCTATTTTGATAATTGTTTAAAAATTAGTTTTAAGCTTGAATATTTGATACGCACATGTGGAACGCTAGAACACTGAAACGGCCCTTTCATCTGATTGGTCAACCCACCCCGTCTTCTATACTGCCTTAATCCTACCAGCCAGAATTGGAGTTGGAATCACTCTGCATTTGTCTAAATTTTCAATAAATATTGTCCCGAATCACCACTCACTGTAAAATATGCATGTCATATGTAGTAAACTTGTTGCTGGGCAAATAATTGGTGTTGTTGTGAAGTGCCTCTAATGGACGATGTGTGAGAGATCGTAAGCCATATCACTTGGGTATGCTGACAACTTACCACATGTAATGTGACAACATGCCCCACTTTGGGGCAACACTTGTTCAAATAAACTCTTTTCCTGGACAATATCGTTGAAAAGGTGCAATAGCTTCTTCTTAGCCAAGAGTTCAAGGTTTGAAATTGGCTTTAAAAAAAAAAACTACTCTGAGAAATATTCACCAGAGTAAAAAAAGTGTGACAACTTGCCTTGGTCTCCAGAAATGCAAGATGCTTTAGATAACAGCATATGTCAAATGAAAACATGGAACAACCTTTGCATCAATAGCATGCCTATGATGCCTAAACATGTTGCCTAGGTGGACTGCTCACTAAGGTTTGGAACAGAGCTCATGTGTTTGATCGTTATGAAGGGCATCATATGATCATCCTAATGTTGTACTGTCTGGTTTCATTTTGGGTGAGAATAGACCTCAAGAGACAGATTGCTGGGAGTTCAGTCAGCAGTCCAGATACAGGTGACCCTGCTTTACAGCTTCTGCTACTGCTGCCACCCTGTGGCCCTGTTACTTTTAGGATGTCTCACTCTCTCTATCTACTCTTGGAAGCCAACTGCAATGACAAGATGTCAGCCTACAGTAAACTTGAATCTTGGCTTTGAGGTCTTCAAAAAACAAATGAAAAAAGGGATAATCTAGTTACTTTATTCATTGAATTTAATGCTCTTGCACTTTCGTGCTAATGCAGAACCAGCAGCAATTCAGTGATTTGTACTGAAGTGTATTTTTCTTGGACATTTTAAGAACTCATATCCTGCTGAGCATTGTTTTCTCGTTTGCTCTCTCTGCCTACTGCTATCATTTTTGGGAATGGGATTTTTTCTCCCTGTGACTAGTTACACTATATGGCCAAAAGAATGTAGGTATTCTAACTAACAGGTTTGGCTGTTTGATTATTCCATGTCTAACTTACCCAGCTCAAAATTATGTTTTAAAAATGTTTTTCCTGGTAAAATAAATACATAAATGATGATGAAATCCAAAGTATTAAATGCCATGGATCAATATTTACTGAGTAATCCATTGTTTGTAGAGGGGATAAAAATGACAGTTTTCACCTATGATTTAGGAGCAAAACTACAGGTCATAAAAATAACATTAGAAAGGTTGCAGCATCATTTTTTTTTTTTTTTTTTGGTTTTATACAATCACTTGACTTCAGCACCACTTGCTGCATTAAATGCCATTGGTAAGAGTTAAAAAAAGAAGAAGGGAAAAACACTTTTTTTGTGTTGTTTTTCAAAAGTTGGAGTGCCTATAACTCCAGAAGTATTAAGGCTATCTTGATATTCTTTTAGATTCTGGTTCAGAACAAACTTTCCCTTTTGTGTCTTCATATTTAAGGCCCTATATGGTTCAATCCCAGAGATATGGGGCTTCAATGTGGCTCCATGCATAATTTTTTTAATTTGACCCATTTTCAATGTTTGAAAACCAAATGTGGTTCTAGATTTCTTGTCCAGAAAAAAAAGAAGCTCTGAAGTAGCGCTGGGAAATTTAAGCCGTTAATTTATGCGATTTAATATTTTTTGTTTAATGTTTATAAAAAAATTTACACTATTAATGCAGCATTTATTTATTTTTTTTACTTCCTGAAACTTTACGTGATAGGAGAAAGATGTCCCGAGTTGTTCCTGTCAGGCTACTCTACCTTACAGGCTGCATTTGTGCACGTCATTTGTTACGCACAATGCATGTCCTGGGCATAATAAACACCGGAGCCGATTTACTGAATGGAGAATGAAGACTTCCCCCGCAAGCGGTGAATCAGGCGAACGAGGGATACAGGCAAGCTGCCGTATCTCTTCTCTTCACCCAAAAATGCTCACTTATACTTTCATCTGAACCGGTGTCAAAAGCGGAACCTCACGTGTACACGATAGAGACTGAGAAGGACCTGGACGTTCAGCAAGCTGCAGACAAGTATTGTAGAGATTGAACGACAGCCAGAGAAAATCATAGTTTTGAGATTTTAAACTTCAGCAAATTAAACTTTCAGCATTCAATATGTTTTATATCTGTATATGTAGTGTCTGATAATGCACTGGCAATGTACACTTAAGTTTCTCTTGCCTAATATTTTTTTATATTAATTGAATCTGCCCATTTGATCATATTTTTAAAAAAGTTCACTGGAAAACAGCAGAAGATTTTGCCAAAATTCTATTTACAAAATGTCCACAGAGTTTTTGGCATGTATACATATACTTGTATCAAAAATTAATACCAGTACAAATGCATCTAAATAACTATCCGCAAAAAAAAAAAAAAAAAAAAAAACATTTTTACTAACATTGTTTTTTCTTGCAGACAAAGTATAAAGTAAATATATTTAAGAATTTTTTCATGTTTATTATAATGTATGATGTCACTTAATTTAATTGCAAATAATCACAGAAAACACAGCCCAACACTGAAGTACAAATGATGATGAAACCAGAAATCTAACTTTATTTATTCACCAAAAAAAACTATAATCTCAAAATCTCGATTTTCGAGAGTCTAAAAATACAAAAATTATTAAGATTAAGCGACACATGTGGCTCATCGGTTGGTGCAATCTAGTTTTTGGATTTCAGAATTGTACATCTGCAAAGCTCATCATCATGTGGAGTGCAAGGACTGAATGTGCTGAAACTATTGTATTTATTCAGATTTTCTTCTTATTCCTTTTCTGTATTTCTTTCACCAGGAAAAAGATGATCAAAAACCAAGTTTTGAGCCGGGGACCTCTGGTTCAGACCCTATTCCTGTAACTTTTATGAGAACAAGTCTTAATGCAGTTAATCATACAGTAACATAGAGAACAGTTTTTTGAGGGCTCCTTTCTGTTCCAGCATGACAGTGTGTTTCGTGCAGTAGATTTAAAAGAGCTGGTTCGTGAGAGTCATTCATTTAGGAATCGGACTACACTGGTGGTGCTGTATTTTACACTATTGATTCAAAAGGATCAAACTACACTGTATGTTTTGTTCTGTTGATTCAAAAGAACCGGTTCATAAGAGTAACTTGTTCAGGAATCGGACTACGCTGGTTGTGCTGTGTGTTTTAAACTGTTGATTCAAAAGAACCTGCTCATATGAGCCATTTGTTTGGGAATCGGACTACACTGGTTGGGCTTTATTTTTTACAGTTTAGATTCAAAAGAACTAGCTCATACGAGTCATTCGTTTGGGAATCAGTCTACACTGGTTGCACTGTTTTTTTTTACACTTTAGATTCAAAAGAACCAGCTCATACAAGTCATTTGTTCAAGAATCAGACTACACTGGTTGCACCGTTTTCCGTGCTGTAGGTTCAAAAGAACTGGTTCGAAAGAGTAATTCATTTGGGAATCGGACTACACTGGTTGCGCTGTGTTTTACACTGTCGATTCAAAAGAACCAGCTCATACGAGTCATTTGTTTGGGAATTGGACTACGTTGGTCATGCTGTGTTCTGTGCTGTAGATTCAAAAGAACTGGTGTATAAGAGTAATTTGTTCGGGAATCAGATCACACTGGTTGTGCTGTGTTTCGTGCTGTAGATTCAAATGAACCGGTTTACAAGAGTCATTTGTTTGGGAATCAAACTACACTGGTCACACTGTGTGTATCGTGCACACTGGTTCGTAAGAGTCATTCATTTAGTAATCAGACAACTCTGGTTACGTTGTGTATTTTACACTGTAGATTAAAATACTGGTTTATAAAAGTTGTTGGTTCAGGAATCTGATGACACTGGTCGAGCTGTGTTTTATGCTGAAGGTTCAAAAGAACCAGTTCATAAGTGTCATTCGTTCGGGAATCGGACTACACTGTTCGCCTTTAACAGAACAAAAAGTCACAAGGTTTATTTGTATTTTTTTATTTTTTTATTTTATCGGTTCTGAATAAAAACTGGTTCTTGGTTCCCAACCCTAGCTTCAACATTCAGTGGAATGCCTTCATAGGGGAGTGGAAGCTGTTATCACAACAAAGGGAAGCATTATAGCTTATTGTCATGCTTTTGAAATTAAATGTTCAACAAGACACGAGCATCAGTGAGTTCAGGCAGGTTCTGTAGAATTTAGCGCAACATAAAAAAAAGTTCACCTGTAGTTTTATGGTACTGGTGTAGCTAAACTACGGTTTTAAAGGCACATAAATGTTTGAATTAGGTGTCTTGGTTGCTGCCAACTTTTCCTGGTGCTTTTCTCTGCTGTGTTTTGCTGATGTCTTCATGCAGTGTAGTAGGAAATGTTTGTCTGAATGTGGCCTCACAGTTTCTGATGTCTCTTATCAGGTCTATCTCTCAAGAGCGCAGTAGCTCCTCCTCCTGGACAGAACTCATGGCGCACCCTCACAAACACAAAGAACTGGCTAACTACTGCAGTCTCCTACAGGAACACTACTACCAGAGCTATGTCAGAGGTGACATGCACACTTGTACTCCAAACCAGGGACTTAAAATGAATTAGCATTCATTAAAAAACAACAATTTAGCGATTCATTCACAAGTTTGACAACACGTTGCACTGTATGTTCATTTTTATGTGCAGTAAATGAGGACAACGCAATGGAAAGTTGCCAAAATAATATATTGAGGCATCCGGTCTTTTTCTCTTGTCATAAACAATTCACAAGCTCACAACTCAGTTAAAACGTATCTTTCTTTTTTTAATATTTTGTAGTGTAGTAAGTATCCATATGGCTACTTTTTGTACAGTGTTAATTGTTTAAAGCTGTGATTTCACCCATGTCGTCTGTGTGTGTGCTTTGATTGACAGGTGTTTATCGCAGTCTGCAGCAGTCATATAGTGTGAGTTCACAGGACATTCTGACTGCCATGGACTACTGCGAAGAGTCGCTACAGGAGATTGACATCACTTCCTTCCTGCAGACCCTGTGTGGACACATACGAGTGTTCCGCGAGCACCATGAGCTTCACGGCTGCGTCAATGTAAGCAAGTCCAGCAATGGTCCCGCAACCTTCCTCATAGGCGAGGGAGAGGATGATGCAGCTGATAGAGCCACACTTGTGCCTTCATCCAGGTACTTACCAGAGAGAAGGACATTATGGGTCTTGTAGTTAAAGGAATAGTTCACCCAGAAATTATTTTCATCCGTGGAACACAAAAGCAGAAATTTTGAAGAATATTTATGCTGCTGTTCTCCGTACAATTACAGTCCATAGTGACAACGGCTGTTTAGCTCTAAAAAGGACAAAAATAAACACCTCAAAAGTATAATAAAAGCAGTCCATACGACCTATGCGCCACATTCCTGTTTTCTGAAGGCATATGATACGATTTGTGAGGAACAAATTAAAATTTAAGGCATTATTCACTGATAATCTTCCCCTCTGAAATCTCATTTGCAATCAGCTTCAGATAAAAAAATGGTGCCTTAAAGACATTTTCTGGGATTCAATACAAGTTAAGCACGGTTAACAACATTTGTGGCATTATTTTGACTTCAGCAAAAAATTATTTAGGAGCAAAAATTGCAATTTAAAAAAAAGTCGCTTACAATGAAAGTGAATGGAACAAGTGCATAAACGCTAAAATATGCATAGTTTGAAAAGTATAGCCACAAGGTGTAAACAATATATGTGTTAACATGATTTTAGTGTGATAAAATCACTTATATAAAATAATTTGGACTCATCCCTCATTTATAAAAAAAAGAAATGATTACAGTAAGGCTTTACAGTGGAAGAGAATGGGGCCAGTCCATAAACGCTAAAATACGCATCGTTTGAAAGTATAGCCACAAGTCGTAATCATTATACATGCTAACATGATTTTAGTGTGATAAAATCACTTACTAACATTTTCTGTATCAAGTTATATCTAATATTATAACTGCATTGTCATGACATTGAAACCTTGTAATCCCGTTATTTGATTAAACTTTACACAAATAAGGTCAGTAAGTGATTTTATCAAACTAAAATCATGTTACCATGTAAATGTTTACATCTTGTGGCAAGGGCGGACTGGGACTAAAAAGTGGCCCTGGACTTTCTGGCCCAGAGCGGCCTACCAAACCCGGCCCACAATATAACACACCGGCTTATTGATTTCATTTTCCGGCTCCATTTCAAATTTTTGTGTAAAAAAAAAATTCTATTGACAATTCTCATGACATCAGGCCCCACAGTGCAAAAATTGTCATAACTTTAAAACATATAAAACTGGAAAATAAGCACATTATAGCTCAGACAAATAACATGTCCGAAAACTTTTTTCCCAACATAGATAAAATGTACATGAAAGTTCAAGGGAAAATGTGTATTTTATTTGCTGTGACAAGTCAGCATTTCTTCAAAATTTTTAAAGATCGTAATCACCTTTCAAATTTTTCCAGAAGTGCAAATAAACTATTGTCTTAGTTAATACATGAGGTTGTGGAAACAAGTATAATAATAATATATTATATATGTATATGTAGTTATAAAAGATCATAAAAGGATGTGTCACACAACAGGACACTGATGACAATGCTTAAGTCACTATGTGTAAATGTTTATTTTTAAAAAATCAACGAAAACAAAGTTAGCCAGAATATGTACATATATAAATGTAAACAAATATAAATAAATGCCAAAATAATAAATATACCTCTTTAAGGGTAGATCTTTGCAGATATTTTGCAGATTAATTGCTCATATTTTATATAAGTTTGTTGCATCTTTATATCTGCAGTGTTTTAATTCCTTCCCCAGATTATTCTTGAGAAAAAGTGAAAAGCCCTATGCTTTTACAAGTGCTTTTTCTGCTATACTTTAAACAAAGTACGCCTCAAAGACACAAATTGCCACAAAGTAATCTTATTTTCTGCATTTTTGTCAGGCATGACCAATATTCAGCAAGCTGCACTTCAGATCTCTGCATTATGAATAAATTATGCAAATGACTATGTCATAGCTTTACTGTTTGCATATTTTATATACGCTGCTGTTATTGTATTTGTTTTCATTTGCATTTATTTGTCATTCTGTGATTATTCAGAGCTCATCTTATACTTAATATGTTGTCTTTGGTTGTCACCATTATTGTGATTTGTATGTCAGAAAATTAGGTCCACGGGGCCTGAGTAGCTCATTGGTAAAATAGAATGGCTATCACCCCTGGAGTTCGCCAGCTCGAGTGCCAGGGTGTGCTGAGTGATTCTAGCCAGGTCTCCTAAGCAACCAAATTGGCCCGGTTGCTTGGGAGGGTAGAGTCACATGGGGTAACCTTCTCGTGATTGCTATAATATCCACATATGCTATGTCTCCGTGGCAACGCGCTCAACAAGCCACGTGATAAGTTGCGTGGGTTGACAGTGTCAGACGCGGAGGTAACTGGGATTCGTCCTCCACCACCCGGACTGAGGCGAATCACTACGCGACCACGAGGACTTAAAAAAAGCACATTGGGAATTAGGCATTCCAAACTGGGAGAAAAAGGAAAAAATAAAAATTAGGTCCACACAAGGTACAGAGTTAATGTGCACAAATGGAAATGCTCTACAATGTGTAAGTAATTTCAAACTAAAAGTCATTTGATTTTTCCAAATAGAAGCCATTGTATTGGCTTTACCTAACAGAGTTCATTGAATATTCGCTTTGTAATGGGGTCCGCGCGGGCATGTTGGAGCCCAGGGCGGATGCCTATTTTGCCTGTAGGACGGGCCGGTACTTGCATAGCAACGGGCCGGCCCAAATTTTCCAGCGGTCCACCGGGAAAACTCTCAGTGCTCCTGATGGCCAGTGCGCACCTGTCTTGTGGCCATACTTTTTAAACGATGCGTATTTCAGCGTTTATGGACTGGTCCCATTCACTACCATTGTAAGCTACTTTTTTCCAATTGTGATTTTGTTTTTGTTTTGTTTTTAAATAAAAGAGGGAAATAAAATAAATAAAAGAGTAAAAATGATCAACATTATGCCACAAAGGCTGTCGATTGAGCTTAACTTGTGTTGAACCCACAACATTGCTTTAATGCACTGACATTGCTGAAAAAAAATTTAACATTTGTTCTCATGTGTCGTAGACTTGGAATATAGTGCATAAGTCGTATGGACCACTTTTCATAGTGTTTTTTTTTGTCCTCTTTGGAGCTTGACAGCTGTGGTCACTATGAACTGTCGTTGTATGGGAAAGTGCTGCATGAGTATTCTTCAAAAAAAAATTATATTTTGTGTTTCATGAAAGAAAGTATAATTGACATGGTTTAAAATGATATGAGGGTCAGTATATAATGACAGAAATTTCATTTTTGGTTGAACTATTCTTTAATTATTGCACGTTTTTGCAGGGAGATTTTTTTCCCGAAATGTTTGTTTTCATGCATCTATATATGTTTTTTTTCTCCTAAAGTGTTGAGTTAGAGGATGTGAGTGAAGCTGATTCTAGAGGAAAACTGTCTGTCCCGACTTCACCTTTGAACCTGCATGAACCCAAGTCTCCTAAAATCCTAGAATTCCCTCTGTCTCTGCTCCAGTCCCAGCAGAAGTGTGAGGTGAACCCTGATTTACACAAAATCATACAGGTACATCAATGACCCAATCATAAGAAGGAAATATAAATGTGTATTGTTCAAACAATAATGTGAATTCTCTTGTTTTACAGGACAAGTTCATGGAAATTGGTGCCCAGTATTTCAAAACCGTACCTTCCAACCCACATTATTTCTTTTATTGTCCTCCGTCTTCCAAAAAAGAGGTGCATTATACAAGTTGTACCTGAAACATTTTTTGTCTATTTGTTTTTGTCCTTTTAAGAATGAGATTCAGCTTTCTAGATTATCGTCTCAATAACTGTTTCCGCTCTTCTCTATTACGGCCTACAGGAGGACACAGACAGAGAGAGAGAGAGGAAAGCCAGTGAAGAGTGTGAGGTTTCTGAAGCTGAACTGGCTACAGAGGATGGTTAGATGCTATTTATTTAAAAGACACATTGAATGTTGTATGAGGGTGAATTCTACAAAAGCGTCTGATGTACACGTACATAGAAACA
The DNA here is from genome assembly GCF_019703515.2 of Myxocyprinus asiaticus. Classification (NCBI taxonomy): domain Eukaryota; kingdom Metazoa; phylum Chordata; class Actinopteri; order Cypriniformes; family Catostomidae; genus Myxocyprinus; species Myxocyprinus asiaticus. The sequence continues at coordinate 13,362,877 of NC_059355.1, read as the reverse complement.
CTTTAAAGAGAGTTTAGGTATAGAATTCTCCTTACCCTGTAAGTTACTTTAAAATGTATGTTACAAATGACCAATTACTTCTTTAAATTTGTAATCAGATCACTGACTTTACTGATTACTTCACTAAAAAAGTAGTTTGTCAATCCAAGTCATACACTCAGCACCACGTGTTTCTTCCTTCACAGACATGCAAAGAGACGTACATATGAGCAAAATGAATTTTAAATGTATTCTACACACAGAAAAGTTAATTTTAGAAATATGTGTAATATTTGTAAAGATTAATGTCTATAGGTTAAATTAACATTTATTATTATAATTTAATATATATATATATATATATATATATATATATATATATATATATATATATATATATAATTATTTTAAATAATTTATATATATATATATATATATATATATATATATATATATATATATATATATATATAAATTATTTTAAATAATTTATATATGAAATGTGTGTGTGTATATATATATATATATATATATATATATATATATATATATATATATATATATATACACACAGTATAACTGTTTATTGAACACATAGGCATTAATCTAAAAAAAAAATAATACATTTGTGTACCACATTTAAAAAAATCTGGATTTAATGGTCTTTATATTAGATGAAATCATGATAGCTTGTAATGTAAATTAATGAGATTTTTTTAAATGATTGAGCGGGCTATGAATGTAAATGTCAGTTCCCACACTAAATATATCTTATAAAAATTTTATTTGTGATTATTTTTAAAACTCTTTATTGTTTAATGTGGTGGATATAATATACAATGAAAAGCTATGTAATCAGAAATTAGAAATGTACGAATAAGTATACCTCAAATGCCTGTTTTATCATATTTGATAAAAACTTTTTAAAACACAATTTTTCTGTAAAATAATGTACGAAATATTAAGCACAAGTTTCTTTAAACCAATAATTATTAGTTTTGAAATATCAGTAACAATAAAAACTGTATTGATGCTGTTACTTTATCAAAATACTCAAAGTTTTCCCAGAAAAATGCCTGGGAAAATTGCCTGAAGGCGGCTACTTTGGAAATAATTTTACAAAGGTAAGAGTAGTATGCCGTTCCGAACTCGGCCAAGGCCTTCTACATCCTTTATGAAGGAACTGACTGAAATGTATGTGTTATTCACTGATAATCTTCCCCTCCATTTAAATCTCATTTGTGTTTTCATATATTCAAATAAAACACATTGTTTGTTCGTGTGTTATGCCATAATTTGAAGTTGTAGTAATGAACTGATAGTAAGGTGTACTGAAACATGCCATTTTATTCATCCGTGTGCACAGAGAACATGTCCGGCTGCTGTATCGTCACAGAGAGTGACATGGATCTGGAAGTGGAGTATCAGGAATGTGGGAATGGGAAAGCAGAGACTAGAGAACAGGAAGCTGGTGAGGGTGAGTCTTCGTCAGACTCCAACACGATGAACCAGGATGAAGATTTCTTCAGCATTCTGGATGGTGACTCACTGCTGGACACTGAAGGTGCACAGCCGGAGATGCCCCCTCTGTTTGTGCACCTCACCTGCTCAGTCAACATGAAGAGTTGCCACGGCTCAATGCCAACGCAAACACTGCCAACCTGTCTGGGTAAGACCCAGACCACACCTCTCAGATTTCTGCATGAATTACTTTCCTCTGTAGAACACAAAAGGAGTTTTTACGCATATCCCATTTGGCATGAATTTATTAAACGTTTGGTTTGAAAAACAGCCAATCCTTTAGAGCCCTAGTGTTTTGTGTATTGAGGGACGATGGTTTGTTGTTGCAGGTGAAGTCATCACCTGTTTGGAGAATGCAGAGAATCTTCAGTCAGTGGATCTGAATGATTTATCAGTCACTCTTGATATCTTTGTGCTCACGTTACCTGTGGAGATAGAAGTCTTGGCCCCTGACTTCTGCCACAACCGGTCAGTAATAACGAGTCAACTATTCAAGATTTAAAATACACACCAGCTAGAATGACAATCGTGTGTAATTGCTCTGTGTGTGTAGGTACACATCTGAGAGCAGCATGTCTCTGAATCGCTCGCCCGGACAGCCCTCATCCTACCGCTCTGACGAAGAGCTCATGGGAAATTTAGACGGCCTGCGGGGGGGTGGTGAGGAAAGGTAAGAGGTCAGAGGTCAACAGATGTCACCTGTTTCCAAACACTGTCTGAATCAAGTCTCGTATTGTCGTCTTCTACAGTATGTCTGGCGATCTGCTGTCCAAACTTCCTGTTCCTCACAAAATGGCTGTTTTAGCCACAATGGATGAGGTGAGTGTCTTTTTCAAATATAGTGCAAACATTAAAGCTGAGATGTGTCATTATGTTAAAATTCATTCACATATCCCAGCTAAATATACAGATTCAAATATAAATACACTATTTGTAGTAGAGGTAGACGAATATATCAGCAAAAATATGTGCCGGTAGTTTTTTTTTGTTGTTTTTTTTTTTTTTTTTGTGTGAAATATAAACAATCACTGACACCTCATGGGGATTTGCTGTATATACAGTACATCTTTCATTAATGATAATATTTATCTATATTTTTATCATGACTACAATGCATAATTTGTTATTTTGATTAGATAATTGTTCTAAATTGAAGCGAGGGCATGCAAAGAAAAATGCGACTATTTGGAAATGTGTCCCATCAGCACATATATCGTGTCTCCAACTCCATATCTTGTGAATAATAATAAACCTTATTAACATATTGTTAATATATTACTTTTTCATAAATCTTAATTTTTTCAGATTATTATTGGGATTTTGGTTGCACAATAAACTGCATCTGAGATCTGGTAGCCTCTGTGTCTGTGTCCGTCATAGTAAGGAAAGAATACGATTTTTTTTTTACATTCTATACATTAATTTGAAAAAATATCGGTCAATTAACCAGTTATCAACCTTTTCCACCACCTTAGTTATCAGTATTGGCAGAATCCACTATCGGTTGACCTCTAATTTGTTAGTTGAAAGAAAAAGCACAAATTCTTTCTAATCTCAGTTGTTTCATCATTTTCTTTTACACCGAAAAGAAGAAGCTTCGAAAAAGCTCCTAAACGGACCAAAAATGAAAAAAAAAAAAATCCTTTCTGAGTGTTTTTGATGTATTTTCCAGTAAAATATCTAAACATCCTTAAAACATGAAAAAATGTAATTAATTATTGTGAAGCACAATGACATTATTATAACAGTAAGTCTTGTTTTCAGAGGAATCTAACCAAATTTTGTGGGATTGATGCTTAAACCCCTATCCGTTTTGCCAATGGGGCGAGAAAAATGCACTTCACTGCAAAAAAAAACAAAACAAACTCTGTATTTTGGTATTGTTTTTCAGTAAAAAACAAACATACAAAAAAACTTTTTGCCAGTGGGGTAAGAAAAAAAAAAACTTTTCACTGCAAAAAAACAAAAAACAAAACAAAACAAAAAACAGGATTTTGTTCTTATTTTCCAGTAAAAAAATATCATTATCATCATCATCAAAAAAAAAAAAAAAAAAAAAAAAACCTTCCTTAAAAAATCAGGATGCAGATTGACACACAGGGTTGGGGAGTAACGGAGTACATTTAACGGGATTACGTATTTAAAATACAAAATATAAGTAACTGTATTCCACTACAGTTACATTTTAAATCATTGGTAATTAGAATACAGTTACATTCAAAAAGTATTTTGATTACTGAAGAGATTACTTTGCATTTTATTGTCATGTGTTTCATTTAATATTTAGTCCTTTCAGATGGAAAACATTTATACATATAAATGAGGCGATCTAAATTTGAACAGCGGTGAAACACTTTCATATGATGTGTTATATTCATACGAGCATTCTAACAATGTTTAAAAAAGAAAGAAAAAGCTATTTGGCAATAGGGTAAGAAAAATAAACTTAAAGGATAAACAAGTTTATTTTTCTTAACCCATTGGCAAATATTTTTTATTTTATTTTAAGCAAAAAATTCAATAAATGTAGGTTTTTTTCTGCAAACAAGACTTGGCATCTTATATAATTTTGCTGGACAAGTAAATATATCTTGTTATAAGTATGTTTAAATATTTTTACGGGAAAATGAGACAAAAAAAGTGATTCCGAAAATTATTTTTTGCAGTATTGAATCTCTTGTTTTTCCTTTTGAATAAAGAGAGCAAGACAAAACATCTCATGTCATTTTGGTTCACAAGTAAAATTATCTTGTTTTAAGATGTTTAGATATTTGTACTGGAAATCAAGACAAAAATACTGAGTAAAAAATTTTTTTGTTTTTTTTTGCAGTGAAAAGGATTTATTTTCTTACCACACTGGAAAATAGTTTTTTATTGTTTCAAGCATAAACCCCACTAAATTATGTTACATTTCTCTGAAAACAAGGCTTAATATCTTATGCCATTTTGCTTCTCAAAAATGATCTAAAAACGAAAATGAAATAAAAGTAGTCAATACCACTTGTGGGCTGTATTCCAAGTTCTGATGTTGTGTGATAGTTTTGTGTAAGGAACAGAGCAGAATTTAAATCATTATTCACTGATGATATTCTGATCCACTCTGTCTCTCAAGCGTCATGTTCAAACTTGGTGCATTGCGTTGAAGTTATGAGACAAATGAGAACCAGTGGCATTTGCTCTGGTGGAGGGGGAAGATTTTCAATGAATAACAACTTAAATATAGGTCTGATCTTCACAAAGCTATAAATATAGCAGGAATATAGTGCATGTGATAAAATAATTCTTCACTCTACCACGCACATCATATGAAATATGTCTGAAAGTGCAGTCCAATTATTATTTTAGGAGGTGTTGCTCCCTGTTGCTGTTATTGCTTTTCCATCCGTGACTCTTTTTAGATCCGTTGGCTATTGGAGGATGAGATCGTCTCCGCTCTACGACACTCTTCTGTGATCAACTCATCCACCCTCCAGAAAGTGTCCAAGCATGTGTGCCGCTCCAGCCGCCCGCAGTGCCACTGTGAGGTTGTTCCTCTGCAGTTTGTGTTTGGCCCTGAACAGTCATTGGAAAAGTTTCAAGAGGTTTGAAATTGCGAGATAACCTCTATTATTGTTGATAAGACTTCCCAGAGAAGGTCAAGAAAGACTTTATGTCCTCTCCTGCTGTTTAATAACATCTCACTGTTTCCTCGCTCCAGGAGTTCAGGAGGTTATCATTCCCCGGTTACCTACTCAACACAGAGCAAGACAACTTCCACTATGTGTCGCTCAGTCGGCAGCAGTCTCACAGGATCCAGGCAGCCAGACAGCTGACTCACATCACAGCAGGATGCTCAACAGGGACAGGAGGGACCGCTCAGCAAACCAATGTCTGTCCTAAGGTGGATGATGGTTCCAAAGTATCATCAAACCTCTGCACATCTGACAAAGGACCAGACAGTGACGGGGAATCAAAGAAAAAGGATCCAGACACCGATGTAATTGAAAGATTGAAAAACGCTTTGACAATTGCTAAAACACGTCATTTATTTGAAGGAGCCATATGGCAGCACTTTTCACAAATAGGGTACACTTCAGTGTCATTACATTTTTAAACACATTAGAGGCACAAATCCGATGTTACTGTAGTAATAATTATTAGATTAGTGAGATAAAGTACAATCTAACCTCAAATTAATATGCAAAGGAGCTAGTTTTAAATATGTCTGTCTGTCTATCTGTCTGTCTCTGTGTCTGTCTGTTTTCTCTATCTATTTATCTGTCTGTCTGTCTACTCTGTCTGTCTTTCTACTTTATCCGTCTGTATGGTTGTCTTCTCTTATCTGTCTGCTCTGTCTGTCTGTTTTCTCTGTCTATCTATCTGTCTGGGTAATGTATCTCTTTCTGTCTGCTCTGTCTGTCTGTATGTCTGTCTTCTCTATCTGTCTGTCTGTCTAGTCTGTCTTTCTACTCTTTCAATCTGTAAGTCTGGCTTCTCTATATATTTGTCTCTTTGTTTGTCTATATATCTGTCTGTCTGTTTTCTCTAACTGTCTGTCTGTCTGTCTTTATATATCTGTCTGTCTCTGTCTATCTGTCTACTCTGTCTGTCTTTATCTGTCTGTCTGTCTGTCTATATGTCTGTCTGTCTGTTTTCTGTAACTGTCTGTCTCACTATTTCTTTCTACTCTGTCCATCTGTATGTCTGTCTCTCTGACTGTCTGTCTCTCTGTCTGTCTGTCTGTGCATGTATTTCATCTCTGTCTGACTGTCAGTCTCTGTCCGTCTACTCTGTCTTTCTTTCTACTCTATCCATCTGTATGTCTGTCTTCTCTGTCTGTCTCTCTGTCTGTCTATAGGTCTCTGTCTTTCTGTTTTCTCTATCTTTCTTTCTGCTCTTATCTGTCTGTATGTCTCTCTCTCTGTCTGTCTGTTTGTTCTTACTGTCTGTGTACTGTATCTTTTTCTGTTGGTCTGTCTACTCTGTCTTTCTACTCTATCCATCTGCATGTCTGTCTTCGTCTGTCTGTCTGCCTGTCTTCTATTTGTGTCTGTCTGTCTGTGTACTGGATCTCTGTCTGTGTATTGGATCTCTGTCTGTCTGTGTACTCTATCTACTCTGTCTGTCTGTCTGTCTTTACGTCTACTCTGTTTGTCTTTCTACTCTATCCATCTGTCTGTCTGTCTCACTACTCTGTCTTTTGACTCTATCTGACTGTATGTCTGGCTCTCTGACTGTCTGTCTGTCTGTTTTCTCTATCTGTCTGTCTGTCGGTGCACTGTATCTGTTTCTGTCTGTCTGACTTCTTTGTCTTTATCATTCTACTCTATCCATCTGTATGTCTTTCTCTCAGACTCTATCTGTCTTAATGAACGTTATTTTCTTAGTTTAATGTGTCTTTTTGTTTTCTGTCTCTTCAGCTGGTGTATGATTAATCTATTGTTGTCCTGTCGCAGGTTGAGCGAGACATGCACCAGGAAGGTGATGGTGAGCACGGACAACCCAAGGTGGCTGACTTCACCAGTGAATCTCTCTCGGAGACCTTTGACCCTGGTCAGATCAGACAGACTGAAGCAGGTGAGACTCGATCTCAGAGCGCAGTCAGCAGCACTGCTCACCTGCAGATGGGCAGCAGCACAGAGCATCCGTCTGATTACACGTCACCTCCTAAAACACCCTCCGCTGCCAGTCTGGCCGAATCCATGCAGTCCACCACACACAGTAAGTATCGCAATTGAAACCTGGGAAGGTGTTGTTTCATGTAACTGGACTTTAGTTTTCCGAGTAAAGTTTTTGCAGCTTATTTCAGCCAAGAACCACCCAAGATAAAAATATTTTAACATTGACAATATTTCACCTAGTAAACACCTAGTAAGAGTTGTTCGTAAAGGGTTTCTGCTTTTGTTGCCATACAGTAATTGAGTCTCTCTGATTTCACTTGCTTTCAGGCAGCGGTAAACTGCGGCCCAGTCGAGTTCAGAGCGTCGTCTCCAGTCAGGGCAGTCTTGACTCAGACATGCTGGGTAAGGCAACACACATCACACTGTTTGTTCACGATTACATGTACATCAAAATCCACATTGCACAGTCTGGTCACTCTCTAATGTGTGTGTATGTTCAGGTTACGATGGAGGCAGCAGTGATTCTGAGTGTGACGGACCCACCATGAATGAGCAGGAGAGACTGACGCCCCTTATGCCTGATTTCTGGCTCATCATCAGGATTCATCAAGACAGAGTAGAGGTGTTCTCCCACTCCAGGTACTGCTGAGTAAAAATAGATCAGTTGCACTGTAAAAAATAATTTTCTTTCTCAGTATTTTTGTCTTTTTCTTTAAAAGGATCTAAAAAACCTTTAAACAGGGTAATCACCTGAGTGATTCATGAGAGAAGCTCATTCACTGTGGCTTGCGTGTTCACGCAAGAATGCTCATTGCTTTAAGCACTAACCAATGCAAGTTTTCTTGTGAAAACACATTGTGACAAAATGTTAATTTATGGGTGAACTTGCTAAATAAAATACTTTATTTAGATTTATGTATGCAAGCAACACAGTGAATTTTTAAAGGGAAGGCAATTTTTTTTCCCCTTGTTAAAGCTACACTATGTAATTTTTGGCCCTCTAGCAGTTAAAAAAATAAAACTGCACGTCTTGCGGAAGAACATTGTTTTGGTTGTGCTTCGGCTCTGCCCCTCTGCGCGGATGAATGTGGTTCGAGGCACCAGTGTACACATGAATACAGGACATTTTATCAGAGCGAATGGACAAATAAATAACGAAAGAAAGGAAAAGATGGATATCTGAAAACATGCCATCTGAGCAGATAAGTGCCATATCTTATGCTGTTGTTTTGACTTATTGGAAACATTAATGTTTTTAAATAAATTACGTTACAAAAGTTAGGCAATGTTCGTTCACATTAGACAATGATTACTAGACTGATAAGGTCAAACTTTGTAAAGTTTTAATAACTGCAGGATATTCTGGCCAAATAGACCACGGTCATTGTTACTAACCAGTGGTCAACATCATTTCAAGACTCACATGTCCTTGGCAAGCCTAGGACTAAAGGATTTATTTATATAAATTATTGCCGTTATAAAGAAAATACACACGTGTGCTAGCAAGTTAAAATTTCTGCACCGATCACAGTATAATTATTGTATTTCACTACACACTAGGGCTGAAACGATTAGTCGACGTTATCGACAATTGTCGACAGAAATTTTCGTTGTCGAATAGTCGTTTGATCTTAACGTAACATAAGATCATATGAAACTCTAATGATTGCACACAAGAGCAGCACTGCAGCTCGCGCCTGACTGAGTGGAGGAAGAAAACATATCTCACAGTCCAGACGCATTCTAAACTTTCCAAACAGCTTCAGGTGATGTAGATCGCAAAGTATGAGGGAATTATAATGCAAAAATACAAAATAAGTAAATACAGAAGCACTCTTGTTGTGGAATAAGCAGAGCCGGAGCTGACACTCAGCTTAAGCAAAACTTGCGTGTCGAGCGTCTTTAAAGGAAACACCCCGGTGTTATATCTTTAATGCAGTTCTATTTAATGCGTTATAGCTTTATTAAAGTTAAAATAATAAGGAAACTGGCATTTCTCTGTGCGGTCAGTGCCTCTTCTATGAGTTGCGCAAAGTGTCCTGATCTAAGGGGGAGAGATTGAAACTGCACCCCGTTGCTGATGCACACTCTGTTGCGGGGACGCTCATCCCTCGAGTGCGCGCGCTTAATGCAGCTAGATTATAACGCGATGGCAACTTATTGAATCATAATATATGTCACTGTGCATTTCTTATCGTGAAGAAAATTGGCAAAATCCAGCTTTATTTTTGTATTTTGTATTTTTTCCCCCTTTATCACCCAATTTGGAATGCCCAATTCCCAGTGCACATTTAAGTCCTCATGGTCGTGTAGTAATTCGCCTCAATCCGGGTGACGGAGGACGAATCCCAGTTGCCTCCATGTCTGAGACCGCCAACCCGCGCATCTTATGTGGCTTGTTGAGCGCATTGCCACGGAGACATAGTGCGTGTGGAGGCTTCATGCCATCCACCGCAGCATCCACACTCAACTCACCATGCGCCCCTCCGAGAACGAACCACATTATAGCGACCACGAGGAGGTTACCCCATATGACTCTACCCTCCCTAGCAACTGGGCCAATTTGGTTGCTTAGGAGACCTGGCTGGAGTCACTCAGCACACCCTGGGATTCGAACTAGTGAACTTCAGGGGTGGTAGCTAGCGTCTTTTACCACTGAGCTACCCAGGCCCCCAAAATGCTGCTTTATTAATAAGAGAGAGTTTTTTTTTTTTTTTTTTTTGTGAGTTAAAGATGGATTGAAGTGAAAAGAATGGTGAGAGAGGGTAGTCTTCGACCCCATTATACACTGCAAAAAAATAAAAAAATTCATTTGTTTTTGTTTTGGCTTGTTTTCCAATATAAATATCTAAAACTCCTTTAAAACAATGTACATTTACTTTAGCAGCTATACTGCAGAAGAATTGTTTTTATTTATTCTTTTATCTGAGAATGTTGAATATAATATTAAAAATACAAATATTTTAAAATATCTAAAAATCCTTTAAAAAAAGATGCATTCACCTGAGAAGCAGCATATAAGATGTTTAGACTTGCTTTTAGAGAGCAGATCTTGAATATAAGTATATTTTGTCTTGACTGCACTCGCAGAAGTATAACCAAGTGAAAAAATACACTTACATACAAAATACACTTATATTTAAGATACATTCTCTTAAAGCAAGTCTAAATATCTTATATGTTACTTCTCAAGTAAATGTATCTTGTTTTAAGGATTTTTAGACAATTCTAAATAGAAAAAAGACAAATACACTTGATAACAACAGGATTTTTTTGTAGTGAAATTTTTACTGAATTAAACATAATAAAAAGTATTTTTTCCCTTTAATTCAGTGAATGTCATTTAGAGGTATTTTTTTAAAAGATGATTTTGTCCTCTTTATTGTTAGCAAGCACGTTTAATACAACCTTTTAAGTCGGGGCACAAGCTGAGTAGTCGGTTTAGAGCTTATGATTAATCGTCGCAATAATCGCCCGAATAGTCGATTAATCGTTAGATTAGTCAATTATCAAAATAATCATTAGTTGCAGCCCTACTACACACACACAGATGTGTGCGTGTGTGTGTGTGTGTGTGTGATTACACAACTATACATAAACCATATCAATAAAATATCTGACCTGTTGAGTAAGAAAAAACCATCTCTGGGTTGCTTTTAATTCCTTTCAGTTGTCGCCACCTCTGAAAAGCCAAGCAGATGTTGATTCGGGTTTTATTACGGACTCTGTCGCTTTCCCTTTTTGCATGTAGACTCCTCTCTGCTCGGGGTTTCTTTGTTTTTACAAAGTGATATCCTGGAGGTTTGCCGGTTTGAATGATCCATGGTCAATTTTTCTCGTTCGTTGTGACAACAAACTTTCAGCTTCAGCTACTCCCACACGCGCGCTACCGGAGCCGGATCTTATTTTCTCTGTGTATTGATATGTCGTCAACACTCACGGGCGAATGACGTATGTATGCAATTTCCCGCGAAATCCATCCTGACAGCTCTAAAATATTTATAATATAATATCATTATTATAGGTTTAACAAAGTGTATTTGGGTAAAGACAAGACATTGTTTGGAAGATAGATTTTTGTTGCACTCTCACATTAATAACATTTTGTTTTTTATTTGTGTTTATTTTTTAACAAAAAAAGTTGCATAGTGTAGCTTTAAGTTTATGCTTATTATGAGTTTGTGTTCTAAAAACAGAAAGCAAACAAAACAACAGCAAGTCTGTTTGTAGTGCTTAAATTGCAAACTCATTTCCCCAGACATGCAAACATAATAAAGTTTTTTTTGTTTTCCAGGTGACTATTAAAACACATTGTACTGTTTGAATCGTGTGAATGCGTCTTTTGTTGGCAGAAGCTTAAACAGAGAGAAAGAAGAGGAAGAGGAGGAGATCCCAGAATATCTGCGTCTCCATCAGCTGGTCGTAAGGAGGATCGGAGAAATGTGCAGAATAGTTAACCAGGTAAAGAACAGTCTAGTCATGCAGCTTTTGACTGTTAGAACAAACTCTGGTCTACTTTGCAGCATTCTGGTCAAGGACTGCCCACTTTGACAGAACGAGACCATTGGACTTGTATGTAAAATTACCTACTACAGTTAGCTTAAAGTGACATTTAGAGACAGGGATTCTGGGACGCTCTGTTCAAATGCTGTATTAAAGGCTTTGTGTCCCTTATTGTGACCCCCTTCCTGTATTGAAGCGCTGAAAATGCTTAAGCGTCCCGTTTCTATATATACTGTATATATATATATATATATATATATATATATATATATATATATATAAAACAAAGATACTATGAGTAGTCATATATACATATAATGGGCCTCATTCATGAAACACGAGCAGACATATTTTTGTGTAAATCCTTGCTGTACTGACATAAATTCTCAGATTCAGTTTTTTTTCTTTTCGAAATGTTAGTTGGTACAATCAAAATTTACACCTAAACGTGTAAATCGTGTGTAAGACATCCGAACGTTTTGTGTTCTTTCAGGCAAACTGCCATATCTTTTTTTTATTGAAGTGAAATGAAATAAGTGAATAATAAATGAAAAACTTAACTAATAATTGAATACGTGAAATTAAAGGGATAGTTCACCCAAAAATGAAAATTCTCTCAACATTTATTCACCCTCATGCATGAATGTGCATGACTTTCTTTCTGCATCAGAACACAAACAAAGATTTTAAGAAAGATATTTCAGCTCTGTAGGACCATACAATGCAAGTGAATGGTGATCAGACCTTTGTAGCTCCAAAAATCACATAAAGGAAACATAAAAGTAATCTACATTACACCAGTGTTTAAATCCATATCTTCAGAAGCAATATAATAGGTGTAGGTGAGAAACAGATCAAAATGTAAGTAATTTTTTACTCTAAATCTCCACTATAACTTTCACTTTTAGATGTGAAAGTGAAACTAAACAGGCACCACATGTGATTTTCAGATGTAAAAGTGAAAGTGGAGATTTAGAGTAAAAAAAGGACTCAAATTTTGTTCTGTTTCTCACCCACACCTATTATATTTTACCCACACTGCTCTCTCCCACCTGGAAAAAAGGAACACATATGTGAGAATGCTGTTTGTAGACTACAGCTCAGCATTCAACACCATAGTGCCCTCCAAGCTTGATGTAACTCCAGGCTCTGGGCTTAAACAGCTCGCTGTGCAGCTGGATCCTGGACTTCCTGTCAGGCAGATGCCAGGTGGTTAGAATGGGCAGCAACATCTCCTCATCACTGACCCTCAACACTGGAGCCCCGCAGGGCTGTGTTCTCAGCCCACTCCTGTATTCCCTGTACACACATGACTGTGTGGCAACACATAGCTCCAATGCCATCATTAAGTTTGCTGATGATACGACGGTGGTAGGTCTGATCACTGACAATGATGAAACAGCCTACAGAGAGGAGGTACACACTCTGACACACTGGTGTCAGGAGCAGTGAACACAGCCCCATCAATGGAGCACCGGTGGAGAGAGTCAGCAGCTTCAAGTTCCTCGGTGTCCATATCACTGAGGAACTAACATGGTCCGTCCATACTGAGGCCGTTGTGAAGAAGGCTCACCAGTGCCTCTTCTTCCTGAGATGGCTGAGGAAGTTTGGAATGAACCACCACATCCTCACACAGTTCTACACCAGCAATGTAGAGAGCATCCTGACTGGCTGCATCACTGCCTGGTATGGCAACAGCACCGCTCTCAACTGCAAAGCCCTGCAAAGGGTGGTGCGAACAGCCAGGAGATGAGCTTCCCTCACTCCAGGAGATCTACACCAGGCGGTGTATGAGAAAAGCTCAGAGAATCATCTGAGACTCCAGCCACCCTAGCCATGGGCTGCTCTCACTGCTACCATCAGGCAGGCGGTATCACAGCATCAGGACCCACACCAGCCGACTTCATGACAGCTTCTTCCCCCAAGTAATCAGACTTTTGAACTCTTGATCGCTCACAATACATATATCAGCACTGCACTTTATTAGCCTCAGACTGGGCTCACATTTTAAACTTCTCTTAATAACACACTGGCAACTGACTATCAGCCGACAGCTGAATGTCAACACAACACTTCATATTTATTTCCACTGATTACATGGGGTGAAATACAGATATACAGTCTTCTTATATTGTGTATACTGTATATTGTATATTATTAGGTGTATATTGTATATTGTGTAACAAGATGTGTAAATTGTGTTATGTGTAAATCAGATGTTTATTGTAATTGTTATACTGCCATGTTGCTTGGAACTGTACCCAAGACTTTCACCCACTGTTGCACTTGTGTTATATGGTTGAGTGACAACAAAGGGATTTGATTTGATTTGATTTATTGCCTCTGAAGATATGGATTTAACCACTGGAGTTGTGTGGATTACTTTAGTGTTTCCTTTATGTGATTTTTGGAGCTACAAAGTTCTGGTCACCATTCACTAGCATTGTATGGACTTACAGAGCAGAGATATTCTTCTAAAAATCTTCATTTGTGTTCTGCAGAAGAAAGTAAATCATACACATCTGGGATGACATGAGGGTGAATAAATGTTGAGAGAATTTTCATTTTTGTGTGAACTATCCCTTTAATCTTAATAAATAACATAAATTAGTTATATAGAGGTTTGTTGTATTAAGTGTGTGTGTGTGTATATATATATATATATATATATATATATATATATATATATATATATATATATATATATATACACACTACCGTTCAAAAGTTTAGGGTCATTTACTCATTCTTTATTTGTTTTTTCACATTTTAGAATAATAGTAAAGTCATCACAACTATGGAATAATAGAAATGGAAATATGGGAATTATGTTGTGACTAAAAAAATCCAAAATAAATCAAAATTATGTTATATTTTAGCATCTTCAAAGTGGCCACACTTTGCCTAGATTTTGCAGAAATGTACTCTTGGCATTTTCTCAACCAACTTCTTGAGGTATCAAACTGGGATACTTTTTAAACAGTATTGAAGGAGTTTCCATCTATGTTGGGCACTTAGTGGCTGCATTTCTTAATTATTCGGTCCAAGTCATCCATTTCAAAAACTTTTTTTTTTTAATTTTTTTTTTATATACAATTTTAGGTTTGTAATTAAATAAATGAATATGTTGGCACAATTATATTTTTGTCTACAAAACTAATTTCAAACATTTAAGCATACGCCTTCAGATCAAAAGGTTTTTAAGATCATGAGAAACATTTCAGGCAAGTGACCCCAAACTTTTGAACGGTAGTGTGTGTGTGTGTGTGTGTGTGTGTGTGTGTGTGTGTGTGTGTGTGTGTGTATATATATATATATATATATATATATATATATATATATATATATATATATACACACACACACACACACACACACACACACGCACACACTGGCAGCCAAACGTTTGGAATAATGTACAGATTTTGCTCTTATGGAAAGAAATTGGTACTTTTATTCACCAAAGTGGCATTCTACTGATCACAGTATATAGTCAGGACATTAATAACGTGAAAAATTACGATTACAATTTGAAAAAAAAAAATCAAAATAATCGTTAGTTGCAGCCCCCATAATTGGTGGGTTTTTGTTAAATGTGAGCCAAAATCATCACAATTAAAAGAACCAAAGACTTAAACTACTTCAGTCTGTGTGCATTGAATTTATTTAATACACGAGTTTCACAATTTGAGTTGAATTACTGAAATAAATGAACTTTTCCACGACATTCTAATTTATTGAGATGCACCTGTATAGTTGAAGTCAGAAGTTTACATACACTTAGGTTGAAGTCATTAAAACAATTTTTTTAACCACTCCACAGATTTAATATTAGCAAACTATAGTTTTGGCAAGTCTTTTAGGACATCTACTTTGTGCATGATACAAGTAATTTTTCCAACAGTTGTTTACAGACAGATTGTTTCACTTTTAATTGACTGTATCACAATTCTTGTGGGTCAGAAGTTTACATACAGTTAACTGTGCCTTTAAGCAGCTTGGAAAATTCCAGAAAATGATGTCAAGCCTTTAGACAGTTAGCCAAATTGCTTCTGATAGGAAGTGTACTGAATTGGAGGTGTACCTGTGGATGTATTTTAAGGCCTACCTTCAAACTCAGTGCCTCTTTGCTTGACATAATGGGAAAATCAAAAGAAATCAGCCAAGACCTCAGAAAAAAACTGTGGACCTCCACAAGTCTGGTTCATCCTTGGGAGCAATTTCCAAATGCCTGAAGGTACCATGTTCATCTGTACAAACAATAGTACGCAAGTAGCAGCCATCACACCGCTCAGGAGAGAGACACATTCTGTCTCAAAGAGATGAACGTAGTATGGTGCGAGAAGTGCAAATCAATCCCAGAACAGCACCAAGGGACCTTGTGAAGATGCTGGAGGAAACTGGTAGACAACTATCTATATCCACAGTAAAACGAGACCTATATCGACATAACCTGAATGGCTGCTCAGCAAGGAAGAAGCCACTGCTCCAAAACCACCATAAAAAAGCCAAACTACAGTTTGCAAGTGCACATAGGGACAAAGATCTTACTTTTTGGAGAAATGTCCTCTGGTCTAATGAAACAAATATTGAACTGATTGGCCATAATGACCATCGTTATGTTTGGAGATAAAAGGGTGAGGCATGCAAGCCGAAGAACGCCATCCAAACCGTGAAGCATGGGGGATGTTGTGAGGGTGCTTTGCTGCAGGAGGGACTGGTGCACTTCACAAAATAGATGGCATCATGAAGAAGGAAAATTATGTGGATATATTGAAGCAACATCTCAAGACATCAGCCAGGAAGTTAAAGCTCGGTCACAAATTGGTCTTCCAAATGGAAAATGACCCCAAGCATACCTCCAAAGTTGTGGCAAAATGGCTTAAGGACAACAAAGTCAAGGTATTGGAGTGGCCATCACAAAGCCCTGACCTCAATCTGATAGAAAATGTGTGGGCAGAACTGAAAAAGAGTGTGCGAGCAAGGAGGCCTACAAACCTGACTCCAGTTACACCAGTTCTGTCTGGAGGAATGGGCCAAAATTCCAGCAACTTATTGTAAGAAGCTTGTGGAAGGCTACCCAAAATATTTGACCCAAGTTAAACAATTTTAAGGCAATGCTACCAAATACTAACAAAGTGTATGTAAACTTCTGACCCACTGGGAATGTGATGAAAGAAATAAAAGCTGAAATAAATAATTCTCTCTACTATTATTCTGACATTTCACATTCTTAAAATAAAGTAGTAATCCTAACTGACCTAAGACAATGTAAATGACCTAATGTTTTACATTTACAATTAAATGTAGAAATGTAATGTAGAGTTAATTGTGAAAAACTGAGTTTAAATGTATTTGGCTATGGTGTATGTAAACTTCTGACTTCAACTATATGTGTATATATATATATATATATATATATATATATAATATATATATTCTACAATGTGTTATAATGCATTTTTTATATATATATGTTTGTATGCTTTTTAATGTGAGATGATTTAGATGGTAATATATAATGGTTTGAAGGGGAACAGCAGAGCTTTGAGTATGTGTACACACCATGAGTCCGGGACAATAAAATGTATTTCATTTAATTTGTTTTTATTTATTTCACATATACTTGCTTCCAACCAGTTTTGTTATTGTTATGAAAACTAAACTGCACTGCAATTAAATGAACTGCAATTAAAAAATAAATAAATACATTTTCATATCTCCAAAACTAACAAAAACTAAAGTAAAGTGACCTTGAATTAATTTTAGTTTTAGATAAACATTAAGTTAGAATATTTTAAACATTTACAATCCACCCCATTTAAACTTGAAAATGCCACTAGATAGAGGTAGCACAAGGCTTGTCTGAGATATTTAATGAAGTTAAATATATTTCAGTCATACCAGTAAATACTTTTGCTTTGGCAGGCTTAAAATACTAAAAAAAAAAAAAGAAAAAAAAAAAAACTGAAATTAGAAAACACTGTTAATTTTTAGTTTAGTTTTCATTTTCTCAGACAAATTTTGAACATTTACGAACTTAACTAGAATGACAAATTGAATATAAATTATAAATAAAAACTAAATACAAAATCCCAAATTATAATAACCTTGCTTTCAACTGCCTCAAACAAACCTCTTGGCCCTATTTTCCACTTTGTTTTTTAACCTCTCAAACTTTTAACTTCTCCACAGCGCCTCCTACTGCAGGACCTGCATGACAGTCATGTATGTCACTCTCTCCTGGTGGCCGAGAGTGAAGAAGACATCTGGAAACACGAGTCACTCTACAGGCCCAGGAAGACCAACTCTGACGGTACAGTAGCCATCAACACGCCAGAGTCAAGCCCCACTCACACCACGAAGAACATTATCATTTGGTGTTGCCAGTCTCTGTACTATGAAGTCGCTAGTGGGCGTTCCTACCGATGTCGCTCTAACGTTATTGGTGGACTGCACGTCTGGCCATAGTAGCTTTTGAAATGCTGATTACAGATGATACTGCTGGTAAAACTAAGATATCATTCTTGTTTGGCAAGGAATCAGTTCGCTTGCTTCTAAAAATTAATAAAAATTTTATACAACCTGCAGCAGTGCTCAGTGCATCATATAATTAACAAAACGAACAATCATTTTTGAAAATGAATGGGAACATGTTGCTTTGTCGCTCTGTGTTGCTTGTAGTGTGAACAGGGCTAAAGGGTCTGTTCACACCGAATGCGTATTTGCATTCGTCTGCGACACGCTGTATGGCCGCTGTTGACCATTGCTTAGCGCTTCACTGTTTTTTTCCACTGTCTCACGCAGGACGCCGCTTTGCTTAAAATGAACTTCAACTAGTAAAAACGTGTCTCAAATTACTTGCATTCTAGAAGAAGAAGCCTTTATTTTTGTCACACATTATACATTTACACATATACAGTGAAATAATTTTTTCACATATCCCAGCTAAGCTGGGGTCAGAGCGCAGGGTCATGGGCCCAACAGTAGCATCTTGGCGGTACTGGGGCTTGAACCCACAACCTTCTGGTCAGTAACCCAGAGACTTAACTGCTGAGCCCCTTGTTGCACTGCATCTAATTTTTCCACAACACAATCGCCAGACAGATGCCATGTACAGCAGATGTCTGTTTTGATTCAAGTAAAGTTCCGGGTTCATTACAAGTTAAGCTCAATCGACAACATTTGTGGCATAATGTTGATTACCACAAATAAATAAACAAATAAATACAAAATTCCCTGTATTTTTTTATTTATTTTTTTAAGCAAAAATCTTGGTTACAGTGAGGCACCTACAAAGGAAGTGAATGGGGCCAATCTGTAAACATTAAAATACTCACTGTTTCAAAAATATAGCCACAAGAAGTAAAAAATATACATGTTTACATTAATTTAGTGTGATAAAATTGGTTTCTACCTTGTGTGAACTTTGTTGCCATGACATTGTAATGCTGGTAAACCCTGTAAGCAATTTTATCACATTAAAATCATGTTAGCATGAGGTCTCGTGGCTATACTTTTGAAACATTGTGTATTTTAATGATTATGGACTAGCCCCATTCACTTCCATTGTAAGCAACTTTCTTTAACTGCAATTTTCAAATAAACGAGGGTCAAGCTGAAATAATTTTTTTTCTGTCGATTTAGCTTAACTTGTATGGGTCTCATTATACTTGGGCGTATGTGGTATGCAGTACCAAGTTAATAATGCCTGATGATTCTGTAGTAAAATTTGTTCAGACATACACAAATACAAATGATCACATAGATTAATGCACAAAAAAACCTACAGGAAGATAATTTCAAGATTAGTAATAATGAGAACTTTGGCAGCAGTGCAAGTCTGAACGCTCAACTCAGTCACTCTATTTTTAAAGCTGCAGTTTAGCGTGAATTACTGCTCTAATGTCCTAATATAGCTGATTGTTCTGCCTCTGACTGTGCAAATGAATTAGATCCAGGAGACCACAGAGACGTTTTTTCAAATGCTTCTATTGTGTTGTACAACTTGAGGTGCTCTGCAGGCCTGTTGAGTTCAGCTAATCCTACTAATCTCTCTTTTGTAATGACGTTGGTAAAATAAAACTCTTATCCTCATAATTGCACCTTTTTTCCCGCCGCAGACTACAACGCCGATGAGACCTGTCAGCCACGGGACTATCTCGCTGCCACTATGCAGTTCATACCGGGGTATTTTGCCTGTGACGTGGTTTGGAATACCATTATTTATATTCACCCACGCCTCAAAATGGGGCCCAATATGGGTGTGTCCCGGGGTGAGTGACACCTCAGTAAACCAATCAGGAGATATATTTCCATACCTAACAAAATACACATTTTGCCATGAAAGAAAACAATAACTTCTTTCTCATTCTTAATTTCTGCTCTCTAAATTCTTTCAGCTATCCAGGCTCTGCGCTCAGTTCTAAATGCCTTTTGTGTGGTTAATCGTAAAAACATGTTTGTGTATCAGGAGCGCACCACCAAATCTGTGTTCTATCTCCGGTGAGTGAGAACCTCCATATCTCCATATTAGTGGTTGACCAGCATGGTTTCTCTATGGCTTATGCAGAAATTTAGAAGGCGGTGTGGGCTGACAGCCAATATAATGACTGTATGTAAGCAATAATGTAGTCGGTCGGTCATTGTTGCAGAATGAACCATGATGGGTGGTAATATATATCACTATAAGGGGTTTATTTTGCTATTATGTTTCATAGTCTGAACATTATCCCACTTTTTGTATAGCTACTAACCAAATATATATAAAAAATGGACATGAAATCTTGATTTGAGTTAAAATTATTGTATTATGTTATAAAAGAGAGAGTGTGGAGTGATACAAGAGACATGAAACTTGCACATCTGCGTTCGAATTAGTTAATTATACAGTTTAGTGGTCATTTTACAAAAAACATTTGACCACAGATTGCTGTGATTGACCAGTCAGAATTAAGAATTCAAAAAAGATGTAAAGTGTAATAAATGCATATACTGTACATTTAGATTTATTTATTTGGCAGACACTTATCTAAAGTAGCATTAACAGTATAAAGTTACAGTACAAAGTAACAGTAACAGTCAAAAGTAACAGTAACAGTAAAAAGTAACAGCAACAGATGAAAGTAGTAGGGGCAGTGGTAGCTCAGCGGTTAAGGCTCTGGGTTACTGATCAGAAGGTCAGGGGTTCAACCCCCAGCACCACCAACATGCCACTGTTGGGCCCTTGAGCAAGGCCCTTGACCCTATCTGCTCCAGGGGCGCTGTATCATGGCTGACCCTGCACTCTGACCCCAGCCTAGCTGGGATATGTGAAAAAGAAGAATTTCACTGTATATGTGCAAATGTATAATGTGTGATAAATAAAGAAAATTATTATTAATTATTATTAATTAATTATTATTAATTATAAGTAACAGTGCAAAGTAACACTTACTGTCGACAGTAAAAGTAACTTTACAAATTAACAGTGGAAATTTAAAATAGCAGTAACCGTAGAAAGTAAAAGTAACCGTAAAAAGTGAAGAAAAAAAATCAAAACAGTAACAGTGGAAAGTAAAGGTAAGAGTTGAAAGTAAAAGAAGCAGTCAATAGTAAAAGTAACAGTAGAAAGTAACCTTAACAGTACAAAGTTAAAGTAACAGTAACATCGAAAGTAAAATTTACAGTAGAAAGTAACAGTATGAAGTAAAAGTAACCATAACAGTGAGAAAAAAAATAAAATAAAAAAATAAATCAGTGTAAATCTTTTCAATAAGGTTTTTTATTTGTTAACATTAGTTAACATGAACTAACAATGAACAATACCTTTGTAGCATTTATTAATCATAGTTAATGTTAATTTCAACATACAGTTGTCAGAAGTTTACATACACTTATGCTGAAATCATTAAAACTCATTTTATAACCACTCCACATATTTCATATGAGCAAACTATAGTTTTGGCAAGTTGTTTAGGACATCTACTTTGTGCATGACATGAGTAATTTTTCCAACAATTGTTAACAGACAGATTATTTCACTTTTAATTGACTATATCACAATTCCAGTGGGTCAGAACTTTATATACACTAAGTAACTGTGCCTTTAAGCAGCTCGGAAAATTCCAGAAAATGATGTCAAGCCTTTAGACGACTAGCCAATTAGCTTCTGATAAGAGGTGTACTGAATTGGAGGTGTTCCTGTGGATGTATTTTAAAGCCTACCTTCAAACTCCGTGCCTCTTTGCTTGACATCATGGGAAAATCATAAGAAATCAGCCAAGACCTCAGAAAAAAAAAACTGTGGGCTTCTACAAGTCTGGTTCATACTTGGAAGCACTTTCCAAATGCCTGAAGGTACCATGTTCATCAAGTATTAACACCATGGGACTATGCAGCCATCATACCACTCAGGAACGAGACACATTCTGTCTCCTAGAGATGAATGTAGTTTGGTGCAAAAGGTGCAAATCAATCCCAGAACAACAGCAAAGGACCTTGTAAAGATGCTGGAGGAAACAGGTAGACAAGTATCTATATCCACATTAAAACGAGACTTATATCGACATAACCTGAAAGGCTGCTAAGCAAGGAAGAAGCCAGTGCTCCAAAACCGCCATAAAAAAGCCAGAGTACAGTTTGCAAGTGCACATGGGGACAAAGATCTTACTTTTTGAAGAAATGTCCTGTGGTCTGATGAAACAAAAATGGAAATTTTTGGCCATAATGACCTTTGTTATGTTTGGAGGAAAAAGGGTGAGGCTTGCAAGCCGAAGATCACCATCCCAACCGTGAAGCATGGGGGTGGCAGCATCATGTTGTGAGGGTGCTTTGCTGCAGGAGGGACTGGGGCACTTCACAAAATAGATGGCATCACGAGGAAGGAAAATTATGTGGATATATTGAAGCAACATCTCAAGACATCAGCCAGGAAGTTAAAGCTCAGTTGCAAATGGACAATGACCCCAAGCATACCTCCAAAGTTGTGGCAAAATGGCTGAAGGACAACAAAGTCAAGGTATTGGAGTGGCCATCACAAAGTCTTGACCTCAATCCGATAGAAATTTGTGGGCAGAACTTAAAAAGCATGTGCAAACAAGGAGGCCGACAAACCTGACTCAGTTACACCAGTTCTGTCTGGAGGAAATGGGCCAAAATTCCAGCTACCCAAAACGTTTGACCCAAGTTAAACAACTTAAAGGCAATGCTACCAAATACTAACAAAGTGTATGTAAACTTCTGACCCACTGGGAATGTGATAAAAGAAATAAAAGCTGAAATAAATAATTCTCTCTACTATTATTCTGACATTTCACATTCTTAAAATAGTGATCCTAACTGACCTAAGACAGGGAATGTTTTCTACGATTAAATGTCTGGAACCGGGAAAAACTGAGTTTACATGTATTTGGCTAAGGTGTATGTAAATTTCTGACTTCAACTGTATATTAATACATTTTTTTAAATCAAAAGTTGTATTTGCTAACATTAGTTAGTGCACTTTGAACTAACATGAATTAACAATGAACAACTGTATTTATTATTGCATGAGCTAATGTTAACGATTGTAAAGTGTTTACAATCAGTAAGCAAAAAACAGTAACACTACACAGTAACAGTAAGAGTTGAAATTAAAAGTAACCATAGAAAGTAACAGTACAATGTAAAAGTAACCATAACAGTCAAAAGTAAAAACAGTAACAGTACAAAAAAACAGTAGAAAGCAACAGTAACATTATTAAGTAAAAGTAACAGTAACAGTTGAAAGTAAAAGTTATAGAAACAGTCAAAAGTAAACAACAGTAACTGTTGAAAGTAAAAGTAACAATAAAAAGTAACAGTACAAAGTAAAAGTAACTGTAATGGTGGAAAGAAAAAAACTGTAACAGCACAAATTAAAAGCAATAGTCGAATGTAAAAGTAACAGTAAAAAGAAAAAGTAACAGTACGAATTAAAAGTGATGTGTAACAGTGGAAAGTAAAACAAAACAGTAACAGTACAAAGTAACAGTAACAGTCAAAAGTAAAAGTAGCAATAACAGTACCTGGTAAAAGTAACAGTCGAAATTAAAAGTAACAGAAACCAAAATATCCAAAGTACGAGAAATATTAAGTGGACATTTATTAGTATGTGCGTTGCCTGGGAAGCGAACCTAAGAACTTGCTGTTGCTAGTCCCATATATGTATGTTGTATACATGAAATACAATTTAATAATGAGATGTACAGGGGCCTGGGTAGCTCAGCGAGTATTGACGCTGACTACCACCCCTGGAGTCACGAGTTCAAATCCAGGGCATGCTGAGTGACTCCAGCCAGGTCTCCTAAGCAACCAAATTGGCCCAGTTGCTAGGGAGGGTAGAGTCACATAGGGTAACCTCCTCGTTGCCGCGATTAGTGGTTCTTGCTCTCAATGGGGCATGTGGTAATTTGTGCGTGGATCGCGGAGAGTAGCATGAGCCTCCACATGCGGAGTCTCCGCGGTGTCATGCACAAGAAGCTACGTGATGATGCGCGGATGATGCAACTGAGACTTGTCCTCCGTCACCACGAGGACCTACTAATTAGTGGGAATTGGGCATTCCAAATTGGGAGAAAAGGGGATAAAAATTAATAAATGAATAATGAGATGTACATTTGAAAATACAATGAATAAAATGAACATTTATTTTACAAAATATTGACTAAAACTCACTCGATTTAGTGAAGACAGAAAATGTACACTTTGAATTTCAGATTTCAGTTAATTGCTTAAGTGGGCACTACAGGTGTCCCATACCAATAATATAAAATGTGACAAATATCAGCCCACCTAGCCGATTTATAGGTCGACCACTACTCTAATCTCTCCAACCTCTCCATTTCTGTTTATCATCTGTTTCTCTCATTGATTCTGTCTCACTCATTGTTTCTATTCTTCAATATTACTCTTAAATATTCTCAAGAATGTGTTTTTATATATATATATATTGACCTCCTCTGTCCATCTCGACAGATTCTCAGAGACTTCTCAGACAGGGAAGTACAGTAATCTGGACGGAAACATGCACGTGTCTCGCTCTGTGGGTCTGGAACGCAGTCAGGAGCCGCTGGGCTTCGATGACCTCACGGTAACATTCACATACTGTCACTGCTCATTACGCTCTAGAAAACTGGAGCCCACATGAGCCAGTAGAGCTTCAGTCCCCATCCAGAGTGACTTGATTTACCTGCTGCTTACAAACACTGACCTGTCCTTGTGTTTATGCTGTTTATGAGCCACTTCCTGAATGGCTGAGTTATAGTTATGGAAGATATGAGGAATTATGAGTTTATAGACTGAAAAACAAGTCGTAGATGTGCTCTCAAGTGTTTGCTGTGATGTGTGTTGTGTTTGTATCTGAGTGTGAATTACATTAATGTATCTTGTGTTTACAGGGTTCACGCTCGTCTCTGGAAGGCTCAAGGCCAGTTGGACAGGTGGACAAACACATTTTACTGCTGGTACATGGAGTGGGGACTGCAGGTGAGTGAAAGAAAGAAAAACCGTGTCATATTACACTACATGCTAAATACGTTTGTCACTCCTCTTCTGAGCATTTAATCTTGTTCTGTACACTATACACACTATTTAGTTTGGTTATTTACGGGAGTTACGCCACAGAGAATATTACAATTTCAATACATCTTAAGATCTGTAGACAGCATCTGTGACATGCTGTTGATCACCACTGACAATAATTCTGACTAGTCTATCTGTTTACAGCAATGCACTTATGCACAATGCAAGTCAGTGGGGCAAGGCATTGCACCAGAATACATGTTAAAATACACATTTTTAATGAATGTATAGCCTTAAGACTTAAAAATTTTACATATTACCATGAGACCAGTGTGAAAGAATTGCTTACTAACTCTGTGTGTGTAAAGTTATTCAAATTTTGTACCTACTGTAATGAAAGTTCCTTTGCCTAGAAAAGTAGTCCCACCGCTAGGACAGTTACAGCTCAAATGAGACAAATTTTATTACTGAAGAATTAATCTAAGTGCTTAAACAAAAATACAAGCTTCACATTTCTGCTTTTAAAAACCCTCTGGGGTCGACGGACGCACCGGCGCGTCCTGCTGGATTTTTTACTCATAACAGCAGAAACAACTTAAAATACTCTGTCATTTTTGGGCATACAGATAAGTGTAAGACATCATTAGAGACTATAAAGGGTCTACTTTTATTTGTGTACACTCACAATAACAACAAAACCTTGTGGTTTTGTAAAATAAAGAAAATAAACAGGGTGCGCTTTCAGCCGTCTCTGTCTCCGTGAGCATCTTTGTGAAACACATCTAAAAATGAACTGAAACTCCGCGAATTCTTATAACACAAACATGAAACATATGTCTAAAGAAAGCTTAAAATGTCTACTTTAAAATAAAATAATTAAAATTTAAAACAAATATTCTCCTGCAATGTAATCTGTATGAAACAAAGCGATGTACAGTTTCTCCTGGCTCAGCTAATTATCACTAATGTGATCCCACCCACCAGCAGAGCGCGCTATTCATACGGTAATGTGCTGAGGCGATCAATGCAAATGGTAAACGCCCCCAACAGTGCCTTTAAAAGCATCAAGTTCATTCACTTTTCTGCGCGTTTGGAAGATGGCACGCTACACAGGTGAGGAAGCTCTTCAGATGGTCCTGGATAGTGACGAAGAGTTCACATTTTCCTCATAAGAAGAGTGGAAATCCGACGATTTAGAAGAGCGACTTGATCCAGCCAAGGATACAATTTCGGATGAGTAAGTCTTTACTTACATATTAGTTGACATGCTATTTTATATAAACATATACATATTTTACTAGTTGGACTATTTCCAGACTTGCCAGCCAGTATTCAAAGTATTGAAATTTGAA
The DNA here is from genome assembly GCF_019703515.2 of Myxocyprinus asiaticus. Lineage (NCBI taxonomy): Eukaryota > Metazoa > Chordata > Actinopteri > Cypriniformes > Catostomidae > Myxocyprinus > Myxocyprinus asiaticus. The sequence goes on along the minus strand of NC_059355.1, from coordinate 13,336,401 downwards.
ATATGTCCTAATAGGCAAGTTTTAGTTACATTTAAATGTTGTTTCGGCTAAAGCAGGTATTTAAATTGTATGCTGTATGATATAAATATGATATGTAATATGATATAAAAATAATATGAATGTTTAGATTATATTTTAACTAGTGTTTATGCTGCCTCATTATCATCAACGAAGCTTGTGCTTGCAAATATCTGTTCGGGTGTAAATGTGTAAAATGTGCTATAAATATGCCCATATTAGAAAATCAGCATATTAGAATGATTTCTGAAGGATCATGTGACACTGAAGACTGCATTAATGATGCTGAAAATTCAGCTTCGATCACAGGAATAAATTGCAATTTACAATATATTCAAATAGAAAACAGTTATTTTAAATTGTAAAAATATTTCACAATATCACTGTTTTTGCTGTATTTTGGATCAAATAAATGCAGCCTTGGTGAGCAGAAAAGACTTTTTTTAAAAACATTACAAATTCTTACAGATCTAAAAACTTTTAAACAGTAGTGTAGGTCTAAAGTTTTTAAGTAAAGTCTTTATGTAAAGAAAATGTATAGTCAGATTACTTCTTTTAACTTAAACTTGATTTTGTGAATAAGCTACAAACAATACATTCAATCATTAAGTCTCCTCACATTCATTCTCTCTCAGGGGAGAGGTCTTTTTCTCCTGAGGTGTGAATCACATCAATATTCATGATCATCCATGCCTCCTCACATATGGCCTTTCTAACACAAAGTGTCTTACATAAGTTAAATGACTATATTGTTTTGTATGAATGAGTGATCAGGATGGTTTCACATAATTTTGTAGCAATAACTCTAGGCTACAAGATCCAGTTCTCAAAAGTTTTGTGAACAAATGTTTATTATGTGTTACATGGCCTTTTTTCAGTGACTTAAAATTTTTGTTTTTTCAAAAACCACACATAAACGTTATTTTCTCAAAAATACAAACATGCACATACATGTTGTTCACATATTATTGTAGCCCAGTTTGTGCTGAATACAGTGTTATCAGACTTTAGCCATTAATATGTTTTTAAACAACTGAAAAAAGCACAAATGTCAAGGCATGTCAAAACTTCTCCAGGGCCCAAAACACCCCAAACCCACTGGCACCATAGACTACCATTGTAAGTCAGTGCATTACTAAAAACATGATTTTTGCTCATTTTTTCAAACTGAGGGATATGTCAACTTTATATTCTGTGGCAATCGACAGATTCTGAGATTCACTTGGACACAGAACATTCCTTTACATGGATGGTTCACCCAAAAATGAAAATTCTCTCACCATTTACTCACGCTCATGCCATTCCAGATGTGTATAACTGTCTTCTGTACTGCTGAACACAAAGTTTTTTATAAGAATATTTCAGCTCTGTAGGTCCATTAAATGCAAGTGAATGGTGTTCAGAACTTTGAAAGCTCCAAAAAGCATATAAAGACAGCATTCTGAAGTTATATGATAGGTGTGAGTGAGAAACAGATCAATATTAAAGTTATTTTTCCTATAAATTCATCTCACTGCCCAGTAGGTGGCGATATGCACGAAGAATGCTAGTCGCTAAAAAAAAGGAGAACGTGAAAGTGGAGATTTACAGAGACTTAAATATTGATCTGTTTCTCACCCACACCTTTAATTTAGCTTCTGCAGACATGGATTAAACCACTGGAGTCATATGGATTACTTTTATGCTGCCTTTATGTGCTTTTTTGAGCTTCAAAGTTCTTGCCACCATTCACTTGTGTTGTGTGGATCTACAGAGCTGAAATATTCTTCTAAAAATCTTTGTTTGTGTTCTGCAGAAGAAAGAAAGTCATACACATCTGAGATAGCCTGCGGGTGAAAAAATTATGAGAATTTTTATTTTTGTGTGAACTATTCCTTCAAAATCCTCCAAAACCTCATGTTGACACTGCAGTACCATCAATATCTGGGAGGGGGCACTGTTGCTCTGCATCTGAGTCTCATGATGATGCTTCTTTCCTTAGTGTTTTTACATTCCTTGAGGTTAACTGCCGTGAAAATTTCAGTTGTCTTTATTTGTTTTCATTTTCAATTCTTTTTGTACTTCATATTGCAGAATCAGGGTTCGAAATGCAGCACAGAGGGAGTTTAACACATTGGCCTGGGAGGCTTAGTTATACACTTAAATAGCCAATATTAGCAGGCCAAACACTGAGGTATCTTGGTATGAAAAGAGAGCAGTTTAATTGTAATTGAGAAGTCTTAATGTGGAATTATAAACAAAAGATATGTGTTTGTCTGTGTGCTCTGTGATTAACAGGTCCAGAGATCACAGATGAGTTAGTGAAGGTCCTGAGGAAGCGTTTGGATGAGGCTACACTGGACATTATCACTGTCATGCTGGTCAGGAACTGTAAACTGACTCCTGCCGATGTGGAGGTGAAACTCTGCTCTTTCTATACCTCCCTCTTTCTCTCTCCCATCCTTCATTTGTCATTTTTCCTCTTCTTGGGTCCTTACTATGCCTTAGTTATTATTTTCTTCAGTTGTGGCATCCACATTGCAGCTGATTCTAGCCAAGAACAGGACAGACAGGACTAAGACTGAGATAAAGTGACCAACAAACCCTCAGACCATATGGAGTTTCAGTGGAGCAAAGTGAAAAACTTAATTATGGTGCAATTTTGCACAATTATTGTTTTTCAAATAATAAAAACAAAACAATGTGTGATATGACCCCATTATTGTGGTGGTGGTGTAGTGGACTAAAGCACTGAACTGGTAAGTGGAAGGTTGTTGGTTCAATCCCCACAGCCACCACCAATGTGTCCTTGAGCAAGGCACGTAACTCCAGGTTGCTCCAGGGGGATTGTCCCTGTAATCAGGGCACTGTAAGTCGCTTTGGATAAAAGCATCTGCCAAATGCATAAATGTTCAATGTAACCACAGTTATTTTGGTCAGTCAGTCACTATTGCAAAACAAACTTAGAAAGGATGATCAGGGCAAACAAACTTAGAACGGATGATCAGGGCACACGTTTATCAGCCTAAATTGGTTTATTTAGCAAAAATGACTGATGCACTGCTGCATTATTTTGCTAGTTCCACAGCTCCTTCCTGAATAAATGAATAAATAAATGGACATAGTTAGTGAGGAATAGGTATAGAAGGATTGATTAGACTTGAATTTATTTGATTTTGTGCGATGAACAAGACCGCAGGGTGATATGAGAGACTTGAAATTAGCACAGCTATTTAGAAAGTCAGTTGTTCAATTTACAGCAGTTGTCATTATACAAAAATATTTGACAAATATAAATCAAGTATTTCAGGGAGCAATGTCCCTGAAACTTTATTAGACATTAGTTTATCTGTCTTTCAGTTCATTCAGCCTCCTGATTCTCCGGCTGCAGAAGTGATGGAGTTTTGTCTGCCTCAGTACTGTGTGCCATGGATTCAGGCTGTTGCTCACTACCTCCGTCAGAACCTCCTCATCTTCCTGCACATCCCCAAATACACTGACAGTAACGGCGAGCACCACTTTAAGGTACTGGCTAACCTGAGCACAAGCAAGATTGATTCAGCGCAACAGGACAGCTTGCGATTCATAGAGATGTTTCCTTTTAAATCAGGAAAGCACAATAATTATTTTTTGTTACGGCCAATAACAATATGATGGCCTTTATAAATCTATTATGTTTTGCAGGGTTTAAACTAAAATAAATATAGTCCACTCTGAAATCAAATGCTTCTCTTGAAATCAAACATTTTAAAGGACACATATGAGGATCAAATTGTCCTGTCGAGAACTTTAAGTTCGTTGAACTGTGAAGACTGTAACTTGTAGAACTCCAAACTTCTTATCCAGTCCTCAAAGAGCATTTAGTGAAACTAGGCTGCAAAAACAGCTCATTCTGAACTTCCACAACATCATGACATCAGTCACATGAAATCATCACATCATGATCCGTCAATGCAATTCAGACTATGTGAAGAGGTCATTATTGAAGGATGAGGGAGTTAAAAACTATATTGAACTCAACGACAAACCCTCAGACCATATGGAGTTTCAGTGGAGCAAAGTGAAAAACGTAATTATGGTGCAATTTTGCACAATTATTGTTTTTCAAATAATAAAAACAAAACAATGTGTGATATGACCCCATTATTGTGAATTAGAAAAAAAAAGTTACTGTTTGAATAATAAATATAGCTATACAATATATATATATATATATACACACACTACCGGTCAGAAGTTTTGAAACGTATCTGAAATGTATCTCACGATCTTAAAAATCTATGCTTAAATGTTTGAAATTAGTTTTGTAGACAATTGTGCCACCATATTAATTTATTTCATTATAAAACTAAACATTTTATTTAAAAAAAAAAAAGTTTTTGAAATTGATGACTTGGACCAAATAATTAAGAAAAGCAGCCAATAAGTGCCCAACATAGATGGGAACTCCTTCAATACTGTTTAAAAAGCATCCCAGGGTGATACCTCAAGAAGCTGGTTGAGAAAATGTCAAGAGTACATTTCTGCAAAATCTAGGCAAAGGGTGACTACTTTGAAGATGCTAAAATATAACACAGTTTTGATTATTTTGGATTTTGATTAGTCACAACATAATTCCCATAGTTCCATTTATGTTATTCCATAGTTTTGATGACTTTACTATTATTCTAAAATGTAAAAAAAAGAAAAAAGAAAAAAAGAAAAAAAAAATTTATAATAAAGAATAAGTAAGTGTTTCAAAACTTTTGGCCGGTAGTGTATATATATACATTATACAGTTGTGCTCAATAGTTTGTATACCCTTGGAGAATTGGTAATACATGTACCATTTTTAAAAAAAACATGAGTGAGCTTCATATTCAATGGGATTCATATTCAACTGTTGGTTATAACAGAATGGCACAATCATAAAACAAAACATGGCAACAAAGAAAAAAATGAAATGACCCCTGTTCAAAAGTCTGCATACCCTTAGTTCTTAATACTGTGTATTGCCCCCTTTAGCATCAATGACATTGTGCAGTCTTTTGTAATAGTTGTCTATGAGGACCCAAATTCTTGCAGGTGGTATATCTGCCCATTCCTCTTGGCAAAATGCCTCCAGGTCATGCAAAGTCTTTGGTCGTCTTGCATGAACCGTACGTTTGAGATCTCCCCAGAGTGGCTCGATGATATTAAGGTCAGGAGACTGTGATGGCCATTCCAAAACCTTCACCTTTTTCTGCTGTAACCACTGGAGGGTCAACTTGGCCTTGTGCTTAGGGTCATTGTCGCGCTGGAATGTCCAAGAGTGTCCCATGCGCAGCTTTCGTGCAGAAGAATGCAAATTGTCTGCCAGTATTTTCTGATAACATGCTGCATTCATCTTGCCATCAATTTTCACAAGATTCCCCATGCCTTTAGAGCTCACACACCCCCAAAACATCAGTGAGCCACCACCATGCTTCACAGTGGGGATGGTATTCTTTTCACTATAGGCCTTGTTGACCCCTCTCCAAACATAGCGCTTATGGTTGTGACCATAAAGCTCTATTTTGGTCTCGTCACTCCAAATTACAGTGTGCCAGAAGCTGTGAGGCATGTCAAGGTGTTGTCGGGCATATTGTAACCGGGCTTTTTTGTGGCATTGGTGCAGTAAAGGCTTCTTTCTGGCAACTCGACCATGCAGCTCATTTTTGTTCAAGTATTGTTGTATTGTGCTCCTTGAAACAACCACACTGTCTTTTTCCAGATCAGCCTGTATTTCTCCTGAGGTTACCTGTGGGTTTTTCTTTGTATCCCGAAAAATTCTTCTGGCAGTTGTGACTGAAATCTTTCTTGGTCTACCTGACCTTGGCTTGGTATAATTTACATTTACATTTATTCATTTGGCAGACACTTTTATCCAAAGCGAACCGTGCGCAGCTTTCAAGAGATCCCCAAATTTTCCACTTCTTAATAAGTGATTGAACAGTACTGACTGGCATTTTCAAGGCTTTGTATATCTTTTTATATCCTTTTCCATCTTTATAATGTTCCATTACCTTGTTACGCAGGTCTTTTGACAGTTCTTTTCTGCTCCCCATGGCTCAGTATCTAGCCTGCTCAGTGCATCCACGTGAGAGCTAACAAACTCATTGACTATTTATACACAGACACTAATTGCAATTTAAAAAGCCACAGGTGTGGGAAATTAACCTTTAATTGCCATTTAAACCTGTGTGTGTCACCTTGAGTGTCTGTAACAAGGCCAAATATTCAAGAGTATGTAAACTTTTGCTCAGGGCCATTTTGGTGATTATTGTTATGATTATGATTTAAAAAGGAGCCAAACAACTATGTGATAATAAATGGCTTCATATGATCACTATCCTTAAATAAAAGACAAGTTTTTTTGCATGATCAGTCATATTTTCAAAATCAATGCCAAAATTACACAATTTCTGCCAGGGTATACAAACTTTTGAGCACAACTGTATTGTGTGTGTGTGTGTGTGTATATATATATATAATTAAAACAAAAATGTGTGATATGACACCTTTAATGTAAAGTACAAAAAGAAAAAGTCTAAATTATGGTGTAATTTTGGGAAATAATAATAAGTAATTAAACAAAAAAATATGTGATAGGACCCCTTCGATGTAAAGTAGAAAAAAATTGTTGCTGTTTGATTTGGAAAAAAAGTCTAAATTAAGGTGCAGTTTTGCGCAAAAATATAAAAATAATAATAATTAAATAATATAATAAAAAAAAGTTTGGTATGACCCCTTTAATGTAAAGTAGAAAAATACAGTTTGAATTAGAAAAAATAAAGTTTAATATAATCTATTAAACGAATAACAATAAAAAACAGTAACTATTACCAAAACCTATATACTTCAAATTTAATAGACCGTAATAATTATGAAGATATTAAATAACCTTGTTTTCTTAGTACCAGGCCATTTATTCTACAATCAGTAAGCCATTATCTTTGTTTATCTCTCTCTGCAGCACTACTTTCATTTAAGCAGTGAGCTGCCTGATCATGATATCTACCTCTATAATAAACCAGGAGGACAGGGCACTGGAGGCAAAGGTAAAGAAATCTCTATTCCTACAATTCGTCAAGAAAACCAGCTCCCTTTTTTTTTTTTTTTTTTTTTTTTTTAAACGCTCTCACTTGAGCTTTGATTTATACCCTGCCTAGACTCACTGAGCAACTCCTAAATCTCACTGCTCCTAAATTCCTGGAGAATTACACACTCTTTGCTTGTTTACCCTGCTGAAATAATTCAGTGAGGTTTATTTCTGGTCCATTGGCCCAGTAGCAGCAAGTTATTTACATTTAGCTTTTGCTTGTTAAACTGTGGGTGTGGGAGTTATGTCTGGATTTTTGATCAGTGTTTGTGTCTGGATGATTGTTCAATGTTTATTTATCACTTCATCCTTATTAAAATGGAGCACATGTCTTGATAGAGCACCTCCACCCCAACCAAAATCTGTGCTTCTTTAACAACCGTTACAGGGTTATTTATAGTTTCAGTGGGTAATAAATAGAATTTGATTTGTTGGGGAAGATCTGTGGAATTTAAACATGGTAAAATGCTGAGAGGGGATTGATTTTTATGAAACCTTTATTCAAACTTTTTATTCAAACTAACAGATTTCAGTTTTTGTTCATTAAAACTTTTTACCAGGCCTTCTGTAGCATCAAGGCGGCCGGAGACTCAGGCGGCGAGGTCTAAACAGCCAGGGTGGAGGACTCTGATGTGGCAGGCACTGTAGGAGTGCTGGCATCCTCCATAGATCCTACAGTGAAGTTTGATCCACTCAGCAACAGAGTCCTCCGCCCTGATAACCTTGACCTTGCCACCCGAGTCCCCGGCCGCTTTGACGCTACATCTTCATAATTTATTTTTGGTACTTTTAAATGCCTTTTATGTGTAGATTTTACAGTTTTAGCCTTCCTTGTCTTGTATAGATTACATACCAAGTCACTTGCACAAATTTAAGAGTACATCTATTTGCCATTACTTCATTTTTATGAACATTATATTGAAGCATTCAAAGCCCATCCATTTCACTAAAATAACTGTTATATTTTCTAAAACACAAATTAAAACGTTTCATTCATTTTCATTGCAACGCAATTGCATTTTCGGTCAGAATCAGAAATGGCCATTTGAAAATAATTACTGTTGGAAAAATAACTACAGAAAAAATTGTTGCATGATTTATTTAGGAATCAAGAAATTTCTTAATGACAATTTAAATACTTTTTTTTATTTTTTTTTTATATGCAAACAAAACATTGTCAAAAATATTTGCGTATGATAGATCTATTCTGCAATCTGTTTCTGAATCTCTTTGGAACTGACAGTCCACCCAAATACCTGCCAAACCAACCCCTCATGAGCTGCTCCTCAAACGCCTGTCTGTGCACCTGCTATTAGAAGAAACATTTATGTCTGATCTTCCACCATTAAAGTCATCATTTACTCATTCCAAACCTGGATGACTTTCATTTATCTGCGGAACACAAACGTTTTTTTTTTTGTTTTTTTTAAGAATATCCTGGCCGCTCTTTCTTCACAAAAGCATCATAAAAGAACCATAAAAGTGGTCCATATTACTTTGTGTGACGAACACACCAAAAGTTAAGTCATTATTCTCTGAAAGTCTTGATATCCACCCTAACTCTACTTGGCATGTTCATGACAGTTCATAAGAGATGTAGCAATATCCGATTTGACAAAAAGTGACGAAAGTGGACCATAGATTTTGGTAGACCACACACTTTGTAAAAACTCTGTGAATTGAAATGCACAATCCAGAAATAATAATAGGGTTGGCACTCCTAAGAATATGTAATATTTAAGTTTTTATTCAGTCATCGTATTCATTCATATATGGGGAAAGAATAGCATCAAGGATATGACATCTGTTTGTGACAGTTGTGAAAGCTGCCCATGCATGATGAGGGAAAACCTTCCTAAACGATTTGAAACCTGCAGGTGTTGACCTCTGTGACATTGGTATGATATCCATCAAGGCTGCATGATGGATTGAAATAAGATAGAAATGGCGACATTGTCCTTGCACGATTACTAAACTGCAAAAGTTTGCGTTGTAAAACAATCTTCATTCAGCGCTTCAGTCAGCGTTGCGTGAGTGAGCGGCACCCTCTAGCACATGTGCAGCACACATTGAGCTGCACAGCAGTATGAGAAGGTTCAACACTTATCATATTACAATTCAAATAGCAAGGTTTGTCAAAATTATCCCTTCACAAATGTTGGCTATAAATGCAATAAGATTGAAACGCGTCACAGATCAAATCAAAAGTCAAACGATCTATCAGAATCGACATGGTAAAAGAACGAACGGTGGATCTTTGATGCTCCCATTGATATATGATTTGATAAAAAGCTTCCGTAACGGTCACATCCGTTACATATTATTATGGGTTTTTAAAATAAAGAAGGGAGACCATTTGTTAATCATACATAACATCGACATAAGTTTGTACTGAAAGTATTGACTTATTTGAATGAATTTTGTTTGAGTGATATAAACTTTACGGACATGACACGGCACTGAAACCCAACGATGTGGTTCTTATCATTTCAAGAAAGGAGAAGCCCTGTTGTGACTAAGTGTATAAATTTCTCAGACATTTCCTTGTCTTTCTGGAAAATTTATATTGTTAACACAAAGTGTAAATAAAGAGTCCATTGATCCCTCTTTTGCAACCATGAGATATGGCTGGTTAAATTGTTTTTAGAAATGGTGAACTGTATGTGAAGTGGAAAAACAATGCAATATCCTAAAAAAATCTATTATTGCTTCATACAATAAAATTTAGACTTCAATGAACAATTTAAAAGGGGTTTTGTTCCTTTGCTTAAAACTTCATTTTTACATAGTATGGTTAACATTTCCATGAAATTGACTATTTGTTAACAAAATAATAATTATTTTGAGTCTGATATTCTCAGTGATTTATTTGATCTAGTACACAAAACCATTCTGAAAGATTCGTTCATGAATTGAACTGATTCATACTTCAGTTTAACTCACTGACGTGACAACGGTTATCAGCTCACTAAAGGTTTGTGTACATTTGGGTTTGTTTCTCACACAAAGCTATCATATGGATTCAGAACACTTGGAATATATAGCGCATATTGACCATTTTTATGGTACTTGGTGTTGGTGATTGTGTTTGGAGCTTGACAAACCCAGTTCTCATTCACTTTCATTTTCTTCAAAAATTCACCTTTTCTGTTCCACAGAAAAAATTAAGTCATGTTGGAACAACATGAGGGTGTGTAAATCACAAGTGGTTATCATCTACCGCGGACAACACACAGAGCAGCTCTCTTGAGAGCACGTGAAGATGAACCACATCTCAAACGCTCTGATGTCCTTGCCGTCTACAGAGGCTTGCGCCAAACTCCAGTGAAAATATAAATTAGGGTTAAAATTATCAAATATAAACTTTAACGCAAAGCGCTCCAGTTTCACTTTAATTTAACAACCGTGTAATGACAAATGTCCGTGGTCATTGCAGGTTCATTCACGTAGTGTTAATGACACACAGTGATATAGGATATGCCCACCTACTCTATTTCATTGGAGATGATAAAATGCAAGAAACAGAATCTCAGTCTTCCTTTATGAGAAATAAGTGCTTGTGGTTTAATCAGAGGGCCTTAAAACCATGTGTGAAAGTGAAGAATTTAAGGCAGAAATATTTTACTATTATATAATATAATACACTGCCTGGCCAAAAAAAAAATTTGCATACTCATATATTTCATTGGACCGCCTTTAGCATTGATTACGGGGTGCATTCATTGTGGCGTTGTTTCGACAACCTTATGCAATGTCACAACATTTATTTCCGTCCAGAGTTGCATAGATTTTTGGCCGAGATCTTGTATTGATGATGGGAGAATCGAACCACTCCATAAAGTCTTCTCCAGCACACTCCAGACTTTCAATGCGGTTAAGGTCAGGACTGTGTGTGGCCAACTCATGTGTGAAAACGATTCCTCATGCTCCCTGAACCACTCTTTCACAATTTAAGCCAGATGAATATTGGCATTGTCGTCCTGAAATATGCCCGTGCCATCAGGGAAGAAAAAATCCATTGATGGGATAACCTGGTCATTCAGTACATTCAGGTACTCAGCTAACTTCATTTTATTGCCGCATAACTTTGCTGAGACTAGACCTGACCAATTGAAGCAACCCCAGATCATAACGGTGATTTTTTTTTTTTTTGGCCAGGCAGTATAATATAATATAATATAATATTTAAGCAATATCACACAAGCAAGAGTGCGATTATGGCCCTACATCAGCACTGCTGTGATTCGGCCGCAGGCCGAGAGCCGAGCACGATTGCGAATGTGATATTGCTTATATACAACAGTTCAATGAACAAGTACATTTTTAATGGCTGGGTTCCGTAAAATGGCAACGTAAAATGGACCAAGACTAAATCTAATATAGCCTTATATATTTTAGTTATTTAGTAACATTTTGATACTTAAAATATTATTTAAAAATGTATTCTTTTATATGTTATATCTGATTGTCGTTCATACATTTTTGAAGCCTGAAAAGGAAATCATATTATTTTATTATGTGACCCAAGCTAAATTTGTATAAATTATTTTGTGTTCATGTAACACACACAGTGACAGTTTGTATGACAATTACATATTCATGAAAGGCCTAAAAGAGACAATTAATCGTCATAATTGCAATTTCAATAATCGTCAATAATTGCCAAATTTCATAATCGTGACTGACCTAAATTTCATTACTAGGTCCCAACCTTGTGATTTTTTTTATTTTTTATTAAAAATGTATATGAAATTTCAAACAGTGACAACAGCTTTTATCGTTATTAAAAATGCAATTTCATGACATCATATAAATTGATAGAATGTGAAGTTTGTACATTTTTAAAAAGCTAAAATGTGATTAAAATGACAAGGCGAAATTTAAAATGTAAAATATTGCATACTATATTGCATGAAGTCATATACAGGTGCATCTCAATAAATTAGAATGTTGTGGAAAAGTTCATTTATTTCAGTAATTCAACTCAAATTATGAAACTCGTGTATTAAATAAATTCAATGCACACAGACTGAAGTAGTTTAAGTCTTTGGTTCTTTTAATTGTGATGATTTTGGCTCACATTTAACAAAAACCCACCAATTCACTATCTCAGCAAATTAGAATATGGTGACATGCCAATCAGCTAATCAACTCAAAACACCTGCAAAGGTTTCCTGAGCCTTCAAAATGGTCTCTCAGTTTGGTTCACTAGGCTACACAATCATGGGGAAGACTGCTGATCTGACAGTTGTCCAGAAGACAATCATTGACACCCTTCACAAGGAGGGTAAGCCACAAACATTCATTGCCAAATAAGCTGGCTGTTCACAGAGTGCTGTATCCAAGCATGTTAACAGAAAGTTGAGTGGAAGGAAAAAGTGTGGAAGAAAAAGATGCACAACCAACCGAGAGAACCGCAGCCTTATGAGGATTGTCAAGCAAAATTGATTCAAGAATTTGGATGAACTTCACAAGGAATGGACTGAGGCTGAGGTCAAGGCATCAAGAGCCACCACACACAGACGTGTCAAGGAATTTGGCTACAGTTATCGTATTCCTCTTGTTAAGCCACTCCTGAACCACAGACAACGTCAGAGGCATCTTACCTGGGCTAAGGAGAAGAAGAACTGGACTGTTGCCCAGTGGTCCAAAGTCCTCTTTTCAGATGAGAGCAAGTTTTGTATTTCATTTGGAAACCAAGGTCCTAGAGTCTGGAGGAAGGGTGGAGAAGCTCATAGCCCAAGTTGCTTGAAGTCCAGTGTTAAGTTTCCACAGTCTGTGATGATTTGGGGTGCAATGTTATCTGCTGGTGTTAGTCCATTGTGTTTTTTGAAAACCAAAGTCACTGCACCCGTTTACCAAGAAATTTTGGAGCAATTCATGCTTCCTTCTGCTGACCAGCTTTTTAAAGATGCTGATTTCGTTTTCCAGCAGGATTTGGCACCTGCCCACACTGCCAAAAGCACCAAAAGTTGGTTAAATGACCATGGTGTTGGTGTGCTTGACTGGCCAGCAAACTCACCAGACCTGAACCCCATAGAAAATCTATGGGGTATTGTCAAGAAGAAAATGAGAAACAAGAGACCAAAAAATGCAGATGAGCTGAAGGCCACTGTCAAAGAAACCTGGGCTTCCATACCACCTCAGCAGTGCCACAAACTGATCACCTCCATGCCACGCCGAATTGAGGCAGTAATTAAAGCAAAAGGAGCCCCTACCAAGTATTGAGTACATATACAGTCAATGAACATACTTTCCAGAAGGCCAACAATTCACTAAAAATGTTTTTTTTATTGGTCTTATGATGTATTCTAATTTTTTGAGATAGTGAATTGGTGGGTTTTTGTTAAATGTGAGCCAAAATCATCACAATTAAAAGAACCAAAGACTTAAACTACTTCAGTCTGTGTGCATTGAATTTATTTAATACACGAGTTTCACAATTTGAGTTGAATTACTGAAATAAATGAACTTTTCCACGACATTCTAATTTATTGAGATGCACCTGTATATGAAGAAGCCCCTTTTCTGGGGGCCTGGGTTGCTCAGTGGTAAAAGACGCTGGCTACCACCCCTGGAGTTCACTAGTTCGAATCCCAGGGCCTGCTGAGTGACTCCAGCCAGGTCTCCTAAGCAACCAAATTGGCCCGGTTGCTAGGGAGGGCAGAGTCACATGGGGTATCCTCCTCGTGGTCACTATAATGTGGTTTGTTCTCGGTGGGGCACATGGTGAGTTGAGCATGGATGCCACGGTGGATGGCATGAAGCCTCCACACACGCTATGTCTCCGTGGCAACACGCCCAACAAGCCACGTGATAAGATGCACGAGATGGCGGTCTCAGACACGAAGGCAGCTGGGATTTGTCCTCCGCCACCCGGATTGAGGCGAATCACTACACGACCACGAGGACTTAAAAGCACATTGGGAATTGGGCATTCCAAATTGGGTGAAAAAGGGGAAAAATCTCAACAAAAAAAAAGAAGCCCCTTGCTTAATACCTTGCTTCAGTTGCATTACGCTTACATGTCGTCAAAAGTCTGGCGAGTAAAAACAAAAATTTACTAGCCAATGGTGATTCTTTCTCCAACATGACTGTAGAGGGTTGAAATCAGAACATAGATAAAAGGTTTTGTGGCTCAGACATCAAGGGCATCCTGTCATTGTCTTTTGGTGGGGTCATTGGTTCAGGATGACAATAATATCACAATATCACAGTCCCTGTGATGTCAGAGCGGCTCTTCCAGGGTTTTGAAATGCAGCCATTTGGAAGGACCTCAGTGAGATGTAAAGTATTATCTGCCCAACCAGTGCAGTGTGGGTATGAAATGGGTTTGAGTTTCCCTCCATTACTTGTTCTTTATGCTATTTAGAGGTATATGTGGCCTTTATGTGTACCACACAAATCCTTCACTAACTGCAAATGGTGGGCCTGTTCTTCTTTTATTGTTCCCATGACATCCATTTCTTTTTTATGTTTCAGAGAGTCGGTCCCACTTTATATTAAGTGTCTTTAACCATTGTATTCTGTTTGTTAAGGGTTTACATGCTGTGTGTTAGGGGTCAATTTTGACCCCACACACCAAGAGTGTTATTTGTACCAAAATCATGAATTATTTTTTTTTTTAAACAAATGTTATATCACTAACTTCAGTGATTTAAAAACTTTAAAGTTGTGAAGTTTTTAGGGGGGTAGTGTTTTTTTTATTTTTTCTACCTTAACCTCCAAATGACTAAACAACACCATTCATTTTTATATAAAATAAGAACATTTTATGTTAAATTTACTTTTTAACTACGTCACAATTTTATTCAGGGTCATATTGTCATGCATTGGGGGCAGATTACTGCCATCTGTTGGAGAGAAAACCCCCCAAAAAACTTTAGACATGAAATTATATTTTATATATATATAATGTTTAGACATTATCAAAGACATTCAAAATTTTTTTTTTTTTTTTTTTTGTCAAAGTTTAGCTTTTTTTTTTTTGGTGTTTTGAAGGGTCAGTTTTTGCAATGATGCCACATAAGATTTTAGTTACCTATTATTTATTTCAAACATCCCAATTCAGTAATTTCTCAATAGAAGAAATTAATTTAAAAAAGTAAATAAAACCAACAGCAATACACGTGTGTGTGTGTGTGTGTGTGTGCGCGTGCGCGCACGTGTGTGTTCTTCATTGTGGATGTGTTATGTCTCACACTTTCATTTGTGTGTGTGTGTGTTTGTGTGTTCATTGTGGATGTGTATTGGTCTCGTGCTTTCATTTTTCTCTCTCTCTGTTTGTGTGTGTGTGTGTTTCATTGTGGATGTGTTATGGTCCCAACCCTTCATTTCTGTATGTGTTTTGCATTTGTGGCTGATTTTATTTGTCAAATTCTTTAAAAAATGCTATCTGTTATAGTGTCACCTTTTCATTCCTTTGTGTGTGTGTGTGTGTGTGTGTGTGTGTGTGTGTGTGTGTGTGTGTGAGCGTGTGAGCATGTGTGTTCCGTATTATGGATGTGTTATTGTATCACCCCTTAATTTCTGTGTGTGTGTGTGTGTGTTCTTCATTGTGGCTGATTTATTGATTTGTATTTGACAAATAATAAAAAATACACAGTTTTATCATCTCGCCCATTCTTTTCCAATAGGGGTCAAATTTGACCCTGAACACCGTTAGTGTTACTTTTTTTTCACACCACTACACCAACAGAATCCAGCCCAGATTTTGTGTGTGTATAGATAGTAAATATAGGAAATGTCACCAAACCTCATCCCACTGAGATGAAGGGAACCATGTTTTTTAAAGAAGCAAAGTTCAAAAGGGGTCAAAAAAGACCCCAACAGAAGATTAAAGTTAACTACTTTGTACTTAAGCATTTGATACAATGTGCTTATTATGTAGATGCGTGTTGTTACATTGTACTTGCATTTAAAGTACCTGCATTTAATTACATCTGTAGTTACACTGATAACCTTACCCCTAACCCTTACCCTAAAACCTAACTCTAACCCCTACTCTTAAACCTACCTATATTTCAACCTCAGTTGCAGCAAATGTGAATCTTGTGAGAATTTTGCAGAACAGCATGTAGTTACATAGTAAATGCATTGAATTGTATGTACTGTATTTTAATGTTAATACATAGTAAAAGACACCTAATATAGAGTGTGACCAGAGAATTTTTCCTCTATCCATTCTTTTTTCACTTTTCCTTTGTCTTCCTTCATCATATCCTGTCCCAAATGGGCCCTTGACTCTTGTGGTCTTCCATAATTTATTGACATAAGCCAGTGCGAGTCAGCCTTATATTTAGATTTCTATGCCCATTAAACTGGGATAGGAGAAAGTATTCTAACATCGAAGCAAATGACACACTTAGCTGTTAGGGCTGTCAATTTAACATGTTAATTTAATGTGATAAATTATATAGAAAATGATGTGTTGAAAAAATGTAAACAATGAATCATGCCCCTAGACTGTATTAAGGAAAATTCCTACTATGGGAACAAGTACCACCTCCATGTTTTTTGGCGAGTCCCAGTCAGCATGGGGCAGTTAGCGCAACTTAACCTGTAAAGGATACGTGCAGTTGTACAGGCAAACCACACTACTGACAGCAGACAGCACAAAATGAAGACTCAACTCCGAATGCAGTGGTCTAAAGACGCATTTTTCTAAGTTTCAAAATACGTTTTACTTTGACACAGCGACCTAAAAACGCTGTTTTTTACGCAATGCAACCAAAGTGAGATGCTCCAAAAGCATCCGTATGACACACATGTACATATAAAAGCCTTGGACAGATTGACAAATTCAGTTGCAAAATGTACTGCTGTGGACTGTAGGTCAATGATAGGCTCATGTTTAATATCATGGAATGAACCAAAATATTGCCTTCTAAAGCCACTTTTTGTATTTTCTTATCAATGCTTTACTCATCTGCCACAATAATGTAATGCATTATAATTATCAGAATTATTGTATGCTTTATATATATATATATATATATATATATATATATATATATATATATATATATATATATATATATATACAGTATATACAGTGCATTCATAAAGTATTCAGACCCTTTTCACATTTTGTTATGTTGCAGCCTTATGTTTGCAATCATAATATAATTTAATATATAAATTATTATAATTATAATTATATACAGTACTGTGCAAAAGTTTTAGGTACTTGTGAAAAATATTGCATAGTCTTCAAATGTTGCATAGTTTTCATTTATCACTTAATGTCATACAAAGTCCAGTAAACATAAAAAAGCTAAATCAATATTCGGTGTGACAACCTTTGTCTTTAAAACAGCATCAATTCTCCTAGATACACCTGGACACAGTTTTTCTTGGTTGTTGGCAGATAGGATGTTCCAAGCTTCTTGGAGAATTCACCACAGTTCTTCTATCTATTTAGGCTGTCTCAGTTGCTTCTGTCTCTATATGTAATCTCAGACAGACACGATGTTCAGTGGGGGGGCTTTGTGGGGGCCATGACATCTGTTGCAGGGCTCCCTGTTCTTCTATTCTAATCTTTTCTATTTACAAAAGTAATGATTGGGAGTCTAACATTTATATTTCCTATTGAAACACTAAAGCTGAAGTTATAAATAACCATCTTAAGACAAATGCTTTTGTGAAACATCTTATGACTTTTGCACAGTACTGTGTGTGTATATATATATATATATATATATATATATATATATATATATATATATATATATATATAAAATGCATTCAGAAAGTATTCAGACCCCGTACTTTTTTCATATGTTTTTATGTTGCAGCCTTATGTTAAAATGCTTTAAATATTTTTTTTTTTACATCAATCTACACTCCATACCCCATAATGACAAAGCAAAAACCTGATTTTTGTTAACTTTGCAAATGTATTAAAAAGAATAAACTGAAATATCACATTGACATAAGTATTCAGACCCTTAACCCAGTACTTAGTTGATGCACCTTTGGCAGCAAATATAGCCTCAAGTCTTTTTGGATTTTCTGCCATTCTTCTCTGCAGATCCTCTCAAGCACTGTCAAGTTGGATGGGGACCGTCAGTGGACAGCCATTTTCAGGTCTCTCCAGAGAAGTTCGATTGGGTTCAAGTCCGGGCTCTGACTGGGCCACTCAAGGACATTCACAGAGTTGTCCCTAAGCCACACTTGCGTTGTCTTGGCTGTGTACTTAGGATCATTGTCCTGTTGGAAGGTGAACCTTTGGCCCAGTCTGAGGTCCTGAGCACTCTGGACCAGGTTTTCATTAAGGATATCTCTGTATTTTGCTGCGTTCAGCTTTCCTTCAGCCCTGACCAGTCCCCCAGTCCCTGCCACTGAAAAACACCCCCACAGCATGATGCTACCATCACCACGCTTCACCATTGGGATGGTATTGCGCAGGTGATGAGTGGTGCCTGGTTTCCTCCAGACATGGTGTTTGGAATTGAGGCCAAACAGTTCTTCATTTCATCAGACCAGAGAATCTTGTTTCTCACAGTCTGTTCCAAGTTTGTTCCAAACTTCTTCCATTTAAGAATTATGGAGGCCACTGTGCTCTTGGGAAACTTCAGTGCAGCCAAAACATTTTGTAGCCTTCCCTAGATCTGTGCCTCTACACAATCCTGTCTCTGAGCTATTCAGGCAGTTCCTTTGACCTCATGGGTTAGTTTTTGCTCTGATATGCTTTATGTGCTTTTTTTGTGTCTTGCAATGAGGAGAGGCTTCTGTCTGGCCACTCTGCCATAAAGCCCAGCTCGGTGGAGTGTTGCAGTGATGGTTGTCCTTTTGCAAGTTTCTCCCATCTCCACACATGATCTCTGGAGCTCAACCAGAGTGACCATCAGGTTCATGGTCACCTCTCTTACCAAGGCCCTTCACCCCCGATTGCTCAGTTTGGCCGGGCAGCCAGCTCTAGGAAGAGTCCTGAGGCCACTGTGCTCTTGGGAACCTTCAATGCAGCCCAAATTTTTTGTAGCCTTCCTCAGATCTATGCCTCGACACAGTCCTGTCTCTGAGCTCTGCAGGCAGTTCCTTTGACCTCATGGCTTGGTTTTTGCTCTGATATGAATTTTCAACTGTGAGACCTTACATAGACAGGTGTGTGCCTTTCCAAATCATGCCCAATCACTTGAATTTGCCACAGGTGCACTCCAGTCAAAATGTAGAAATATCTCAAAGATGATCCAGAGTAATGGGATACACCTGAGCGAAATTTCAAGTGTCATTGCAAAGGGTCTGAATAGTAATGTCAATGCGATATTCAGTTTTTTATTTTTAATAAATTTGCAAAGTTATCAAAAATCTGAGTGTAGATTCATGGGGGAAAAAAAATAATTTAAAGCATTTTAGCATAAGGCTGCAACATAACAAAATGTGAAATAAATTTATATATGTATATACAGTGCCTTGCAAAAGTATTTAGACCCCTGACCAATTATCTCATATTACTGAATTACAAATGGTGCATTGAAATTTCATTCTGTTTGATATTTTATTTTAAAACACTGGAACTCAAAATCAATTATTGTTAGGTGACATTGGTTTTATGTTGGGAAATATAAAAAAAAAAAAAGAAAGATCTTGCTTGCGTAAGTATTCAACCCCTGTACTGTGGAAGCAGCCAGGTTACAAATTAGAAATTGCAGGTTAGTGCAGGTTAGAAATTGCACTAATGGGGATGCAATTACTTTACCATTGGCATCCACCTGTGACTCATTAAAGTTGCAATCACATTTTCTGGATTAAAAAACGATTGTTGAAGGATCATTGGTCAGGCTGTGAATCTGAAGGAAAATGAAGACCAAAGAGCATTCCACAGAAGTTAGAGATAAAGTAATAAAAATGCATAGATTAGGGAAAGGGTACAAAATAATATCCAAATGTTTGGATATCCCAGTGAGCACAGTTGGATCAATAATCAGGAAGTGGAAGCTGCACCACACCACCCAGGCACTGCCAAGAAAAGGCCGTTCCTCAAAACTCAGCGCTCTAACAAAAAGGAGACTTGTGAGAGAAGCCACAGAGAGGCCAACAATCACTTTGAAGGAGATACAGAGTTCAGTGGCTGGGAGTGGAGTAATGGTGCACCAGTCAACCATACCAAGTGCACTGCATAATGCTGGCCTGTATGGGAGGGTGGCAAGAAAGAAGCCGTTACTCAAAAAGTACCTTCTGAAAGCATGTCTGGAGTTTGCCAGAAAGCATGTGAGTGACCCAGCTGCGATGTGGGAGAAGGATTTGTGGTCATATGTGACCAAGATATAGCTTTTTGGCCAAAACTCAAAGCGCTATGTGTGGCGCAAACGTAATACTTCCTATGCCTCAAGACACACCATCCCTTCAGTGAAGTATGGTGGTGGCAGCATCATGCTGTGGGGATGCTTCTCATCAGAAGGGACTGGGCATCTTGTTAGAATTGAAGGAAGAATTGATGGAGCAAAATATAGGGAAATACTGCAAGAGAACCTGCTTCAGTCCGCTAAAAAACTAAAGCTTGGGAGGAAATTCACCTTTCAGCAGGACAATGATCCCAAGCACAAGGCCAAAGCAACATTGGAGAGGCTCAAGAACAAAAAGATAAATGCCCTACAGTGGCCCAGTCAAAGTCCTTATCTCAATCCTATTGAGAATCTGTGGCACTATTTGAAAATTGCAGTACACAAGCGTCACCCAACCAACCTGAACAACCTGAAGCAAATCTGCCAAGAAGAATGGGCCAAAATCACTTCGTCACTGTGTGCAAAGCTGGTATATATGTACCCCAAAAGACTTAAAGCAGTTATTGCAGCAAAAGATGGCTCGACCAAATATTAATGTGTGGGGTTTGAGTACTTATGCAAGCAAGATATTTCAGTTTTTTGTTTTTCATAAAAATATTTCCCAACAAAAAAACAATGTCACTTTACAATAATTGATTTTGAGTTTCAGTGTTTTAAAATAAAATATCAATCAGAATGAAATTTCAGTGTACCATTTGTAATTCGGTAATATGAGAAAATTGGTCAGGGGTCTGAATACTTTTGCAAGGTGTATATTATTTATATATATATATATATATATATATATATATATACATACACTATATTGCCAAAAGTATTCGCTCATCTGCCTTTAGACGCATATGAACTTAAGTGACATCCCATTCTTAATCCATAGGGTTTAATATGACGTCGGCCCACCCTTTGCAGCTATAACAGCTTCAACTCTTCTGGGAAGGCTTTCCACAAGGTTTAGGAGTGTGTTTATGGGAATTTTTGACCATTCTTCCAGAAGCGCATTTGTGAGGTCAGACACTGATGTTGGACGAGAAGGGCTGGCTCACAGTCTTCGCTCTAATTCATCCCAAAGGTGTTCTATCGGGTTGAGGTCAGGACTCTGTGCAGGCCAGTCAAGTTCTTCCACACCAAACTCGCTCATCCATGTCTTTATGGACCTTGCTTTGTGCACTGGTGCGCAGTCATGTTGGAACAGGAAGGGGCCATCCCCAAACTGTTCCCACAAAGTTGGGAGCATGGAATTGTCCAAAATCTCTTGGTATGCTGAAGCATTCAGAGTTCCTTTCACTGGAACTAAGGGGCCAAGCCCAGCTCCTGAAAAACAACCCCACACCATAATCCCCCCTCCACCAAACTTCACAGTTGGCACAATGCAGTCAGACAAGTACCGTTCTCCTGGCAACCACCAAACCCAGACTCGTCCATCAGATTGCCAGATGGAGAAGCGTGATTCGTCACTCCAGAGAACGCGTCTCCACTGCTCTAGAGTCCAGTGGTGGCGTGCTTTACACCACTGCATCCGACGCTTTGCATTGCACTTGGTGATGTATGGCTTGGATGCAGCTGCTCGGCCATGGAAACCCATTCCATGAAGCTCTCTACGCACTGTTCTTGAGCTAATCTGAAGGCCACATGAACTTTGGAGGTCTGTAGCGATTGACTCTGCAGAAAGTTGGCGACCTCTGCGCACTATGCGCCTCAGCATCCGCTGACCCCACTCTGTCATTTTACATGGCCTACCACTTCGTGGCTGAGTTGCTGTCATTCCCAATCGCTTCCACTTTGTTATAATACCACTGACAGTTGACTGTGGAATATTTAGTAGCGAGGAAATTTCACGACTGGACTTGTTGCAGAGGTGGCATCCTATCACAGTACCACGCTGGAATTCACTGAGCTCCTGAGAGCGGCCCATTCTTTCACAAATGTTTGTAGAAGCAGTCTGCATGCCTAGGTGCTTCATTTTATACACCTGTGGTCATGGAAGTGATTGGAACACCTGAATTCAATTATTTGGATAGGTGAGCGAATACTTTTGGCAATATAGTGTATATATATATATAATTATTAAAATAATTATAATAATTTATATATTAAATTATATTTATTTGGGGGCCTTTCTTTGCAAATATTTATGTTTGTGATAAATTGTGATAAAATTAATAAATTTGCAGATCATGCAATTAATTTGATAAAAATAAAATAAAAACAAAAAAAAAAAAACATCTATTGGCAACCCTAATAACTGTCTGTAATTATTTAATCATTACAGTATATATTGAATTATTGTTATTTGTATATGCAATTAATTGCATTTAATTTGATTAATTAATAATTGGCATATAATGTAATTAATAAGGTTGAAATATTTAATCGATCAACAGTCCTAGTAGCTGCATTAAAGCTGCATCTTTTTACAGCTCACTTTTATACGTTGGCATACATAATTATTAAAAGCAAGTTTTTGGTCATTGATAAGCTAAAGGATTGTTAAACTCACCCTAAATATCTTCGTAACAGTGCAATCTTCACAAAAGAGCACATCTACGGTGCTTGTGAGCACCCTTTTGAATTATAAAATGGCAAATGGGAGTCCAAATGTTGTCTAAAGCGACTTAAAAACTTATACATGATGGCCACAAGAATATTCACATCGAGTGTGCCATTTTGGACAGGCCTTCTCATTCAGTTGGTGTGTGTGGATTTGTCTGCTGTTCACTATTCTGTTCTGTGGGTGTCTGTTGTTACTCAGGTACAATGTCGGAGCTTGCTCAGAACCTCTTTCCACCCTCTCAGTTTCAAGGTATAAACACCCCCCCACCCTCCACCTGTGTGTGCACTGCGGTGCCCCCCACTGGCTGTGTGTGGTTCTGCTTTCAGTCACAGAAATATTCCGAGTTCAATACAAGTTAAGATCAATCGACAGCATTTGTGGCGTAATGTTGATTACCACAAAAATTAATTTCTACTCTTCCTTTTCTTTAAAAAAAGAACAAAAATCTGGATTACAGTGAAGCACTTACAATTTAAGTAAAAACACTATTGGACCCGCCAATGCACCAATCTGTAAACGTTTAAATACTCACTGTTTTAAAGGTATAGCCTCAAGATGTAAACAGTATGTGTTAATATGATTTTAGTGTGATAAAGTCATTTACTAACTTTTTCTGTGTAAAGATAATGCCAATTTTACAACTCTGTTGCCATGACAGTGTAACGCTGTAAACACTAAAACCCTAAAATGAGTGTAAAAACAATGACTTAAAAACTTTACTGCTCAAATTGTTTTAGTTTTAACAGAAGAATTAATGTGTGCTTTTTTAAAATGATAAGCTTCACATTTCTGCCTTTAAACCATCCAGAAATTGGCCCCCATTCACATCCATTTTAAGGACCTCACTGTAACCTTGATTTAGCTTTTTTTTAAAGAAAAGGAGGGACGAGTTTTTGATAATCAATATTATGCCACAAATGCTGTCGATTTGAGCTTAACTTTATTTGAACCCGGAATTTTATTGAACCCGGAATATTCCTATAAAGAATAGTTCACCCTCATGCACGCTAACATGTTTCATTTTTTGTGTGAATTATTCCTTTATCTTGTTCAGCAGTGAGGCTGTGTATCAAGTTATACATTCTTGCAGTATGTTTGTTGAATGCTATTGTATCATGGACTAGATTGGATTAGCCTGCCTGTGTGTCAGAGTCCAAAAATCAACCACTGGTGATGTACGTTCTGTAGGTACTATAGGTATGCATGCAGAACAAATACATTCCTGGACATACTACTTTAGCCATGTTGGCATTGTCCTTTGACCCCGTGTTCATTAAGCTATGTACGAACAATGAACACAAACCACTGGAGACAGATTAGTGTTGCAACACTTTATTTATTTATTTTTTGTACAACTTTTTTTGCATCTGAGAGCTTGTCAGTTCCCATAGTCCTATGCTCAACCGAAACACTTCTGTAAGACATTCACTGAGCTGTCACCATTCTTAAAGGGACAGTACCATTTTAGGGCTTGTTATACAAATGAATATAAACTCAGTGTAAATACTTGTAAAATGTACAAATTATTTCAAACAGTGACTGTTCATATCATTATTATATGTGATATTATTATATCATTATTATTTCATATTCAATTTCATGACATAAAATTAATCAGTTGAATGCAGAACATTCACATGTACATAAAATGTGAGGCCAAAATACAGAATTAAGTACATAATATGCTGATTAATTAATCTAATTAATTGCATATATAAATATTTGCAGAGAAAGGCCCCCAAATAACAATAATTCAATATGTAATGATTGAATAATTATATTTAAATAATTATTAATATAATATATATTATAAAAATAATAATTCAGATAATTAAAATGCATAAAATTATTGTGGCAGATGAGTAAAGCCAAAGTCTTTCTAGCAAGTAAGTCTACTGTCGGGCATCTTTGGAATGCTCCCGGGAGAGTATTTCCAGTCATGACAGTACAACTCCTATCTACTTGAATGGGGAAACACTGAAATCTCAAAAACAGTTGGTCAAGATTACGATCAAAGATCATATTTTAAATCAGCAGTAAAATCTGTCAAAACTGGTATCATAAATTGTGCTTCTTTACATCATATTACGCTAAAAAACAAAAAATTTCCATCTTGTATAGCTAATACGCATGCACGTACTCGAGTTGATTGACAGGCAATGTTTGATTCTAAAAGGTAATTGGCTCTTTTACCTGTAAGGTGGGACTTCCTTTCTACATCCGTTGACCTTTGGGCGCTAGAGCTCCTTGGTAGGGCATTCAAATTTCTCCCATTCATTTTAATAGAAGTGGCCCATCTCTGCTAAATAGGCTCCAGTAAAACATTGATAAGGCAAAACAAAAAGTGGCTTTAGAAGGCAATATATTTTTTATTTCCATTTTATTCAACATAAGCCTATCATTGACCTACAGTCCATAGCAAATGTTTTTTTTATTAAATTCATCAATCTGTCTAGACAGATTTATTATAAGGGCTTTTTTAAGGACGCGTCAATGCACGCATGCATCAGACGGCCCCTTTGGAGCATATCAATTTGGTTGCGTCGCATCACAAACACAGCGTTTTTAGGTCGCTGTCAAGTTAAACATAGTTTGAAAAACACGTCTCGATATCCCTGTATTAGGAATTGCGTTCCATTCAACTGTAAACGCAAGAATGCGTTCTCATCTTGTGCTGTCTCTAGTGGTTCGTTCTCTGTACAGCTGCATGTTGTCTGTACAGCTGGAGTTTCGCTTACTGCCCCCTGCTGAAAACAGGTGGTATTCAAGCTTGAATTACCCCGATGGTATGAATATTCCTTATTATGGTCTGGTTACATGATTAATTGCTTACATTTTTTATATAATTAATTGCTCAGAATGAACGTATTAAATCGACAGCCCTAATATACAGTACACTATATATGTATACTGTATGTATATTGTATATATACTGTATATAATATATTCCTCGTAAAAAGATATTTCCCTTGGTTAGGCTAGGGATGGAAATTTGCAGCTGTCCCTTGCATGTTATAAAGGAATTTTGATTGCAACCCGTAATATTTTTCAGGAAATTTCTGTTCGTTTTCCCGCACCTGATCTGCTTGAATGTACCCAACTATTTTTTACGTTTAATTTGTTTGTGATCTTTTCTCATAGAGAAAGGTATGTAAGAAACTCTTATTATTTGAACTTTGGCCATTTTATATGGTGAATTAGATTAGAGAACTTGATTCTGATGAGAAAGTATAATTTTGCTCAAACACAATTTTCTGTCATACTCTCATTTTGTGAAGTGTTGCTATATCTTACTAAGATTATGTCGAATCGTGAACCTCATGCTGTATATCGTGAGATAACCATGTCCTCCCATCCCTAAACAGTAATTTATTGTACATTGTTGTAATATGACCTCACCATGTGGCATCTAAGTGCCATTCAGTTATCATCTTGTAAATAAATATGGTTATTTTGCATTTCAAATCCAATTTTGAGTAGAAATGTCTTAACTTGTGGCAGTCAAAAAGAGATGTTAAAAATTGTGGCTTAAATCGATTCTGGTACGTTTATCACACTGGAGAGTCAGTGTGAGCACGTTGCATTATATAATGCGCATTTTGGCAAATTCTACAGGTCACCCAGGTGTTCTATGCATACAGAAAATATACATGTTAGTATACTCAAACATAGCCTATGTTTCGGGCCTAACACACACACACACGCACGCACATGTTGGTGCGGCTATCCTTATGAGGACTCTCCATAGACATAATGATTTTTATACTGTACGAAATATAGATTCTATCCCCTAACCCTACCCCTACCCCTCACTTTCTGCATTTTTACATTTTCAAAAAAACATTGTTAGAATATTTTTTAACAATTTGAATTATGGGGACACTAGAAATATCCTCATAAACCACATTTATAGCATAATACCCTTGTAATTACCAGTTTGTAACCTAAAAAAATGTCCCTGTAAACCACCCAAACCCACACACACACACACACACACACTCTCTCTCTCTCTCTCTCTCTCTCTCTCTCTCTCTTGTACATACACTCAGGTCAGACGGAATGTGTGCACACTTTAGCATGTGCATATTGCGCATGTGAGAGTGCAACAGTGCTGATGTATCCCAGGTGATTACTTGCAATGCATTAGTGCCTGTTATCTGTCACACACAGACATCGATCATGCAGCTAGCATGCATCAAAGTGCTAACGGCACACGCTAATACAAGCAGCTGGATAAATCCCCACTCATGCTCCACTGTTTGCTGCTAATGCCTTTTAATGCACCCGTAATAGACGCGGTGCGCTGTTTGCGAGTCTGTTTTATGACCACAACCTCTGGAGCGGAGGCGCCATCGATCTCCGTGAATCTAATGATGGGAATCACTCTCTTTCTGTGCTTATCAGAAAAACAGTGGCTTCCCAAGGCCTCCTGTAAACAGAATAACCGAGTCAATACAATATAGCATAAAAACCAATTTAAAGGATTTATGAGTCCACACTGAACTTGAGGCATTGTTTTCTTAAATACAGTTTGTGTTTCATATAATTTAAGGGTGTATATATCGGCACGCTTGTCTATTGCATGCGTCTATTTTTTTGTGCGCTAGCTAAATTTATTGGTTGTATTTGAGGTTGTAGAGGGCATCTTTTTGCATCTTTCATGCTCTTCTGTCCAGTTCTCTTTAAAGCTGTTAATTTAAAATTGGTAGTTTACCCACAATTTCATCTCTTTCTCCTGTAACCCTGTACGTGTTCCTCAGGTATCGCCTGCATCGCGCTGTCATTCGTGGATGCTAAAGGCTGCCCACTCCAGGTTCCAGCTCAGGACAGCAGCACTTCAGTTCCCAGAGGAGACGTCTCCACAATCTCCCTCCAGCAGGACCAATTTGAGGCCTTGACGACTGTTGTCAAGGTGGACTCATCCAATCAGAGCTCAGGTGTGAGGCTATTGCAGTGATTATTTCACATCTTAGTTGAATAACTGAACATTAATCAGTTGGTGTGAGTTTTTTAATGCCAATGTCAAGGGCGTAGATTTGGCTTGAACATTTGGGGTGGGGTGGGGGGTTACAGTATGAAGAATTGACATGGGGGGGTACTTGCTTGTTTTGATTATTGGGCCCCCCCATCCCCCCTGGAATCTACACCCCTGGCCAATGTTAATATTTGTATCTAAAAAGACTTTGGTAGACAATGACCAGGCCCAGACAGAATCTGCTGAAATTTTTTTGCATTCATGTTCTTCACTAATTTTGTCAGAAGAGTATTTCTGTAACTGCTGATCTCCTGGGATATTCACGCACAACAGTCTCTAGAATTTACTCCGAATGGTGCCAAAAACAAAAAACATACAGTGAGCAGCAGTTCTGTAGACAGAAATGCCTTGTTGATGAGAGAGGTCAACAGAGAATGGCCAGACTGGTTCGAACTGACAAAGTCTACGGTAACTCAGATAACCGTTCTGTACAATTGTGGTGAGAAGAATAGCATTTCAGAATGCTATTCTGAGATGCGGGTTGGTGCTGTTTTGGTGGCCCGAGGGGGACCTACACAATATTAGGTAGGTGGTTTTAATATAGTGGCTGATCGGTGTATATTATTCATCTCTTATTATAATTGCTCATTTAGGGGTTTGTAGGCTGGTTTGCCATACATCCTGGTCTGTGTAATGAGGTCAGACACCTGTGTGTGTGTGTGTGTGTGTGTGTGTGTGTGTGTGATGTATGTGTGAACTTTGGTGACCTGTGTCCACAGGTGCAGCTATGCATGTGCGCTTTGACGTGTGGGAGCAGGGTAACATCAGCCCACTGCAGCTGATGGACAGACTGAGGGCTGCCCTACAACACGCCCTCTGTGATGTCGTCATGGAGATGCACGTGCTGCCCAACCCATTGTGTTTGGAAACCTTTTGCCTGTCTACTGCCGCCCAACGAGACGAGAGTACAGGTAAGGAGCTGATGCATGTTTGATCAATGAATAATATTAAATATCATCTCTGCTTATGGTTTACATGCTGTTATTATTACACTGCACAAAAAATTCATATTCCTAAAGTAATAGTTCACACAAAATGTTTTATTCTGTCATTTACTCATCCTCACCTGCCTGTTGTTTCAAACCTGTATAACTTAAAGGGATAGCTCACCCAAAAATGAAAATTCTCTCATTTTTTACTCACCCTGATGCCATCCCGGATGTGTATGACTTTCTTTCTTCTGCAGAACACAAATGAAGATTTTTAGAATATCTCAGCTCTTTATTTCCATACAATGGAAGTGAATGGTGACCAGAAGGTCCAAAAAGGACATAAAGACAGCATAAAAGTAATCCATAAGACTCCAGTTGTTAAATCCATGTCTTCAGAAGTGATATGATAGGTGTGGGTGAGAAACAGATTAATATTTAAGTCCTTTTTTTTTTTTTTTTACTGTAAATCTACACTTTCACTTACACTTAAACATTCTGGTGTCATTCAAAGTCAAAGGTGGAGATTTATAGTAAAAAGGACCTAAATGTTGATCTGTTTTTCACCCACATCTATCATATCACTTCCGAAGACCACTGAGGTCTTAAGGATTACTTATATGTTGCCTTTATGTGCTTTTTTGGTTCTGGTCACTATTAACTTGCATTGTATGGACTTACAGAACTAAGATAGTCTTCTATAAATCTTTGTTTGTGTTCTGCAGAAGAAAGAAATTCATTGTTTTAGATGTGTTCTACATAAATATTGTTTTCAAAAATATCTTATTTACTTCTCAGGTGAATTTGTCTTGTTTTAAGGATGTTTACAGTAGATATATTAAATGGAAAACAAGTCTAAAATGCTTATGTAGAATATGACATTTTCCAGTGTATTTAAAAATAATATCTTGATGCATTGAGAGTAGTTTCTATAGATAATTGTTATAACATGGGAATGTTATTATTAATTATCAAATGAAAGCTGAAATGTATAATTTATGATTTTGTTAATGTTTTGTGTTTTGTTGTTGTAGTTTCCCTCAGTCTTCTGCAGTCAGACAGTAAAGAGGTAAAGGAAAGTCTTCGCCAGTCCGGTGGCGCACACACGGTCAAAAGCAACCCCACTCCCATCACCCTGATTTCCGCCCCCAGTTCCACCCCAGCTACTGGAAGCAGCACGCCCGAATCCACCACACCCACTGGCAAAACCACCCGCCGCAGTTTCTGGGAGTTATTGGTGTGTGTCTTACACATACTCACTGTCTCCATTAACAGCAAATTACTCTCATTAATTACGACTGTCAACGCATCCAAAAATGTATTTTGGTCAGCATGAATCGCTTGTTCTGGGATCAGTCAAGTGTAAGCGCTGCAGAAATGATTGGCCATTAGCTGAGCTGGTCTTGTGCCAGTTATCTGTGGTAACGGACGAGTGTTTGTGTGTGTGTTTTATAGAGTAAACCAGAAACCTCTGAGCTTAGCAGTCTGAAGACGACAGATGACATCATACCGGAGCGAGAAGAAGACAGCCGAATGGGCAGACGGAGACACAAGACAGAGAATGTTAAACAGCAGTGGAACCATGAGAAAGCCATGGCAGTGGAGCAAGAGCAGGCCCAGAGGTACACACACAAAATATAGACACTGTGCATCTTTACAGTCCTTGTGTAGAACTTTGATGTTGGCTTGGCAACTCCTTGTCTAAATTGTAAACTAGTTTTTAAAGGTTTAAGTTTAATGGTTATATAGACTTTACAATAAGTAAAACAGCCAGCTAGCTAACTAGATAGTCAAGACAGAGTGTCACATAGATACAGAGAGAGAGAGCAACCTGAAGAAGATCAAAGGCATTTTGTTGGTTTGTTTACATTTGAATTTTTTACAGTTGGAGTTTGAATTAACGAGCATTCCATTGGCCCGTTTGAACGTTCTGTCCAATGTAAGTCTATGGGATTTTTTCCCGATTTTTAACCATCAGCTGTGTGAAAACCGAAGGTCTGATCAGTTAGAAAAGACATAGCACATAGACATTCCAGAACAGTCTGAAGGTCTGTGCAAATTTTGGTAGATGTAGGTTGAAAGCTCCAGGAGTCAGTGTTAGAAATGTTGGTCCCGGTTCAGGGATTTTAAAGAACCCTAAACCTAGTTTGTAGAATAACAGTATTTTGGCTTCGTCAAGCCAACATAATTAGCCACCATAATTAGTTTTCCACTGCACATTTCACTTTTTACAGTATATACTGGGCAAAGCAAAATGTTTTGAGACAATTTTTCCCTTAAATGCATCATGAGTCAAACATTATTACATACCTGGGGTCTTCACTTTCTAACACATACTGAACTACACATAAGCTACACATATACAGTTGAAGTCAGAAGTTTACATACACCTTAGCCAAATACATTTAAACTCAGTTTTTCATAATTCCTGACACTTAATTGTAGAAAACATTCCCTGTCTTAGGTCAGTTAGGATCACTACTTTATTTTAAGAATGTGAAATGTCAACGTGACGCCATGCGAGGATCGGACATGTGAACAGTGAACTCTGCGCACTTTGTTAGTTTTAACACTTTTAATGACATAAACCAGTGAGATTCAATGCACTCTGTTCCATAACTGTTTTAGGAGGACAATATGTCAAAGAATTCAAAATTCTCGGGCTCTGGAGACATTAAAAGACACTTACGTGCTCAAGTTGACGCCCCCGAGCAGGCCGCGAGCCTAGGAGTCGATTTAGGCGGAGAAGTGCTAGAAATGCAGTGAGAGATGCTGAACATGTTGGCAATGCTGACGAAGGTCATTGCTGACTTGGAGGATCTTGCTGTGATACGTTGATCGATCACTGCTATGGAGGCGAAGTTTACTGAGGTGGTTACAAGAGTGGGAGATGTCGAGAAACGGATCGATTATCTGGAGTCCTTGGAGAGGGAATTATCTGCTAATCCACTAGCGACCAAGGTGGATTTGGAGCGTGTCTGGGAGAAGTTTACCATATGCTGTCCTGAGGGCGAAGAAGGACAGGATATGGTAAAATTCCTAGATGGGCTCCTTCCGAATCTGCTCGCCATAGCAGGCCATAAGCTGGAAATCGAGCAAGCTCACAGGGTTCCTGCTTGGCAAGCCGTGGAGGGAGGCAGGCCCCGATCAATTCTGGCCAAATTTCTGAGATCATCAGATAAAGATCTTGTGTTACACGAGGCGAGGAGTAAAGGAAGGCTTTCTTGGAAAAATCACGGCATTTTCTTGTTCTCAGACTTCAACAAGAGAAACGTGATTGATTCAGGGAATGCAAGAAACTTTTACATTAACGGAAGGTCGCTTTTGCACTGATATTCCTGGCCAAATTGAGAATAGGAGGGCTTTAAAACATTCACATGCCCACAGCAAGCGATGTCCTTCATAAAGTCAATGGAGTAAGTCATCTTGTTGTACTCACTTGGTGCTCACTGAACATTAACTTTTTTTTTGTGCTGGTTCCACATAGCGGCTGGAGATTATTTTGTAGAGTAACACTCCTTCAGGACAGTTTTATGGATGAATGTACATGCTCTTTGTACTTATTCCTCCTATTGGCTGGAGTTTGTTTTGCGGAGTATTTCTTGCAAAGACATTGGAGTGATTAAGTCATTTGCTTGCACTCATGTTGCAGCCGGGTAGACTGGCTCACTGAACATTTGCTTGACTGTTTGAAGAATCTGTGCACTTTTTTCCGCCTAGCGGCTGGTTCTTATTTTGTAGAGTAACACTTCAGGACAGTTTTATGGATGAATCTACATGCTCTTTGTGTTTATTCCGCTTATTGTCTGGAGTTTGTTTTATAGATCATCTTTTGCAGTGCAATTCTGTCTCACAAAATTTTTATAGAAACACCAGACTTGAGTAATCTGATGGCAAAGTTGTCGCTAGGCTCTCGTAGGTGTGCATGGACTGTTTGAGTTTAGAGGGATGGTCGCCAGTTGAAGCTGTCGTGCGCGGGGTTAATGCGGTTAATATTTTAACCCCCAAAAATAATGCTTTTAAAGAATTCTATCTTGATCACTATAGTTCCACGTCTTCGTCTACTGATGAGGTTATTAGAAACTTTGTGAAACCATTAGAACTTCCTAAACTGACGACTGAGCAAAGGAATTCTCTTGATTCTGAGATAATCTTGGAGGAGGTTGGCGAGGTAATTAAGGCCTTGCCTACAGGCAGGGCTCTGGGGCCAGATGGCTTTGCTGCTGAGTTTTATAGATCTTATGCTACAAAACTGACTCCACTTTTGCTAGAAGTTTATACGGAATCATTAAAGAATGGAAAGCTTCCGCCAACCATGACGCAAGCCCGGATCAGTCTGTTTCTTAAAAAGGACAAAGATCCAAGCAAGTGTAAGAGTTACCGTCCAATTTCCCTGATCCAGCTAGATGTAAAAATATTGTCCAAAATTTTGGCTAACCGATTAAGTAAAGTTATGACATCTCTTATACAAATAGATCAGGTGGGGTTTATTCGGGGCCGAAACGAATGATCAGACTCTAGTCGCTGCCATCTCACTTGACGCCAAAAAAGCATTTGATATGGTAGAATGGGATTATCTTATTAAGATTTTGGAAATGTAGGGGTCCGGGAATACTTTTATTGGGTGGATTAATTACTTTATAGACACTCGGTAGCAGCGGTTCAAACAAATGGATTAATTTCAGATTATTTACTCTGGACAGGGGCACCCGGCAGGGTTGCCCTCTTTTCCCTTTATTGTTCTGTCTTGTCCTGGAACCATTAGCAGCCACGATAAAGGAGGATGATTTTCCAGGGGTGGTGGTGGGAGGCTTGGCGCATAAGCTTTTGCTTTACGCAGATGATATTTTATTATTTGTCTCTGACCTTACTAGGTCTATGCCTTGCCTCCACAGAATTATTAATTCCTTTTCTAAGTTCTCAGGATACAGAGTGAATTTGTATAAATCTGAAGCTTTGGCTCTGACAGTGTATTGCCCAGTAACGGCTTTTCAGCCGGGCGCCTTCCAGTGGCCCAAACAGGGCATTAAGTATTCAGGTATTTTATTCCCAGCAAATTTGTGTGATTTAGTTAAAGGTAACTTTGACCCTTTAATAAAAAGTTTTTCGAGCGATGTGGGTAGATGGGCTTCATTACATTTATCTATGACTGGGAAGGTTAATGTTATTAAAATGAATTATATTCCAAAATTCAACTACCTGCTACAATCTCTACCTATAGATGCCCCCCTCTCATATTTCAAGCAATTTGATAGCATAGCGAAGTCCCAGATTACATTTCAGAAAACTTAAAAGGCCGATTGACAAAGGTGGGCAGGCCTACCCAAGATTTTGTTTTATTATTACGCATTCGGTCTCAGATATTTGGCTCATTGGTCGCTTCCACCTGAGAGAGCCCCTCCCTGATTTTGTATTGAACAGGAAGTTCGTGCCCCTATTTCGCCATTGCAAAGCCTTTCTATCAAACTAACCGGAGAAGTTAAGTTACACCCCGTTATCTCGCGTTTGCATTGGTATAGACAAAAGTGTCCAGAGTGTTTAATTCGGACATTTATTTAATTGTTGCCTCGAGCATATGGCTGAATCCAAAATTATGTATTAATAAGTCCCCTTTCTGCTGGTCAGAGTGGATTGTGAGGGAGGTTAATATGCTCGGTGACCTATATGAGAGTGGAGTGTTTAGATCCTTTGAAAATATTGTTCAACATTTTGGGATTACCAGATCTCAGTTCTTTAGGTATTTACAACTGCGCCACCTGCTTTGTACTATTTTTGGGAGTAGCATACACCCCCCTAAAGCGGCAGATACTCTGGGAGTGGTGATTACTGCTTTTGGAAAAGGTCATGAGGCACCAGTGTATTACATCCCGTTAATTCAGAGTCTGGGGAATGGAGCTTCAACTTCTCTCAAGAGATTATGGGAGAAAGATTTAAACTTGGTATTGGAGGAGGGAGTGTGGCCTAGGATTCTAAAAAAACATCAAGTCTACATCTAGAGATGCAAGGGTGCGCCTTATGCAATTTAAGATATTACATCGATTCTATTGGACCCCCTCTAGTTTGTATAGTCTTGGTCTTAAAGACACACCCACCTGCTGGCGATGCCAGTCAGAAGATGGGAACACTTTTGGTTGAGGGTTCAGAGTTTTATGTGTGACGTATTGGACAATCAAATTTTATTTTGCCCCAGACTCTGTATTTTAGGTGATGGGGCAGTCATTAATATAGGGTATAGATACATAAAAAGTTGGGTCCTAGCCGGAGTTATGATCAGCAGACGTATTATTCTTAGGGGATGGAAGTCGGCTGGCGCACCCTCATTTCAGGAGTGGTGCACAGAGATGGGTGGGGTGGCGGCATTCGAGGAGGTGACATGTAGAAGGGCTAGTAAACTTAGATTTGTTTAATAGGAAGTGGGGTAGATATTTGGCCTTTTTGGAGGGTTCTCGGGGAGGGGCAGTGGAGAGGGATTTGTAGTTTTAAATGTGTGTGTGCATTCTTATTGTTTTTTTTAAAGTATAATTTTTATGTTTTTTTTTTTTATGTTTCTAAATAATTATGACCACTGGGGTGCGTGTTTGTGTCGAGTGGAAGCAGAATGTTCCGGGGGAAGGGTTTAATTTGATATAATTTGATTCCGTATTTTCTGTTATGTTTATTTAATTTGTTGAAGGGAATTAATAAAAGTTGTTAATAAAAAAATAAAATTAAAAAAAGAATGTGAAATGTCAGAATAATAGTAGAGAGAATGATTTATTTCAGCTTTTATTTCTCTCATCACATTCCCAGTGTGTCAGAAGTTTACATACGATTTGTTAGTATTTGTAGCATTGCCTTTAAATTGTTTAACTTGGTTCAAACATTTTGGGTAGCCTTCCACAAGCTTCTTACAATAAGTTGCTGGAATTTTGGCCCATTCTTCCAGACAGAACTGGTCTAACTGAGTAAGGTTTGTAGGCCTCCTTGCTCACACACGCTTTTTCAGTTCTGCCCACAAATTTTCTATCAGATTGAGGTCAGGGCTTTGTGATGGCCACTCCAATACCTTGACTTTGTTGTCCTTAAGCCATTTTGCCACAACTTTGGAGGTATGCTTAGGGTCATTGTTCATTTGGAAGACCCATTTGCGACTGAGCTTTAACTTCATGACTGATGTCTTGAGATTTTGCTTCAATATATCCACATAATTTTCCTTCCTCATGATGCCATCATTTTTGTGAAGTGCCCCAGTCCCTCCTCCAGCAAAGCACCCCCACAACATGATGCTGCCACCCCCATGCTTCACGGTTGGGATGGTGTTCTTCGGCTTGCAAGCCTCACCCTTTTTCCTCCAAACATAACAATGGTCGTTATGGCCAAAAAATTCAAGTTTTGTTTCATCAGACCAGATGAAATTTCTTCAGAAAGTAAGATATTTGTCCCCATGTGCACTTGCAAACTGTACTCTGGCTTTATTATGGTGGATTTTGAGCATTGGTTTCTTCCTTGCTGAGCAGCCAATCAGGTTATGTCGATATAGGCCTCGTTTTTCTGTGGATATAGATACTTGTCTACCTATTTCCTCCAGCATCTTCACAAGGTCCTTTGCTGTTGTTCTGGGATTGATTTGCACTTTTCGCACCAAACTACGTTCATCTCTAAAAGACAGAATATGTCTCCTTCCTGATCGGTATGATGGCTGCGTGGTCCCATGGTGTTTGTACTTGCGTACTATTGTTTGTACAGATGAACATGGTACCTTCAGGCATTTGGAAATTTCTCCCAAGGATGAACCAGAATTGTGGAGGTCCAACATTTTTTTGGCCTGATTTCTATTGATTTTCCCATGAAGAGGCACTGAGTTTGAAGGTTGGCCTTAAAATACATCCACAGGTACACCTCCAATTGACTCCAATTTGCCAATTAGCTAATTGGCTAATTGCCCTTGACGTCATTTTCTGGAATTTTCAAAGCTGTTTAAAGGCACAGTTAACTTAGTGAATGTAAACTTCTGACCTGCTGGAATTGTGATATAGTCAATTAAAAGTGAAACAATCTGTCTGTAAACAATTGTTGGAAAAATTACTCATGTCATGCACAAAGTAGATGTCCTAAACGACTTGCCAAAACTATAGTTTGTTAATAAGAAATCTGTGTAGTGGTTAAAAATGAGTTTTAATGACTTCAACCTAAGTGTATGTAAATTTCTGACTTCAACTGTATGTATTTACTCAAGCACTTATTTAGTCGAAATAGACGGAAAACTTTTGCATTTTCATTAGTATAACCAAATGGCAAAAGTACTTGCTGTAGTTTACTTCGATGTTGCTTCTTCGTCAAATAGCAATGTCAAGTCAATCACTGAAACGATAGCGCCACCTTGAGGAGAAAATTGCATGCATCATATGTATGTGCACTGAAAAAAAACAGAAATATGCAGGTTGTCCGATTTACTGAATCATATTATTTGTGATCTTTAGCATTTATATTTTATATTAGATCTTCGTATTCCATGTCTTCTGAAGGCATATGATAGATTTTGGTTAGAAACAACCCGAAATGCAAGGAATTTTTCAATGAAAATCTTCTGTTGCGTGTTCACGAGTGCTATGAGAGAAGCTTTGCGTGTACATTCCAGAACTTGATTTGTTTGCAATTAAATTAACTTTTTC
Organism: Myxocyprinus asiaticus; assembly: GCF_019703515.2. Taxonomy (NCBI): domain Eukaryota; kingdom Metazoa; phylum Chordata; class Actinopteri; order Cypriniformes; family Catostomidae; genus Myxocyprinus; species Myxocyprinus asiaticus. Next base: position 13,298,853 of record NC_059355.1, on the reverse strand, counting down.
TATGATATGATCCCTTTAAGACTCTCTGAACTGACACTAGGTTTTGTGTGTGTGCAGGAGACATGCAGCCCACCTGGAGGAAGGAGATACAGGCACTCTTCACCCTGTTTACCAGACCACATACCTGCCCTGGGTCACCTTCATGAACAAACTGAGTGAGTCATGACAGCTGCTTAGTTCTGTCTCCGTTCCCTCTTGTGTCTTGCCCTCAAGGAATTTAAAATTAGGCATAATTAAGTAATATTACATTTACACAAGAGTGCTGTTCTTTTGAATATCTGCATGGCTGTGATTTGGACTGATGCTGCAGGTAAATCACAGCTGCTTCTATGATTAATGCTTTAATAAAACTGATAAAGTATGTTCATGTCGGAATGACCATAAATACGAGATTTCGACTTGTAAAAAACGCTCACTCATATTCTATGAAAGCTCCGACTTGGACATTGTGACATCATGTAAAAAGAACCAATATGTCAGTGGCCTAAACAGTTAAAGGAACAATAGTTTACAAATATTACTGTATGAAATGCCATTTTATTATAGCCAGTGTTACCCGGAGCGTTTTCTTTGTTCTCAAACATTTTATAAGAACATATAGAGTAAATGAATATAGCGATAAAATGTTTTGATGTCATCAAAAACAAATCCACACATATATCCATTTTGGCGGTATGAGCAATTACAGTAATTCTGACGGGACACAAACGCAGCATTATTATCGATTATTATATGGCTCTCTGGAGAAATCGATTCTGACTGGTCAATTACACTATTCATATTTTTCAATGATGACCACACATTTGGGAATCAGCCAAGATTCTGGGTCCTCCGTGGTCTCTTTCTTCTTACATAGTAACAATTTCAATGCAAATCAATGTTACATATTCTTTATTTGTAATTTGGTGTAATACTAATAAGCAGGATAATGTACAGTGCTTTAAAAATAGCTATTTGCACTTTTGGAATGCTGCTTGTACAACCAGATTAAAGGATCTGAACTAACTGTTATATTCTCTTGTCCTCTTACAGATTGTCCGTCTGTGCAGCATTGTGCAGCTGAAATCAGCCATCATTTCCTGCTGCCCTCCATCCTCACAGAAATTGTTAATCTGGTCAGTTCACTGGCCAATGACACCACAGTCAAAGTGTTTGAAAGAACCAGGTGAGGAAATCACAACACTGCAGTCATCAAACTGTCAAAACTGTCTCTGCCTTTTTGTTTTGGAAATTATCAGACTAGCTGATTCTGTGTTGGTAAATGTTTCTTAGCTGTGTAATGTACTGTGAGATGCTGTAACTGATGATCTGTTTCCTGTGTGTGCTGCAAGCTGTCCTCAGGGAGACATCTTCAGCCCGCTGTCAATCATCCAACACATTAGCCAACCACCTGCCACCACTAGGAGCTTCATTCTGATTGGTCGCAACTTTAGCCAATGGCATTGTAGCTCAGAACAAGGTACCTCTCATGTTTGATCAGCAATTTATCTTCCTATCATATATATTACACACTCTTACAGATTTTAAGGTCTTTCCAAGAAGGCTATGTATGTATATGTATATACAGTACAGTATACTGTATATGTGTCTATGTGTATAAAATGCATTATAAATGATTAACTAATGCCTCATAACACACATTGTAATCAGTTGTATCTTTTTCATAAATAGGCTGATTATAAGTACATTTAAAATACATTATGATACTCAACTATTTTTGCTTACTCTTCTGTAATGTATAAAATTAGGTGTTAAACATAATCTATAATGCGTTATACCTCTTAGTGATATAATAGGTGTGAGTGAGAAACAGTTTAATATTTAATTTTTGCTAGAAATTCTATCCCTGTCCAGGAGGGGGCGATATGCATGAAGAATGTGAATCACCAAAACACAAGAAGAAGAATGTAAAAGTGAAAGTTAAAGTGGAGGTTGACTGAGCAGGGAGGAGAATTTATAGGAAAAAAGGACTTAAATATTGATCTGTTTCTCACGCACACCTATCATATCGCTTCTGAAGATATGTATTTACCCACTGGAGTCGTATGGATTACTTTTATGCTGACTTATGTGATTTTTGGAGCTTCAAAATTTTGGCACCCATTCACTTGCATTTTATGGACCAAAAGAGCTAAGAAATTCTTCTAAAAATCTTCATTTAAGATCAGAAGATGAAAGTAAGTCATACACATCTGGGATGGCATAAGGGTGAGTAAATGATGAGAGAATTTAAATTTTTGGGTGAACTATTCCTTTAAGGTTATAGGTGAGGTTTTAACTGAAGTAAGATTATTACTGAATTCTGCGGTCAACAGTACATCTTGCTGCTAACCATTTTCTCTCTACTGTCCTTAAAAAAAATAAAAGGACAGAGAATTGTTAAAGGTGAAGTGTGTAATTTTTTAATTGTTAAAAATACTTTCTCCTATCGCGGTTTAATGGAATAGTTCACTTTACTCACCCTCGTATCGTTCCAAACACATATTTTTCAGTGGAACCCAAAAGCGAATTTTTTAAATAATTTTCACGCAGCTCTATTCCATACAAAATGTCTGTCAAGCTCCAAAAAAATGTCTAAAAAAGCACCTAAAAGTACCCTATTTTCTAAGATATATGTCTGTTTGTTTTATCACCGAAAGGTTCTGCGACTTACAGACTGAAGCAACTTCTCTAGATAATTTATACATAATTGATGTCATCCAGTCAAACACACTACACACCCAAAAACATACAGTATGATTACATATAAACAATGAACTACATTTAACTTTAACTGTATTTTTCAAACTGACTTTTAAGTGCTGAATTCTACATTTTGCTGCAGTTTCCTTGTGAAATGAACACTAGAGGCACTACAACAATTATGCGTTTTATTCACTGTCACACAAATAACGACTACAGTGGCTGATTATGACTTTATAAACACTTACTTTTTTGCTCTATTACTCACACGGTATGATATCAAAACACATTTTACTCTAACGCATCGTTTGAAAAACTATACATTTTAATGATTGTACAGACCCACCTACATTAACACACTTATTCCAGCGTGATTAGTTTTCGTGGTAGCTCACCTGATAGACTGTAGGTCTTTGAACTCAGAGGAGCGCAGTTCGAGCCCAGCCAAGGATGCTAGAAACTAAAGTGAAAGTAAAACCGAAATGACATAGTTGCTTCAGAATTTTTTTTTGTTTTTCATGTCGATCGGTTAGGTTTAGGCATTGGTTAAGAATAAGGATGTCTGTTTTGTTCATCTCTCATTTATCTTTTAGGACACTATCGGTTAGGTTTAGGCTTAAGTTAGGGTTAGGAAAGTAAGTTTTACTCATTAAAACAACCATCTAAAATTCACCTTACAAACCTCATCTTCTTACAACATCATTTCACTCGCTTTTTTTGCTTTTTCACTCGCTTACTGCCAAACGTGTAATACAGCACTTAATTTTGGTTTGCAAAAATATTACCATGGTCACATAAATTTCATGAGATCAAGCAGAAAACTTCACACATCCCTTCAAAATTTGGCCCCCCCTAGTAAAAGCACTAGTTATGGTAGTGGCAAAGAAATTACTGTACACACTTCACCTTTTAATGCTATTGTTTATTGTCTAAGGGCTTGCTCAGACTGAACGGCGCCTTGCGCTAAAAATGCTAGTGCAACGCATGTAAAAGAACGCAGTTCTCTCGAAACACACATTTAAAAGTTGACAGTCTTGTTTATTACCTGACACAGCGTCAAAATATAATGATTTGCTCCTTTGTAAGACGTGGTGTAACAGTCAAGGATGTCCTTCTAGTGCATGTTTACATAGAACAGCAATGGAAAAAGAGCACAGACGGACACAAAACATGTTCAGCATGAACAGCCCTTAACAGGTTTCTTACAGTTAGATTATAAATTACATTAGTTTTCCTCTCTTTAAATCACTCCACTGCTGCCATATAACTCTGCTGTTCAGCTGATCCTGCTAACATATGTTTTATTCTTTTACATGCATCTGATTTTGCTGAGCCTAAAATTGTTTAGTGAACAATTAGCATTGAGTTGTCTTGCTATTCTGTTTGATTCTTTTACCTGTGTTGTCTCTTGCAAAGCTGTGTGCATAGATGTGTGTAAGTGTGTTTCCCTGCTTGCATGCATGAATGTTTGTGAGTGTGTGTGAATGCGGAATTAACACAGAGTTGTGTCCTCTTGCAAAGCTTTGTGTGCTCATTTCTGTTTGCCCACAGAAGACAGTTCAGATGAGGAGAACAGTCCAGTTCTAAATAGGTGCACATGTAAGTTTGGCCCCGAGCGGCCCTCACTGCTGCATAGTGGACAGCGGACTCCATTACTCCACAAAAACACTTAAACAGCACAGATGTATACAGTACATGCGTGAATTTGAAATAATTTTTATACCTGCATGTGCAATTTCATTCAAACTTATTGATTTTCATCACTTTTTCAAATTCCACCTTGTGTACAGGTGATGACTGAATGTGGCTAAAAAAATATTTGACAGATTTAAAACATGCTCATGCTGAAGTGTTTAATTTCTGCATCACCAAACATAATTGCAGAAATAAGGACTTTTCAAATGTTTTCAAACAGGTTCGGTAACACTTTACAATACAGTTGAATTTGATAACATACTGTAAGTTAACTACATAAGTTAACATGAACTAACATAGAATATTACTTTTACAGCACTTATTATTCTTGGTTAAAGTTGATTTCTACATATACTAATGCATTTTTAACATTAAAAGTTGTACATGTTAACTTTAATTAATATAAACTAACATGAACAAACAATGAACAGTTGTATTTTTATAAACTAGAGAAGTAAAGATTGTCAGGACAAACTTTAAGTTGGCTTGAAAAAGCCTAGTCTGAAAGCTTATTGATAGATAGAATGCTTAGCTAGGCATTGCTAACATGTTTTAGAATGTTGCTAATATGTTTGAACACTTAGCTAGACATTGCTAGCATGCTTTAGCATGTTGCTAGAATGTTGCTTTGCTAGGCTTTTGCATTTGGTTGCTAGGCAGTTACCAGGGTGATACTCAAAAGGTTCCTTGCTACCCTGAGTCAAATGACCCATCCTAGAATTCTCTATGATGTTCTGGTGCTGAGATATGTGTTTTGCTACTCGGTTGCTAGAGTGACCCCATCTGGTTGCTAGGCAGTTGCTAGGGTGATACTAACAAGGCTCCTTGCTAGCCTGAGTCAATTGAACGAAACCGGATGTATCTACAATGTTCTGGTACAGAGATATTTGATTTGTTACTTGGTTGCTAGGGTAACACCATCTGGTTGCTAGGCAGTTACCAAGGTGATACTCAAAAGGCTCCTTGCTACCCTGAGTCAAATGAACGAAACCGGAAGTCTCTACGATGTAATGGTGCAGAGACTTGATTTGTTACTTGGTTGCTAGGGTAACCCCATCTGGTTGCTGTGCAGCTACCAAGGTGCTGCTCAAAAGGCTCCTTGCTACCCTGAGTCAAATGAACGAAACTGAAAGTCTCTACAATGTTGTGGTGCAGAGATATGTGATTTGATACTTGGTTGCTTGGGTAACCCCATCTGGTTGCAAGGCAGTTACCAAGGTGATACTCAAAAGGCTCCTTGCTACCCTGAGTCAAATGAACGAAACCAGAAGTCTCTATGATGTTATGGTGCAGAGACTTGATTTGTTACTTGGTTGCTTGGGTAACCCCATCTGGTTGCTGTGCAGCTACCAAGGTGCTGCTCAAAAGGCTCCTTGCTACCCTGAGTCAAATGAACGAAACTGGAAGTCTCTACAATGTTCTGGTGCAGAGATATGTGATTTGATACTTGGTTGCTTGGGTAACCCCATCTGGTTGCAAGGCGGTTACCAAGGTTATACTCAAAAGGCTCCTTGCTACACTGAGTCAAATGAATGAAACCGGAATTCTCTACGATGTTCTGGTACAGAGATATGTGATTTGTTACTTGGTTGCTTGGGTAACCCCATCTGGTTGCTAGGCGGTTACCAAGGTGATACTCTAACGGCTCCTTGCTACCCTGAGTCAAATGAACGAAACCGGAAGACTCTATGATGTTCTGGTGCAGAGACATGTGATTTGTTACTTAGTTGCTTGGGTAACCTCATCTGGTTACTAGGCAGTTACCAAGGTGATACTCAAAAGGCTCCTTGCTACACTGAGTCAAATTAATGAAACCGGAAGTCTCTATGATGTTCTGGTGTGGAGATATGTGATTTGTTACTTGGTTGCTAGGGTAACTACATCTGGTTGCTAGGCAGTTACCAAGGTGATACTCAAAAGGCTCCTTGCTACCCTGAGTCAAATGAACAAAACTGGAAGTTTCTACGATGTTGTAGTGCAGAGATATGTGATTTGTTACTTGGTTGCTAGGGTAACCCCATCTGGTTTCTAGGCAGTTACCAAGGTGATACTCAAAAGGCTCTTTGCTACCCTGAGTCAAATGACCCAACCCGGAAGTCTCTACGATGTTCTGCTGCAGAGATATGTGATTTGCTACTTGGTTGCTAAGGTAAGTCCATCTGGTTGTTAAGCAGTTTTAGGGTGACACTAAAAATGCTGCTTGCTGGACTGAGTGTAATGAGTCAAACCTGAAGAGTCTATGACATTCTGATCAGGAGATATCATCTAAGCCATTTTGAATGGAAGTCAAAGGGTTTTGGTTGTTAGGGTGCACTAAATGGTTGCTAGCGTGTGGCTAAGTATTTTACAGCATGATATTTAAAGGTTCCTTGTCAGATAAGCCAAAGTTGAAGTCTCTACAATGTTCTGGTGCAGAGATATATGTTTTGCTACTTGGTTGTTAGGGTAAGTCCATCTGGTTGCTAGGCAGTTTCAAGGGTGACACTAAAAATGCTGCTTGCTGGACTGAGTGTAATGAGTGAAACCTGAAGACTCTATGACATTCTGATCAGGAGATATCATCTAAGCCATTTTGAATGGAAGTCAATGGGTTTTGGTTGTTAGGGTGCACTAAATGGTTACTAGGGTCTGGCTAAGTATTTTACACCATGATATTTAAAGGCTTCTTGCTGGTCTGAGTAAAATAATCCAAAGTTGAAATCTCTACGATGTTCTGGTGCAGAGATACAATATGTGTTTTGATACTTGGTTGCTAGGGAAAGTACATCTGGTTGCTAGGCAGTTTCCAGGGTGATAACAAAAAAGGCTGCTTGCTGGACTGAGTGTAATGAGTCAAACCTGAAGACTCTATGACATTCTGATCAGGAGATATCCATCTGAGCCATTTTGAATGGCAGTCAATATATTTTGGTTGCTAGGGTGCACTAAATGGTTGCTAGGTTGTATACAGTTGCCTTCGTGGGCACTCACAACCCACAATTCTTTGCTTCAACAGAAATGTCTTAAAAATATAACGCCAATTTGCCCGTAAATATGATGTTCAGACGCAAGTACTGTTAATTCCCAAGTTGGAGTACCTCAGCAGTTGGGTGCGGAGTATATAATATGTATTATTATATTAATATAAAATTAAAATAAAGTATTAGACTAAAATTACACCTGTAAAATCTACTTTCTTTTCTCTTTACATCTTTATAACTCTCTTAAAATGTACCTCATTCATTCCCTTCTAAAGGGACTTTGTTACCTTCTCACTTGAAGCGCTTGTTAAAGAGTGGCGTGCTGTCATAGCAACCATGTTACATTCCGTTTCCATTTGTCCTACGAAGGCCGTCTCGTTTAAATGAGATTTGTTTAAAGGAGGATGCTCGGTATACTGCAGCCTTCAAAGGACGCATCCTACCTAGCACGCAGCCTTCGAAACGAGACACAGCCAATAAGCCTAAGTAGTAGATCAGTAGGTTGGCTTTTTCAAATCAACCTAATAATAATAATAAGTTTAAATAGTAGATCAGTAGCCAACCTAATAAGTTTAAAGTGTATATCAGCAGGTTGGCTTTTTCAAGCCAACCTAATAAGTTTAAAGTGTATATCAGCAGGTTGGCTTTTTCAAGCCAGCCTAATAATAATAATGAGTTTAAATAGTATAACAGTAGGTTGGCTTTTTCAAGCCAACCTAATTATAAGCTTAAATAGTAGATCAGTAGGTTGGCTCCTTCAATCCAACCTAATAATAATAAGCTTAAATAGTAGATCAGTATGTTGGCTCTTTCAAGCCAACCTAATTAACATTATCCACGATTAATAAATCCTGTGAAATTACAATTGAAGTCAGAAGTTTACATACACCTTAGCCAAATACATTTAAATTCAGTTTTTTGCAATTCCTGACATTTAATCGTAGAAAACATTCCCTGTCTTAGGTTAGTTAGGATCACTATTTTAAGAATGTGAAATGTTACGTGATGCCATGGGAGAAGCAGACGTGTGAGCGACTGGCTCTGCGCACTTTGCTAGTTTTTTAATTATTTTCATGTTTAATTCGGTGAGATTTGATACACCCAGTTACATATTTGTTCTTTGAGGTAAACATGGCAAAGAAGTCAAAATCCTCAGACTCTGGAGACATTAAAAGACACTTACGTAATCTAGCTGAAACCTCTGGCGGGCCTGCGGACTGGGGACTCAATTTGGATGGCACGTCAGGAGAAGAAATTCAGCGTCAATTGTCCAGCATCTCGGTGATGCTGACGAAGGTTGTTGCTGACTTGGAGGATCTTGCTGTAATACGTCGATCGATTACGGTGATGAAACAAAATTCTCTGAGTTGGTCACAAGAGTGGCAGAAGTTGAAAGACGGATCGATTATCTGGAGTCATCGGAAAGGGAATTATCTGCTAATCCGCCCGGGTCAAAAACAGATTTGGAATCCATTTTGGAAAAATTGGAAGATCTCGAAAATAGGAATCGAAGGAACAATATACGAATTGTTGGAATTCCTGAGCATAAAGAGGGCAGAGATATGGTGAAATTCTTGACGAGCTCTTCCCGTGTCTGCTCGACATAACAGACCATAAACTGGAAATCGAGCGAGCTCACAGAGTCCTGGCTCGCAGATCTGTTGAGGGAGACAGGCCCAGATCAATTCTGGCCAAATTTCTGAGATCATCCATTAAAGATCTACTGTTACGCGAGGCGAAGAGCAAAGGAAAGCTTTCTTGGAAGAATCACAATATTTTCTTGTTCCCAGACTTTGCAAATTCGATGAGAGAAACATGATCGGTTCAAGGAATGAAAGTAAGAAACTCTTACATCAATGGAAGATCGCTTTTGCACTGATGTTTCCGGATGTCTTTTATAAATTGACGGACGGAGTAAGTCATGGCGTATTATTTTATGCAGCCTCCGAGTGAATTTGACTCGCTCAATACACACTTGACCATTCGAGAAACTGGGGCGCCTGTTCTGTTTTTTTGTTTTTTTGTGCTGGTTCCGCCTAGCGGCTGGAGCTTGTTTTGTTGAATAACACTCCTTCGGGACAGTTGTGGTTGAATCTGTTCGTTCTTTGTGCTTATGTCTCCTGTTGGCTGGAGTTTGTTTTTGTGGAATATTTTTAAGGGACATTAGAATGATTACATCATCTGCCGAACTCATAACAACTGGCTCACTGAACAATTGTCTGTCTGTCTGAGGAAACTGAACGGCTTTATATCAGCTGGAATTTGTTTTGTGGAGGAACACACCTTTGAGTCAGTTCAGTCTGGGACTCTCGTATGTGTACTTGGACCTTTTGAGTTTAGGGGGATTGACGCCGGTTGGCACTGTCGTGCACACGTTTTTCTTTTTTCTGTTTGTTTGGATCGGGGGGGAGTTTGGGGTTTGATTGTTGCAATAATGTTGAAATGTGGTCTGTATAATCATGTTTTTGACACACGATTTATTTTTTCTATTGTATCAAATGTCAAATGTTAATATGAGGGGATTATCTCTCTCCACATGGAATGTGAATGGATTGGGGCACCCTATAAAAAGAAGGAAGGTTATTTCTTTTCTTAAGCGTAAGAAATGTGATATAGTGTTTATTTAAGAAACGCACCTTTCCCAGCAGAAAGCTGAAAAATTTGGGAAGATATGGGGTGGACATGTTTCCTTTAGTGTGGGCTCAAGTAAGAGCAGGGGGGTCATTACATTGATAAGTAAACATCTACAATTCAAATTTCTCAAACAGATCAAAGATAAATCAGGAAGAGTCAGTATTGTTTTAGCAGAAATTCAGGGGCAAAGTTTGATTTTGGCTAATATTTACGCACATAACACTGATGATCAGGGCTTTTTTATAGATCTTGAAAGGATGTTGCAAGCTGCTGGCACCCCTCATTATATAATATTGGGAGGAGATTTTAATCTATTGATGAATTCAGTCTTTGATCATAGTGAAGCAGAAGTGTGTAAGCCCACTAGAGAAACTGTGACACATCAGAATCAGAATGAGCTTTATTGCCAAGTATGCTTACACATACAAGGAATTTGTCTTGGTGACAGAAGCTTCCAGTACACAACAATACAAAAACAGCAACAAGACTTTTAAAAAATAATTAAAATTGAATAAAAAAATAGATAAATATTGAAAAGAAAAAAGTATATGTAGAATACACAATAGACAATATATAATATATATATATATATATATATATATATATATATATATATATATATACACACACACATATATACGTATATACACACACATATATACATATATATATATATATATATATATATATATATATATATATATATATATATATATATACACATACATACACTACCAGTCAAAAGTTTTGAAACACTTACTCATTCTTTATTATATTTTTTTTTTCTTCACATTTTAGAATAATAGTAAAGTCATCAAAACTATGGAATAACATAAATGGAACTATGGGATTTATGTTGTGACTAAACAAAATCCAAAATAAATCAAAACTGTGTTATATTTTAGCATCTTCAAAGTAGTCACCCTTTGCCTAGAATTTGCAGAAATGTACTCTTGACATTTTCTCAACGAACTTCTTGGTCTCGCAGATATTTAGAGACTTTTGAACCCATCTGGTAGAGACTATACATTTTTTTCATCAGTCCATAACATTTATGCTAGAATAGATTTTTTTATATATATATATATATATATATATATATATATATATATATATATATATATATATATATCTAAGTCCCTCATTTCATCTGTTGTTGACTGCTAAATTGGAAACATCTTAGTCTCAGATCACGCCCTGGTGAGTTTAGAGGTGTTGCCACATACAGAGAAAAATAAATCATATAGTTGGCGCTTTAATGTATCCCTTTTGCAAAATCCTGATTTACAACAAATGTTAAAGACTGAAATCAGTGTTTATATAGAGACCAACTGGTCCTCAGTATCCTCTGTGGGCGTGGCTTGGGAGGCACTTAAGGCGGTTCTTAGGGGTCGGATCATACAGTGTGCCTCATTCATCAAAAAATCCAAAGCACGAGAACTCGTGGAGTTGGAAGGGAATATTAAAAGTGCAGCGGCAGAGCTGAAGCGCAGAAACTCATCTGACGACCTCAGAGAATTGACACGATTGAAATACAGATATAATATTATTTTGTTTTGGTTATTCAGGGCAAGACAGTCATATTTTGAGTCAGGGGACAAAGCAGGGAAGCTTTTGGCTAGATATATAAAGCAGAGAGAGTCTTTTTCTACCATTCCCTCAGTGAAATCTGCTGGTGGTGAAATTTTTACTACGGCCATTGATATTAATAATGCTTTTAAAGAATTCTATCTTGATCTCTATAGCTCCACGTCTTCATCTATTGATGAAGATATTAGAAACTTTGTGGAACCATTAGAACTTCCTAAATTGACGACTGAGCAAAAAAACTCACTTGATTCTGAGATAACCTTGGAGGAGATTGACGAGGTAATTAAGGCCCTGCCTACTGGCAAGTCTCCAGGGCCAGATGGTTTTGCCGCTGAATTTTTCAGATGTTATGCTACAGATTGATTACATAGGCCGATTGACAAAGGTGGGCCTGGCCTACCCAAGATTTTGTTTTTATTATTAAGCGTTTTGGTCTCAGGCATTTGGCTCAATGGTCGCTTCCACCTGAAAGAGCCCCTCCCTGGTTTTCTATAGAACAGGAAGTCCTTGCCCCTATTTCGCCATTGCAAACCATTTCTATCAATCTAACCGGAAAAGTTAAGTTACACCCCGTTATCTTACATTTGCACATGATTTGGACAAGAGTGGCCAGAGTATTCAATTCGGACATTTATTTAAATGTTGCCTTAAGCATATGGCTTAACCCAAAATTGTGTATCAACAAGTCCCCTTTCTGTTGGTCAGAGTGGATTGTGAGGGGGTTTGCTACACTTGGCAACCTGTATGAGAGTGGAGTGTTGAGATCTTTTGAGAATTTGGGTCATCATTTTGGGATTCCCAGTTCTCAGGTATTTACAGCTGCGCCACATGCTCTGTACTGTTTTTGGGAGTAGCACACCCCCCCTAAAATGGCAGATACTTTGGGAGAGGTTTTTACCGCTTTTGGGAAAGTTCACGAGGCATCAGTGTATTACTCCCTGCTGATTCAGAGTCTGGGGGATGGAGCTTTAACTTCTATTCAGAGATTATGGGAGAATGATTTAAATTTAGTATTGGAGGATGGAGTGTGGACTAAGATTCTGAAAAATGTCATGTCTGCATCTAGAGATGCAAGGGTTCGCCTTATGCAATTTAAGATTTTACAAAGATTTTATTGGACCCCCTCTAGATTATATAGGCTTGGTCTTAAAGACACACCCACCTGCTGGCGATGCTAATCAGAAGTTGGAGACACGACCCATGTTTTTGGGGATGTGTTAAAATCCAAGATTTTTGGTTAGAGGTTCAGAATTATTTGTGAGACATTCTGGGCACTCAAATTTAACTTTGCCCCAGACTTTGCATTTTGGGCGATGGGGAAGTTATAAATTCAGGGGACAAATATCTAAAAAATTGGGTTTTGACTGGCGTGATGAGTGGCAGACAAATTATTTTAAGGGGTTGGAAGTCAGACGGAGCGCCACCATTTCCGGAGTGGTGTGCGGAGATGGGAAGGGTGGTGGCTTTTGAGAAGATGATAGATGGAAGGCTGGGGCTGGAGGACTTGTTTTTCAGGAAGTGGGGTAGGTATTTGGTGGTTTTGGAGGACTCTAGGGGAAGGGATGAGGAGAGAGACGTTTAGTTTAATTATGCATGTTTATTATATATTTTATTTTTTATTTATTTTTATTTATTTATATTTAATTTAATTGTATGTGTATGTGTACGTGTATTATTTTATGTGACCACAGGGGTGTTCTTTGGGGTAGGGTGGGGTTGGTGTTTGGGGAGGGATATTAATGAGGGTTAAAAGTAAAATGTTGATTCGGTGTGTATATGTTGTGTTTTTCTCTGTGTTTTTTTTTTTTGTTTTGTTTTTTTGAATCAATAGAAAATGTAAAAAAGAATGTGAAATGTCAGAATAATAGTAGAGAGAGTGATTTATATCAGATTTATTATAAAGGCTTTTCCAAGGACGTGTCAATGTACACCTGCCTCAGACAGACTCTTTAGGACTTCTCACCAGAGGTGTAACGAAGTATAAATACTTTGTTACTGTACTTAAGTACAGTTTTGTTTTGTTTTTTATACTTGAGTATAAATATTTCTTTGGACTTTTACTTTCACTTCACTACATTTTGAAGAGAATATTGATACTTTTACTCCAATTAATTTCTCCAGACACTTTCGTTACTTTTGCGACTGAACACAGCAAACAAAATAGAAGCTGTACATGCAAAGATGCATGCAGATCGGCGATAGTGATGTGTGATTCCTTGAAAGAATTGAAAGAGTAAAATCTTTTAAATTTGATTCCTTTGAACTGAACAAAAAGATTCAAAAAGCGGTCTGAATGATTCGTTTTGCGAATCACGAATCTGATTCAAAATCACAAGCAAAGCACACCAGATTACGTGTTCTGTCTCCACTGGGGAAGACAAGAAACTGCTTATGTAATTAAAAAAAAATTTTTTTCACTAATTTGATATGTTTAGGCATAAACATTATGAAAGCTGTTAAATAATGAAGTTATGTGCGATCAGTCTCCCGCCTTTCCAGGAGACCTGTTCCTACAAGTGTCAATCACATGTGTTCACATTTTACATTTAAACAAGATATGATGTGTATGAATAATTACCAGCGCTCATGAAAATGCCCAACAATATTTATTTTGATATTTGCTCATGAATATGTCCATAATTATTTATTTTTATATTTTTATGAAGATGTGAATGGTCTTTGCCTAAGCAAAACTAGTTTTCTGGTGGTGGCAAAAGTGTTATATTTGCTTTGTAGCATATTTATGCTACAGTATGTGGTAACTTGGGTTTTCTGGATGGTTGCTAGGGCATGCAATGCAGTTGTCATGGTGATCTCTTGTGTGTTTTTGGCACATTGCTACAGTATGTGGTTGCCAGGTTGTTACTATGCTGTTGCTAAGTTGTTTTCTGTGTTTTTTGCACATTGCTCTGTAGTTGACAGGGTGTTCTAGGTGGTTGTCAGGTTGTTGCTATGCTGTTGTTTAACTGTGTTTCAGCACATTGCTATGCAGTTGCCAGGGTGTTCTGTGTGGTTGCTGTGTGGTTGCTTATTGGCCCAAATGAAAAGAGCCCACCCCCACAAGTCTCTGTTCTGGTCACTAATATGACTCAACTCCCTCCTTCAATGTTCCAATTTTTATGGACTGTGGTGTTCATTTACACTCATCCCATAAATATGATAGTTCTGATGTGACTTAAATGCGCCATTAAAAGGATAGTTCATTTAAAAATGAAAATTCTCTTATAATTTTCTTACCCTCATTCGATCCAAGATGTGTATGACTTTCATTTTGTTTCTGCAGAACACAAACAAAAAAAGATTTGCAGAAGAATATCGCTGTTATGTAGGTCAATTCAATGTAAGTGAATGGTGTCCAGAACTTTGAAGCTCCAAAAAACACATAAATGCAATATAAGAGTAATCCATAAGACTCCAGTGATTTCATCAGTGTCTTCTGAATGGATCCAATTGGTTTTGGGTGAGAATAGAACAAAATACAACTCCTTTTTTTACTATAAATCTTGACATTAGCAGTCTCCTTGGTGATCAGGATTTCAAGCTCGATTACACCTCCTATAGCACCATCTAAGGCTCTGCGCATGCGTCAAGCACTATAAAGTGAAATCAGGCTTGAAATCATGATCATGCCTAGAGATTGCAATGGCAAGATATACAGTGAAAATGAGTTACAATTTGGTTTGTTCTCACCCAAAACCAACTGAATTGCTTCAGAGGACATGGATTTAACCACTGTAGTAGTATGGATAACTTTATGCTCCCTTAATGTGCTTTTTGTAGCTTGAAATGTCTGGGCACCATTCTCTTGCATTGAATTGACCTATAGAGCTGAAATATTCTTCTAAAAATCTTTGTATGTGTTCTGCAGATGAAAGAAAGTCATACACATCTGGGATGGCATGAGGGTGAGTAAATGATGAGCACCACCAATCATATAAGTTGCCATGGGTTTAATGAACTGTTCCGTAATTTATGCAATTTACTTGTACTTTTAATACTTAAGTAAATTTAATATCAGTTACTTTATTTAAGTCGTTTTCTCGTGAGCTACTTTAACTTTTACTTGAGTAAATTTCCATGGAGGTAACTTTACTTTTACTCAAGTATGACAAATGGATACTTCATACAACTGCTTCTCACTTTGGTTGCGTCGCATCATAAATAGAATTTTTAGGTTGCTGTGTCAATTTAAATGTAGTTTGAAATTTAGAAAAACAAATATCGAGTTCCCTGCATTCGGAATTGTGCTCTATTCAACTGTGAATGCAAGAGTTTCTCATCTTGTGCTGTAACTAGTGGATTGTTCTCTGTACAGCTGCACGTTGTCTATACAGGTGGAGTTTCCCTTACTTCCCCCTGCTGAAAACAGGTGGTACTTCATGTTTAAACTGCTCACATGGTTGGAAGATTCAATGGCCCAGGGATATCATTATAATAGCTTTAGTTTTTTTGATGCATTGTTTTTTTATATAATTAATCTTACTGATTAAATCGACAGCCCTAATTTTTAAATCAACCTATTAATGGTTTACTTGTAGCTATCTCTGCATATTAAGATGGGATATGAGAAATTATTTTAACATGGAAGAACTCAAACACTTAAGCTTTGAGTAAGTGAAGCATTCTCAAAACCACTTTTCCCCTGTAGAGTGCATATTTTGAAGGTAAACTGAATAGTATTGATTCAAGAGTGCCAATTGTAAATTGCCTTTCCCCTTTTGAATCTTTAAATTTTGCTCTCTGTCTCTTATATCTCCTATTTCATCGTATGTAATTCTCTCACTGTCTTTTCTTAAAGCTCATAAGGGTCTGCAGCGATTTGAGGCTTTGGAGCACAGTGATTGGCTGAGCCCAGGACAGGCCGTGAGGGGCGTGGCTCCACGTCAGCGCTTCCTCTACATACACATGGTTAATAAGAAGGTCAGTTGTGAGCAAAATTTCTAAATCTGTGAATTTGTAGTTTTATGGTTTAGTGTCCTTCGTATTTACTTTAACAGCTGTCCCTCTGTGTTTTTACAGGTGACTATGTACACGTATAACTGGTCAGTGGATCTGGGAAGCTCTCTGAATCAAGGTCTGGTCAGACTGGTACACTGGCACAATGCTCGTGCTCATGTGGTCAACTGCCTCCTGAGTCAAAAGATGGGCCTGTTTCATCATTACTGCTTCTCTGATACACCTGCACACGATGAGCTAAAACAGGTCAGCACACACGTACATAAACACACTGGCTGTGTTCAGAGTTGAAGTCAGAATTTCACACACACTTAGGTGGAAGTCATTAAAACAAATCTTTTAACCACTCCAAAGGTTTAATATTAGCAAACTATAGTTTTGCCAAGTCGTTTAGGACATCTACTTTGTGCATGACATGACTAATTTTTCCACAAAAAAAAAATGTTTGGACAGATTGTTTCACTTTTAATTGACTATATCACAGTTCCAGTGGGTCAGAAGTTTACATACACTAAGTTAACTGTGCCTTTAAGCAGCTTGGAAAATTCCAAAAAAAGAAAATTAGTCAATTAGCTAATTGGAGTCAATTGGAGGTGTTCCTGTGGATGTATTTTAAGGCCTACCATCAAACTCAGTGCCTCTTTGCCTTACATCATGGGAAAATCAAAAGAAATCAGCCAAGACCTCAGAAAAAAATTGTGGACCTCCACATGTCTGGTTCATCCTTGGGAGAAATGTCCAAACACCTGAAGGTACCATGTTCATCTGTACAAAAAATAGTATGCAAATATTAAGACCATGGGACCACGCAACCATCAAACAGCTCAGGAAGGAGACGCATTCTGTCTCCTAGAGATTAATGTAGTTTGGTGCGAAAAGTGCAAATCAATCCCAGAACAAGAGTAAAGGACCTTGTGAAGATGCTGGAGGAAACAGGTAGACAGGTATCTATATCCACAGTAAAACGAGTCCTATATCGACATAACCTGAAAGGCTGCTCAGCAAGGAAGAAGCCACTGCTCCAAAACCACCATAAATAAGCCAGACTATAGTTTGCAAGTGCACATGGGGACAAAGATCTTACTTTTTGGATAAATGTCCTCTGGTCTGATGAAACAAATATGGAACTGTTTGGCCATAATGACCATTGTTATGTTTGGAGGAAAATGGGTGAGGCTTGCAAGCCAAAGAACACCATCCCAACCGTGAAGCATGGGCGTGGCAGCATCATGTTGTGGGGGTGCTTTGCTGCAGGAGGGACTGGGGCACTTCATGAAATAGATGGCATCATGAGGAAGGGAAATTATGTGTATATACTGAAGCAAAGACATCAGCCAGGAAGTTAAAGCTCGGTCGCAAATGGGTCTTCCAAATGGACAGTGACCCCAAGCACACCTCCAAAGTTGTGGCAAAATGGCTTAAGGACAACAAAGTCAAGGTATTGGAGTGGCCATCACAAAGCCTTGACCTCAATCCAATAGAAACTTTGTGGACAGAACTGAAAAAGCATGTGCAAGCAAGGAGGCCTACAAACCTGACTCAGTTACACCAGTTCTGTCTGGGGGAATGGGCCAAAATTCTAGCAACTTAGGCTACCCAAAATGTTTGTCCCAAGTTAAACAGTTTAAAGGCAATGCTACCAAATACTAAAAAAGTGTATGTAAACTTCTGACCCACTGAGAATGTGATGAAAGAAATGAAAGCTGAAAAAAATAATTCTCTACTATTATTCTGACATTTCAAATTTTTTAAATATAGTAGTGATCCTAACTGACCTAAGACAGGGAATGTTTTCTATGATTAAATGTCAGGAATTGTGAAAAACTGACTTTAAATGTATTTGGCTAAGGTGTATGTAAACTTCTGACTTCAACTGTACACACTATGTTTAGAATGGAATTCAAGCATACTATTTAGTGCACACTTTGTAATAAATGTTCTGCCTACTATTTTTGGATATAAAACAGTATGCACTTTGCAGTGTGACCCAGTATGTTTTCAGATAACTTCAGATGTGGTGTCCAGTTGTCTCATAAATAAAAATGTTTATTGATTAATTAATTAAATAATTGATTTGTTTATTTATTGAGTTATTTTAAAAGCTGTTTGTTTGGCTATTAGCCAAAACATGCTTATTTTGCACTTTTAAGTTTGAACTTTTTAATAGGTCTGGCAATCGATTAGAATTCTTAATTGAATTAATTACATGATATGGTGATATTAATTAATTGAATTAATTGCGATTAATCACATATAATATATATATATATATATATATTATAATTAAAATAATATTTCAGATAATTAAAATTAATTACATTATTGTGGTAGAAGATTAAAGCATTGATAAGACAATACAAAAAGTGGCATTAGCAATCAATTTTGCAATTGAATTTGTCAATCTGTCCGAGATAGATTAATTATAAGGGCTTTTCTAGGTACACATCAAGGTACACCTGCGTCAGACAGACGCTTTTTTGGTTGCATCACATCATAAGCAGCGTTTTAGGTCACTGTGTTAAGATAAACATAGTTTGAAACTTAGAAAAACACTCAAGATACCTGCATTCAGAATTGCACTCCGTCCAGCTATGCTTGAATGCAAGCAAGGATGACTGTGGTTTGTTCTCTGCACAGCTGTGCGTTGTCTATGCAGCTGGAGTTTCGCTTACTGTCCCCTGCTGAAAACAGCTGGTGCTGCAAGCTTGAATTGCCCTGATGGAAGGAATATTCCATACTACAGTCCGGGGACATGATTAATTGCGTTAATTTGTTTTAACATGTTATATTTATATAATTAATCACACTGAATTAATGCGGTTAATCATCAGCCCTATTTTTGTCAGTCAGATAAAATGAGTCAAAAAAGTTATGTTAAAAATTATGCATTTGTTTTGTCACCCTAAAATTGGAAGATCAGATCGAATTCTGTGCATTGTAAATAATCACATACTGTGAACTGTATACATACTACATGCTTTCTTCCCTTCCGAACATACCAGCTGTCTATGGATTCCTGGAAATTGGTTGCATTGATCTTTTAGGCCAGTGTGCTTGTTTGTGACGGAGTGCAACAACTACTTCTAGCGAGAATCCTCCCAAGTCTGTTTAAGCAGAACTTCAGTGTATCACACTAAGTGATGGACAGCTGTCACAGCCGCAGGGTACAGCACTAATCACTCCAGCACACCTGCTGTACAAAACATCTCCAAACAATCCAGATCACTGCTCCTGATGTCTCCTCCTGCCTGGAGTCGTGCTCATTTTAACAGGTGTTTAAAGTATAATCGAATCACGCTGTGTTTGACTCATTTGCAGTTAATGCACCAGAACATTTTTGCTCCTTCTGTCAGTATAAAGATGAAACCATGTGTCCCAGTGTTCAGTTCTATTGATTCAGTTGTCAGCTGTTTGTCAAGATTTCTTTTCCCATGTCAGGATGTATTTTTGGAAAGCAGACAGTTGAGCTTTTGTGTTGAAGAACTTAACCTCTTATAATATACTAACATGGGGGTGTCTTTTTTTTAAAGAGGTCATATCATGGAAAACAGGATTATTCCTAAAAGATTATGGGTAACACTTTCTATGACGCCCATATTTTAATGAATTTTAATGCATTATAATGCATTTGTAATGTCTCATAATGCACCTTATAATGTGTTATATCTTCTAATATATAATTGTAACAACAATTGTAATACAATGAAATACTAAACTATTTGTAGTTACATCTTAGAGTATAATCAGAGTTCCCATGTGCCCTGGAAAATTTTGCAATGCAGTTTTCCAGTCATGGCAAAGTCATGGAAAATGAGAAAAAATACCTATATGTCCTGGAAAATAATTATTTGTCCTGGAAAATATTTCAGTATAAAAAACTCTGTGTCACTTTCAAGGTTTTTGTTACATGTACAAAAATATGGTAATGATCAGGACTCAGGATTGGTGTCAAATACACAAATTAATATTGTTTTGTCACTGTCAGAGTCTTCACATTTTGAAACAACTAAAAAAGTTTTTTAATGAAAATTAATGTTTAAATGCACAATGAATTACATTAATTGCGATATGTCCTTGTGCGATTATTAAACCGCAAAAGGCTCCGATTTAATTTGGTAATTATATAATTTTCATTTTCTGAATACTTCAAAGTGAATGTGTGAAACAGCCGCTCATACACTGAAAGCACCTCATCATGATCATCACACACACATACACTGTGTGTAGCTCTTTGGGGATTAATAATTACACTGGGCCATGTAGCGAACTGCTTATCTGGAGGTGAGATACTACTGTCAAAAACACACAGAAATGCCAAAATAAAAGCTCAATTTAAATGTACACGTGAAAAGAGGAAAAGACAACAACATATTACAAATGTATAGTAATGTAATATTTACTGTAATTATTATCTCCAGTGTTTCGGATTGTGCTGTGAGGATTTTATAAAAAAAAAAAAAAAAAAAAAAACAATTGTTGAAAAATTTTATTAATTAAAATAATTCTATTTTCATTTTATTAAAGTTTTAATGAATCCATTTCATTAGATACCATTTTGATTATAAAATTTTATTAAACTCTCAAATATGGAATTCAGAAAAAATAGCCTTCCAATAACCACAATATACATCATGGTGGCTTGTGTGTTTTTGGTTAAAGATTACATCCGTTGGGCATGAAATGTCCTGAAAATTTTCTTGAAAATTGTGCCTTGAATAGAGCTTGGAACCCTGATAATGCATTATAACTTGACCAACATCAAATTTTATCTGTAGAAGTTAATGAACTATACATATTTCTATTATATACACTACCGGTCAAAAGTTTTGAAACACTTATTCTTTATTATAATTTTTTTTTTCTTCACATTTTAGAATAATAGTAAAGTCATCAAAACTATGGAATAACATAAAAGGAACAATGGGAATTATGTTGTGACTAAACAAAATCCAAAATACATCAAAACTGTGTTATATTTTAGCATCTTCAAAGTAGTCACCCTTTGCCTAGAATTTGCAGACATGTACTCTTGACATTTTCTCAACCAACTTCTTGAGGTATCACCCTGGGATGCTTTTTAACAGTATTGAAGGAGTTCCCATCTATGTTGGGCACTTATTGGCTGCTTTTCTTTATTATTTGGTCCAAGTCATCAATTTCAAAAACTTTTTTTTTTAATCAAATTTTTGTTTTATAATGAAATAAATTAATATGGTGGCACAATTATATTTTTGTCTACAAAACTAATTTCAAACATTTAAGCATATGCCTTCAGATCAAAAGATTTTTAAGATCATGAGAAACATTTCAGTCAAGTGTTTCAAAACTTTTGACCGGTAGTGTATATATATTAGGTATGCTTCAATTAAAGTGACAAATGCAATGTCTTCTTTATAATTATATTATAAAATGGTTATAAGATATTACAAGTCAAGCTTGCAAAATCCTAATTCTTATCTTAAATATATTTTCGTTTTTTTGCAAGCTTTATGATATAGTTCATATATTCCACTTAAATTGCACCTTGTTGGGCAAAAATTACATGGGAAATTTCTTAATGTCTCAATTCATTGTATGCTGTATATTTTTATATAATTTCCATTATATAAGATTGACTTGGATGTATTTGAGGTTACAAGTTTATGTTATGGCTATTTATAAGACATTGCTTTTATAACTTTATTAAAAGCATGCCACAACCAGTTATACTAGTAAATGATCACTTCATAAAGCCTTATGATTGTTGATAATATAATGCTTTTGCATGACAGCACTTATGCAATTCCTAATATACCATATATACTGTATGTATATTACATGTGGATAAAATTGGATGATGGTTGTGTAGTAATGCATTATACTCCTTAAGGTATAGCTATGAATGGATTAAATATTATAATGTATTATTGCTGTTGTTACAGTTATTTATGAGAAGTTTTAACATATTATAAGGTAAATTATTAGACATAATGAATGCATTATAATGCATGTATAATGCCTTTACAATTCAATGCAAATATGTGCTTTACAGAAAGCGTTAGAAGATTATGATGTGCACTACTGAGTTGAAAAATTTAGAGTCACTATGAAATTCATAGTTTGGTTCACTAACATAGCAATTGATTGATTAAAATATATTTAAAAACATTTGTGAAATGTTTGAAATAACTTTTATAATTCAGCCTTTACCTGTGATGGATTTACCGTGTTACTTATTTCATTCAAATAAATCATTCTAATGTGCTAATTTAGTAACAAAGACACCTTTTTTTATTCCTACAATTGAAAACAGGTGAACTGTGGAAATCAGAATAACATTTCTTTTTTTCCAGTTACTTTAGTACAGCAATGTACTAATTTAAAAAAATAAAATAATAAAGGTTATTTCAAGAGAGTGTCACTACTATCATGTCCATGGATTTATTTTTAAATCAACATCAAAATTTAAGGTTATATATACAGTTGTGCTCAAACGTTTGCATACCCTTGGAGAATTGGTAATATATGTACCATTTTTAAAGAAAACATGAGTGAGCAGGCAAAACACATTTCTTTTATTTCTTATGGGATTCATATTCAACTGTAGGTTATAACAGAATGGCACAATCATAAAACAAAACATGGCAACAAAGAAAAAAAATGAAATGACCCCTGTTCAAAAGTCTTCATACCCGTAGTTCTTAATACTGTGTATTGCCCCCTTTAGCATCAATAACAGCATGCAGTCTTTTGAAATAGTTGTCTATGAGGACCCAAATTCTTGCAGGTGGTATAGCTGCCCATTTGTCTTGGCAAAATGCCTCCAGGTCATGCAAAGTCTTTGGTCGTCTTGCATGAACCACACGTTTGAGATCTCCCCAGAGTGGCTAGATGATATTAAGGTCAGGAGACTGTGATGGCCACTCCAGAACCTTCATCTTTTTCTGCTGTAAGCAATGGAGGGTCAACTTGGCCTTGTGCTTAGGGTCATTGTCGTGCTGGAAAGTCCAAGAGCGCCCCATGCGCAGCTTTCATGCAGAAGAATGCAAATTGTCTGCCAGTATTTTCTGATAACATGCTGCATTCATCTTGCCATCAATTTTCACAAGATTCCCCATGCCTTTAGAGCTCACACACCCCCAAAACATCAGTGAGCCACCACCATGCTTCACAGTGGGGATGGTATTCTTTTCACTATAGGCCTTGTTGACCCCTCTCCAAACATAGCGCTTATGGTTGTGACCATAAAGCTCTATTTTGGTCTCGTCACTCCAAATTACAGTGTGCCAGAAGCTTTGAGGCGTGTCAAACTTTAGAGCACAACTGTATTTCATCACATTCCCAGGGGGTCAGAAGTTTACATACACTTTGTTAGTATTTGGTAGCATTGCCTTTAAATTGTTTAACTTGGGTCAAATGTTTTGGGTAGCCTTCCACAAGTTTCTCACAATAAGTTGCTGGATTATTTTCCCATTCCTCCAGACAGAACTGGTGTAACTGGGTCAGGTTTGTAGGCCTTCTTGCTCGCACACGCTTTTTCAGTTCTGCCCACAAATTTTCTATCGGATTGAGGTCAGGGCTTTGTGATGGCCACTCCAATACCTTGACTTTGTTGTCCTTAAGCCATTTTGCCACAACTTTGGTGGTGTGCTTGGGGTCATGTCCATTTGGAAGACACATGTGCGACCGAGCTTTAACTTCCTGGCTAATGTCTTGAGATGTTATTGCTTCAATATATCCACATAATTTTCCTTCCTTATGATGCCATCTATTTTGTGAAGTGCACCAGTCCCTCCTGCAGCAAAGCACCCCCACAACTTAATGCTGCAATCCCCATGCTTCACGGATGGGATGGTGTTCTTCGGATTGCAAGCCTCACCCATTTCCCTCCAAATATAACGATGGTCATTATAGCCAAACAGTTCCATTTTTGTTTTATCAGACCAGAGGACATTTCTCCAAAAAGTAAGATCTTTGTCCCCATGTGCACTTGGAAACTGTAGTCTGGCTTTTTTATGGCGGTTTTGGAGCAGTGGTTTCTTCTTTGCTGAGCAGCCTTTCAGATTATGTCGATATAGGATGTTTTACTGTGGATATAGACACTTGTCTGCTGGTTGCCTCTAGCATCTTCACAAGGTCCTTTGCTGTTGTTCTGGGATTGATTTGCACTTTTTGCACAAAACTACATTCATCTCTAGGAGACAGAATGTGTCTCCTTCCTGAGTGGTGTGATGGCTGCATTGCCCCATGGTGTTTATACTTGCGTACTTTTGTTTTTACAGCACGTTTTTACAGTTTTGAACATGCTACCTTCAGGCATTTGGAAATTTCTCCCAAGGATGAACCAGACTTATCGAGGTCCTCAATTTTTTCTGAGGTCTTGGCTGATTTATTTTGATTGTCAAACAAAGAGGCACTGAGTTTGAAGGTAGGCCTCAAAATACATCCACCGGTACACCTCCAATTGACTCCAGTTAGCCTATCAGGAGCTAATTGGATAATTGCCATAAAGGCAATGAGAGAGGTCAACGGACAATGGCCAGACTGGTTTGAGCTGACAGAAAGGCTATGGTAACTCGGATAACTCCTATGTACAATTGTAGTGAGCTACAACAGCAGAAGAAAAGTAACAAGCAGTAAAAATCAAAGATGGCACTAGCGTGAATAATATCTATGGACTTAAAATAGGCTTCATTTTCTTTAAACAAGTTGTGTCTTTTTATTTATATATATATATATATATATATATATATATATGACCTGGGCATTTTCTTGAAAAGGTTTTATGAGATTCATGCCTTGTAATATTGACAATTCATTGAAAATGTAAATTCTTGTTAATGTAAGTAATCTTAACAGCTGTAGATTTGTTTTTGTTCCCTTCTTTTTTACTCCATTTTAATATTTGAGATTATAAAGAGATTTCTTAGGGTCACAGATGTGTTTTTAGTGTACATTTCTCCGTGTTATTGAAGCACATATGATTTAGACAGAACATTTCAATTTCCCTGAAAAACTGAAGAACAAAACTCCTTTTCCCTGTCAGTAGTCCTACACTTTTAATCTCTGTTCAGCTAATGAGTGCCAACAGAAGGCCGACCAACACAGCAGAACATTTGCCCTAACTGTCAGTCATCTGTCAAACTCCCAGGGGGCGGAGTTCAGGCTCTAAAGTCCAGCTTATTCACCTGTCGGGCATCTGGGCATCAAGACAGCTCGATTCACCATCATGGTGCATCTGGTCTTGCTTTATTTATTTATTTATTTTTTTAATTTTTTTTTTTTTAGAAAAGCCTGTAACACCCTAGAGGACTAAAACCAGTCTTCCAAACACTAACTCACACAAAAGTTCCCACAAGAAGAGAAAAAAGACTTTAGATGCTCTAAAAGGAGATTTACTAGTTCATATATCCTTGTTTTCCCATATTGGTCTAATTCCTGTTATCATTCCACTCTCCAAGCATGATCACGCCACATAGGAACATGTTAATTCATTAACCATGGTAATGAACCCCCCTGCCTCTTGTAAGAACTCTCTCTGCCTATTCTTAAGAAGTCTGAAGGAGGACAACATCTGAAATGGGAAACTTTGAGTGAGATTTAGAGAGGTTAATGGAGAGAGAGCTTTTAGTCCTGCTGTCTGAAAAAGAGACTTGAATCATTGACATGCAAGAGGTGTGGAGAATATGAAGGCCAGAGCCGATACTCTGAATCTCCCTGCAGTCTTCGTTCATTTTATTAAGACTCACCATGTGCTCATATTAACTTATTTACAAATCAGTATCAATTTAACCATTATATTTCTTCTCATTTTCTTTCTTTCTTTTCTTTCTTTACTGTTCAATACTTTTATATATTTTTGACTCAGTAGCTTTTCTTGCTTTTTCATGCTTTATTTCTTTTAGTTTGTATTTTCATTTGTACTTCATTCTTTTTTCATACTTTGTTTCGTTTATACTTTTTATACAGACATTTTGTACTTTAGTATTTTCGTTTGAACTTTCGTTTTCTTACATGGTCATAATTGTCTTCATTCTTTCTTTCATAGTTTTTCATACTTCGATCTTTATTTTTTGTCATTCAACTTTTCATGCTTTCTTTTGCTTTGCTTTCATTCTGTATTTTCGATTATGCTTTTGTTGGTTTATTCATTCTTTTCATCCTTTGTCATACTTCTCTTTTTCATACGTCGTTCTTTTTTGTGTACTTTTATTTGTATTTTATAATTTTTTTTTACTTTTGTTTGTTTTTCATAACTTTTTGTACTTTATTCTTATTCCTATTTTTCTTTGTTCTATACCTTGGTACTATTCTTTTTTCTTTCAAAAAATTTTCTCTGTTCTTTTCATCTGAATTTTTCTTCATTTGTTTGTATTTTCATTTGTACTTTCATACTTTTTCGTCAATCTTTCTTTGGTACTTCTCAAACTTCTATCTTTTGTTTGTTCTTTCTTTTGATCATTCCTTTTTTTATACTTTTCATACTTTCATTTGTACTTTAAAGGTGCAGTATGTAAGATTCAGAAACCCTTGTTATTAATGACACCTGTGGCCATTAAGTTAACTGCAGCCAGCTACCTTGTGCTCGTGCTCACGCTCATGCACACACTCCATAGGGACGTGAGTGAGCGAGCATCGACCGAAACAATGATGTAACGTACAAAGAGACAACGTGATTCACCAGCATCATGCTGACAGATGAGGTAGCATAATTAAAACTACACAGTTATGATTGTTTTACTACAAACTTTGAGACTGTATATTATATTTGATTCTCCAGTGCTGGAACAGTGCTAAAACAAAGTGTGGATATAGGTCTGACTATGCGAGACTGTAGTTTGAATTAATCACTTTTCTTTGCATGATACATTGACTGCATTCATACGATAGACTATGTCGGCATTAGCTAGATATCTAGTTAGCTTTATCAATAGCTGTTAGCTAAATTTGGTGGATGATGACAGTAGCTGTTTATAAAATAGACTGTATATTATACATATGTTGACACAGTTCAGTATTGATGTGATTCACAACTGTCATTTTGATATATCGATGCGCTACTGTTTTATAATAATAGAATGTATATATTTTCTGTATAACCAAGTTATGTTACACTAATGAATGGAGCTTTTTGCATTATCTTGAACATTGTCTAGCATTCATTTCATGTGTTATTGTAGTTTAGCTAAAATTACACAGATCAATCCTTATGGAACTATATTTCACATGCTTTGCAGTAATGTAAGCTTACCTGTCCAATAAGAAGAACGCCAATTCAGGGTCCGTTTTGATCCCCAAAACCGAACGAAGGTCCCTCCAGGAATCAAATGCCCTACCGATGTTCACTCTAGTTTTCACTCGACCACGATCACGTTCCCGCTTAGCCAGACTGAATTCAGTAGATAAATGTTTTTTTTTTTTCTTGTTTTTTTGGGCTTACTCAGAGTTTGTGCAGGAGTTGGTGTTGTGCTGGGAGACCGACATTTGCTGGATCCCATCTCTAAGATAACGTTACATAGTGTTGCAGTTTGTTGTCGCTGTTGAATAGCGGAAGAGAAGCACTGAGGCATGGCTTTTGGGAGCGCGCATAAACGTCACATCCTTTGGATTTTCCCGGCAAAAGCGACCCGCTCCCTTCCTATGAAAATCAATCTACAGGCTTTAACAGGCAACCTAGGAAGTCCGGGAAGGGCTCATTTTTTAAGTTGTGTTACAAGCCGTTCACACATTGGCAAAAAAAAGGGTGAATTTGTTTGTACTTTTGTTTGTTTATTCATTCTTTTCATACATTGTCATTGTAACACATAAAGGGCGGGCGAGGAGGAGGCGGGAACCGGCTGAACAGTAACGTTTAATGGTAAATTTAAAACCAACATAAACGTACAGCACAGCCGCGTGCATCTCTCTCTCTCGAACCTGCATCTCAGGCCACCACTTATCTTGATCTTCCGCTGATCAGCTGATTCAGCGCCGGCCGTGCTCCATCATGCCACCGGTCTGACTAACTCCCCCTTCCGGCCGTTCTGTCAGCCGGTGGCCCACCCCGCCTCCTGTGAATCTGGGGGAGAGATGAGGGGAGGCGTGGGGAGAGGAAAAGGGCGAGCGGAGACACTGAGAGAGGAGAGAGAGAAGAACTTGCTCGCCAGTGCGCTGTTGCCCGGTCCTCAACCGCTCCTCCATCATCTGGCAGGCGCCAACTCGCTCCTCCCCCGGCGGATGGCAGTGGGTCCTCCGGCTCCTGGCGGACCGAACCGCTCCTCCCCTTCTCGGCAGATGGCCGTAGTTCCTCCGGCTCTCGCCGGCCGGCAGCGACCCCTCCGTCCCCAGGCAGACAGCCGTGGCTGCACCCCTGGCGGGTGGCAACGGTGAGGACTCCGCGACAGCGCATCCCTCCTCCCTCCTGGGTTTCGGCACCACTGTAACACATAAAGGACGGGCAAAGAGGAGGCGGGAACCGGCTGAACAGTAAACAAAGTTAAAACCAACATAAACGTGCAGCGCGGCCACATGCGTCTCTCTCTCTCTCTCTCAAACTGGCATCTCTGGCCGCCCCTTATCTCACTCACCCGCTGATCAACTGATTCAGCACTGGCCGTGCTCCATCATGGCTCGGCCACGCCCTCCTCCTCGTCACAGTCATACTTCTCTTCATTCGTACTTAGTTCTTTTGTTTGTACTTTAATTTGTATTTTTGTTTGTACTTTCATTCGTTCATTGTTATTTCTAACTTTTTTGTTTCATACCTTGGTATTTCTTTTTTTCTTTTTTCATAGTTTTTCATACTATTTCTTTCGTTTGTGTTCTTTCTTTTGTTTGTTATTTTTCAACTTTTCATTCATACTTAATATTTTTATTTCTTTCATTTGTATCTTTCTTTTCTATGTTAACACTTTCATGTTTTTCTCTGTTCTTCTGTTCATACTTGTTCTTTCATTTGTTTGTATGTTCATTAAAACTTTCATTATTTCATACTTTCTCATACTTCATTCTTTCATTGGTACTTCTAAACTTCAATCTTTTGCTTTGTACTTTAATTTGTATTGATTGATTAATTTTGTCTGTGCTTCATTCTTTTTCTTAAAATGTTTAGTTTGTACCTTTGTTTATAATTTCATTCGTATTTTCATTTCTTTTTTCTCTTTCTTTGTCTCTCAATATTTCATACTTTGCTTTTCTTTGTTCTTTATCATAACTTTTCTTTAATACTTTCATGCTTTTTCATACTTCTCTTTCTTTGGTTTGTACTTTTGTTTGTACTTTTGTGCAATTAATTGTTGTTTCATTCTTTTTCTACTCTTCATTTTTTTATTTAATTTAGTTTGTACTGTCAAATGTATTTTTATTTGCTTTTTTACTTTACTTTATTTTCTTTTATACTTTTTTCCCCGATCTTTTCTCTCAGACATTTGTACTTTTGTTCATTCTTTTCTTTCATTTGCATATTTATTTATTTGTTTATTTATTTATTCACAGGAGCCCAACCCCTTCCTCAATTCCACTTCTGAGGCAGATGCTCTGTTGAGGAGTCCGGTTCCTCCGGTTGTGAGTAAGGATCAGGGTCGGTTGGGCAGTTCTGCTCGTAGTCTTCCTCCTCTGGCATTCCCTGGAGAACTCGTGCCCTTTGATGAAGCTCTAAGAGATGTGAACACAGTGAGACCATTAGCCAATCAGGACGGAGCTGATATAGTTGCTTGGCATGGAGCCCAGCTTCTGGAGGTCAAATCAGCCGAGCGCAGAGGTACAAATACATCAGCACTCACACACATATAAAGGAGTTGTTGCCGCTCAGTCAATCAGTAACTGAACAGTCTGTGTTTTTATATAAACCACACCCAAACAAATGATGATTGCAAAGTTTGAATTCATCTTCATACACAGAATGTGATGCTGGTGTGATATTTCTTTATTTTCCAGAGTTGGAGAGACAGATGAAGATTGAGAACCTGTTTGTAACATGGCAGCAGCGTTCTGCTCAGTCCAACATGCCTATCTCTGTAAGTTCAATCTCTTACCTGGTTTAGTTGCCCCAGTCACCCTGTTTCACAGAAATAAATTGAATTTACCAACTTTAACTGCATTTTTGCCACTGAACTTGAAATCATAGACGCTATTACAACATCATCTTATCAAACTCGCAAGTCATGAGACAAGGAAGGATCACAAAACTAGATGCAGTCTTTAGAGAACTTTTAGCCAAATAAAAAGAACATTTAAATAGTTGGGTGTGTGTGCACAGGTAGCAGATCTGGACACACTGAAGCTGTCCTCTCGACTGGCCCATTACTGCGCCACACCACTGCTCTTTGACCCTGTGTTCCGGAAACAGATTCAAGAGGAACAGATTGTCCAGCCACAGTTGAAGGTCTCTCTCTTCCTCTTCCTCCTCCTCCTCTCTGCTCATTTTGACCTGTTTCCTGCTGGAATAACTTGTGTTTGTGTTTCTCTTTTCTCCATCTTGGTTCCAGAAGAGGCATCGCTCCAGCGACTCCACCGTGTCAGGCAGGGATCGCAGCCATAGCACAGATTCCGCAGACATGCTGCCCAGCAGACTGAAGAATGAGCCGTGGCTGCAGGACATCTCCAACACATTCCTGCAGCAGTATGTGCAGTATCTGCAGAGCATGGGCTTCATCCTGGTGCAGGTCCGGCCGCAGTCACCCGCCCGCAGGTTTGTGTACCCCAGAAAGTGCAGTCTTACAGCGCAAAACTTCTAAACTAAACACACGTTTGGATACAAATGCATTGGCATTTGGGGTTTTTGTGTGACTGGAATTCAGGTATCTGTTTTTCGGCAGAAGTCTGGAAGTTTCGTTTTTCAAGAAGTCTGATTCATTTTAGTGAATCAGTTCTGTCAAATGGTTTATTTCATGGAACTGGTAAAAAAATAAAAGATTCACAGATTAATATAAATCACCTCTTATTAGTGTTCACATAACAGGCATTTAAGTTAAGTTAAATAATGCTGTTTATCAATTAGGTTATATAGATCACACATATATATGGGTGTTTCTTCAACTTTGGGCATTTTCATGTCCCAGAGATTTGTTTTATTATTTTTTTAAGCTAACAGATTTCTATAAACTTTTTTCTTTTTGTTATATAGGGTCTCATACTTGGGAACTTTTTACCAGGCCTTCCTCATTTATTTTTGCTACTTTTAAAATGCATTTTATGTACAGATTTGACTGTTTTAGGCCCAGACTTTCAATATTAAAATATGATGATCCATTATAAAAAAAAATAAATAAATAAGTTCATTTATGATCATCTAAACAAAGAGTGAAATAAACACAAACCATTTCAATATTTATTGTGTGAAAATGATTTTTATCAGTTTTCTCAAAAAATACAACTGTCCCACAGTTCCGTCATTTCCACCACACCAAACAATTTTGCCCACTAAAAAAGTTAGTGTACTTGTTAACCAAGTGGACAAAAATGTCAGTGAAGAGCGTGCTTAAGATGAAATACGAGACAAGTGATGTTTGAAGAAAACAAAGAAAAGTCAAGGGAGATATGACTTGTGAGCAGAATATTTTTATTGGCTGTCATTTCCAGTCAAGTTGTAAATTTGTCAAATTATGCAAAAAAAAAAAAAAAAAAAAGAGAAAATATTATTGAATTGTGTGTATTTAGGATACATCAAATGTTATGTACGTATGAAGTAAGCCTTAGCAAGCCTTATTTCAAAAACATTAAAAATATAATTTCCATCAGCGTCATTTCCACCACAGAATGCTATTAAACACAGTATATAATTTGAGATGTGGTGAAAATTATCATGACTAAAAAATGACAAAATCTCCTGTGATGGATACATACACTGTTCGACTTTTTTTTTAGAACAAATAAAAAAACTAAAAACAAACGAGAGAAGTCTAGAAGTTCTAAAAAAAATAAAGTGCCATAAAACCCATATGTAGCATCAGCTTGTGTGTAGTTTATGGTTTGAACAATTTCACAATAAATAATCTCCCTTACCGTTAAATGAAAAATACCAAGGTTACCATACAGTGCATCTGGAAAGTATTCACAGCGCTTCACTTTTTCCACATTTTGTTATGTTACAGCCTTATTCCAAAATGGATTAAATTCATTATTTTCCTCAAACTTCTACAAACAATACACCATAATGACAACATGAAAGAAGTTTGTTTGAAAGCTTTGCAAATTTATTAAAAAATGGAGAAAAAAAAAATCACATGTACATAAGTATTCACAGCCTTTGCTCAATACTTTGCTGAAGCACCTTTGGCACCAATTACAGCCTCAAGTCTTTTTGAGTATGATGCTACAAGCTTGGCACACCTATTTTTGGGTAGTTTCTCCCATTCTACTTTGCAGGACCTCTCAAGCTCCATCAGGTTGGATGGGGAACGTCGGTGCACAGCCATTTTCAGATCTCTCCAGAGATGTTCAATCGGGTTCAAGTCTGGGCTCTGGCTGGGCCACTCAAGGACATTCACAGAGTTGTCCCGGAGCCACTCCTTTGTTATCTTGGCTGTGTGCTTAGGGTCGTTGTCCTGTTGGAAGATGAACCTTCACCCCAGTCTGAGGTCCAGAGCTCTCTAGAGCAGGTTTTCATCAAGGATGTCTCTGTACATTTCCCTCAATCCTGACTAGTCTCCCAGTTCCTGCTGCTGAAAAACATCCCCACAGCATGATGCTGCCACCACCATGCTTCACTGTAGGGATGGTATTGGCCAGGTGATAAGCGGTGCCTGGTTTCCTCCAGACATGATGCTTGCCATTCAGGCCAAAGAGTTCAATCTTTGTTTCTCATGGTCTGAGAGTCCTTCAGGTGCCTTTTGGCAAACTCCAGGCGGGCTGTCATGTGCCTTTTACTGAGGAGTGGCTTCCGTCTGGCCACTCTACCATACAGGCCTGATTGGTGGAGTGCTGCAGAGATGGTTGTTCTTCTGGAAGGTTCTCCTCTCTCCACAGAGAAATGCTGGAGCTCTGTCAGAGTGACCATCGGGTTCTTGGTCACCTCCCTGACTAAGGCCCTTCTCCCCTGATCGCTCAGTTTGGCCGGGTGGCCAGCTCTAGGAAGAGTCCTGGTGGTTCCAAACTTCTTCCATTTACAGATGATGGAGGCCACTGTGCTCATTGGGACCTTCAATGCTGCAGAAATGTTTCTGTACCCTTCCCCAGATCTTTGCCTCGATACAATCCTGTCTCGGAGGTCTACAGACAATTCCTTGGACTTCATGGCTTGGTTTGTGCTTTGACATGCACTGTTAACTGTGGGACCTTATATAGACAGGTGTGTGCCTTTCCAAATCATGTCCAATCAACTGAATTTACCACAGGTGGACTCCAGTCAAAGTGTAGAAACATCTCAAAGATGACCCAGAGAAATGGGAAGCAAAAAATGAAGGGGTCTGAATACTTTATGAATGCACTGTATATGTATATATGTATACATATATACACTATATTGCCAAAAGTATTCGCTCACCCATCTAAATAATTGAATTCAGGTGTTCCAATCACTTCCATGGCCACAGGTGTATAAAATGAAGCACCTGGGCATGCAGACTGCTTCTGTGATTTTTTTCGTTTTTTATTTTTAATAAATTTGCAAAGATTTCAAACAAACTTCTTTCACGTTGTCATTATGGGGTATTGTTTGTAGAATTTTGAGGAAAATAATGAATTTAATCAATTTTGGAATAAGGCTGTAACATAACAAAATGTGGAAAAGTGAAGCGCTGTGAATACTTTCCGGATGCACTGTAGCTTTTGCCAAAACTCCATAGTTACTACAATTATTAGTACGGGATCTCCCAAGTGGACAGCTTTAAATACCACAATTTTATTGGATTACCCGAGAATCATCTTAATACCGACACTGCCAGGCGGGTGTGTGGGCGGAGCTATAAGCGTATAAGTTTACACTTAAATTATAAAAGTCCCTGAATACGTAAGTCACTTATAAAAAGCTTAGAATCTGAACTTTTTACAGAACTTCATTACTTTTGCATTTAGGTTACATAAAATAACAAAATAAAGCCTTGAAAACTTTGAGTAAAAAATGAGCGCCACCTAGAGGTGATGATATATGCATATGAATATAATAGTTTTTCACATAGCACTTTAATAGACAAGTCATATATCAAATAAAAGCTGTTGTTCTAAGGAATGTGACTGTACAGTTTTGTCTGTATTTTGTTGCCCTAACACCACAGTTCAAATGATTATCAAAAGAGTCATGAAGTGAAACTCTGTAAGACAACAAAGACAAACATCTCATATCTGCTCTGATCACTGCTTCTGTAAGCCCCATGTAGCCACAAACTCAGCTCTTACCTTAGGCTGTTTCTTCAAAATTAGCAATTTTTTACTTGTCCGTAAACTTGCTTGGTTAAATAATCCCTTGTTATATCTCAGATGTCCAGAAAAAGCATGATAAACAAATAATCTGCAAAATATGTTAGCAACTATTGATAATGAAATCATATACATGAGCGCAAAGCTGAAGATGAGCTTTCCAATAACCCCTAGACTGAGTTTCTAGTCCACTCAGAAGCCGAGACATTCGGTGAAACAATGGGGAACATGCATGCCATCCAAAATAGACCAGATGTACATGGTGCAAGTGCTCAGCTGCATTAGAGTGCCACCTACATTTCAGATCTGAATTTTGTGATGGAAGGTGATGGATGAAAAAATTATCCCTTGCTGCCATCTTGTGGAATGAAATAAGACTTTTTGCAGGTAGACAGAGCAAACAGAACCAGAATTACAAGCTTACAAAGTTAGGACAACAACAACAAAAATGTTCATCATAAGATTGTAAACAAATAGAGTTTTGTTTATGAATTATTGGCATCTTTTTTTAAATTGGGGGTTTTCTGTAAAATGAGACCCAATTTTTTGCAATTACTCCACTGTGTGTGTGCGACGTAAATGTGGGAGTGAAAAATTGCACATGGCAGCCAAAAAATACATCAGAGATTAAGAGGTTAATTCCAGATGTCAACAAGGCCTCTCTATCTCTCTCTCTCTCTCTTTCTCTATCTCTCTCTCTGCAGTATCGCACGAGCTCGTGCCACCTTGTTGAATTCTTTGTCCACTGAAGGCAGATCTTCATTCTCCTCTTTCTCATATAATAAACAGAAGAGTGAGGACAGCCCAAAGGTACAAACACACCCTGTCCGTCCACATTCAATGACACTCCAGTTTACCATAACTCATACCCACATTTCACTTACATTTCCTCTTTTTTGTATTCAGCAGAGCAGCAGTGGCTCGAGCTCGACATCATATCACCTGCAGAGGGCACTACCAGGGGGCATTGTGCTGATGGAACTGGCTTTTCAAGTAAGATCTGTCTGAGAGTCTAAAGGTCTTCAGTGCAGATCAGGCCACAGAATCAACCTCTTAACACTTTAACAGAGAGCACACACAGCACTTTTCATAAGAATGCTGTCAAGGTCTCCATGGATAAGCAGGACAGAGATGTTTAATGTAGCCTGTCTCCGTCTCGCACTCTATTTATGGCTATAAATATTTAAACACACAGAATCAACAGCAAGGAAACACCACGTCATCGCTGATCTCATCGTCATTCTCGTCTCTAGTAGCATTTTTCAAATTCTGAATGATGCAAGTAATTTTAATCAAATCGGCTATGAGGATTAAGTTAATATTAACTATAACTAAAAATACAATGTATCAAAAACATACACTATATTGCCAAAAGTATTCGCTCATCTGCCTTTAGACGCATATGAATTTAAGTGACATCCCATTCTTAATCCATAGGGTTTAATATGACGTCGGCCCACCCTTTGCAGCTATAACAGCTTCAACTCTTCTGGGAAGGCTTTCCACAAGGTTTAGGAGTGCGTTTATGGGAATTTTTGACCATTCTTCCAGAAGCGCATTTGTGAGGTCAGACACTGATGTTGGACGAGAAGGCCTGGCTCGCAGTCTTCGCTCTAATTCATCCCAAAGGTGCTCTATCGGGTTGAGGTCAGGACTCTGTGCAGGCCAGTCAAGTTCTTCCACACCAAACTCGCTCATCCATGTCTTTATGGACCTTGCTTTGTGCACTGGTGCGCAGTCATGTTGGAACAGGAAGGGGCCATCCCCAAACTGTTCCCATAAAGTTGGGAGCATGGAATTGTCCAAAATCTCTTGGTATGCTGAAGCATTCAGAGTTCCTTTCACTGGAACTAAGGGGCCAAGCCCAGCTCCTGAAAAACAACCCCACACCGTAATCCCCCCTCCACCAAACTTCACAGTTGGCACAATGCAGTCAGACAAGTACCGTTCTCCTGGCAACCACCAAACCCAGACTCATCCATCAGATTGCCAGATGGAAAAGCGTGATTCGTCACTCCAGAGAACGCGTCTCCACTGCTCTAGAGTCCAGTGGCGGCGTGCTTTACACCACTGCATCCGACGCTTTGCATTGCACTTGGTGATGTATGGCTTGGATGCAGCTGCTCGGCCATGGAAACCCATTCCATGAAGCTCTCTACGCACTGTTCTTGAGCTAATCTGAAGGCCACATGAACTTTGGAGGTCTGTAGCGATTGACTCTGCAGAAAGTTGGCGACCTCTGCGCACTATGCGCCTCAGCATCCGCTGACCCCGCTCTGTCATTTTACGTGGCCTACCACTTCATGGCTGAGTTGCTGTCATTCCCAATCACTTCCACTTTGTTATAATACCACTGACAGTTGACTATGGAATATTTAGTAGCGAGGAAATTTCACGACTGGACTTGTTGCGCAGGTGGCATCCTATTACAGTACCACGCTGGAATTCACTGAGCTCCTGAGAGCGGCCCATTCTCTCACAAATGTTTGTAGAAGCAGTCTGCATGCCTAGGTGCTTCATTTTATACACCTGTGGCCATGGAAGTGATTGGAACACCTGAATTCAATTATTTGGATGGGTGAGCGAATACTTTTGGCAATGTAGTGTATATATGTATACATATATACATATACAGTGCATTCATAAAGTATTCAGACCCCTTCATTTTTTGCTTCCCATTTCTCTGGGTCATCTTTGAGATGTTTCTACACTTTGACTGGAGTCCACCTGTGGAAAATTCAGTTGATTGAACATGATTTGGAAAGGCACACACCTGTCTATATAAGGTCTCACAACTGAAAATGCATATCAGAGCAAAAACCAAGCCATGAGGTCAAAGGAACTGCCTGCAGAGCTCAGAGACAGGATTGTGTCAAGGCACAGATCTGGGGAAGGCTACAAAAAATTTCGGCTGCATTGAAGATTCCCAAGAGCACAGTGGCCTCCATAATTCTTAAATGGAAGACGTTTGGAACAACCAGGACTCTTCCTAGAGCTGGCTGCCCGGCCAAACTGAGCAATCGGGGGTGAAGGGCCTTGGTAAGAGAGGTGACCAAGAACACAATGGTCACTCTGTTTGAGCTTCAAAGATCATGTGTGGAGATGGGAGAAACCTGCAGAAGGACAACCATCACTGCAACACTCCATCGATCTGGGCTTTATGGCAGGGTGGCCAGACGGAAGCCTCTCCTCAGTGTAAGACACATGAAAGCCGCTTGTAATTTGCAAAAAAGCACATAAAGTACTCTCAGACTGTGAGAAACAAGTTTCTCTGGTCTGATGAAACGAAGATTGAACTGTTTGGCCATATCTGGAGGAAACCAGGCACCATCCCATGATTAACTGGAGGATACCATCCCAATGGTGAAGCATGGTGGTGGTAGCATCATGCTGTGGGGGTGTTTTTCAGCACCAGGGACTGGGGGACTGGTTGAAGGAAAGCTGAAAGCAGCAAAATACAGAGATCTCCTTAATGAAAACCTGGTCCAGAGCATTCAGGACCTCAGACTGGGCCAAAGGTTCACCTTCCAACAGGACAATGACCCTAAGTACACAGCCAAGACAATGCAAGAGTGGCTTAGGGACAACTCTGTGAATGTCCTTGAGTGGCCCAGACAGAGCCCAGACTTGAACCCAATCAGTATGTCTGGAGAGACCTGAAAATGGCTGTCCACCGATGGTCCCCATCCAGCCTGACAGCGCTTGAGAGGATCTGCAGAGAAGAATGGCAGAAAATCCCCAAATCCAGGTTTGCAAAGCTCGTCGCATCATACCCAAAAAGACTTGAGGTTGTAATCGCTGCAAAAGGTGCTTCAACTGAGTACTGAGTGAAGGGTCTGAATACTTATGTCAATGTGATATTTCAGTTTTTTCTTTTTAATACATTTGCAAAGTTATCAAAAATCTGGGGTATGGCGTGTAGACTTATGTGAAAAAAAATTATTTAAAGCATTTTAGCATAAGGCTGCAACATAACAAAATGTAAAAAAAATTAAGGGGACTGAATATTTTATGAATGCACTGTATACACGTATATGCACACACTGTTTTTGAGAATGCACTGAACAGTTTGTGGGTTATTTAAAGGGATAGTTCACCCAAAAGTCCTTATTCACTATCAATTTTGATATCCGGCCCGATTGAACCATAGTGCAGTGAATCCGGTTGCCAGGTACTCAATCCCCATATCATTTTACATCAATTAGATATTGCATTTTAATTTTCTAGTGTTTACTATGAACCCTTTGGTAACTGCGGTAAAAAAAAAAACCTCAACCCGCTAGTCTATCTTTTTAACTTGCGACTGCATTTTCAAATTTGCCCAACTAGGCGTAAAAAAAAAAAAAAAAATGTGAACCTGTCAACACTGTGCCTGGTTGGTGTACAGCGCT
The DNA here is from genome assembly GCF_019703515.2 of Myxocyprinus asiaticus. Taxonomy (NCBI): domain Eukaryota; kingdom Metazoa; phylum Chordata; class Actinopteri; order Cypriniformes; family Catostomidae; genus Myxocyprinus; species Myxocyprinus asiaticus. Next base: position 13,259,633 of record NC_059355.1, on the reverse strand, counting down.
CTGCTCATGCCTCAAGCATGAGAAAGTGTGTGAATGAGCTTCTCTCATGAACATTTCCAAAATTCTCGGGATATCAATATTTATAGTCAATAAGCACTCAAATGTTGGTCTGTTTCAAAGACATGGATTAAACTACTTGAGTTGTACAGATTACTTTTATGCTGCTTTTATGTCCTTTTTGGAGCTTAAAAGCTTTGGACCCCATGGACTTTTAAAAAAATGTATGTAACAATGTAACAAAAAGACTAGGAACATGTGTTAAGAAAGTAAACGGGTAAATTTAGATTTCATGTTTACATATTTCTCTCTCTCTCTGTGTGTGTGTGTCTGTGTCTGTGTCTCTTTTGCAGGGCTGTTATTTCTGTGTGAAGCAGTTTGCATTAGAATGCTCAAGAATTCCCATGGGTCAAACGGTCAATTCACAGGTAACTGCATCTTTGCGGGGAAAAAAAATAAACAAACAAAACAGTGTACATGTTGAAGGAAGAGTGGTTGAAAGTATATATGTATTTCTGTGTGCTTGCTATATGTGCCTGCCTGTAATCTCTGTGGACAGACTCATGAAGGAATTATTTAATGTGGCATCTTAAAGGAATAGTTCCCCCAAAAGTGAAAATTCTGTCATCATTTATTCACCCATGTCGTTGCGGACCTGTACAGCTTTACTTCTGTAAAACACAAAGGAGAAATTTTGTAGATTGTTCACGTTGCTTTTTTTTTTTTTTTTTTACATACAATGATAGCATAGTGACCATTGGCTGTCAAGCTCCAAAAAGAACAAAAAATACCATAAAAACATCATAAAAATACTCCATATGAACCGACCGTAGCTCTCAAATCTCATTTGTACTTCCGTATACTCATAAAAATGACTGTTCACAAGTGTGAAAACCAATAGCGTTTGGTGTCATTTGATGTCAAAACAGTCTAAATGAAATGTACAGTGCTGTGAAAAAGTATTTACCTGATTTCTTCTGTTTTTGTGTATATCTCATACTAAATTGTTTCAAAAATTCAAACAAAATCAACAGAAAAAAGGCAATCTGAGTAATCAGAAAATACAGTTTTTAAATGATAATGTTATTTATTGAAGCAAAATAAAAAGTATTTGCCCCTTTGTTACTAAATCCTCAAATCTATGAAACTGCATTCATAATGGGGTTCAGCTGGACTAGACACACCCAGGCCTGATTACTGCCAGCCCTGTTCAATCAAATCAACACATAAATAGAACTTTTTCAGCAGCATGAAGTTGGCTAAAAGGTCTCACCCAGTAGCACACTATGCCAAGAAATGATGAGGGAAAAGGTGATTAAAAACATCAGTCTGGGAAGGTTTACAAAGCTATTTCAAAGGTGCTGGGACTCCAAATAACCCCAGTGAGAGCCATTATCTCTAAATGGAGAAAACTTGGTCCAGTAGTTTACCTTTCCAGAAGTGGATGACCGTCCAAAATTCCTCCAAGAACACAGCAACGACTCATCAGAATCAGAATCAGCTTTATTGCCAAGTATGCTTACACATACAAGGAATTTGTCTTGGTGACAGGAGCTTTCAGTGTACAACAATACAAAACAATACAAAAACAGCAGCAAGACATAGATAATAATAAAAAATAAAAAATAGTTATACACATACGTACATACACACACAGACACACACATACATACATACACACATACACATACATAGTGCAATCTAATACAAATCTGTTATGTACAGTGCAAATGTTTTTTTTTTTTGTTTTTGTTTTTTCAGATGATTGAAATGGCAGAAGAGGTTGGATGTGTTGGATAAATATAAAAAAAAGACTAAACTGTGTATTGCACATAGTTATTGCTCAATGGGGCAATTTAACTGTTCATGAGATGGATAGCCTGAGGGAAAAAACTGTTCCTGTGCCTGACGGTTCTGGTGCTCAGAGCTCTGAAGCGTCGGCCAGAAGGCAACAGTTCAAAAAGGTAGTGGGCAGGGTGAGTGGGGTCCAGAGTGATTTTTCCAGCCTTTTTCCTCACTCTAGAAGTGAATAGTTCTTGAAGGGGGGGCAGGGGGCAACCAATAATCCTCTCAGCAGTCAGAATTGTCCTTTGTAGTCTTCTGATGTCTGATTTCGTAGCTGAACCAAACCAGACAGTTATTGAAGTGCAGAGGACAGACTCGATGACCGCTGAGTAGAACTGTATCAGCAGCACCTGTGGCAGGTTGAACTTCCTCCATTGGCGAAGGAAGTACAAACTCTGCTGGGCTTTTTTCCACAATGGAGTCAATGTGTGTCTCCCACTTCAGGTCCTGTGAGATGGTATTGCCCAGGAACCTGAATGACTCCACTGCTGCCATAGTGCTGTTTAGAATGGTGAGGGGGGTCAGTGTTGGGGTGTTCCTCCTAAAGTCCACAATAATCTCCACCGTTTTGAGCGTATTTAGCTCAAGGTTGTTTTGACTGCACCAGACAGCCAGCTGTTCAACCTTCCTTCTGAATGCAGACTCATTGTCATCTCGGATGAGGCCGATGACAATGGTGTCATCTGCAAACTTCAGGAGCTTGACAGAGGGGTCCTTGGCATTGGTGTAGAGGGAGAAGAGTAGTGGGGAGAGCACACATCCCTGGGGGGCACCAGTGCTGATTTTACAGGTGCTGGAAGTGAGTTTCCCATCTCACAAGCTTCTGCCTGTTCGTCAGAAAGCTGGTAATCCACTGACAGATAGACATGGGAACAGAGAGTTGGTGTAATTTATTCTGGAGTATAGCTGGGATGATGGTGTTGAAAGCCGAACTGAAGTCCACAAAAAGGATCCTTGCATATGTCCCTGGTCTGTCCAGATGTTGCAGGATATGATGCAATCCCATGTTGACTGCATCATCCACAGATCATCAACTGCATCATCCAGGAAGTCACAAAAAAGCCAAGGAACTGCAGGCCCCTTTCACATAAGTAAAGGTCACGGTTCATGACTCCATTATCAGAAAAGCACTGGACAAAAATGGAATCCATGGAAGAGTTGCGAGGTGAAAACCACTGCTAACCCAGAAGAACATTAAGGCTCATCTGAATTTTGCCAAAACACACCTTGATGATCCTCAAAGCTTTTGGGAGAATGTTCTGTGGACTGATGAGTCAAAATTGGAACTGTTTGAAAGACAGGGGTCCCGTTACATCTGAAGTAAATCAAACACAGAATCAAATGCATGGTGGTGGCGGCTTGCAATAATTGAGGGAAACATGAATTCTGCTCTCTACCAGAAAATTTGAAAGAAGAACATCCGGTCATCAGTCCGTGAGTTGAAGCTCAAGTGCAACTGTATTATGCAGCAAGACAATGATCCAAAGCATAGGAGTAAGTCCACCTCTGATTGACTCAAAAGAAGCAAAATTAAAGTTTTGGAGTGGTCTAGACAAAGTCCTGACTTGAACCCGATTGAAATGCTGTAGCAGCAGTAAACGGGCAGTTCATGCTCGAAAACCCTCCAATTGGTTGAACTAAAGCAGTTCTGCAAAGAAGAGAGGGCCAAAATTCCAACACAGCGTTGTGAAAGACTGATCTCCAGTTATTGGAAGCGTTTGGCTGCAATTGTTGCTGCTAAAAGTGGCACAACCAGCTATTAAGTTTAAGGGGGCAGTTTGATTTTCACATGGGTGATTTAGGTGTTGTCTAACTTTTTTTGCTTCAATAAAATATATATATATATATATATTTGAAAACTGCATTTTGTGTTTACTCTGGTTGCCTTTGTTTTATGTTATATCTCGTTTGAAGATCTAAAACAATTTAGTATGAAAAATACACAAAAACAGAAGAAATCAGGAAGGGGGCAAATATTTTTTAACATCACTGTATATGTGATAGGGAATGATTATTATATGACTTAGATTTTGGTTTGAACCTGAATCATATAACCTCAGAAGTTGTTGAAATAACTTTTAGAATAATTTGAGATCGACTGATATTGAGTTTTAATGACTACTACGATAAAGATTATTTTTGTGTTTAAGTGTCCGATAACCGATATGCATATCTGATTTTTAATTCTTGTTTAATTTCTGCTTTAAGCCACATTAACAACTTAATAATTTATCACTAACTTCTGGTGAACTGCTTTACAGAAGTAATGTGGTGCAGTCTAGAAAATACATTTGAGTAGTTTTATTTTTTTGTGTCCAACTTTATCGGTAAACCCGTTATTAAAGAACCGATAACCGATTAAGTAGAAAAGTTTAAATATCGGTTTAAAATACTGGTCAAACCGATTATCGGTCTGTCACTAACTTTAATAGTGCTTTAATGACCATTTTAGAATTTAACTGTATAAATTAACATCCACTTTCGTTGTATGGAATAAAGCAATATGAATGTTCTGCATAGCATCTCCTTTTCTATTCCACGGTGAAAAAAGTCATACGGTTTTGGTACAACATGAGACAAGATTTTTAATGTTTGGTGAACTATTCCTTTAACATCAGCAAGAACCAACAGTTACCTTTCTTATTTAGCAAGATTCAACGGTTGAAACTCTCTCTCTCTCACTCTCTCTCTCTCTGATGACATATTTAATGTGCAGTTGGTCCAGGATGGCTCTAAATGAGGAGTAATTAAGTGTAAACATTTGTAAATCTCCAGATGTTCCTCAGCAGGAGGGCTGTATTTCCTCTTGCATCATCAGAAGCCCATAAGGTGTCTCCCGATCACAGCTGCTCATATAGGGCAATTAAGTCATTAGTAGGGCTGCCCCCGACCAAAGATTTTCCTAGTCGACTAGTAGGCGTTAGTTTAAGCCATTAGTCAACTAGTTGTTGCACGTTTATGATATTAATTTAATTACTTAAATATATATTTTTGGGGGGCATCAGAAAATGGTTTGAGTTCCAGGGCTGAGAAAGAATGTTATAAGTAACATTGCTAACACTGTTCTACATTACAGAGAAATACTAAACCGTAATAATGAGCCTTTAAAATATAAATTTTACAAACGCATGCACGAAGCTAGCCGCAGCGACACCGGCAAAAGCAGTAATGTTTCTGAATGTGTTGTAAAAACCAGCAAGGAGACTGTCTGAACATTTTGTTAATTTATAGAGAGAAATGCACAATAGGGTTGTGCCGACAGACGATGATCTTGGGGATCAACGATGGTCAGAGTGATCGCCAATAGCTGATGCCTTTCACGATGTCAAGACGATATTTGGCACGTTTTCCCATTAATTTATTAAATTAGCATTATTATTATTATTAGGCTGTTATTATTATTATCAGATTAATATTACAAATAATTTGCCCGTAGACACACAGAGACACACTTTAAGAAACAATTTATATTATTAAGAACAGATGACAGAAAAGCCATCTATGCGCATATATGACACGCTATTTGTACAGTGGCGTGCAGTCTCGTGGAACACGCGCATGTAAAAGGTTCTCACTATTTCTTTGTTCCTGTCTTCTGAATTTATTTATTTTTTGGCAAGAACAGTATCGTCTATGAGTGCTGCATACCTCATCTCAGCTCAGGAGGTGCTTTGAGTTCAGTTTGCTTTATTTCCACAGAGCAGTTCATTGTGACCACAACTCTGCAGCCTATACATCTGTGATTAAAACATAAAATAATACAAAAGCACGCTCACCTCGAACCATGATTTATATTTCAGTGATTATTATCATCATCATTATAATTATTATCTTTTACATTTATAATTGTTTTTATGTCTTCATTTGTGTAAGTAATGTTCCGCCTGCATGTTTAGACGGAGACTTGCCTGACTGTAAATGGAAGGTTACTTATATATATACACACTACCGGTCAAAAGTTTTGAAACACTTACTCATTCTTTATTATAATTTTTTTTTTTTTTTCACATTTTAGAATAATAGTAAAGTCATCAAAACTATGGAATAACATAAATGAAACTATGGGAATTATGTTGTGACTAAACAAAATCCAAAATAAATCTAAACTGTATTATATTTTAGCATCTTCAAAGTAGTCACCCTTTGCCTAGAATTTGCAGACATGTACTCTTGACATTTTCTCAACCAACTTCTTGAGGTATCACCCTGGGATGCTTTTTAACAGTATTGAAGGAGTTCCCATCTATGTTGGGCACTTATTGGGAGCTTTTCTTTATTATTTGGTCCAAGTCATCAATTTCAAAAACCTTTTTTTTTAATAAAATTTTAGTTTTATAATGAAATAAATTAATATGGTGGCACAATTATATTTTTGTCTACAAAACTAATTTCAAACATTTAAGCATACGCCTTCAGATCAAAAGATTTTTAAGATCATGAGAAACATTGCAGTCAAGTGTTTCAAAACTTTTGACTGGTAGTGTATGTATGTATATGTATATATATATATATAAACTCTGCAAAAAAAGAAACGTCCTCTCACTTTCAACTGCTTTTATTTTCAGCAAACTTAACATGCAACAACTAAGACATAAACTGAACAAGTTTCACAGACATGCGACTAACAGAAATGGAATAATGTGTCCCTGAACGGGAGGTGGGGGGGGGTCAGTATACAGTCAGTATCTGGTGTGCCCACCAGCTGCATTAAGTACTACAGTGCATCTCCTCCTCATGGACTGCACCAGATTTGCCAGTTCTTGCTGTGAGATGTTACCCCACCCTTCCACCAAGGCACTTGCAAGTTCCCAGACATTTCTGGGGGGAATGGCCCTAGCCCTCACCCTCCGATCCAACAGGTCCCAGACATGCTCAATGGGATTGAGATCCGGGCTCTTCGCTGGCCATGGCAGAACACTGACATTCCTGTCTTGCAGGAAATCACGCACAGAACGAGCAGTATGGCTGGTGGCATTGTCATGCTGGAGGGTCATGTCAGGATGAGCCTGCAGGAAGGGTACCACATGAGGAAGGAGGATGTCTTCCCTGTAATGCACAGCGTTGAGATTGCCTGCAGTAACAACAAGCTCAGTCCGATGATGCTGTGACACACCGCCCCAGACCATGATGGACCCTCCACCTCCAAATTGATCCCGCTTCAGAGTACAGGCCTCGGTGTAACGCTCATTCCTTCGACGATAAACGCGAGTCCGACCATCACCCCTGGTGAGACAAAACCGTGACACGTCAGTGAAGAGCACTTTTTGCCAGTCCTGTCTGGTCCAGCGAAGGTGGGTTTGTGTCCATAGGCGACATTGTTGCCGATGATGTCTGGTAAGGACTTGCCTTACAACAGGCCTACAAGCCCTCAGTCCAGCCTCTCTCAGCCTACTGCGGACAGTCTGAGCACTGATGGAGGGATTGTGCATTCCTGGTGTAACTCGGGAAGTTGTTGTTGCCATCCTGTACCTGTCCCACAGGTATGATATTCGGGTGTACCAACCCTGTGCCACCATTGTTACACATGGTCTGCCACTGCAAGGATGATCAACTGTCCTTCCTGTCTCCCTGTAGCGCTGTCTTAGGCATCTCACAGTACGGACATTGCAATGTATTGCCCTGGCCACATCTGCAGTCCTCATGCCTCCATGTAGCATGCCTAAGGCACGTTCACGCAGATGAGCAGGGACCCTGGGTATCTTTCTTTTGGTGTTTTTCAGAGTCAGTAGAAAGGTCTCTTTTTTAAGTTTTTATAACTGTGACCTTAATTGCCTACCATCTGTAAGCTTTTAGTGTCTTAATGACCGTTCCACAGGTGCATGTTCATTAATTGTTTATGGTTCATTGAACATGGAAAACATTGTTTAAACCCTTTACAATAAAGGTCTGTAAAGTTATTTGGATTTTTACAAAATTATCTTTAAAATACATTGTCCTGAAAAAGGGACGTTTCTTTTTTTGCTGAGTTTATATATATATATATATCGTGAAGGAGGGAACAAAATGAATTTATTCACACAAATGATGTATTTTCCCAGACAACTAAATACCTGACCGGTAGAGTGCATGGATGAAGTAGGTTCTTTGCCAGAGAGATGTTGTCCTTCACAACTGTTATAAAGCCACCTTTCAAAAAGTTGAACAACACACATTTTAATTGCACTTAATTTTTTTTCCAGTTTCATTTGAATTTTTAGTTAAAATAAATAAAAAATAAAGTTCAAAGTTTGAAATCAAGGTGTTTTGCTTTATTGTGTAGGCTTAACCCTAACCCTGCTTAACGAAAATTACCCCATAGTACCACCTAGCGTCCAACCAGTGGTAATACCGGTGTTTGTCGATTTCCTGTGGAGTTTTTTTTTTTTTCCTGCAACCAACCAACCAATCAAAACTTGGTCGACCAAGACTCTTCTCATCAACTAATGTTTGATCGACTATTAGGGGACAGCCCTAGTCTTTAGTGTGTTTGTTTGGTTGTTTTTAAGTACAGATTCTTAAAACTGAGCATGAGGGCGAAGCAGACAGCAAGTCACATGCCACTGACATATTTTTTTCCCTCTTGAATCTATATTATTCGATTTCACCTATAATGTCCCACTGTCCCATATCACATTAGTGGATGGAGAAATAAAGGCAATAAAGGTTTGTATACAAACACTGTCTCTATCTCTAGAGCTATTGAAACTAAGCTGCAAATTCGGCTTGTTAGGAAATTACGTTAAAAATAATTTTCTTTGTAAAAAAAAAAAAAAAAAACAATTTCCCCAGTTAAAATATCTTCCTTATAACATCCTTAAAAATAAGATACAATTGCTTGAGAAGCAAAAATGACTAAGATACTTAGTCTTGTTATCAATACAAGTTAAGCTCAATCGACAGCATTTGTGGCATAATGTTTATTACCACAAAAATAATTTAGACTCGTCCATCCTTTTCTTTAAAAAAAAGCAAAAATCGTGGCCTGGGTAGCTCAGCGAGTATTGCCGCTGACTACCACCCCTGGTGTCGCGAGTTCGAATACAGGGTGTGCAGAAGGACTCCAGCCAGGTCTCCTAAGCAACCAAATTGGCCTGGTTGCTAGGAAGGGTAGAGCCACATAAGGTAACCTCCTCGTGGTCGCGATTAGTGGTTCTCGCTCTCAGTGGGGCGCATGGTAAGTTGTGCGTGGATCGCGGAGAATAGCATGAGCCTCCACATGCTGTGAGTCTCCGTGATGTCATGCACAACGAGCCACGTGATAAGATGCGTAGATTGACTGTCTCAGAAGCGGAGGCAACTGAAACTTGTCCTCCAATTGAGGTGAGTAACTGTGCCACAGTGAGGACCTACTAAGTAGTGGGAATTGGGCATTCCAAATTGGGGAGAAAAGGGGATAAAAAAACAAAAAAAAAAACCAGCAAAAATCAAGGTTACAGTGAGTGACTTACAATGGAAATGAATGGGGCCAATTTTTTGAGGCTATAAATGCAGAAATGTGAAGCTTATAATTTTATAGAAGCACTCACATTCATTGTTCTGTTAAACCTCATGTATTATTTGAGCTGTAAAGTTGTTTAAATCTTCATTTTTACAGTCGTTTTACGGTTTTAGGCTTTGTTGACATTACATTGTTATGGTAATGAAGTTGTAAAATTGGATATACCTTTACACAGAAAAGGTTAGTAATCGTGTTAACACGTATATTGTTTACGTCTTGTGGCTATACTTTTTAAAGTATTTTAACGTTTATGAATTGGCCCCATTCACATCCATTGTAAGTGCCTCAATGTAACTCCATTTTTATTTTATTTTTGTGGTAATTAACATTATGCCACAAATGCTGTCAAATGAGACTTGAATTGAACCCGGAATATTCTTTTAAGTTTTCTTCCAGTGAGTGGCAGTCTTTTTCTCACCCAATTGGAAAATAGTTTGTTGTTTAAGCATAAACCTTTCTAAACATTGTTAGATTTGTCTGAAAATAATACTTAATATCTTATTTCATTTAACTCCTAAAGTTAATTTATTTTGTTTTAAGGATGTTTATATATTTTAACTGGAAAACAAGACAAAATACTGATTTTAAATTATTATTTGCAGTGTAGATTTCATATGTCATTAAGCCAAATACATTTAAGGGATAATTTATCCACAAAAAGTCAATTCTGTCATTATGTGCTCACCCTCATGTCCTTTCAAAACCATTTAACCTTTTCTTTCTTCTGTGGAACACTAAAGGAGATGTTTTAGAGAATGTCACCATTGCGCATTTCCATACAATTAAATGGCAGTTGAAGGTGACTAAGTTTAAAGCTTAAAAAATCACCCCAAAGTGTCCTAAAAGTAGTCCATGTGACTCGTGCTTCAATATTCAAGTTTTCTGAAGTCATACAATCACTTTTGTATGATGAACAAACTGTAATTTATGTCATTATTCACTCTCAAATAGGGCTGGGTATTGATACAGATTTCCCTATTCGATTCCGATTCACAAGCTCTCGATTTGATTCTTTATCGATTCATATGGGTATATTTCAGTTATAATGTCCCTTTTGCTTAAATATGAAAAACATTCTCTCCCAGTTAATGCTGTTAATTATACAGGGGATTTTCTAATTAGGTACATTATGAAAATATTAATTTTACTAATGATATTTTATTAGTTTTTCATCATTTTGGTCACAATTCGTTTTTTTTTTTTAATGTCCCTGTACAAAAAATCCATGTTTTCAATCAATAAATAAGATATTATATTTCATATATTGTTTGTTACGTTTATTGTTTAATTGCAGAATTAGAACTGCAGAAAAGTATTTACATTGATTTACTGAACGCGTTCAAAAACCAGTACTGTCTCTTTAACAAAACCAGCTTTTCTGTAAATGAGCACATATAAATGAGAGAGGACTTGTTTTATGAAACACAGATCACTCAAGAATCGTGAAACATGAAAAGTCAGGACTACTACTCATCTATAAATAACTTCTCACACCTCATCATTATTGATAATTTCCTGTAACCACACCCTCATATATTAGTGTAGTGTGACAGCTTATGCATGTGTCTGTTGTGTTCATTTCCTTGTAAATTGACTTCGGACCTTTCTCTGTGTGGCATGTAACTCATCTGTTTCTGTGTGTCCTCTTCTGTTTGTGTGTATGTATGTGTGTATTTTTTACCTTGATGTCATATGGTGTGTGTGAATATATATGTATGTGTGTGTGTGTGTGTCTAGTCCCATCTCACCCTCTCTTTCCATCAGGATTCTCTTCTCAACAAACCTCCTAGCAAGCCGTTCCCGGAGACGCCCACAGGCTCTGACTCTGCGGTATGTCTCTCAGGATGGGCTCGTCTCTCTCCAACTAATCAGGCTTCATTCTTTTCCTCAGACTCCTCCCCCAAATAGTGCCTGGCAGGGTTGGGCAAAATTCAGAATTTTAGAAAAGGCTCCCTTGAAGTGTGAATTTGAATTGAATTGGCCCTACAGAATGTTGAATAGCAATATAAGAAATTCAGCAGTCTCACAAATTTTATTAGGCCCAACAAAATTGTTGCAAGAACAGATCACTTCTTATGTGCTCTGTTTAAGGTAGTCATATTGTAAGCTCATAAAATGAAATTTAAAAAGTAATTTATTAAACGTATGGGTGTTTCTTCAACGTTAGGGATTTTTAGCACTGTGGACTTTTAGAAAGTCTCGTTAAAACATTTTTCACAAACTCACCTAAATTTGTCAGGTTCATGCATCACAGGAGATTTATATCATTATTTTATTTTTATTTTTTATTTTTTTGGTAATTTTTTGAAAGTCATTAAATTTCCCACCACAGTGTCATTTCTGTATTGTGTTTAATAGAATTCTGTGCTGGAAATGACGTTGATGGAAATTACATTTTGAACAATTTTGAAATAAAATGACCAACACCTTGTCTTGCTAAGGATAATTTTATAGCTAAGAGTTTATGTCTCTTAAATACACACAATTAAATAATATTTTCACACTTTTTGAATAATTAGTAAAATTACAGCTTGATTTAAAATGTAAAAATTCTGCTAATAAGTTATATTATCCTTGATTTTTTTCTTTTTGTCTCATATTTCATCTCAAGCATGTTCTTCACTGACACTTTTGGCTACTTGGTTAACAAGTACACTAACTTTTGAAAAAACTTTATTAGGGGCAAAATTGTTTGGTGTGGTGGAAATTACGGCATAAATGTTGGACAGTCGTAATTTTTGAAAATAATTATTTTATATTTTTGTAATGGGTTTTCATAGTTTAATATTGAAAGTCTGGGACAAGGCTAAAACTGTCAAATTTATACAAAAAAGGCATTTGGAAAGTACCAAAAATGAATTATGAAGGCCTGGTATAAACTTTCCTATTCAGTTTTAATGAGACCTTTATATAACAAAAAGAAAAAAATTGAAATCTGTTAGTTTAAATAAAAATCAACCCCTGGAGCATGAAATTACCCGAAGTTAAAGAAACACCCTTAGTCAGTTCTGGAGGTATCATTCAGATTTGGTGTGCATTTTAATAAATCACACTTTTTAACTGGAAAATAATATAAATGACCCATAATGATTGTCTTTCAAAACAATCTTGTTACATGTATGATAACATGTTTATGAGTAATACATACAGAAAGATTTAAATATATTGTTGAAAACTACCCTTACAGCTGTTATATTAATTTTTTTAATTTTGCTTCCTTACATTCAAATGACAATTCTGCATTCTGCTTGCTACCTCAATTCAAATTCAGCAATTGTAATCGAAAAGGCATTCTTAATTCAATTCTGAATACCACACAACCCTGCCGTCTGGCTCCTCTTCCTACTGCGGCCCAAATCTTGCCCTCTGTGGCCTTTCTGTGCGTTTTATTCAATCCGATCAGTTCTTTTCTCTATAAATGTTTGTGTGGGTCAGTATTCCATCTTGCTGGAAATGCAGCTGCAGGGGTCTCTCTTTAGCCATAGAAATGGCAGCCTGAGGTCGGAATGATCTTCAGCATCTTCTGGGAGATCACTGTGTCAGTCTTTACGCAGCTTTGATGAGCCGATGATCTCTCTCCTTTGCTCGATAATCATTCTTGATTTTCTTCTGCTCTCAGTCTCATTGCATCTTGATATGGATCTGCTGTGTTCTAAACATTGGAGACATTTTAGGGAATTGTCAATACAATAATCCTGAGGCCATACAGGGCTTAATTTGTGCTGCAACAATCCAGATCCGGAATCTGTATTATCAAAGCTCCTACTTTACATGGCTTTGAAAGACATTTATGCTATGATCTGTGCATATGTTGTGTAAAAATTCAAGTATAATATTAATCATTTGCAGTATCCCCTTCAAATATGTACAAATATATTTTACATTTATTTTATTAATTTTTTACATATTTTATGAGGATTCATTAATGCATTCAAAAATAATATGTGTAGCCCATATAAAAACGTTTATTAATTTATATTTTTTTAATTTTCAGTTCACGACTGTAGTAACACTGTTAATGCAAGTAAGCAACAAAATTAGATCTATCCCACCAAAATCAACAAATTAAATTCATTTATTTGATTCATTTATCATTCAATTCCACTTCCTTACATTTCTGTATCCTGTTTGCTACCTCAAAACAATTGAAAATTAGTTGAATCCACCTCCTATTTTAGCAGATTCTCCACCTTATATAACTTTGAAAGAAATTTATGCTATGATCTACACGTTTGATAATATCAAGTATAATATTAAGAATTATGCTTATCACTTGCAATACCCTCCTAAATAACTCCTAAACCACAATTGGACAGAGCGGTTATCTGAGTTAATGTAGACTTTGTCAGTTCGAACCAGTCTGGCCATTCGCTGTTGACCTCTCTCATCAACAAGGCATTTCCATCTGCAGAACCGCCGCTCACTGGATGTTTTTTTTTTTTGGCAGCATTCGGAGTAAATTCTAGAGACTGTTGTGTGTGAAAATCCCAGGAGATCAGCAATTACAAAAATACTCAAACCAGCCCATCTGGCACCAACAATCATGCCACGGTCCAAATAATTGAGATCACATTTTTTCCCCATTCTGATGGTTGATGTGAACATTAACTGAAGCTCCTCACCTGTATCTGCATGATTTTATGCACTGCTGCCACACGATTGGTTGATTAGATAATCGCATGGATGATTGTTGGTACCAGATGGGCTGGTTTGAGTATTTCTGTAATTGCTGATCTCCTGGCACAAGGGGGACCTACACAATATTAGGCAGTTGGTATATTAATATTAATAATATTATTGTTGTGGCTGATCGGTGTGTGTGTATATATATATATATATATATATATATATATATATATATATACACATATATTACACATTGCGCACATTTATGCAAGTATTCATATTTACATTTGTTTGGGGTTTTTTACATATTTTATGAGGATTCATTTATACAGTTTTTTAAATCATGTGCATAGCTCATGGCACATGAAACATTAATTTGATTAATACAATTAATAAACTGATTTTTTTTTTAATAAATTTGTGATTCATTTATTATTAATTCATAAAATGTGATTTAAAAATACATTTGTTAAAAAACAGATTTTCCTTTCCATTTGAGCTGTTACCTTTATTGTGCTTATTATTTTCATCTAATTTTTGCATAATTCATAGTTTTTTCACTACAAAGTTATTACAATACACAAATGCCAAAACTATGTCTTCAAGTGGACCATTTCCAATTTGTTACGGTGAAAATGCCTGCAACGTTAACACTACCCTCCAGAAGTCTGTGTGCTGCTATGAAACAAGATTTATTCTTTAGAACGCAAGCATTTTGCGACCAAATGTGTCAGTGTTTAGGTGTTATTAGACTCTAAATTAGAAACAAATGCGGACATGTACGTAAACACAACGGTCTACCGACTGCAATTGCACCAAGCTGTAAACAAAGTGATTTAACGATTTCATGCTAGCTTCCAAAATCGCCTTTTACACGTCCTCACATGACCGAGAGTAAACTTTGGAACTTTGAGTCAAACGGTCCGCCAGTGGATTTTGAAATTTTGATGTGAAAAATGTCCCTCACACTAAAGCATGAAAGGTTCAGTTTCGTGATGCTTTTTGCTATTTTTGGCAAATGGAAGCACCGTGGCAGCATCAAATGAACAGTGTTTTTTTAATCCTCTACTGTTTGATTTGATAAGACCTATTTGCATTTGTTCCAGGGTAATGGTCAAGATGAAAGCGACAACGGTAATATCGTTTAGCCGCCGACGCCTGCTCCCCACCACTGCTCCCACTGTACTGTAATTACTCCCTGCTCTCCCTCTCTGAAATCATTTGCATTTGCCACTAATGCTTTTGTAAGCACGGCTTTGATGATTTAATTAAATATGATACAATTATTATGTTGATTGATATGATGCTTAAAAAGACTCTCACACTGGTTTGGCAGGTTGGTGGTTGGAGGGGGATTGTGTAACGCTTTCTAAATTAACTGCATAGATTTGTAGACATATTATGTAAGGTTTGCTCTGAGTTTTATTAATGTTGATTCTGCAGTAAGGCCAGTTTATTTTAGCCATCTGTTGGTGGCACTCTTTTTAGGGGTGAATCTCACAAATGCTGTCAAGAACATGTCTTGATCGTAGTCATGTTTCACCCCAAAATAAAAATAATACAAATTATTTTTAGGACCATATAGATTATATTTTAGGACCACATATTTGCCCCATAATATAGAATATTCCTACCATTTGAGCAATTTAAGCTTTGAGAACCACCTGTTTTCAGCAGGGGTCAGTAAGCGTAACTCCAGACATATAGGCAAGATGCAGCTGTACTAGTGATGGGAAGTCAGATATTTTTTCCGCAAACCGGTTCGTTTCAGTAAACCGGTTCAAAAAAATGATTCACCAGTTCTTTTACGTCATTGCGTAATGACGTCACTGTACATAATGCTAATACCCCGACGTTGTAGAATACCTGCTCAAACACATTCAATAAAACCATATGTAAGTGCATATTGCGAATTATTACATTTTATTTAATTAAGTTATAATAATAAGGGTGTTTATTGTCAGTGTTTCATTCAGTGATCTTACAATACGTCCTACATTAAAGTACCCAATACTGACACTGTTAAACAAACGCAGATGTTCTATGTTTCTAAAGCATATAAGGTGATTAAACTAGTCTTAATCAACTCACCCTTTTATACAGAAACCATGATCCAGCTCATTACAGTTTAAAATATAATCTGCATGCACAATACTCAATAGTAAAATTAATTTACAACTCTCGATTGAAACATTCCGCCCCCTCATTCAAGACCTCGGTTCACGCATGCTCATCAGCTGCTCACTGATCAGCAGTTCAGTATTACATCTAAAATAGGCGATTCTCAGTTCAGTGTATTGGTGACATGGTTTCTCGAGATCTCAAGCTTTTTCTGAAACTATGTTTAACTAGACACAGCAACTAAAAACGCTGTTTATGACATGACACAACCAAAGTGAGATGCCCCAAAAGTGTCTGTCTGACGCATGTGTACATTGAAGCGTCCTTAGAAAAGCTCTTATAATAAATCTGTCTTGGAAAGATTGAAGAATTCAGTTGCAAAATGGATTGCTGTGCACTGTAGACATTTTTATTGTAATATTGTTAAACTACAGTGAAATATTACAATAGTAAGAATCTAATGAAAACTGAGAAATATTGCAATAAGCTGAAACATCTGGATGCATTGCGGTAGTGAGAATTCAGGGGAAAATATGTGTCAAGTCACATCAAGTCTCACAAAATTCACCCCAAGACATAATATGCTTAATTTTTTTAATCAATAGTTTTCTAAAAACATTTTAAAGGAGGGTAAAAGATAATATATCATAAATATTACAGCAGGTCTTGGATCTCTCAGGGTTGATTTGACCATTGTATGGGTAATTTTGGATTGCTTTTGATTTGGTATCATCGTAAGTATTTACAGGATGCTTCTTTGCTTCTGGTCTTCCTCTGGGGCTTCTACCTTTCATGGAGATGGTTCAGGCAAACAGTGTGTTCTGCTCTTTGAGTAACAGTGTGGCTTTGTGTTTCTCCCTGCAGCTGTCCATGCTGTTCACCGAGGAGTGTGATAAGGTTTGTGATCTGATGCACGTTCACTCATTCAGCTACGACTTCCACCTACGTGTGGTGCATCAATACCTGCTGGGGTGTCACATGACCTTGCGGCAGGGTTACCAGCTCACCAGCTTCCTGGAGGACTTCATCGCTCATCATCCAGATATTCCTAAATTTGGCCACAACCACGTATTCCAGGGTGAGTGTGGTTAACTACACCATCAGAATAAAAGCACTGTTGTTACATTGTAGTGCCGCTTACATGAGCGGTGTAAAAAGGATGTAAGGTTTATTGGTGAGTGAGTCGTGTAATGTGTATGTTTTTATAGGGAGTTTCTCCATATCAACGGGGATGATTACAGCACACCAGCTGTATAATTACATCACTGATCACGCTGGAACTTATGGTATGAAACCTCTGCGCATGTCTAAAGCTGCAGTTACAACTGACAACAAAAAGGGGGCGTCAAGCACAGACCTGCACGTGTATGCGCTGGTAGCTCTGTGGAACAGGTACTTTATATTCTCCTAGTTTGAGCAGTTGCTGTTATGCACTACAATTGTGTGCTCCAGATCTAATATTGTACTCTCTGAAGCTCTGGCTCATTCAAAGACATGGATGGGCTACGACACCATGATGACTTTGACGTGTCGATGCTGGTGTGTCATAATGCTGCTCCGTTTGAGGAGCAGTCTGAAGGAGAGCGACACCTGCTCAGGTGTGTACACCATGAAATAAACAAGAGTTATCTAAGAATATAGTGCACTTTTTGAAGCAAATTTTCAACAGGCCCACACAGAATCTGTGCAAAAAGCTTCGCAGATTTCTACAGAATTAGTAAGTTGTGTGCGTTCATTCTTTTTATTTATTGAAAAAAAAAAAAAGTATAAATTATTTATTGAACATTGCTTTTTCATTTCAAAAGAAATAGGCAAAAATGAGAAAACAGCTTGTTTTTTTTTCTAGTTTATCCAGTATAACATTTATTATTTTGTTTTTTAAATGTGAATATCAGCGCAAATTTTCATGTTTTTTGTTTAAGGATGTAAAATGAGAAAACAGCTTCAATATTTGATTTGCATATGTGGGCAGATTTGAAACACAAATCAACTAAATGAAATGGGACGTGAAATTTTAAAAAAATCTACATTCAAAGCATAATTTAGATGTTGTTTTTCAATTTCCAAACCAAAAACGAATGAACGCAACGTACACAGACCCTTTATTATGTTTGAGTAAATTCCACAGATTTTCCACAAAAATCAGCAAATGAAAAAAAGGTTTTTATTCTTTGAGGTTTGAAAGTAGAGTATAATATAATAGGTTAATATTATTTTTTCTGCACATGCAGTGTTGTTTTAGAGGTGGAGAAAATCAGGAAAAATGGGGGGAATCATCAGGTTTTACAGGTTTGATTGGATCATGAAAAGTGGGCTATTATATAATATACAAAGAAAAACAAAAAAGCTGCTTGTTTTTTTTGTTTCATTTTTTTGTTCATATTTTGATATTTAATTAATAAATTCTTTTAAAAAATAAAAATTTATAATTTTCATATTTTTTGAATATTTTATATTTTATAAAAAATAAACAAAATAAAAAATGTCCTCGCCCATGCAGGAATTGTTACATCAGCAAAAAGTTGTTGCAGAGAAATGTACAACATTTGATGACTGAGAAAAAAAACTGAGGAATTCTGCACGTTATCTAACTTTTGCATAATTGCATTTGCATTCAGGTTGCAATTCTACGTAATAATGACCAGTCAGCGGGAGCTGTTTCCTCGTTTGACCGCGGATATGCGTCGCTTTAAAAAGCTTCCTCAGATCTATCGTGACCCCGGTGACCTCAGCAGCCGTACCCCTCTGGAGCGGATGGATTCTGGTAGCGTCGGGGCACAGGAAACAGAACTGGACCTCTGGGAGGAGACCACGGCCCCCGTGTCCCCAGCGACCAGCCCAGAATCTGACCCCTTGGTGACCACCAGAGAAACCGCCGACTCTCAGGGGCTGTTCTACTTGTCTCCTGTCTTCCCCCTTCTTAACTCTGAAGTGCTGTCGGCACGCCGGCAGATCCAGAGCAGCGTGGAGCAGGCCATGGGTCACTGTCGCAGGGATAACCTCTGGAGGATGCTGTTTCATGGAGAGCATTTGGCTCTGGACAAACTCAAACTAAGCAAGCTGGCCTTCGGTGAACTAGAAGAGCTATTGAATGCTGTGCAGAGCAGATCAGTGGCTGAAATAGACCCACAGCTGGTATTACAACACACACATTCCTCTTCACCTATGAGTCCATCTTTCACATCCATTTATCTATTTCCTTTTCCTCTAACTTCTCTAGCATGCCCCTTCCACCAATACGGTACAAAAAGAATGAATGTCACTAACAATGAACTGTGCTTACAAACACTGTCTGCTTTGTTTTAGCACCTGGTTTACTAAATCAATTTTGCAAATAAGGTGACAGTTCGCGGAACTCTGCGTAGGACATCAGTTTAGCCATTGCCAGCCCTGAATGTAAACATGCATTAGATGGACGTATTTGACCTTTAAACCGAGTCTCGCTGTTTTTCAGCACCTCGTACAGGAGCGTAGCGTTTTTGAGACACCATGTCAGGTTAAAAAGAATGTCAACTTTCAAAAGTGTCTCGAGACACTTTTATATTCCCTATAGAGACCTATTATATTCATTGCATTGTGTCTAGCTTTTTTTTTTAGCACTAGAACGTGTTAGGTCCGAACAGCCGCTAATAGGTGCAGGCAAAATTTTTTACTGGATTGTGCGCGTTTAGTGAATAAGATATATTGAAATACTGTGCGCAATGGTAAAAGGAAGTGCTTTACCATAAAAAAAAATTGTTGATCATCAACCCAAATATTGTATTTGTGTTTTATTTTACATTTATTTATTACAAGTATATACAATTTATATAAAAAATAAATAATATAAAAAACTACACCAAAATCGGTATCAGGGTTACAAGTAACAGAGCTACAAATTTATCACAAGTTATCACTCAGTAGGACTTGCTAGTTTGGCACAAACCTATCTATGTTTGTTTAGAGCTATTGATAAATTTATTTTTTCTTTCAGTAACTTCGGTAACTGGGTGTTGAGCTGGACGAATTGAGAAAAGGAAATTTGCGTGGTTTCCCGTCTGTTCGGGGTGGTTTGATGCACACAGAGGCAGTGCAGTGTGTTTGATAGGAGTCGGACAACAAACATGCTAAGGCACGTCTCTGTGGGGAAAACACGTTCCCTACTCATCACCACACTGCAGTAAAAATCAGCTAATTAGTGGAGTAAATCAGCCCTTTAATATAACGCTCCGTTCTTTATTTACACTGAAAATTATCCCTTGTGGAACAACATACGCACACAGATTCACACTTTGAATCCTTTGTCAACAGGATGCTCGTTCATGATTTGATTACACTGTTGCAATGTGGCTGGATTTGGCTTCAGAAAATATGGTTACTTGTAGCTGGTGTTTTACACATATTAATAATATTTAATATTTACATAGGGAGCTCAATCATGGGAAACATATACACAAGGTGTATCACATGCTCGTGTGTTACAAAATGTTGCATTCTGTGCTCTTAAACAGTTCACCCAAATATTACATTTCTGTCACACTCATGTCATTCTAAACCCTTATGACTTCCTTATGTGGAATACAAAATAATAAATCAATTTTAAGAACATCATAATTGCCTATTTCCATACCAATAGAAGATCCATTCTAATCGCAGTTGATAGTGACTCACTTTAAAGCTTAACAAAGCACAAAATTGTCATAAAAGTACATAGTTCACGTGTCTTGTGCGTCATATTCCAAGTATTCTGAAGGCATGTGATTGCTTTGTGTGAGGAACAGACTGAAATTTAAGTCCATATTTACTATGAAATCTAATCATTGATCATCTCGTGTATACAGAGCCCAAAATCAAATATGGTTTCATGTCAACATCGTGTCACGACATCATGACATTTGGTCAAAAGATGCGCAAAATCCAATGAGATTGTTTTTTTCTTCATATTACAATTCTGAATTATTATTAACTGCAACTGGTAAATTACAAAAGGTCTCAAAAGTTAAAAAGGTTTGTATCTGGGTGTTTCTTCAACTATGGGCACTTTCATGTCTCGGACATTGATTTTATTAGAACTTTATAAAATCTTTTTAATACATGGTCTCATTAAAACTGAATAGGAAACTTTTTAGCAGGACTTCATTATTTATTTTTGGTACTTTTCAAATGCCGTTTATGTATAGATTTTAATATTGTTGCCTTGTCCCAGACTTTCAATATTAAACTATGAAAATTCATTATAAAAATACAAATTATTCCATGTTTAAAACTATATTAATCTAAATCTAAGAAATAAACAAAGCATTTCAATATTTATTTATGGGAAATTTCTATAAATTTTTCAAAAATTACTAAACATTTTCATAGTTGTGGCATAATTTCCACCACACCAAACAATTTTGTCCCTAACAAAGTTTTTTCAAAAGTTAGTGTACATGTTAACCAAGTGAACAAAAGTGTCAATGAAGAGCATGCTTGAGATGAAATATGACACAAAACAAAGAAAAATCAAAAGGAAATATCTCTTATGAGCTAAATATTTTTATTGACCTTCATTTCCAGTCACGCTTCAGTTTTGCCAAATTACGCAAAAAGCGTGAAAATATAATTTAATTGTGTGTATTAAGGATAAATAAACTGTTAACTGTGAAATTAATTTTAGCATGACAAAGGAGGTGACCATTTTATTTCATAAATTTTAAAAATATCATTTTCATCAGCATCATTTCCACCACAGAAGGATAAAAAAAAAACAGTCTTACCAATTACCAAACGGCGAAACGTTGCTTGGTGCAGAACATTCTGAAATCATGTGTAAGTGGGGGCCTGGGTAGCTCAGTGAGTACTGATGCGGACTACCACCCCTGGAGTCACAAGTTCGTGCTGAGTGACTCCAGCCAGGACTCCTAAGCAACCAAATTGGCCCGGTTGCTAGGGAGGGTGGAGTCAGATGGGGTAACCTCTTCGTGGTCGTGATTAGGGGTTCTCGCTCTCAATGGGGTGCGTGGTAAGTTGTGTGTGGATCACGGAGAATAGCATGAGCCTCCGCGGTGTCGTGCACAGTGGCTCACGTGATAAGATGCGTGGATTGACTGTCTCAGAAGTGGAGGCAACTGAGACTTGTCCTCCGCCACCTGGATTGAGGTGATTAACCGCGCCACCACAAGGACCTACTAAGTAGTGGGAATTGGGCATTCCAAATTGGGAGAAAAGGGGATTAAAAAAAAAACATTGTGACAGTCTCATTAAGGCCTCTTCGTGGTACAAATCTCACCTCCCCAAGAATCGTGTCTATGAGTTTGGTGGACCCTAAATCAGCCTAATTTTATACAGGGCTTCCTTAAGACTGATTAGTCCATCAGCCAACGCAACTTGTTGATTTAAAAAATATTAGCAAGTTTTTTCCCCCTACTAGCGAATACGTAATGATCACTTTCTGCTTTCTCTAAGCATTCACCTTCCTTGGATCATTTTATTGGCTTCCCCATCCCATCACTCAACACCTCGCCTCACATATCCACTTTGATCTGAACTCTGCAAGAATTACATGTGATGTTTCCTCCTCGACCCCACACTTGACACGAGCTGTGATTTGAATACGAGCATGAGCTGCCAAACATGTACGCAAGCTGTAGCCACAAAGTGCTCCCATTCCCTAGCAGAGGTCTGGTCTCTCCAAACCTGCATTTCAATGCGTTTTGATTCCCTCTGCTTTGTTCTGTATTCCATTCACGCTAGCAGAACTGCTTAGTCAATGTTTTAGAACCCATCTGCGACTGCTAATGCAAATCTGAGCGTTTGGATGATGTAGATTGCTGTCAAAGCAATACAGATCACTTCGCATTCCAACTGGAACTGGGGGGGCACAAGGAAATATAGGCACCCCCCCCTTAGACACGGCCATGGGGCTGCACGATTGACAAAAATCATAATTTTCAATTACTTGTTAATCAAATCGAATCAAAAGCTTGTAAATCGGAATCAAATTAAATCAGGAAATCTGTATCAAAACCCAGCCCTAAAATGCACTCCCATTAATTTGTTGCTTTTTTCCATATCTTCTTCTCCTCTTAGCTCACTGTTATGTGTGTGAACACTTGTGTCTGTTGTCTTCTGACCGAAGTGATATATTGAATTTGTTGTGTTTGTAGGACTGTTTCCTGAACATGAGTCCTGCCTGGTATCAGAGTCTCATTAAAGTTCTACTGTCACGATTCCCACAGAACTGCAGGCATTTTAAGGATGACGGTGGTATTCAGTACCTGGTAAGAGATTCACAACAAGCAGCAAAGTGCATAGGCACCTATTATATTACTATTCTTCTTCCTGTTTGTTCCTGGCGCTAATTTTGATATATGGCACTCAAATCGCCAATGCCACCCAACAACTCAGTCATTATGTTAGTGAATAATGCAGCGTTTACACTGCCTGTGATTTTATCGCTTGAGATCGCTAATCGCCATCCTGCTGTTTCCCTCTCTAACGTAATTGGTGGGCTTGTGAAAATCTGATCACAAATGTGTTTCATAGGACTATCCGAGGAGTAAAATACATAAACTCAGCATTAAAAGAAACGTCCTCTCACTTTCAACTGCTTTTATTTTCAGCAAACTTAACATGTGTAAATATTTGTATGAACATAAAAAGATTCAACAACTAAGACATAAACTGAACAGTTTTCACAGACATGCGACTAACAGAAATGGAATAATGTGTCTTTGGGGGGGTCAAAATGGGATGTGCTCAATGGGATTGAGATCCGGGCTCTTCGCTGGCCATGGCAGAACACTGACATTCCTGTCTTGCAGGAAATCACACACAGAACAAGCAGTATGGCTGGTGGCACTGTCATGCTGGAGGGTCATGTCAGGATGAGTCTTCCTTGTAACGCACAGCATTGAGATTGCCTGCAATGACAACAAGCTCAGTCCGATGATGCTGTGACACACCACCCCAGACCATGACGGACCCTCAACCTCCAAATCAATCCCACTCCAGAGTACAGGCCTCGGTGTAACGCTCATTTCTTCGACGACAAACGCGAGTCCGACCATCACCCCTGGTGAGACAAAACCGCGACACGTCAGTGAAGAGCACTTTTTGCCAGTCCTGTCTGGTCCAGCAAAGGTGGGTTTGTGTCCATAGGCGACGTTGTTGCCGGTGATGTCTGGTAAGGACCTGCCTTACAACAGGCCTACAAGCCCTCAGTCCAGCCTCTCTCAGCCTATCGTGGACAGTCTGAGCACTGATGGAGGGATTGTGCATTCCTGGTGTAACTCGGGCAGTTGTTGTTGCCATCCTGTACCTGTCCCGCAGGCGTTATATTCGGATGCGCCGACCCTGTGCAGGCGTCTCACAATATAGACATTGCAGTTTATTGCCCTAGCCACATTCACGCAGATGAGCAGGGACCTTGGGCATCTTTCTTTTGGTGTTTTTCAGAGTCAGTAGAAAGGCCTCTTTAGTGTCTTAAGTTTTGATAACTGTGACCTTAATTGCCTACCATCTGTAAGCTGTTAGTGTCTTAACGACCGTTCCACAAGTGCATGTTAATTAATTGTTTATGGTTCATTGAACAAGCATGAAAAACATTGTTTAAATCCTTTACAATAAAGATCTGTAAAAGTTATTTGGATTTTTACAAAATTATCTTTAAAATACAGTGTCCTGAAAAAGGGACGTTTCTTTTTTTGCTGAGTTTACATATAACTCATAAATAGGTTAAACAAAATATACTTAACTTAGAACTCAAAGACTACAAGACATTTTGAGGACATATGCCAAATTCTGACAAATTCAGGAAGTATATAGTTGCGTTCTGGCCTTATGGAGAAGGTTGCACAAATACTATCAGTACAAATGCTAGTTTAAATGATTATTCATCATTGACTTCGAATGGAGGAAAGCCACCACCAATCCACATTAAATGGGTCTTGAAAAGTGGAGTTAAAACAAAAAGAATTTGGGGTTAAAAATTCACATTTTTAAATGGATAATTGTTTGAACATTGTGCATCGAGTTTGAACTCTCTTTCTTTTCCAGGCTGTGCTGAACCAGAAGTTCACTGACTGTTTTGTGCTTGTGTTCCTGGATGCCCAGGCTGGAAAAACTGTGAGTTCCTTTACAACTTTTCACTCTCTTGATGTTCTCTGGGGATGAATCTCACAAAAACATATCCAGGGCTTATTTCACCCCAAAACAGAAAGAAAAAAAATATGACATTATTTTTCTTCAGTTAAGCATGTTTTCCCTCAATGTTCATGACCATACTGCTAAAAATTAATACATTTGCATTCTCATTACTGTAATGCAAAAAATAGATATTTAAGTATTTATACATCATAGTAGTATTAGTTGTACTGCTTAAAAACATTGAAATACATTGTAAAACTTGATGCTTAGTATTTCTTATAAAAATAATATTAAAAATATTATTTTCATGACAAGCATATTTCCCCGTGACATTCTCATTACCAAAATGCATTCAGACATTTAACTTTTATCTTTGTTTTTTTGGTAACACTAGTAAATGCATTAGTTATGATGAACCAACCATGAATAATATTTTTCCAGCATTTATTAATTTTGGTTAATGTCAAATTATTCATTTACAATTGTTTATCATTTTTAGTTCATTTTAGCTCAGAATATTATGATACAATTAACTAATGTTAATGTACACAACTTTTAATTAAAAAAAAAATATTAGCATGTTGAAATTAACATTAACCAAGGTTAGTAAGTGCTGAAAACGTTTTCTTTTTGGATTTTTCCCCTTTTTCTCCCAATTTGGAATGCCCAATTCCCAATGCGCTCTAAGTCCTCATGGTCGCATAGTGATTTGCCTCAGTCCGGGTGGCGGAGGACGAATCCCAGTTGCCTCCGCGTCTGAGACAGTCAACCTGCCATCTTATCACGTGACTTGAGCGCATTGCCACGGAAACATAGCGCGTGTGGAGGCTTCACGCCATCCACCGCGGCAACCACGCTCAATTCACCATGCGCCCCACCGAGAACAAACCACATTATAGCGACCACGAGGAGGTTACCCCATGTGACTCTACCCTCCCTAGCAACCGGGCCAATTTGGTTGCTTAGGAGACCTGGCTGGAGTCACTCAGCACGCCCTGGTATTCGAACTAGCGAACTCCAGGGGTGGTAGCCAGTGTATTTTACCACTGAGCTACCCAGGCCCCCCTTTTTTGCATTGTTAGTTCATGTTAAAGGAATAGTTCACCCAAAAATGAAAATTTGCTGATAATTTGCTCACCCTCAGGCCATCCTCCTTCATCTGAACAGGATTTAAAATTTAAAATGCAAGTGAATGGACACTTTTTTTTGACGGTCCAAAAATCATATTTAGGCAGCATCAAAGTAATCCACAGTCGGTCAAGTATTGTCTTCTGAAGTAAACGGATACGTTTGTGTGAAAAACAAATAGCTAATTAAAACGTTTTAACTTTAAATCGGCACTTCCGGCAGCTCTCTGTAGCTGTTTGAAATTGACCTAACTCTCGCATGAAGTACGTTCCTCTGTGGTAAACAGAGCGGAACTTCTGAATTCTCACGTGAACGTGCCAACGTTATGACATCATGGGACGGGAGGCATTTGAGTGTTTACAGAAAGCGAAGTTAATAAAGTTTTAATTAACGATTAGTTTTTCACACAAACATATCTATTCACTTCAGAAGACATTACTTGATCGACTGGAGTCGTGTGGATTAATTTGATGCTGCCTTTTCGCAAAGATCTTTTCCAAAGATTTCAGAATGTGGTCTCAGATTTTTTGATCCTATTTTTAAAATACTTAACCTATCATTATTTTTTTATAATGTTTAAATAAATATAAATAGTTGTATTTAAATTAGAGCTATCAATCAGTAATTATTTACATGATATGCCGAATTATTAATGAGTTTGGTTTGTTGTCTGTACAGCTGGAGTTTCGCTTACTGCCCCCAGCTGAAAACACGTAGTACTTCATGCTTGAATTGGTATAATTGCGATGGTATGAATATTCCATATTACAGTCCGGAAACATGATTAATTGCGTAAATGAATGCATTATATTTTATATAATTAATCCCACTGAATTAACAGGTTAAATTGACAGCCCTAGTTTTATGAGCTTTAAAATATACAATGGTTGAGTGAATCCGTGTTAAACACGATGCCACCTCAAAGCTCACAGTTTCACCCCATTTCCTCCTGCTTCCAGAGTCTGAAGATTGTTTTCAGGGAGCCGTTATCAGCACAGACTCAGTCGAGCAGTAGTCCACCACCACAGCTGGTCTCCATGTACCACCATCTGGAGTCTGTCATCAACACAGCGTGCTATAACCTCTGGACCGGTCTGCTGTAAACATGCACTGAACATCCCGATATTCTTTGTTTCAGTAGAAATCTACCTGCGGACTGTGACTCTGTGTGAACGAAAGGTTAAGAGAGTCCCAAGTTGAAGGTTAAAAGAGTCCCAAGTTGAAATAACTGAACATAGGTTGTGCTGATTTCTTCTAAGATTCAGCTTTGAGCTGCCTCCCAGTCACAGACTAAAACTTAACGTGTCTTGTGTGAAAAGCGTGTTGCATAGGTCAGGGAGCTTCCATTTAGGCAATTAAAAAGCCCACATTTTGCACAGTAGAACAGCTAAATGGGCTGCCCTGTTAATTTGAGAGGGCGATTAGCCGGTGGGTGCAAATTGGCACGTAAAATTCCGCTGGTTTGCCAAAGCCATACTCTCCTTCTGTATTTCTGTTCATTTGAGTGTTTTATTTTTATTTATTATTTTCTTTTTCATCTCAGTTGCTGATAAAAAAATTGGGTCGTGATTCTATAGACAGTTTTTGTGTTAGGTCTCGCTTTGAGTCCAGTTTGAAGTTCTGATCCGATTACGTCTGGTGAAGTTCGAGAAATCACATCAGTTTTGTTCCTGTTGGCAGGATGGGTAGTTGATTTTTCACCCAATTGTGCTACGTAATTGTGGCCTTATGGCCATTTCTTCATACAATAAGTGCCTTTATTTTCCTAAACTGGATCGAGTGTGTTGTTTTGACCTTGCAGGAAGATCTGTACAGTCGACTCTTTTCCATGGACAAAAGTCACTTAAATGGAAGATTCTGATGGAAGATCAGTATGGAGTAACAATTTGGCCTACTCTTAAACACACAAAAATACAAATCAGCATACACTGCAACAGTTGTTTTCTCTTGTATTTTTGACATGTTTTCCAGTAAAAATTTCAAAACATCCTTAAAATTTACACGAGAAAAAACTTTCAAAGAATATATCTGGAATTATTTCTATTTCCCCACTGGAAAATATATTATATATATATATATATATATATATTTTGCACAAACCTCACTAAATTTAGTTAGTTTTTGGCTTAAAACAAGAATAAACAATTTGCCAATGGGATTAGAATAACTTATTCTATAATATAATAACTTATATTATTATCAATAAATATTTATATTAACTTATTCTTGGAAAACAAAACTTTTACACAAATGTACTTAAGTAAATGTATCTTTTTACTGGAAAACAAGACATGATACTAATTAAAAAAATTGGCATTGTACAACTACTAAGCCACCTAACTTCAATGACAGCACTGAAGTGCTCAATGTGCAAAGATCACAGAAAACTATTGACTGACACATTTCCCATGTGTCAGGCTGTTTTTAGCTCCTGTATTGAATGTATTTTAATGGATTGTTTGTTTTAGGCACACTCTTCATAATGGATAGCCATTGGTGTATGAATGTTTGGGAGAAAATTAATTAGCAATTCAATTGTCTGAAACTGTTGTAATATGTACATTATGTATATACGGACAGATTTGTAAGAAAACTGCTCAATAAATCTTAAGTTAAAATGTTTCAAGTGTTGAAGTCTGCGATGCTTTGAAAACAAAAAAACATGCACAACTGATAGATTGATAACTGTTGGAAATGGAAGTCTGTAATTCAATTGTAAACCTGAGAAAATTCAAGATTTTGTCATTTTTAGGTGCCTAATAGAGGCCACCAGTCTGGCTCCAGAAGTAAAAATCTAATTTATTTTCTCCATATGGAAATGTAAATTTAATGATAACTTGTAAACCATCAAAGACGATTTGATGGTAAATGAGCTCAGAGGTTGTAAATCGATGGTATATACTTTTGTTGAAGCCATCAAATCGTGTTATTTCAACATTTTTTAAAATATTTTATATAATCTTCACACGATCCTCAGGGGTGGGAAATCCACCAATCAGAGAATCGCTGCAACAAAGCACACCAAAAGAGCTCTGCAGTGACCGCAAACTTCCATGATGCACTGTGAATACACAAACGAGTCGCTCTCCCTACACTCGCAAACTACTTGTTATATAAGCAAAATATTCAGTTAAGAGATATGGTTTCTATAGTTATAATCAACAACTTTAAGTCAACCGTTTTGTATTTTTCCGTTTTTTATTTTTATTTTTTTATTCATTCATCATTCGCAATGCTTTATGTAAATGAATGTCATTCCCACAGTCTTGTACCTCTGTCTTTTTGACCTATTTTCAAATACTTTTTTGCTTCATAACAATGTTTGTAGTGTTGTGATTCACCTCAAAGCTTGTTGGTTTGGTTCATTGGTTAGAACTGTAATTATGTATAAATTAATGGGAAAATTATTTCCAGAACAAAGACAGCTGAAAAAGTGCACGGGCACTCTTGCGCTCTATTAGGAAATGCTCAAATGCTAAAAGCTGTAAAATTTGGATGCAAGTGAAATCAGTCATCAGTTGTGTCTGTTCCAGTATGTTCTGACCCAATCCAGACCCGCCTCCGTGGAACCTGTCGAATCACAATTTAAAATCATCCTTGAGAGTTTTTGTGCCATAGTGTTATTACTATATTTTCAATTCCAAAATGTGCAGATAATGGGCAGGTATGGCCTCATGGAATGTGATGGCTTCATTCGTATCACGACCAAATCTCTTTCATTTGAAATGGGGGAAAGTAACTCACCCAGTGGTTTGTATTCACAGCCGATGTAGTGCTGATAGTTCAGCTCCTCCAGCAGTTTAAAGACATACGAGAAGTTCACCTCTCCATCACTGTCTGGTTCATGACGATCTGGAACCTGAGCGATCTGGATGTGACCTGCAACAGTGTCAAAACTGACATTAATGAACTTGTTCAAGGTTGTTTTTGTGCCTAATGTAAAGTTCTCCTCACCTCTAGAAGTTTGGTTCCAACAATGTCAAAGTCAGATTTATTGTAATTTTTACACACTGAAGATCAACGAACCAAACGAAATGAAGTTCCTTCAGGCTACATATGATGTAGTCCAGCTAATAAATACATTTTCAGTAATTCAAGGCTTTCCATGACTTTTCCAGTGGTTTGTGACTTCTGGAAACTGTTTTTTTTTAAAGATTGCTTTGATTCAGACTGATTTGCTAATGAATCATTTCGATCAATTCACTGAAAAGAACCTTTCAAAAGAAAGGTTTCCAAACCTTTCCAGTTTTTCATGACCGTGTGAACCCTGGTAACTAAAAATGACCTTTTGTTACAAGCGCAAATCTAGTACAACAGCATTTTTATTCAATTATTCGCAAAGCTGGGCAATGTTACTTTTAAAAGTACTGTTACATTATTGCGTTACTGATAACGAGTAATAAGTATTTGTAATAGTAATTATAACATCACTATTTTTAATAAGAGATTTTTTTATAGAAAAAACAGAGAATGAAGCTATGTAAAAATGGTTTAAATGTAAACTGATGCACCAGTTTAAATGGTTTTCTTTTTCCTTTTATTATGTCAAAATATCAGACAGCATTTGGGATTATCTGTCAATGTTTAAAAAAAAAAAGCTGACAAAACATTTACGGTTAACGCAACCCCTGGTCTCACGCTACATTAATTCCCACTGAATATTCTGTTTCACTCAGAAATTACACAAATTAAATGCAATGCAAGAGCTGTTTTGTGTCGTATACAAGGCGCCCACACTTGCCTGTCATGGGTAAGTATTTCCGTATATTTTCTGTTAAGTTGCCATCCATGATCTGCCAGTGGTAAAGGTCCTAAAAGGATCAGGTGTAAAAAATGCAACAAACATCATTTAGAAACAATCTCATCCGAACACTGCTTTTTGAGAGGGTTCTGTAATGCGAGGTCTTGAACTGATGTTTTTCAAAATTGTGTTTGATCAACTTCAATCTGCGTTGTGATTCACAGTGTCCCTGCACATTATTCACTGCTCCCTACACAATGAGCAGGGGATATCTGGAGGTTCACGTCACTTGACCAAATTCATTAATTTAGGGTGAACTTACACTGCCAATGATTTAGAATCTCACCCGACTGAATACTGTTCACAACACTCTAGACTGCCATTTATGGGTTAAACTTCTGGCGCACCGAGTCACGTGACGCGTCGATTTCCGTGAAGCTCTTCGATGGGTGCGGAGCAAACAAAAGTGCCTCTGGTAAGAAACCTCTTTTAGTTTTTTCACTGAAACCTGTTTGGGTATAAAGAGTAGCGTCTCTAGTTTCATTTGATATGCGTGCTGATAAATACTGTATGATGTCCACATATGTGAATTTTGGGACATTATTCCCTCAAAAAAAACATGCTAGTTATTTTGAATAACTTTAAACATTAACACATCTGTGGGTCATTTCACTTCATTTTAGTATAATTTTTTTATTTTGTTATTGCACTGTGCAATACGGTTCTATTCATTAACATTAGTAAATGCATTACTATATTTACTGCATTTTCACAGTACCAACACCAAAAGTTCAGTTTCAGGCTGCAGATGATGTTTGGACCACTCATGTTTGGCAGACATGGGACAATGATAATCAGTACATAGATTCAGAATTTATAATGCTACATTTTATTTTAACATGGCTGGCAGTGATTGGATGATGCTGGACATTATTTTGAATAAGAATTATTTATTCAGCTTTACAGAATATCAGCTATAATGTCTGTAACGTCTCAAAAACATGAATAACCAACACTCCTGGAAAC
This sequence comes from Myxocyprinus asiaticus, assembly GCF_019703515.2. Lineage (NCBI taxonomy): Eukaryota > Metazoa > Chordata > Actinopteri > Cypriniformes > Catostomidae > Myxocyprinus > Myxocyprinus asiaticus. Next base: position 13,227,564 of record NC_059355.1, on the reverse strand, counting down.
CTAAAACAGTTTGATGAACAAAAATCTGACTTTCTATAGCTTATAGGAATTATTGTAAAATTTATTTTAACTTAGTCCCCCTGTCCAAATATGTGGACAAACATTTTTAGGAATTTTTTTTTTTTTTTTGTTGCTTGTTTATTAGGTGCTACTAGTTACAAATCAAAAGGGAAATGGAAAATGCACACAGCAGTCACGCTCGGGTTAAGATGCCTGAATACCCAGTGAAATCTACTTCGCAGGGCACTATCGGGCGAATGGAATGCACCTGTGGCTTTAATGTCCCCTCTGACAGACCCATCTTGAGTTAACCATAGAGAGCCGTTTAGAGAAACACTGAAGTCTTTTCTTCATTGCTTGGAAACCCCACAGCTGCGACTGCTGCTTTAATGCACTCTCTGTCCCTGTGGTGAGTCCCAGACAAACTCCACACTTATGATTTATTTAGCTGAGAAATCAAAGAGCACTGAAAGTGTTTTTTTTTTTTCCCTCCAAAAAAGGACAGCAGGGTGCCGTGAAGCTGTTCCTTAAATAGGTAAGTTAAAATAACTTCACATGATGTTGTCTCATCTCACTATTGGCTACAAACACAATATGAGTGAAGTTAAAAAGTGGTTTCATGAAACAGAACAGGATGAAAGACTGAAGAATAACTAGACTTTTACATTTTCAATGCAAGAAACTTTAGCTAACATTTTAAGACTTCAGGGAAAATGGAATACAATGCAGCAAACATTTAGAACACTGCACTCACCATCTGTAGTTTGATGTTTGGATGGCCAATTTTCTGTAGAATCGCCGCGGCTATGGAAAATGTCAAAAAAGAAAAGTGTAGAAAAAAAACTTGGAAACATAGATACACTTGGAAAAAAATGTTTTACCTTGGTGTGGAGAGTCAAGGAAATATCGTGGATCTGTTATTCTGGTGTTGATTGGCTCAATCAAACCAAGAATTCCTTCCTATATAGAGAAATATAGCAGAGAAATATACTGTATAAATATATACTGATAACTAAAGCGTTGGAAAAGGCTGATCACCAGTTAATTGGCTGATAGTTTTTAAAATCAATTTATTGAATGTAAAAAAAATAAAAAATAAACAATTCTTAGTCTTTCTTTACTGTGACAGGCACCGACGTAGAGGTAACAAGAGTCTGACATGAATAAAAATCCAGGATGCAGTTTGTTATAGTGCATAACGTGGTACTTTTAACTATAAACAAGCTCAAAATACACCGGGAACTCATTTTGAAAAGTCTGTGCTCCCAGGTCACACAAACACATGAGGGAAACAAAACATGCACTCTTACAATCATCTACAATGTATCACAATATAACACCAAGTAAACATTGTCATGTAAGCTAATAAACATAGGCTTTTTTCCTTTTCTCTAAGGACACCGTCAGTCAGACTGAACTCAAATATCAATAAAAGGTTAAATAAACATTTAACAATGTCTATACTTCATATGTGTTTCTCTAATATAACATATGGTATTAATAATCGTACATTAGTCCATAAACAGTGATGGTGATGGAGACTTGGCTCTGTTACAACGCTCTACATTAATACATTACCAATTAAGCTTTTTGTAGCCTATATATTCATCAGATTTGTAATTTCTCACTTTTATTATATACTGTATATCATTTATTATGGATGCCAATTTGAATGTTTTTATTATTATTTCGGAAATGCACATTTAATTTCATATTTACATTAGGGCTGTCAATCGATTAAAATTGTAATCAAATTAAGTGATATGGCAATTAATTAATTGAATTCATTACAATTAATCACATATATAAATATTTGCTGAGAAATGCCCTTAACAATAATTCAATATATGATGACTAAATAATTTTCAATAACATTTAAAGGGATAGTTCACCCAAAAATGAAAATTCATCTCATCATTTACCAGATGTGTATGACTTTTTCATCTGCTGAACACAAAGATTTTTTGAAGAATATCTCAGCTCTGTAGGTCCATACACTGCAAGTGAATGGGTGCCAAAATGCAGAAGCTCCAAAATCCACATAAGGGCAACATAAAAGTACTCCAGACAACTCTGGTGGTTAAATCCATATCTTCTTAAGCAATATGATAGGTGTGGCTGAGAAACAGATTTCTTTCCTTTTTTATTCACTTTCTCCTTTTTCTGTTTTTGGTGATTCACATTTTTTCATGCATATCGCCCCCTACTGGACAGGGAGGAGAATTTATGATAAAAAAAATTCTTAAATATTGATCTGTTTCTCACCCACACCTATCATATTATGTCTGAACACATGCATTTAACCACTGGAGTCGTATGGATTACTTTTATGCTCCCTTTATGTGGAGTTTGGAGCTTCAAAATTCTGGCACCCATTCACTTGTATTTTATGAACCTACAGAGCTGAAATATTCTTCTAAAAATCTTTGTGTTCTGCAGAAGTAAGTAAGTCATACACATCTGGGATGCGAGGACGGTGAGTAAATCATGAGAATTTTAATATTTGGATGAACTATCCCTTTAAATAATTATAAATTATATATAAAATAATTTTGATATTTAAAATGCATTACATTGTTGTGGCACACAAGCATGACAATTCAAAAAGTGGCTTTAGAGGGCAATATATTGTTAATTTTCATATTATTGAAAATAAGCATCCATTGGCCAACAGTCCGCAGCAATCCATTTAGCAAATGATTTTGTCAGTCTTTCTGAGATTAGGGCTTTTTGACATGTCAACGTACTCATGTGCCAGACAGATGCTTTAAGAGTTATGTTTGTACTTCTCAGCTAAAGTGTGAACATTCATAGACGGCACCTGTTGGAATATTAATTGAATAGCCCTGGTCTTTTCTCTACACAGCCCTAGTTTTGGTGTGACAAAGAAAAAACAAAACTAAAAGAACACTGAGTTTCTACACTGAAACAGAAAAAAAGATTTGGGCCCATCTGCAATGCTTTATAATTAGGGGTCGACCGATATATCGCCAAGGCTGTTAAATTGGCTGATATTCTGACTTTAATTATCGCATTGGCCAATACATTTTCCCGTTTGGCCGATTCTTTCTTGAGGGTGGCGAAAATAGCCTGCATGAATGTGAAGCAACTGATACTTGTAAACAACCAGTCACGGTTCGTTTTGTTGTTACGTGCCATTGTGTTACTACAATAATAGACCGGTGTGCAACACAGTGTCATTTAAATGGTTTACATATCAGAGCCGTGGCAGATGTGTTTGAGCTCAATGTTAAAGTGCTCGCCTGTTTCATTCTCCCTCTCTCTCTTAAACAGTTCCCTGTAACATTAACTGTCTCGTCTCATGATAAAAAGGCAAATATTAATAAAAATAATATCATATACCGTCTGCAAATACGCGCATATCTCGTTTAAACAGATGTAATAAACCAACCTCACACAACTTGAGCAGATCCAGCAACCTGTGGAACACTCATATCTTCCTATGAAGCATATATTCTAACAGTCTCTCCTCAACAGTTCCCTGTAACTTTTCTAATGATAAAAGGCAAATATCAATAAAACTTTATCGTTTAAACAGATGTCATTCACGAACCTCACAAAAATCCAGCGTTTTCTTCCTGTCGAGCACTCAACTAATATCTTCTGAAGCGTGTATTCTATCAGCCAGAATCAAAAACTTCAGGATCCAGATCAAAAGTTACTCTCACTCACAAATCATGACGGTCACTCCATAACAATCCAAGCAGGCGATCCAGGCCGTTTAAACTGTCAGGAGATTGAGGCTCGTGGTGAATCCGCACGAGCGCGTGAGTGCAACTTTAAGGCTGTGTCCGAAACCAGGAAAAAGCTGCCTCCGGAGGCTGTATATGGAGGTACGATGACAATAAGGTGCTTTACAAACTGTTCAGAGACCAGTTTCCTTAAGAATTCCATTCATTCAAAACAGATGTCAGTTAAGCCATTAAATGATTAGGAAGCAAGGTAGCTGCCTACATTTTCAGATGCAGCCCAAGGTAAAAACACTTCATGTGTGCTATAAGTAAATGTCTTATTCACTATCAATGTATGTGCAATTGGTTTGATTCTGTATTTTTTTAGAAAATGCGATTGCTAACGTGGACATGCTATCCATGGTTGCTGAACTACTGTGTGTACTGTTATTTCCTTCTTCCTAATATATTAACAATTTCTTCATGTGCAAATAAATTACTAAAATTTGATGACTAAACAGAAATCTGAAGAAACCGCTATCTACCATTTAATATACAATATTTTTTAGTTTTGTGTGAAATTTAGTAAATATAGTGCCAAATAAAAGTTTATTTATTTTTTTGCAATTTTATGTTTGTTATTTACTATATTAAATTGTGTGATGTATCGGCCACCCTGCTCCCGGCCATTAAAAACCCCATATCGGTCGACCAATAATTATATTACAGTGGGGGAGGTCGTCACCTTTGAGAGCACACCTGCAGCATGTTTCAGGTTCTGCACAAAGGTGTCCTCCATCTCCATGGCAATAGCAGCATGGTCTGACCCCACAGGCACCCTCCCCGCCATCAAATGAATCCTGCAAAGAGACACAGTAAAACATACTCAACTGAAGAAATACTGCCAGGGTTCAACAATAAGAATGACTCAAGACCAGTGTGAGTGACTTTCAGGCCAGTTACTGTTACTTGTTTAATATGGCTTTCATTTTCCAAAGTATGAGGTACAAGAGAGCGTTTTCGAAATGCTTCGTTTTTGGTAGAGCAAAATGCTATTCCAGTCTGGATGAGAGGCATGAACGTAGTGAAATCAATGCATTTTCTGATGAGAACGTAATAAAGTGGAAGTGCATACATCTTGTACATCTGCTTAAACCTTGGAAACACAAACATTTGGTTATCTGTGATTTATTGTACATTGTTGCAAATTCTACTGATTTAAACCTGAAACAAAGGTAAGATTATCTAGTGGGCAAAAAATACTGAAACTGCAAAAATGACTTGCTATAGTCTTCACTCAAAAAAAATATAAGCCTATTTTTAAGATTTATGCATTTTAATTTAATAAAATTCCATCATATTGAATTGTGTAATTAAACCAAATTAGATTAATAAAACAAAATGTTTAGTTTTTTTATTTTAATTTGTAAAAGATTACTCAATTCAATGGAATTTTGTTATGAAACTGAAATGTGTAAATCTTAAAATTAAAAAAAATGTTGTAATGATTGCGAGCCGTCTTTTCAATACAATGGCAGTGGATGGTGACTGACTATAATGCTTACACAAAGACCCAAAAGCATTATAGAAGTAGTGCATGTGATTCGTGCATCACATTCCAAGTCTTCTGAAGGCATTTGATAGGTGAGAAAAAACCAAATTTTAAGTAATATTTAGTGAAAATGTTGACATAAGTTTTTAGCGCTAAAATTAAACATTAAAATTAGAAATCAAACATGTGAATTGTGAACAAAATTCTCTCAAAGTGCTCAAGAAGATTTTCTCAAAAAGTTTCTTACAGTTTCTTAAATTTCTTAAAGTTTCTTAATTTTTTTTCTCAAAACTTTTGTTTCCCAAAAGCCCTTTAACAAGTCCTGCCAAAACGTCCTGTTTTAATAGGAAATGCATAAACACAGGACACTAAACTGTGCTTGTCAATCCATTTCATGGTGTCTTTAACATCCAAGAAGTTGCCTGTTCTTTCCAATTTTATTGAAACAACTACATTTGTTTAATTCCTTTCAATTGGAATTCCGTAAATTCCTCTTCTTATCATTCTGATTCAAATTCCACTTCAACGTCCTGTGGGGCGTGGCCAATTCAATTCAAATTCATACTTCTAAATTCTGGATTTAGAAACTCTGAAACTGGCCCTGTAACATCTCAGCTGATCAAGAAAACAAGGTTCCCTCAGAGGAGGTGGATAAAAGTGAATGTGTTAGATAAGACAATTAGACATCAAGGGCAACGCTGCAGAGAGAGACGCCTCGAGGGAACCTATCTGAGCGTATTTGAAATTATTTTAGCAAGTAACAGCGGGAACCTTAAAGTCTAGGCTCTTTATACAGAGTTTTACCTTGACATGCAGACCTTGCGGTCTGCACTTTTTCCCATTATATCAGCTCCAGTCCACGCTGAGTGGGAGGCAATATTTTATCCTTTACATAATATGGATGGAGCTCTAAAACTTATAATGGTCCACTGTGAATATAAATCAGGTGCATGATATATTGTTATGTCCCTATTATATTTATATGATGCATTAAATGCATCAGCATAAGACGTGCAGTGTTACCTTCTGCAGTCCAGGGCTTTAGCATACTGTAGAGCCAAATCCAATCCAAGTCGGAATTCCTTCTCTCTTCCAGGAACAGCAGCCAATCCCAAATCTCCGTTCTTCAAATCTCCTGAAGCATAAATCACACATACCAAATAACACATAAGAAACAACATTTGCATTTCACAGAAGGAAATACTAGTGCTTGCAAAGCAGCAAATAACAGTATTTTTGGCAAATTATCCATAAGAGGAAAGCCATCACTATCTTATAAAAAATTATGAAAAGTATGCAGTTTATAACAAACAAAAATAGACTGAAATTAAGTACAAAACAAAGTTTTAATGTAATCTGTACATTAAAAGGTTCAAGCTGAGTTATCTGTCTATCTATCTATCTATCCGTATGCCTACATATCTATCTATCTGTCAGTCTGTCTGTCTGTCTGTGTCTATCTATCTATCTATCCTGATTTAAGTAGTCTTTCATTTACTTTGAGTCGGTTTCTTTCTTACCCGGGGGCGTGTTTATAAGTGCAAACTCGAGTCCCGTTTCATCCTTCACTGTTTTTAACTCGCTCAGGTCAGTGTCGTAGAGCCACGCCGCCTCAACCGCCTGAAATCCCGCACACGACGCAGCCCGCAACCGCTGCGTGAACTCCGGGAGTTCCGTGAAGAGCCACGAGATATTGGCACAAAACTTTAACATATACATTATAATCCTCTGCAGCAGGACAGACTAATAAAGCTGTATCAGCGACAGATAGCAGAACTACTAACTAACTGTGTTCAAGGTCCAACCGCGTTCATCTTCTTCTGTATTTTATGGTGGGTGGACTACCTTTGGTGTATACCGCCACCTACCGGACTAGTGCAATCAGCATGGGGAATTGTATGTAACTGTATACCTATATATTCATTTGTTCATAATTATATATACATATATATATATATATATATATATATATATATATATATATATATATATATATATATATATATATATATATAAACCCACGTACTTAAAAAAAAAAAAAAACCTAAACTGTACCAAAAGAAAGATGCCCAGGGTCCCTGCTCATCTGCGTGAACGTGCCTTAGGCATGCTGCATGGAGGCATGAGGACTGCAGATGTGGCCAGGGCAATAAATTGCAATGTCTGTACTGTGAGACGCCTAAGACAGCGCTACAGGGAGACAGGAAGGACAGCTGCTCATCCTTGCAGTGGCAGACCATGTGTAACGGCACCTGCACAGTATCGGTACATCCGAATATCACACCTGCTGGACAGGTACAGGATGGCAACAATAACTGCCCGAGTTACACCAGAAACGCACAATCCCTCCATCAGTGCTCAGACTGTCCGCAACAGGCTGAGAGAGGCTAGACTGAGGGCTTGTAGGCCTGTTATAAGGCAGGTCCTTACCAGACATCACCTGCAACAATGTCGCCTATGGGCACAAACCCACCTTCGCTGGACCAGACAGGACTGGCAAAAAAGTGCTCTTCACTGATGAGTCGCGGTTTTGTCTCACCAGGGGTGATGGTCGGACTCGCGTTTATCATCGAAGGAATGAGCGTTACACCGAGGCCTGTACTCTGGAGCGGGATCGATTTGGAGGTGGAGGGTCCGTCATGGTCTGGGGCGGTGTGTCACAGCATCATCGGACTGAGCATGTTATCATTGCAGGCAATCTCAACGCTGTGCGTTACAGGGAAGACATCCTCCTCCCTCATGTGGTACCCTTCCTGCAGGCTCATCCTGACATGACCCTCCAGCATGACAGTGCCACCAGCCATACTGCTCGTTCTGTGCATGATTTCCTGCAAGACAGGAATGTCAGTGTTCTGCCATGGCCAGCGAAGAGCCCGGATCTCAATCCCATTGAGCACATCTGGGACCTGTTGGATCGGAGGGTGAGGGCTAGGGCCATTCCCCCAGAAATGTCTGGGAACTTGCAAGTTCCTTGGTGGAAGAGTGGGGTAACATCTCACAGCAAGGACTGGCAAATCTGGTGCAGTCCATGAGGAGGAGATGCACTGTAGTACTTAATGCAGCTGGTGGCCACACCAGATACTGGCTGTTACTTTTGATTTTGACCCCCCCTTTGTTCAGGGACACATTATTCCATTTCTGTTAGTCACATGTCTGTGAAACTTGTTCAGTTTATGTCTTAGTTGTTGAATCTTTTTATGTTCATACAAATATTTACACATGTTAAGTTTGCTGAAAATAAAAGCAGTTGAAAGTGAGAGGACGTTTCTTTTTTGCTGAGTTTATATTCCCCTCCATGTGAGGTCTAGGCTGCTCCATTACCTAAACCTCAAAATCTCGGAGTGTTCATCAATACCATGTGTATGCACCTGTTAAAATGTCCTCCCTAGTCTGTTCACCATCACATCATATACGTGCCTCTAACCTCGTACTCACCAGAAAAGTCATAATGGCTCTACAAATATCTGCTGCCCTTATTCCAGTCTTCAACATCCATGTGAAAATCAGTGAAAATTCACTATCTTTGACCTTCTTCAGACTTTCTTTCAGGACATCCCTTTCTTCAGAATATTGTTTACAAAACATAATAACATGTTCCACTGTCTCCATCATATCACAATGACAGAACTGACCTGTATTGTGTTTTCCCATTAAGAATAAATTAGCATATTAGATCTTCTCCGATAGTTTTAAAATAATCTAAGCTATTAAGGGCTGACAAAGAATCTGAACCTAGAATCACTCTTTCTGGCCACACCTCCTCCACCCATTGAAGGCACACCAATAGAGCCACTAATTCAACTGAATAAACTGATAACTTATTTGATAACCTTTTAGTTATTCAGTACTGGAATTCTGGTATAAATACTCCAATACCAGTATGTTCCATCTTCGGATCCTTAGACCCGTCTGTATAAATCTGAAGAAAGGAATAGTACTGACTATCGTTGTAATTTTCTACATAATCACCTACATTAACCTCATACATGTCTTTCTTTTTAGCAAGACTTATATCTATGTATGTTGCTGGGAAAAAACATGGAGGAACAACTCCCAGGACTATAGAGGGCACAGTGTTCATATTTGATATATTATATTCTTTTGCCTCATTGTTAATTGTCCATCCAAAGCCTTTACCTTGGGCATTTTGGTATTCCCAGCATTTTTCACTATATGGTTAATCTTGCTACCTTTTAGTCTTGTCCAGTATGTTAATGACAATTTTTTTCTTACGTAAATCTAGTGGTAACTCCCCTGATTCCACTAATAGAGCACTCACTGGTGTAGTTCGGATGGCTCCATTGCATATCCTAATGGCCTTATGCTGTACTTTATCTAGTGTACTGAGATTGGTTTTCGCAGCTCCATTAAAAACGGAGCATTCAAAATCAAGTATAGGTCTTAGCATAAGTTTGTATATTGTCATCAGTGACTTCTTATCTGCTCCCCAACTGCACCTCAAAATGGCCCTCATCAGATTTTGTCACGGTCCTTTCACTCTGTCAGTCTTTGTGTGAGCTCATGGCTTCGGTTGTGATTTTCCTGCCATGCGCTCCTCGGTTGGTCACGTTTCATGTTTGGAGCATGGTGTCTGAATCCTGACTTCCCTGTCTGGTTCGGTTTCGGTTGGTGTTGGGATCCGGACACGCATGCTCCTGTTATTGGCGTGAGTGCATTGCACTTATGTCATCTTGGCGGCATACACTCACGTCAATCGTTTATGTCTGACTCTCACAACCACGGACGCGCTTCGAGTTGTGCTGCGTGCCTGGGTCGCAAGCTGTCTTCACGTTGTGCTGAGGTTCGGTCACTTCGGTCTGAGGTATCGGGTGTGTGGCCGAACTCTTGCACAGGTGTCCTGTCTCGTTTTGTTGCCTGTTGCATGCATCGCGTGGTGTTTGTTTCGCGATGTACGCTCAGGCTTTGTCTAGTGTGAGAATGCATGGCATTGCTTTGTTAGCATTGCTGTGCATTCTCTCGTCTTATCTGTCGGTTGGCATGAGCGCATGTTGCCTGTTGTCTTGCCGATATGCGCTCGTGCCATTCGGGTGTCTGTGTCTTGTGAGAGTACGTGGCTTTGTTTTGTTTCTGTATTGCCACATGTCTCTCAGTCTTGCGTCATACCCTGCCTCCTTGTTGCCCATTATTAGTTCATTTGTTACACCTGCTTGCCCATTAACCTGTTTGATTTCCTTCCCTATTTTGGTCTCCTCCTGTGTGCTGTCCAGTGCCAGTTCATCTTGTTTCATGTCCTAGTCGGTTCCGGTCAGTACTGTACCAAGCTCGTCCACCCCAGACCAGCATCACTGGGCTCCAAGCCTGGATTGTTTTTTCCCCATGGGGTAGTTTTTGTTTGGTTTTGTTTATTTTTGTATAAATAAATCCTTATGTTTTTTCACTCTGTGTTTGGGTCCTGCCTTTTTGTGACAAGATTTACGTATGACCATCTTACTCTTGGTTTCTATGGAACTAATATGTGTTTTCCAGGTATATCTACTGTCAAACTACAAACCCAGGTATTTGAACACACTTATTCTTTCTAATAAGCTCCCAAACAAGGAGAACTTTATATTTTTTAATATAGGCCTAATTTTCTTTGAAAAAAGCATACTACAGGACTTATTTATTGACATTTAAAAAAATTAAAAAAAAGAGCCCCATCATATAGCATATAATGCTATTCCATGTCCTACATTATCAAATATATAATTTATCATTATATTAAATAGCATCGGGCTGATAATGCTCCCTTGCGGTATCCCACAGCCCACATCATATGATGACAACAGGGATGAACCTATTTTTACTTTAAAAGATCTGCCTGATAAGAACTCTAGGATCCAATTATATATTCTTCCACTAACACCCATATTATGTAATTTAATGAGTAAGTCTTCTCTCCACACTGTATCATATGCCTTTTCTATGTCGAAGAATACTGCAGCCATTACTGAATTTTGTAAGTGCATCTGTTGTTGATCTTCCTAAAACCACACTGACGATAGCTGATTAAACCTCTACTCTCTAGAAAGAAGGATAATCTGGGTACAATAATTTTTTCCATCAGTTTGCATAGATTTGATGTTAGTGCGATAGGTCTGTAGCTGTTGGGGCTTGATGGATCCTTGCCAGGTGTCAGGCCCTCATCAGTCTCTGATCCCTCTCTTTATGCTCACCTTATCTCCATTAATCATGTCATCACAAACACTATAAATACTTACCTCAGGCTCTCATTCTTGGTCTAGTCTCGTTTGGACTTCTCATGTTCTTGCCATTCCTTCTTGTGATAGTTTTCTAGAAGATATCTCCAGTATTTGTGTTGCCTTTGTCATTTGTTTAGCTTTATCTTTGTTTTTGTATCCAGTTCAGTTTTTCCATGTATACCCGTGTTTTCTTTGTTTCTATTAATAAATCTGCATTTGGCTTCTCCACTTCTGTTGTCCCACGGCTCCGCCTTCCAAGCCTTCCACAGCAGTGCTCATGGCTGTCTGGAAGAGGAGGAAAAGAAGGGCTCCTACTCCCCAGTCGCTGCCAGTGCTCACGACCACGGAGGTCGTTCCCCTGTCACTGCCAGTGCCCACGGAAGTCGTTTCCCTGTCACTGCCAGTGCTCACGACCCCGGAGGCCGTTCCCCTGTCACTACCTGTGTTTACGACCACAGAGGTCGTTTCCCTATCACTGCCAGTGCTTACGGCCATGGAGGCTGTTTCCCAGTTGCTGCCAGCATTCCTGACCATGGCAACTCCATCCTCTGAGTCTTCCACAACTCCGCCCGCTCCTCCAGAGACTCCTCCTCCTGCAGTTCTGTCTGCTGCTCTTGCGATTCCTCTTCCAGCGGCTCTGTCCGCCTCTTCTGAAACTCTTCCTCCAGCAGTTCCGCCCGTTCCTTCTCCCGAGACTCCATCCGCCTCTTCTGATACTCCTCCTCCAACGTCTCCTGAGTCACCTACTACTCCCACCCCTTTGTTTAGCTTCATCTTTGTTTTCGTATCCAGTTCAGTTTTTCCAGGTGTACCTGTGTTTTCTTTGTTTCTATTAATAAATCTGCATTTGGGTTCTCCACTTCTGTCGTTCTCTTCCTCTGAGCATAACACCAGGTTTGACAAAAGTACTACAGCCTGTTTCCAGCTCAACAGTAATTTTCCCTCTCTCCATATTCTATTTAAAAGCTTTAATACAATATATAAATTTGCCTCAGACATATGTTTTAGCTTATTATAAGTGATCTCATCATCCCCATGAGCTTTATTCTTACATCCATTTAAAGATATTTTTAATTCAGATAATGTAAACTCTACTTCCACTGAGTCCTTTGATGGAGACATAGGTATATTAATATCTCTGTATTGAGTAAGGACATCTGTCCGTTTAGTTATATATTCATTATCACTGTATAATGTATGTACTTTAGCAAAAGCTCTTCCAAGCAAATCAATCTTTTCTATATCCTCTAGTCTACACCACATCTTTCTCCATCCTTAATCACAGGAATAGATGTAAAACTTCCCCAGCCTCTCATTCTCTTAAACATCCTCCATATATCTCCAATATAGTTTCTTTTCCAATAGATGAACAGAACTCCCTCAAGTAATTCGTTTTGGCTGTTTTAATAGTATTACGAGCTATTGCTTTCAGACATTGATATTTTAAAACATTATTTATGGTCATATTTTTCCTAATATACCGGAATGCCTGATTCTGTTCATGAATTGCAATAAAACATTAATCTGTCCACTATGGGACTACCTTACCTTTCTTTTTAACTGAGCTTTTGGGTATACTATGTTCTGCTACATTAATCATCCATTTGGCAGCATTGTTTGAATGTTCATTAGTTGTTACATTTAAGTTATCTGACATAACATCCAACAGACAATAATAGTCAAATAGTTCCCAGTTTGCCTGGTCATAAAACCACTTGCCTCCCCAATTATTTTCACAATAGGACACATTTACATTAATATTACAGCAAACCAGAAAGTGATCACTGCCCATAGTATCCTTGACTACATACCATTCACTCCCACATGCCAAGGATGCAGACACCAGTGTAAGATCTAAGCATGAGGTCCCACCTATATTCACATTATTTCTAGTTTTTGTCCCATCATTCAAGCACACTAGTTTTCGATCTTCCATAAAATCTTCAACTACTATTACATACGCATCAGTAACTAAACTGCCCCATAGTGTATTATGTGCATTAAAATCCCCACACCAAACTTCAAAGCCCGGAGGCCCATTAATTCCATTAAAAATAATATCTGATAAAGGAAGACATGGATTGTAAAAATTATATACTGTGATCCTACTATCATTAGTATATAATTCCACAATAGTACATTCAATATCATTTGAGACACCAATTTCTCTGTAGGATAATGTATCCTTGATAAAAGTAAGTATACAGTGCAAGATATGCAGATGTAGATAAATATCATCATGATGGCACCGCGGATGGCTGCCTCGGTGTGGAGCTCCTCAGTTCTTTTGTTGTTTTTGTTTGTCCTGTGTTTAGTAATCTTTTTCCAGTCAGTTTTAACAGAGACGAACTGCTGAAAATTCGACAGCATGTACCAGACAATCTTTTCCCAGTTTTCGAATATTCAGACGTTTTGCTAGACATTTTAGTTGGAGGCGCAGCTCTGCTGTTCTAGAGACGCAGGCGAGGGAGACGAGCCGGTATGCTGGTCAAACTCCGTCGGCACGAATTTCGAACAGCGCTGCCAAGTATTCACTTAGCGAATCTCCACTCTCTTCCTAACAAAACAGATGAACTACATCTCCTTACACGCACAGATAAGGACTTTTCAACCTCTGCTGCTTTGTGCTTCACAGAAACTTGGCTGAGTGAAGCCATTCTGGACAGCGCGTTACATCTGCCGGGCTTCCAAAATGAGAGGCGGTGGAACATGCTTTTATATAAATGAAAGTTGGTGTACAGATGTAACAACGTTAAAGTGGATGTGCTGTCCTAATTTGGAAGTGCTCTTTATTAACTGTAAGCCTTTCTACTCGCCGCAGGAGTTTTCCTTGTTTATTCTGGTGAGTATGTATATCACACCAAACTCGTGTTTGAACACAGTGCTGCAACATCTGGCTGATCAAAGACATGGAACATGTCTCTGGCAGACATGGAACAACAATACCCGGACTCAGTTATTATGATTCTTGGGGATTTTAACAAAGCAAATCTCACAAGTGAACTGCCCAAATACAAACAGCACATCACATACCCCACCAGAGACAGGAACATACTGGATCATTTTTACACAACAATAAAGGATGCATAATGACCCTGCATCAGTGTGGAGTGGCATGAAACAACTCACAAATTACAGGACTCCTACCCCCAACCCTGTAGGGAACCAACAACCGGCTGACGACCTGAATGTGTTCTACTGCAGATTTGAAAGGCACAATCTCACATCCCACGCCCACCCTGACCTTCACTTCACACAAACACCAACACCTCCTGCAACCCCCCTCCTCCCCCCTCCTGCTACTCAACCTGCACTTAAGATCTGTGAAGATTATGTCTTTCGGAAACAAAAGACGAGGAAGGCTTCAGGCCCAGATGGCGTCTCACCAGCGGGTCTTCAATCCTGTGCTAACCAGCTGGTCCCCATCTTCACACAGATCTTCAATAGATCACTGGAGCAGTGTGAAGTCCCATGAGGCTTCAAACGCTCAATCATTATTCCTGTCCCAAAGAAACCAAAAATCACAGGACTTAATGACTACAGACCTGTCACCCTGACATCTGTGGTCATGAAATCATTTGAGAGACTGCTGTTGGCCCACCTGAAGAACATCACTGGACCCTTTCTAGATCCCCTTCAATTTGCTTATCGAGCAAACAGGTCTGTGGATGATGCAGTCAAGATGGGATTGCATCATATCCTGCAACATCTGGACAGACCAGGGACATATGCAAGGATCCTTTTTGTGGACTTCAATTCGGCTTTCAACACCATCATCCCAGCTATACACCAGAATAAATTACACCAACTCTCTGTTCCCATGTCTATCTGTCAGTGGATTACCAGCTTTCTGATGGACAGACAGCAGCTTGTGAGACAGGGGAAACTCACTTCTAGCACCTGTACAATCAGCACTGGTGCCCCCCAGGGATGTGTGCTCTCCCCACTACTCTTCTCCCTCTACACCAATGACTGCATCGCCAAGGACCCCTCTGTCAAGCTCCTGAAGTTTGCAGATGACACCACTGTCATCAGCCTCATCCGAGATGACGATGAGTTCTGCATACAGAAGGGAGGTTGAACAACTGGCTGTCTGGTGCAGTCAAAACAACCTTGAGCTGAACATGCTCAAAACGGTGGAGATCATTGTGGACTTTAGGAGAAACACCCCAACACTGACCCCCCTCACCATTCTAAACAGCACTGTGGCAGCAGTGGAGTCATTCAGGTTCCTGGGCACTACCATCTCACAGGACCTGCAGTGAGAGACCCACATTGACTCCATTGTGAAAAAGGTCCAGCAGAGGTTGAACTTCCTTCGCCAGCTGAGGAAATTCAACCTGCCACAGGCACTGCTGATACAGTTTTACTCAGCAGTCATTGAGTCTGTCCTCTGCACTTCAATAACTGTCTGGTTTGGTTCAGCTATGAAATCAGACATCAGAAGACTACAAAGGACAGTTCGGACTGCTGAGAGGGTTATTGGTTGCCCCCTGCCCCCTCTTCAAGAACTATACACTTCCAGAGTGAGGAAAAAGGCTGGAAAAATCACTCTGAACCCCACTCATCCTGCCCACTACCTTTTTGAACTGTTGCCTTCTGGCCAATGCTTCAGAGCTCTGAGCACCAAAACCGTCAGGCACAGGTTACAGTTATTTCCCTCAGTCTCATGAACAGTTAAATTGCCCCATTGAGCAATAACTATGTGCAATACACAGTTTAGTCTTTCTTATATTTATCCAACACACCCAAACTCTTCTGCCATTTCATTCCTCTAAATAAATAAAATAAAATAAAATAAAAAATTGCACTGTACATAACAGATTTGTATTTGCACTGTACATAACAGTTTGTATTAGATTTGCACTACCTTGTATGTTTACACAAATTCCTTGTATGTGTAAGCATACTTGGCAATAAAGCTGATTTTGATCCTGATGCTGATTCTATTCCTCCTCTTCCTCGTGCTCGGCCTTTCCTAACAACACTATACCCATATATAATAAAATCATGTTGTGGATGTAACCATGTTTCTTGTAAACATATAATATCTGGTTTATCATTAAGATCATCTATGTATTTCTTGAATTCCTGACCATTAGCATAAATGCTCCTAATATTCAATTGAAGAATGGATAGGACCATTACACTAATCAGAATGCTGAGACAGATCTTCATGTGTAGACTAAGTAAATCATAAATCATAAATGCCAGGAAATTCAATTTATTTATAACCAAGGTGTTTTCTGGTATTTCTCTACATCTATGAGAACACCCTATAGATTCTTTGTCAGGGATAATACTTGCATCAGACAAGGGATGCCCTCTAGAGCAGTGGTTCTCAACCTTTTTTTGATGTACGACCCCCTTACTTCAAAGTGAAATAAAAAGGATTAAGCTATATTAGCAAATACTTGTGCAGGATGGGAACTATTTCTTCTTCCACTCATCTTAACATGCATTCTGAAAGGTTCTCGGTGACGCCATGCGAGGAGCAGACATGTGAACAGTGAGCTCTGTGCACTTTGCTAGTGTTTTAATTATTTTCATGTTATAATCCAGTGAGATTCGATACACCCAGTTACATATTTGCTCTTTGAGGTAAACATGGCAAAGAAGTCAAAATCCTCAGACTCTGGAGACATTAAAAGACACTTACGTGCTCAAGCTGAAACCTCTGATGGCCCTTTGACAAGAGAGAAACGCGATCAGTTCAAGGAATGTAAGAAACTTACATCAACGGAAGATCGCTTTTGCATTGATGTTTCGGGCCAAACTGAGAATAGACACCAAGGACAGTCGCAAAGTGTTTTTATGCCCCAAGCAGGCACTGGCTTTTATAGAATATATGGGTGAGTAAACCATTGCGTGTTTCTCTTGTATGTGGACTGACCCGCTGTTTAGTTACTCGACTGTCTAAGGAAGCTGGGTGCTATTTTTGTTTCTTTTTGTGTTGCTCCGCCTAGCGGCTGGAGTTTGTTTTGTGGCATGACACTTCTCCTTGTCACATATTCCCTGTTTTTTTAATTGACTTTTATGTTGAAATTCTTGTTTAGTTCCCATGTTCCTGTTTCCTGTTAGTTTGTAGTCTTTTTGTAGTTTCATTTTATGATTGGTTTTCCCCTGATTGTTTCCACAGGTGTTCCTCATTCCCTTGTTTGCCCCAATGAATTTAAGCCCTTGTTTTCCCTGTTTCCTTTGTCAGTCTTCAAATGTGTTGTCATGTTCTGTGCCTGGGTTCCCGTGTTTTTGTTTTGTTTTATTCTGAGTTACTTTGTTCATCTTTTGTTTTCATTAAAGCTGCATTTAGATCCTCATTCCTCGCCTGCCTCGTCACACTCCTTCAAGAAACTTTTGCATTGATGGAAGATCGCTTTTACACTGAAGTTGAGAATGGACACTATGGATAACCGCAAAATATCTACATGCTCACAAAGAGTACGTCTTTTATAGAGTTGACGGACTGAGTAAGTCATGGTGTTTTTTTTTATGTGGCGAATTTGTGTGAATTTGACTTGCTCAATACACACTTGATCAATTGAGGAACCGGGATGCCTGTTTTGTTTCTTTTTGTGCTGATTCCACCTAGCGGCTGGAGCTTGTTTTGTGGAATAACACTGCTTCAGGGCAGTTGTGGATGAATCTGTTCATTCTTTGTGCTTATGCCTCCTCTTGGCTGGAGTTTGTTTTTGTGGAGTATTTTTAAGGGACATTAGAATGATTACATCATCTGCCATACCCATAAACAGCCAGCTCACTGAACATTTGGTTGTCTGTCCAAGGAAACTTAACAGCTTTATATCGGCTGGAATTTATTTTATGGAGGAACGCACCTTCGAGGCAATTCTGTGAATGAATCTACATGTACCCCACCACAAACAACTCCTGGTGTTCTTCTGCTGGGACATCCCCTTGGTTGTGGTGCTGGATGATTAGGATGGGCTTGATGAAATTCTTGGATCAGGGACGGGTCCAATATGTCTTTGGCGGCTACCCATGATCACTCCTCTGGTCCGTAGCCTTACCAGTCCACCAAGTATTGCATCTGGCTCCCTCGTCGATGATCTCTCTGACCATATACACTAGGGCTCCATCTACCTCCAATGGAGCCAAATGCCGGGTGGACGGGTTTCAGCAAGGAGACATGGAAGGAAGGAGAGATGTGGTAGTTAGCAGGAAGCTTTAAACGGTAAGTAACTGGGTTTATTTGATGGATAATGCTGAAAGGACCCACATACCTTGGACTGAGCTTTCTGCAGGGAAGCCGCAACTTGAGATCCCTATGTGGACAACCAGACCCTCTGTCCTGGCTGATAGTTGGGATGGGGGCGCCTCCGTCAGTCAGCCTGGAAGCGATGTGTTCGGACTGCTCGCTGTAGCCGGACATATGCGCTGTCCCACACCCTCTCGCTTCGCCTAATCCAATCATCCACCACTGGCACCGTAGAAGGTTTGCCTGACCAAGGGAACATCGGGGGTTGGTAGCCCAGCACGCATTGGAAGGGGGCTAGTCCCATAGAGGTATGAGTGAGGGAATTCTGTGCATATTCGGCCCAGGGCAGGAAGTCACTCCACTCCTCCTGTTCATGGCTACAATAGCTCTGAAGATATCTGCCAATCTCCTGGTTTAAATGTTCCACCTGTCCGTTGGCTTGAGGGTGATAGCCAGAGGTGAGACTCACACTGATGTCCAGTTGCTTGCAGAACGCCTGCCAAACTAGGGACGTGAACTGTGGACCTCGATCGGACACGATGTCCTCTGGTAATCCATAGACTCTAAATACTTGGTGGAACAAAGCATTAGCGGTTTCCATGGCAGTGGGTAAACCCTTGAGGGGGACAAGTCTACATGATTTTGAAAATCGATCAATTATTATCAGAATGGTAGTGTATCTGTTGGAGTTTGGCAGGTCTGTGACGAAGCCGATGGACAGGTGGGACCATGGTCTTTGAGGTATTGGTAGTTGGAGCAACCCCGTGGGCAGTTCTCTGGGGATCTTGGATTGGGCACACACATGACAAGACCTCACATAGTTAGTAACATCATGAACCAAAGATGGCCACCAGAAGGAATTACGTACCAGGGTAATAGATCTCTGGATTCCAGGGTGTCCTGTGCTCAAGGAAGTGTGGACCCATTGGATAGTTCTCTGACGCAGAGCTTGGGGTATGTAGTGTTTGGTCGGGGGGCAGTTAGGTGGTTCATGCTGTTGTGGTTGTTGTATTTCCTCCATGATATCCCAACTAATCGGTGCAATGATGACAGATGGTAGCAGGATGGATCCAGGATGAGGTTGGACGTGGGGTGGATCATGTCTGTGTGAAAGTGCATATGCCTTGCTGTTCTTGCTGCCAGGGTGGTAAGTGACTGTAAAATTGAACCTGGTGAAAAACAATGACCATCGGGCTTGACGTGGGTTCAATCTCTTGGCTGCCTTGATATATTCAAGATACTTGTGATCCGTGATAACTTGAAATGGGTGGACTGCCCACTCTAACCAGTGACGCCATTCTTCGAGTGCTGCCTTCATAAAGTAATTCCTTGTTTCCCACATCAAAGTTTCGTTCTGCGGAGTGACGATGCAGAATGTGTGTTCATCCATCCTTTAACTCCGACTCAGTTCCTCGAGGCTCGGGTGATGACGGGAGGCCGTTTCCTCGCTCTGTCGGCGGGCGGTACGGCTGCTGATTCTCGGCGGGTTGGCGGAGAAATCAGCGACGTCAACTTGATTGAAGATGGAAGAAATCTTTAATCTCTTCACTTCTACAGGCAAACAGATGAAGATGCGGATTGCTCGGCGGTCTCCTTCGGATCCGTTAGAGTGTTCGGTGGAACACAGAGTAATCTCAACTCGTCCAGCGAGATGGAAATTGTATGGCCACAGTTTCAATTCGGACGTTACTTCCTTGTGCCATGAGGCTACACCTGAGAGCAGCGATGAGCTGCATCTACGCACGGCGAGCAAAGATGCAGGAAGCAAATCCCGGAAGCATTTCAGAGGTATTTCTACTCATGATGTCATGGTTGAGGTGCGTTCTGTCGTGTGCCTCATCCAACAGGAGTTGAGAGTTCGATCCTTTAGTGAGCAAGGCTTCATGGGATTTGTAGTCTGTTTTGGACTCCCTTTGTTTGATTTTGGTGTGGTTTTTATCAGTAAGATTTATGACTTGTTATGTGGGCTTGAGTTAGGTTTTTACGACTGTGTTAGGCCTGCCTTTGTCTTCTATCTGAATAAAAGAGGCCCAACATATATATATATATATAAGAAAACCATGTGCTCTGATGTATACTGGAAATTTGGCAAATATAGTAGGCAAGGAGTCAAGGTTTAGCTGGTTAACATGGTCCAGTTAGCCTCGACTGGTAGATGCCTGAACTACACCTTTTTTGTAGGTGTAACGGGAGGCAGCTGGTACGTAATAGCTATGCGGAATGTGTAAACCTCACTCCCCTATCCAGTGTTAGGCCTGCCTTTGTCTTCTATCTGAATACATGAGGCCCAACAATACCAAACAATCAATCCAATCACGCAAACAAAACAAAGGGTTATCCAAAAAGCAGTAAATCCAGTAAAACAGGCAATGGTCATAACATGAGAACAAACAGTAAAGGCAATGGAAAAACGCTTGGTAAGGCAGGGTAAACTGGCAATACTTCGCAAAGAAACAATGGAGGTGAATGGCTATTTATACATGGTGAAAACAGGAAATGAGCAGAGAAGAAATGGGAGATGATCAGTATTCAGGAGAGGGCTCCCTCTGGTGATTGGTAGGAGGGGTAACAACCTCAGATGTTACACACGTCTTGCTTCTCACCAATTTTCGCAAAGTTGTGAATTTAAGAAATTGAGCTTTAAGAGCTTCATGCTCGCGCTGCTTTGTCCATTGAGCCGTATCCATCTACAGAGACATACAGGTGCATTAGCTGAGGTTGTGCCTCTGCCTGTGTATTTGGCGCTACTAAACCAGATACTTCAGATGTGTCGCTAGACTTCAAAATCAGATGAACCGCGGTACAAATGCGTACCAACCCATATAATTGAGAACCAACTGATATACTCCAAGTCTAGATAAACGTTTTAATGCAAAGAGGAACTTGACAATAGATTTGATTATTATGACTGATAAACACCCCCCACTTGTAACCTAACGCCCCTCTCTCTACTTATTTGCTCTCAGCACCCCCTGGCATCCATTGAATGACCCCTGGGGGGGCGGTACTGCCCCTGTTGAGAACCCCTGCTCTAGAGGGATCTGCTCTTGCCTGCTGTATTTTTGGTTCCCTATCTGTCACTCACTCGATGCTGTGTTGATGTAGTGACACTAGGGGTCACTCTTGGGAGCCCGATACACCTCTGGTCTTCCTCTGATAATAGGCCAGTGAAAATTGGCGAGTGGTATTTGCATGCCAATCCACCAGATATAAGGGTATAAAAGGAGCTGGTATGCAACCACTCATTCAGATTTTCTCTTTGGAGCCGAACGGTCATGATCACTGAGCTGAATTCCCAAGACTGTTCATTCACCTCTGCTGGATCTGACGGTGCATTTCAGTGGCTTCTCCCCCCTCTGCACTGGTGCACTGCAGAGAATGCCCCTGAGCGCTTCGGCAGAAATAAAAGAGTATATTTCTTTAAAAGAATATATTTCTCTAAAAGAGCGGCACACACGGAACATCTTTTTAAAGACACGTATTTTTAAAGATGCCTTTCCTTTGTGTGTTATTCCTGGTTGCGCTCATTATCTCTCACCTTCTGACGGTCACGATCACTGTCTTTCGTGTCTGGGCACTGCTCAAGCGGAGACAGCGTTCATGGATGGATCATGTACTCATTGCAAGAACATGTCCATGGCAATGATGCGGTCGCGGCTTACCTTCGTAGAAAGCAAGCCACACCAGAGGCTCCCCGCCTTGGTCCTTCTACCCACGGGTATGAGGCCAGCGCAGCTAGCACTGGGGGCGATTTGGGGACCCCAATGGGACCATCTCCGCTGGGTATCCACCCACAGACCTCCCATTCCCCAGCATGCTCGTCTGCCCCAATCGGGCTTCCGGATGAGTCCGCTGGCTTGTCTCACGGTGAGTTCGACCTCTTATTCGGAGCCCGCAAAGGTGATGAGCTCTTGAGTGCTGCATCGGAGAGCGGGCTCATCCAGTCAGACGCGGAAGCCTCAGCTGGGCTCCTCCCTTCGGGTGCGGTCGCCCAGTCACAGGCTGACGCGGAGATGATGACATGCTTTCCCGGGCAGCCATGAGAGTCGGGCTAGAGTCGAACCCTCCGCTCTCCCCTGAACCCTCGCGGCTCGATGATTGGTTCCTGGGCTCGCGGCGCCGCTCAAAGCCACGCCCCACCCCCGTTCCTTTCTTCCTGGAAGTGCATGAAGAGATGACAAGGTCGTGGGAGGCACTTTTTACTGCCTGGTCCCGATCTTTCAGCTTCCCCGCCCTCACTACCCTCAATGGTGGGGCGGCCAAGGGCTATTCGGCAATCCCCCCTGTGGATAAAGGTGCTCGCGTTGCACCTATGCCCGCAGGGTGCCCAAAGCTCCCATCCAAGGCCTGTAGGTTTAAGTCATCTCTGATGGCCAAGGCCTATGGTGCTGGACAAGCTGCCTCCACCCTGCACACCATGGCTCTCCTGCAAGTCCACCAAGGCGCTAAAGGAAATGCATGAGGGTAGTTCCACCCCGGGACTGATGCAGGAGCTGCGCTCGGCAACTGACCTCGCTCTCCGGGTGACGGAGGTCACGGCGCGGTCTCTCAGGTGGGCAATGTCCACCTTGGTGGTCCAGGAGCGCCACCTTTGGCTCAACCTGGTCGAGATGGGAGAGGCCGACAAGGCACGGTTCCTTGCTGCCCCCATTTCCCAAGTTGGCCAGTCTGGCGGCACTGAGGAGTTTGCCCAGCAGTTCTCAGCGGTGAAGCAGCAAACAGAGGTTATCTGGCACATCCTTCCCCGGCATGGCTCAAGATCCCGCACCCCGTCTGCTCGTCGCCAAGGGCGTCCCCCTGCGGTGACTGCACCGGCTCCGCCGCAGCCCGCCGCAGCCCGCCCCTGCGTCCCGGCCCCGGCATGGAGCCCACCTCAGGAAGCAGACACCACCCATCTTGCGGCCGCCAAGAACCCGCGAAAGGCTTCGAAGCGCCCCTGAGACGGGCGACCCAGGGACGATGAAACCTGCTGCTCTGGAGCTGGTAAGCAGACCACTCCATCCCCCGGTCGAGGGCCGGGAGGAGAATCTTTTGTTACTTTTGCATTTAATTGCGCTGCATGCCCAAGAGGCTGCAGTACCCAAGAGTTCAGCAAGAGCAGTTTCCTTGTTCCCTGGGTCACATATCCGGTGTGCACGGCTGTCATCATGACCACTGTTCACCACTCTATTTGGCAGGTTTGGCGCTCCAGCGACAGTCTCCCACCCCTGAGCGCCCAGCTGTGGCACAAATCCGCCCCCGATGTGACAGTCTCCCAGGCTGTTCCGGGGGTGGTCACAAGGAGCCAGGTAAGTACTTCGATGTCCCTGAACTCAGTACGGCCACGACATGGTGTGGCACCTCAGGCTCCAACCCGCCGCGAGGCCCCACCTGCCGGTACGTCTGACGAGATTGTCCCTCCGGCCGAGATGAAGAAGGGCTTTTACAGCCCCTACTTCATTGAACCGAAAAAAGGCGGTGGGTTGCGGCCAATCTTGGACCTGCGAGTACTGAACTGGGCTTTACACAGACTCCCGTCCTAGACGCTGATGCAAAGACACACTCTAGCGAGCATCCGGCATCAAGATTGGTTCGCGGTGGTAGACCTGAAGGACTTCTTCCATGTCTCGATTCTACCTCGACACACACCCTTCCTGTGGTTTGCATTTGAGGGTTGGGCGTATCAGTACAAGGTCCTCCCTTTCGGTCTGTCCTTGTTCCCTCGTGTCTTCACGAAAGTCGCAGAGGTAGCCCTTGCCCCATTAAGGGAAGTGGGCATTCGCATTCCTCAACTAGCCCGATGGTTGGCTAATCCTAGCTCACTCTCTGGATGTGTTGTGCACACAGGGACCTGGTGCTCTCGCACCTCAGCTGACTAGGTCTTTGGGTCAACTGGGAAAAGAGCAAGCTCCTCCCGGTTCAGAGCATCTCTTTTCTCAATTTGGAGTTGGACTCAGTCTCGTTGATGGTGCGCCTCACGAATGAGCGCGCACAGTCGGTGCTGACCTGTTTGAAGCCGTTCAAACAGAAGACAGCGGTTCCACTGAAATTTTTTCAGAGGCTCCTGGGGCATATGGCATCCTCAGCGGTGGCCACTCCGCTCGGGTTGATGTATATGAACCGCTTCAGCACTGGCTTCAGACTCGAGTCCCGAGATGGGCATGGCACCATGGGAAACATCGCTTGGCCATCATGCCGATCTGTCACCGTCTCTTCAGCCCCTGGACCGACCTCACGTTTCTATGGGCAGGCATTCCCCTAGAGCAGGTCTCCAGGCGTGTCGTGGTCATGACAGACGCCTCCAAAACGGGCTGGGGCACCGTTTGCAATGGGCATGCAGCCGCCAGCTTATGGACAGGCCTGCAGCTGCATTGGCACATCAACTGCCTTGAGTTGCTGGCAATTCTGCTCATCCTGCGGAGGTTCCGGCTGTTGATCCAGGGCAGGCACGTGTTAGCTAGGACAGACAACATGGCAATGGTAGCATATGTCAACTGCCAAGGCAGTCTGTGCTCCCGTTGTATGTCACAACTCACCCACCATCTCCTCCTCTGGAGTCAGCAGCACCTCAAGTCGCTGCGAGCCACTCACATCCTGGGCGACCTCAACACTGCAGCGGACGTGCTGTCACGGCAGGTTACCCTGAGGGGAGTGTGGAGACTCCACCCTCAGGTGGTCCAGCTGATCTGGAGTCGATTCAGACAGGCACAGGTAGACCTGTTCGCCTCCCAGGAGTCCTCCCACTGCCCACTCTGGTACGCCCTGACCGAGGCACCTCTCGGTATAGATGCGCTGGCACACAGCTGGCCCCCTGGACTGCACAAATATGTGTTTCCCCTAGTGAGCCTACTTGCACAGACCCTGTGCAAGGTCAGGGAGGATGAGGAGCAGGTCGTCCTGGTAGCACCCTACTGGCCCACCCAGATGTGGTTCTCGGACCTCACACTCCTCGCGACAGCCCCCCCGGCGAATTCCCCTGAGGAAGGACCTTCTTTCTCAGGGACGGGGCACCATCTGGCACCCACGACCAGACCTCTGGAATTTCCATGTCTGGCCCCTGGACGGGACGTGGAAGACCTAAGCGGTCTACCACCCACAATGGTAGACACGATCACTCAGGCTAGGGCCCCCTCTGCAAGGCGCCTGTATGCCTTTTAAGTGGCGTCTGTTCGCTAAGTGGTGTTCTTCCCAACGGGAAGACCCCCAGAGATGTGCAGTCAGATTGGTGCTTTCCTTCCTGCAGGATAGGTGGGAAGAGCGGCTGTCCCATTCCACTTTGAAGGTGTATGTAACGCCACGACACGGTGGATGGTAAGTTCTTAGGGAAGCATGACTTGATCATCAGGTTCCTGAGAGGTGCCAGGAGGCTGAATCCCTCCAGACCGCACCTCGTTCCCTCATGGGACCTCTCTGTAGTTTTTCAGGGTCTACAGAGAGCCCCCTTTGAGCCTTTGCAGTCAGCTGAGCTTAAGGCACTCTCCTTGAAGACTGCCCTCCTGACTGCACTCACTTCCATCAAGAGGGTAGGAGACCTGCAAGCGTTCTCTGTCAGCGAAACGTGCCTGGAGTTCGGTCCGGGCTACTCTCACGTGATCTTGAGACCACGACCGGGCTATGTGCCCAAGGTCCCACGACCCCTTTTAGGGACCAGGTGGTGAACCTGCGAGTGCTGCCCCAGGAGAAAAAAGAAGGGGAAAAGAGGCCAAGACTGGGCTAGCCTGTCTCTATCTTTTGGGTAGTCGACTTGTCCCCAAAAGGCCGTTCGACACTCATACGTAACTATGTTGGGGGAGGTTATGTGTTGGCCTAGTGCGCTGGCTACGAGGCACACAGTTGTCTGCCCGTCACACCGCCAGTTCACGTAACACAGTTCAGCCAGTTGCGGCATTTTGTATAGGGACTCCTAGTGTCACTACATCGACAACATCGAGTGAGTGACAGACAGGGAACATCATGGTTACTTGTGTAACCTCCGTTCCCTGATGGAGGGAACGAGATGTTGTGTCCCTCCTGCCACAATGCTGAACTACCCGCTGAAATGGCCGGGACCTTGTCTCGGCTCCTCAGCATAAAACCTGAATGAGTGGTTGCATACCAGCTCCTTTTATACCCTTATGTCCGGGGGAGTGGCATGCAAATACCGCTCGCCAATTTTCATTGGCCTTTTATCAAAAACCAGAGGTGTCTCGGGCTCCCAAGAGTGACCCCTAGTGTCAGTACATTGACACAACGTCTCGTTCCCTCCATCAGGGAACGGAGTTTACACAAGTAACCATGACGTTTCACCACTGGACTGGGGTTACATGCTTTTACTGCCTCAGCATACGTCGTTTTATTTACCACTTTGTACTTTTGAACCACTTACGCTTGTTTTTGTACAACACATCCCCCATATGCAGCACTATGTTCTTCTCCACAATTACAACAGTAATTTTTGTCAGCATTTCATACACTCATGCTCTCTCTTTCCCCTGCAAACTGCTGCAACTTGTCCCATACACTGGCACTTGAAACATCTTAATGGAGTTAGTGTATTTACGTACCAGCAGTGTTGGGGAGTAACGGAATACATGTAACGGGAATATGTATCCAAAATACAAAATGTAAGTAACTGTATTCCACTACAGTTACAATTTAAATCATTGGTAATTAGAGTACAGTTACATTTAAATGTATTTTGATTACTGAAGAGATTACTTTGCATTTTATTGTCATTTGTTTCATTTAATATTTAGTCCTTTCAGATGGAAAACATTTATACATATAAATGATGCGATTCAAAGTGCATTTGAACAACAGTGAAACACTTTCTTATGATGTGTTACATTCATACGAGCAGACAGAGAAGTAAGTTTGAAGTAAGTTTGGAGCAGAAGAAATAGAAATAAACACTGTGTAAACTGTCATCTTTATTCTAAGCTAAAATGCTATTTCTAGTCATTTTCCATGCACATGTTACCAGGCATGATCATATTTTTTTATCAAGAAAATTCACGTTGGATAATAATTAATTTTATTCTAGTAAGACGTAGATCGTATTCTTGATAATAATTTTTGTATTGTTTTCCTGTAAAAATATCTAAAAATCCTTAAAACAAGGTCAATTTGATTGATCTTGTTTTAGAAACAACACTGCATAAGATATTTAGGTTTTTCAGAGAATGTATTTTTAACATGTGTATTTTGTCTTACTGTACAGGCAGAGTTTTTATAGTCAAAACAAGTGAAAAAGTCTACCAGTGCTGAAGAAGTAATCCAAAGTATTTAGAATACGTTACTGACCTTGAGTAATCTAACGGAATATGTTACAAATTACATTTTACATTTTCTGTAATCTGTAGTGGAATACATTTCCCAACCCTGCGTACCAGGTAGCTTATCAGACCCAAGAACACATGATCAGGCATCGGTCCATGAAAATGTATCAGTACACTAAGGCTCTCTTGCTTTTTATAATTTCAGTGTGACATGAGACATCTACATTCTTGTACGATTGCACATTTTAGATTTTCTTTCAATTCCTCCACTGAAATAAGTAAAGGTACACTCATGATGACCCCTCTCACTGCTGTGCCAGACCCTGTTAACTTGGCAGTAAGTTTTGCCCCATTCAATGCTTTGCATTTCCATATTTGAATTTGCTGAGCCTGATTGTTGGCAAAGCTAATCATTCTGCCACCTCCGAGAGATCTGGCAGGTTTTACCAGCCCAAATGTCCCCTCTATAGTTTTAGTCAGCCTCAGAGGATGCAGGTGATTGGCAGCTTCTTCCTCAAACTTAATCAAAACTTTATTCCTCAGCTCTATTATATATCAAATCAGAGGAAAAATATCCTGCCCTTACCTTCTTCTTCTGTCCTATCTATACATTGGCAGGTGATAAAAGTGACAAACCTCGATTCGTATTTCTTGGTGTCTTACCTCCATATCACCCCATTCACTATTATCAATATTTTCACCTATGCTGATTGCACTATGATGTCCTCCTCTCCCTTCAGGTGATCTTCCTGCAAACATATCATCCATATTTGACGTCTTTCAATATTTCTCAGTTTCTCCCGCAATCTGTTTCCACCTCAGCTGCTTTCATCATCCATTTTTATTGATTATCAACCTTCCTCTAAACACATGTTCAACATTTCCATTTTCGATGGAATCAGATTCGAGTTAGCTGACAGGCTCTCTGCGAATGCACACTAACATGGTGCGCAATTTTTTTTTTGACAATCCTGTTCTTTTATATCACATATTATGTTTATTTCTGTTTATAAGTATTATTTTTTATTATTCTATTAATAATATTAATTATTACTGTAATAAAATAAACATTAAGTGAATATTTCTTAAAGTAAGTTTATTTATTTATTTATTTTTTTACAATTTCTGTATAGGCACATATTTTAAATTCTTGACTACAAAAATGCCATTGAATATTTTCACCGTTATTGCCCAGGAACAAAGATCTATTAAAATGTATTTAATTGATGTTGACCTTTTGTGACAACATGCCCCAGTAGTACATTGACATCATGGAAATCTGCAATTAAATAGCTCAGTTATAAGCTTTTCAGCTAAATTTAAACAGTAAAACAATAATGATACATACACAAAAAACTAATCATAAAACAGCAAAATTGTAAAAGGTAACAAAAATATCTAACCATCATTTCCAAAATTGAAAGTTTTGGTCAGGTGTTTTAGATTTTTCCTGTTAAATTTTCACATTTAGAATCATCCTCTTGCCCTTATCTTCATTTTGGCCGAATCTCTGACAGTGCAGTGGCTTTAGCAATATTGCTTGAATACTTATAAAAGTCATTACCATTGAATTTCAAAGCTGACAGACCTTAAATATGTTCATGGAGTTCTCTGAATATGGGATACAGAAAGTAACATCGCTGCAGAGAGCGATGTTCCCGTATGTTTGAGAATGATAACAATGAGCTATGAAGGAAATGCTGAAAGCGCAAATGCTCTCTGCTTCGCTGGCATATGTGCCTCGTACATGATGAATTGGCATTATTCAGGGCAGGAAACCCAGCCAACCAATTTTAGAGCTGTGTATCTCACAGAAGTACATGCACATATTTATTGAACGACCCCTGTCATCGTGTGGGGCACAATTTGATATCTTTATTCAGTTTACCTTTTCCCTAGTAAGGTTTAGCTCGAGGGTTCTGTAGATAAATCACTCACAAATGAAATTCTTCCATCATGTACTCTCCCTCATGTTGTTCAAAACCCATATGATTTTCATTCTTCTGTTGACCACAAAAAGAGAAGAGTAGCTATTCAGGCTGCTCTTGTTTTTCCATACAATAGCCCATAT
The DNA here is from genome assembly GCF_019703515.2 of Myxocyprinus asiaticus. NCBI lineage: Eukaryota > Metazoa > Chordata > Actinopteri > Cypriniformes > Catostomidae > Myxocyprinus > Myxocyprinus asiaticus. The sequence goes on along the minus strand of NC_059355.1, from coordinate 13,197,597 downwards.
GACTTGTGTAGTAAATATTTGTGTAAGGAACAGATGAAAATGTAAATAATTTTTGAGCTTGACAGCCCCTGGTCACCATACACGTTCATTGTATGGAAAAGAGCATAGAGAAGAAAGAAGTCACACGGGTTTGGAACAACAAAAGGGTGAGTAAATGATGACAGACACATGCTGAAGTGCTCCTTGAATGGCGCTATTAAACACATTTCTGTACATTTCTTCTCCATCTGTATATATTGCTGCATCTTTGATAAGTTAAATAAATGTTGTTCACATATCAATTTTATCTAACAGTTTCAGTAAATTGAGGAAATATGCATGATGCCATATACAAAGTTCTACCACAATGGAATTGCAGCAATGCATTTCTCAATTGGGAATTTTTTTTAAATAGAGGCATCAATTATATTATTGCAGTTTTTCATTTATGTGAAAGTGGTTAAAATGCTTTAAGTGTATTTATGCATAAGTAACTCAAAAATGATTTATATATTGTGTTAAAATGTATGTATTTCGTATTCATATTTGGTAATACTTTACAATAAATTTCCATTCATTAACATTATTTAATGCATTAGGTATCATGAACAAACAATTAACTATATATTGTTTTACAGTATGTATTCATCTTTGTTAATGTTAGTTAATAATAATACAATTGTTCATTGTTAATTTATGTCAATTTATAGTGCATTAACTAATGTTAGCAGATACAACTTTTTCATTTGCAAAATGTATTAGTATATGTTGAAATTAACATTAAGATTAATGCTGTAACAGTATTGTTCATTGTTAGTTTGTTAACTAATGTTGTTAACTAATTTTAACAAATGGAACCTTATTGTAAAGTGTTACCAGGGATTTTAATATCAATGAATGTGTGTGTATAACCACTCCACAGATTTAATATTAGCAAACTATAGTTTTGGAAAGTTGTTTAGGACATCTACTTTGTGCATGACACAAGTAATTTTTCCAACAATGTTTAACAGACAGATTGTTTCACTTTTAATTGACTATATCACAATTCCAGTGGGTCAGAAGTTTACATACACTGAGTTAACTGTGCCTTTAAGCAGCTTGGAAAATTCCAGAAAATGATGTCAAGCTTTTAGACAGTTAGCCAATTAGCTTCTAATAGGTGGTGTATTGAATTGGAGGTGTACCTGTGGATGTATTTTAAGGCCTACCTTCAAACTCAGTGCCTCTTTGCTTGACATCATGGGAAAATCAAAAGAAATCAGCCAAGACCTCAGAAAAAAATAGCTGGTTCCACAAGCAATTTCCAAACGCCTGAAGGTACAACGTTCATCTGTACAAACGATAGTATGCAAGTATAAACACCATGGGACCACGAAGCCATCATACCGCTCAGGAGAGAGAAGCATTCTGTCTCCTAGAGATGAACATAGTTTGGTGCAAAAAGTGCAAATCAATCCCAAAACAACAGCAAAGGACCTTGTGAAGATGCTGGAGGAAACAGGTAGACAAGTATCTATATCCACAGTAAAACAAGTCCTATATTGACATAACCTGAAAGGCTGCTCAACAAGGAAGAAGCCACTGCTCCAAAACCACCATAAAAAAGACAGACTACAGTTGGCAAGTGCACATGGGGACAAAGATCTTACTTTTTGGAGAAATGTCTTCTGGTCTAATAAAACAAAAATTTAACTGTTTGGCCATACTGAAATTGTTATGTTTGGAGGAAACGGAGTGAGGCTTGCAAGCTGAAGAACACCATCCCAACCGTGAAGCATGGGGGTGCCAGCATCATGTTGTCGGGGTGTTTTGCTGCAGGAGGGACTGGTGTACTTCACAAAATAGATGGCATCAGGAGGAAGGAAAGTTATGTTGATATATTGAAGCAACATCTCAAGACATCAGCCAGGAAGTTAAAGCTCGGTCACAAATGGGTCTTCCAAATGGACAATGACCTCAAGCATACCTCCAAAGTTGTGGCAAAATGGCTTAAGGACAACAAAGACAAGGTATTGGTGTGGTCATCACAAACCCTGACCTCAGTCCGATAGAAAATTTGTGGGCAGAACTGAAAAAGCGTGTGGGAGTAAGGAGGCCTACAAACCTGACTCAGTTACACCAGTTCTGTCTGGAGGAATGGGCCAAAATTCCAGCAACTTTTTATGTGAAGCTTGTGGAAGACTACCCAAAATGTTTGACCCAAGTTAAACAATTTAAAGGCAATGCTACCTAATACTAACAAAGTGTATGTAAACTTCTGACCCACTTGGTATGTGATGAAAGAAATAAAAGCTGAAAGAAATAATTCTCTCTACTATTATTCTGACATTTACATTCTGAAGTGAAGTAGTGATCCTAACTGACCTAAGACAGGGAATGTTTTCTACGATTAAATGTCAAGAATTGTGAAAAACTGAGTTTAAATGTATTTGGCTAAGGTGTATGTAAACGTCTGACCTCAACAGTATGGACCTTGGACAAACTGGGCAGTTTGGACAAATTATTAGTTTTTGTAATATTGTAGTTGTGGAGCTAAAGAAGCATATATTGTGACAAATTCACAATTTTGTTGGATTTAAAATGATAAAACAAAATATACATTACTCAAAGTTCCACTAAAAATCAACTTGACAAAACAGTCTTTGCAAAAATATCTTGGAGAGGTGAACTTAGTTCTGATAAATGCTGTAGCAACATTTGTTTGCAGATGACACTTATTTTGCTATATAATGCAATGACATTCAGATATTTATAAGTGTGGCTTCAGTGTTCAAATGTTTTTTCAGACCACTTAAATTTGGTATAAAATGTCTAAACTTGAAGTTAAACTTCATTTGTCTTCCTATGTGGCCACTTTTTGCAGTAAATATCCACAGAGAAGGCTTATAAATATTTTATGAGAATGTGTTTTTCATCTAAGGTTTTTTCATACTCGGTGTACGAGACTGAAGGTGATGTAATCTCATGTAAGTGTCTTGAGATTTATACTATCATGTTTATAGTAAACATTCAACACAAGATCCACAGAAGGTCATGTGAGGTTAATGAAACACCTGAGCACAACTACACTCTTGGAATATAAAGACGACAGGACAATCTTCCTGAATTTAGAAAAACAACAAAGGAATCATTAGCAGCTGTGACTCCGTAAAAAAGCTGCTGACATTATTTAAGGTAGTTGCATCTCTATATCCTCACAGGGACAATCACTTCCTAATGCAATCTCGTCAAACGTCCATTAAAAATGAGACAAGCTCTTCTGTGAATTTACGTACTTCCTAATGGCCATTCTCCAAATGTTTTTTACTGGAATTGATTTTAAACTACTCTATGTCATGGCTACAAATAGTTTGAAATAAGCTAAATGATGATTGCAGATGTAATCTTGACTCACATGTTAGTGAGTCATTGGCTATATTCAGAATAGCATACTAACATCCTAGTCCTTGACAGTGCTGATTTTCTGATGGCACCACAAGAACGCAAACACTCTCAAGCCCTTCTCTTGTGATTATCCTTAGCTATTACGTCAAAGGCAATGTACAGGGAAAAATATACATTTTATGCTGGCTCGTTGAACATATCGTGACAGTTTCCTGGTGAAATGAACACTAGAGACGCAACAACGACAATGACTTTTATTCACTTTCACACAAATCATAAGTAAAATGGCAGATTATCAGTTCATAAACACTTTTCGCCCTGTTCCTCACACAATGCTATCTTATGACATCTAAACACTTTTACTATAGCGCATGGCTTATTTTAACATTACATTACATTTACAAGCTTGTTCAAGTGTGATCAAATTGCACAGTAGCTCAACTGATAGAGCTGCACTTGTGATGTAAAGGACAGGGGTACAAGTTCTGAGGAGCATGCGAGTTGACATGTGAGCCAAAAGTTTTGTAGAAGCACCACAAAATGAAGTGGTTTTGCTTTTCATCTCACATTTGCTTTTTCTGATACTGTTGGTTATGTTTAGATTAAAGGTTAAGGGTAGAGAGGTCGGTTTTGATGATTTAAAACTCAATAGAGCATTAACCTTAAAAACCTCATCTGTTTGGGAGAACATTTCACTCGCATTTAGTGCCACACAGAACTGCTGTGATACGTGTAATGAACCACGTAATATAATTTGCCACAGTCACGTAATTTTCATGGCTACTTTTAAATGGCCATCAATGAAGAAAGATTTTTGCCTATGTAACTGGTCCTGCTCGACCCGCTCTGAGCGGGATTCGAACTGGAGCCTCTGGCATGGGATGTGGGCATATTAACGATGAGGCTAAAGACTACAGCCTCTAGCGTCAGTCGTTAGTGCACCTGTTGAGGATAGGGGAGTGAGGTTTACACATTCCGCATAGCTATCACGTACCAACTGCCTCCCGTTACACCTACAAAAAGGTGTAGTTCAGGCATCTACCAGTCGAGGCTAACTGGACCATGTTAACCAGCTAAACCTTGACTCCTTGCCTACTATATTTGCCAAATTTCCAGTATACATCAGAGCACATGGTTTTCTTATATATATATATATATATATATGTTGGGCCTCTTTTATTCAGATAGAAGACAAAGGCAGGCCTAACACAGTCGTAAAAACCTAACTCAAGCCCCCACATTCCAAGTCGTAAATTATACTGATAAAAATCGCGCCAAAATCAAACAAAGGGAGTCCAAAACAGACTACAAATCCCATGAAGCCTTGCTCACTAAAGGATCGAACTCTCAACTCTTATTGGATGAGGCACACAACAGAATGTCCCTCAAACATGACATCATCAGGAGTTGAAATACCTCTGAAATGCTTCCGGGATTTGCTTCCAGCAACTTTGTTTGCAGTGTGTAGACGCAGCTCATCGCTGCTCTCAGGTGCAACCTCGTGGCACAAGGAAGTAACATCCGACTTGAAACTGTGGCCATACAATCTCCATCTCGCTGGACGAGTTGAGATTACTCTGTGTTCAACCGCACACTAACGGATCCAAAGGAGACCGCCGAGCAATCCGCATCTTCATCCGTTTGCCTGCAGAAGTGAAGAGATTAAAGATTTCTCTTCCATCTTCAATCAAGTCGACATTTCTGAGTTCTCTGCCAGCCCACCGAGAATCAACAGCCGTGCCCGCCAACAGAGCGAGGAAACGGCCTCTCGTCATCACCCGAGCCTCAAGGAACCGGGTCGGAATTAAAGGATATTTAATATTCCCTGGCCGGAAGTCTCATGTGACATACTCGCCACGAGAGTCACGTCCGCCATTTTGTGCGTGTCCCTCCTTACACACACACTGTCACACACACACATTATGTGTTATAGGATTATTTTAGTTTCCATATCTAATCATATCACTGTTTAGTTTGTAGTTGTAAGTCGGAAGTTTATTGACTGCATTGTATTAATTATTAATTGATAATACTGCATAAATAAACTTTGTTTATATTACAAAGAGAAGTGTTTTGGTTTGTTTTGCATACGCCTGTGTCATGCTGACGGGATGTCAGTGCTCGGATTCAAGCCTTCATTCATTGTTTTTTTTCCCGAAAATCGATATTCTTCGGATGTCGATTTTCCTAAGAAAACAATCTAATATTGAGACTGTTTTACTATCTGGTTATTAGTCCCTGATTCCAGGGTGGTGCCCCGTCAATGTTAATCCTTATTAATATTCTGTTGATTTTTGATAATTGATAATTATCTTTGATGATTGTTGAATTTGAATGATCAATAAGCTAGTGTTAATTTTAATTAATGTTTCATCGATGTTAACAATTAACGATTATCTTTGATTATTATTAATTATTGCTAATAACCAAACTTGCTCCTAAACGTAGCACACTACATTTACTGGAGCCCCATATGAGGTTTTAATGAGTTAGATTCAATTAATTAATTTAAATATTAATTAATAACTAAAGAAATAATTATTAATTATTTCTGATAGTAACACTGATCTAAACAACCAGTAAAGCCCTACATATGTGTGTGTGTGTGTATATATATATATATATATATATATATATATATATATATATATATATATATATATATATATTTCAGACTGTCAAACAGTAAAGAATTTTTACATCAAATTTAATTAAAATTGAATGGTCATGTGTCAACATGATCATCATTGCACTGTTACAGTTTCACTTTATTTTATTTTTAAACAGTATACAATGTATTATGAGCAGTATTCGTTAAGTAGTAAGCTATATGTGGTAGTAAGCTGATGATGGATGGTCTGATGCACACACCCCTTAGAGAAGGACCCGGTAGAGAGCAGGGGTCACTGGTGCAGCAAATTGAAAGTGGGACCGTTTAGACCCTTCAGGTCTGAGCACTAACAAGTCTGCTTCAACTATGACAGCCAGACACTCCTGCACATATCAGTGTGATTTTCAGGAAGCAGTTTCCATCAGACAATACTTCAACATGGACAGATGTGTAGTGCACAATCTACAAGGCTGAAGTCACGACACTATATGCTTTGAGTGTGCAAAATTACTTAGAACCTTTGAATGTTGGTTTGACGAAGACTTGCCTGGAAGTTTAAAAGACTTTAAATGTTAGCTTGACGTTACAAAGGACTTTTATAGTTTAAATGGTCTGGCAGTTAACAGAGAGAGAAAGGGGGAAGTAGGCATTGGTAGGTAGTTAGTTGCTAAATTGTTTAGAGTGGTTGCTAGGATGTTCTGTGTGGTTTCTTATGCATTGCCAAGCAGATGCTAAGGCTAAGTGGTTGCAAAGGCATTGCTAGCGTGTTCTAGGTCATTGCTAGGCAGCTGAGAGAGAAACTCAGTTCAACTTTTTAATTGTTGATCTATGAAAACATACACTACACTGTATAAAACAATCCAGTTGTTTCTACAAAAAACTAAAACTGGCAGCTGCGGTTGCCAGAATAATTATGTAAAAATACAGTAAAAATTTAAACAACTTTACAGAAAAACCTGTACATTTTGCAGTTTAAAACTGCTGTTTTTATGGTATATTTTACAGTGCAGTACCGGTGTTTATATTATTAAATTATAAACTTAATATATTTACCTTCTGAAACTGTAAAAATCCACTTTTCACTTTATAATCTATTGTTAATCACTGTAGTAATTACAGAAGGGCACATGATGACATTAAGTTCATCAACAGTGGCCCTTCCAAGAGCAATGACCAATAAACAAGTAGAGACAGTGCTCAATGTCACTCACACAAACACTAAACACCATCAGGGTAACACATGTGAAATTAAAATTATGCAATAAACATTAACTAAACTACATCAGATATAACACAGAACACCCCAAAGTACATAACTGATATTAAAAATAAGAAGAAACATAACTATTCCCATAAAATATAATGAAATGTAATAGGTTACGCAGGGTATTCTGGGAACGCCCGATTACTGTTTTTTACCATAATTTTAACAATATTTTACCGAAAAACTACATGTAATTTCTTGTTAAACATAATTTACATTTTTTACCGTTAATTATATGGGAAAATCATACTTTTTAAATCTAAAAATTGTATTTTTACAACATTTTACCGTAAAACTACAGTATTGTCTTTTTAAATATATTAAATATATTTAATATAAATTTTACAGTAACCATTCGTTAACAAATTTCCGTTTTATTTTTATTTTATTTATTTTTTTACTGTAGCATTTTTATAGTCTTTTACCGTTAAAATTACGGACATTTTTTACAGTGTAGGCTTCGATAAACATCTATAGCTTTTGCGCTGCTTCTTGCTGTATTTTAAGCTTAACACACTATGAGCGCCAAGTTTTAATACGGCATGTCAAGTTAATAATAGTTGAGCTATGTATACGGAACCCAGTGAAACAATGTCGGTTTTAAAACTGACCAATCAGATTACTCTTGAGGTGGGATAAACCTCTTGAGAGTATTAGCAAAGGTGTTTACCCCTTAAAACACGCCTTCTCTTTAATTCTGTTGTGCTCTACCTTGCTGTTAAAACAATGATCAATTTGATAAACTTACAATTAATTTATTTGTCTCGGGTAGGGGATTTTGAAAAACACTGAGTCAAGTTTGTACAATAACAGAAGCTGTCCTGGTACAATTTTACTCCAAAAACAAAAGAAACAAATAAAATGTTATTTTGTATATACAACCCCAATTCCCAAAAAGTTGGGACAGTATGAAAAATGCTAATAAAAACAAAAATGAATGATTTGTAAATTATATTCACCCTTTGCTATATTGAAAGCACTACAACTACACATTATTTGATGTTTTTCCTTGTGAATTTCATTGTTTTTGAAAATGTACAATTATTTCAAATCAGATGATTGCAACACAGTCCAAAACAGTTGAGACAGGGGTTAATTTAAATAGTAACAATTAGATGAGTTGAAATAACAAGGCAATGTGAAACAGATGTTAAACAGGTGAGGCAATCATGTCATAGTATATAAGGAGCCTCCAAAAGCAGCCTAGTCCTTCAAGAGCAAGGATAATTTGAGACTTGCCAATTTGCCAACAGATGCTTCAGAAAACAATCCAGCACTTTGAAAACAATGTTCCTCAAAGACACATTGGAAGGATTTTGGGCATTTCACCCTTTATAGTGCACAATATAATTAAAAGATTCAAGGAATCTTGTCAAATCTCAGTGTGTAAAGGGCAAGATGAAAACCATTTCTGAATGCGCGTGATCTCTGATCCCTCGGCATTCATCTGTAATGGATATCATGAACATGGGCTTGGGATAACTTTTTAGTAAACCTTTGTTAGTCAACACCACTCACTGCTGCATCCACAGATGCATGTTAAGACTTTACTATGCAAAGCAGAAGCCCTACATCAACACTGTCCAGAAGTGCTGCCGAATTCTCTGGGCTCGGTCTCATCTTAGATGGAAAGTAGAACAGTAGAACTGTGTTTTTAAATCTGAAGAGTCCACATTTCAAAAAGTTTTTGAAAAACAATGCTATCGTGTTATCCGGGCCAAAGAGGAAATGGGCCATCCAAGCTGATATTAGCATCAGGTCCAAAAGTCAGCGTCTGTATGGGCCAGGGGTGTGTCAGTGCCCATGGCATGGTAACTCGCATATCTGTGAGAACACCATGAATGCAGACAGATATGTACACATTTTGGAGCAACATATACTGCCATCCAGCACCATCTTTTCCAGCAGGACAACTTCAAATCACATACTGCCTGAATTTCAAGTGCATGGCTGTGTAAGCAGAGAGTGCGGGTGCTAGAATGGCCTGCCTGCAGTCCTGACCTGTCTCCAATTGAGAATGTGTGGCGCATTATGAAGCACACCATATGGCAACGAACACCCCATACAATTGTGCAGCTAAAGACCTACATAATGGATGATTGGGGGAAAATTCCACTTTCTAAACTTAACAAACTTGTGTCTTCAGTGCCCAAATGCTTAATAAGTGTTATTAGAAGAAATGGTGATGTTTCACAGTGGTAAACACTCGACTGTCCCATCTTTTTTGGAGTGTGTTGCAATCATCTGATTTGAAATTACTGTACATTTTCAAAAAACAATAAAATTCACAAGGAAAAACATAATATATTGTGTAGTTGTAGTGCTTTCAATATAGCAAATGGTGAATATAATTTACAAATCACTCCTTTTTGTTTTTATTAGCATTTTTCATACTGTACCAACTGTTTTGGAATTGGGGTTGTAAAAAAATAATAAAGCCAAATTTTAGGGCTATTAAGATTTTTTACATTGTGACAGATTTTACCCCCCAATTATCCTTACCACAAAGCGAAAAATAGGGTCATTATAATATTCTCAATAATGCAATGTGGAAAAAAGATATATTATTTAAACTGCAAATTATTTATACATCATAGCAGTGCTCCCTTGAAACTGCTTTTCATTTTTGCTGATTTTAATATAAAATTAACATAAAATTATTCGGTATAAATGATGATTACTCATGCGCTTTGGACTGTAATATGACAGGTTTGATACGTTCTAATTTTCCACCATCATTATTGTAGGAATAATCCACTGTGACCCGCGATACAGAAGGGCATTGTGTTGTCATAATAACCTGGCCTCGGAATGATGTTTCGGGTTCTGATGGGAGAAACGAGTGCCCGAAATTTTATTACCATGTAGGCCTGCTGAGCATGTGCTTTGTAACAACAGTTGAACCTAACCAGTATTACAAATCGAGCCCCGGCACCAGCCCCAGACTGAGCAGAAATAAGAGAATATAATATCTGCAGCAACAATGAAATTAATCATGGGAGGAAATGGATTTGCTCTGTAGGGGAGGAGAGCGAATGAGGAGCCACGTTTGATACATAGTAAATGTGACCACTGGAGAGAAAGTAATAGACCTATTTCTTCATCGAATATTGAGGACGTTTAAGAGCTTTGGGCTTGTGTCCTACTCAGTGAGCTTTTAGTTAACAATGCATGTCCTCGTATTCCTTATATTAGGGTGTACTTTTAAATATTTTGGGCCCATTCAAGAGAAATGTGTTGAAAGGAAGTGCTTTAAATGCAAATGAAGTGAATATTCCTGGAACAATAATGTGCCACATAACCAGACCATGAAGGCCTGTTAGTTTCATGCACATTTTGATGAGATGCAGATGAAAACAAAGGCCACCAAGACCGTGATTAGAGGTCAGTGACACAAGATTGTAGTCTTTCATACTTAGATGTGAGTGGTTGAAATTAGTATATAGTAATGTTTTTATCCTAATTTCTATTCCTATTAAGCAAGGACACTCAATGCACTCTTTGTTGCGCATTTCATCTGTATGCGTCAAATGCAAGACCTTTGTCAGCTCTGAAGTTTGTGTGACAGCTTCCTATCATGTTTAAGATCATGTATAGCCAGCTTTTTTTTTTAAATCTTACACATGCGTTTTTTACCTTCTCACATGTACTAAGTGTCGCCATTTAATCAATTATTCATAAAGCCAGCTGTTATTCTTAGACATACTGTAATCCAGGAAGAAATGTGTTATGCACAGAACAATAAAACAATTTATATTTGCTGAATACTTTGGTGCCATAGTATTCACTATAATACGTTTAGACGCAATTGACGTTCTTGTGGATTTAAAGATCTTTTAATCTACAGGCTTATGTTTAAATGCTTGCAAATAGTTTTGTAAATACATATATACAGTATATCATACCTATATGTGTGTGTGTGTGTGTGTGTGTGTGTATATATATATATATATATTTTTATTTTTTTATTTTTTTATGGAACTCAAATAAATAAATAAAAAGTTTTATGAAATTCAAGAGTGCGGATTGTTTTATGAAATGGATTTTTCATTACGTAATTCCCACACTTTCATTTGTATTATTTCATTGTTTTAGTGACATTAATGTGGAAAATAGCAATAATAAAAATGAGTAGGTGTGTCCAATCTTTAGTCGGGATTGCACGTAGTGAAATTACAAATTTACAAAATTAATTGTGTCGATTTGAAGTCTTCTGTGTGTTTGCAGAAGACAGACCATCGTTAACCTCTTTTTACTGAAATCCATGCTTAAACAGTGCCAATAAACAACCATTACGAATGAGATCAATAATTTGTGTGAGAATGCATGATGAGAAAGTTGGAAGGGCTAAATGCCACAGTTGCATTGTCACAATGAGAATAAACAAACTGTTAAAATCAGTGTTCAGAGTACTCTAACAGTCTAGCTGTTTTGTGTTTCATGCAATGTTAGAAAAATAAAACCTCATCTGTCCTCATAACTTTGAGTTGTCATTAACTCCTCAGGAGAAAGTCCATTTTTATGTTGCTCAACTGGAGTAATGTACATGTAGGATTGTACTGACCCAGAATTAACCAAACTCTTAAAGAAGCAGTTCCGTAAAAATTCCGTAATTATTTACACTTCTTCATGCCCTCAGAATACACACTCCAAATCTGTGTCCTGTCTTTTTTTCTGTGGAACAAAATAAACAATAAGATTTGAAGAATCGGTTCATAGGCTTTCAAGGCTTTTTAGTCTTTTTAAAGGAATATTCCGGGTTCAATACAAGTTAATGGAATAGTTCACCCAATAATCTCTCATCATTTACTCGCCCTCATGCCATCCCAGATGTGTATGACTTTCTTTCTTCTGCAGAACACAAATAAAGATTTTTAGAAGAATATCTCTTTTGGTCCACACAAAGCAAATGAATGGTGGCTAGAACTTTGAAGCTCCAAAAAATGTATAAAGGCATCATAAAAGTAATACAAACAACTCCAGTGTTTGAATCCATGTTTTCTAAAGTGTTATGATAGGTGTGGGTGAGAAACAGATAAATATTTAAGTCCTTTTTTACTATAAATATACACTTCCACATTCTTTTCTTTTTCTTTTTCTTTTTTTTTTTTGGCGATTCACATTCTTCATCAATATTGCTACCTACTGGTCGGGCTGGTAAAAGTTGGAGATTTATAGTAAAAAAGGACTTAAATATTGATCTGTTTCTCACCTACACTTATCATATTGCTTCTGAAGACATGGATTAAACCACTGTAGTCATGTGGATTACTTTTATGCTGCTTTCATTTGATTTATGGAGCTCTTTTCATTTGGGCCAATAAGCAACCACCCAGCAACCACCCAGAACACCCTGGCAACTGCATAGCAATGTGCTAAAAACAGAGTTAAAACAACTTAAAAACAGTATAGCAACAACCTGACAACCACCTAGAACACCCTGGCAACTGCAGAGCAATGTGTTCAAAACACATAAAACAACTTAGCAACAGCATAGTAACAACCTGGCAACCACATACTGTAGCAATGTGCCAAAACACACAGCAGATCACCTTGACAACTGCATAGCATGCCCTAGCAATCATCCAGAAATCCCTAGTAAGCACATACTGTAGCATAAATGTGCTCCAAAGCAAATATAACACTTTAGCAACCACCAGAAAACTAGTTTTGCTTAGGCAAAGACCATTAATCCATATTCATAAAATATAAAAATAAATATTGTTGGATATTTTCATGAGCACTGGTACAGTAATTATTCATACACATCATACATTGGTTAAATGTAAAATGTGAACGCATGTGATTGACTTTTATATGAACAGGTCTCCTGGAAAGGCGGGAGACTGATCGCACATAACTTCATTATTTCACAGCTTTCATAATGTTTAATCATAAACTTATCAAATTAATTAGTCAAAAAACAAATTTACATTTACATGAGCTGTCCAGAGGAGACAGACGACGGAACAGGTAATCTGGCGCGTGCTTCGCTTGTGATTTTGATTCAGATTTATGATCCGCAAAACGAATCATTTAGACCGCTTTTTTGTTCAGTTCAAAGAAATCAAATTTAAAAGATTCTACTCAAATTATTCTTTCAACGAATCACACATCACTATCGCCGATCTGCACGCATTTTTGCATGTACAGTTGTTTTTTTTTTTTTTTTTTGGTGTTATGTCCCAAAGTAATGAAAGGGTCTGGAGAAATTTATCGGAGTAAAAGTATCAATTTTCTCTTCAAAATATAGTGAAGTGAAAGTAAAAGTCCAAAGAAATATTCATACTCAAGTACAGAAATGAAAAAACTGTACTTAAATACAGTAACGAAGTATTTGTACTTCATTACTATACTATACACTTCTGTAAATAACTATATAATATTTCACTCCTTGAAGCTGTCATATGGCTTCAGAAAACTTGGAATATAGCACACGAGTCATAATGATTATTTTTATGGTGCTTTTTTTGGGTGCTTTTTAGAGCTTGACAGCTGTGGTAACAATGAACTATCCATGAATGTGAAAGGTGCACTCAGAAATTTTTTCCTCTTTAAAAAATTTGAAATCCTTGAGAAAGGAATTGTAGTTTCAAAATATACAGTAGGTATAAAATCATGACCACTTACATGAGGTGAAGACTCTAGTCATATCAGTAACCTAATAAAAGCCGTTTTATTTTACATGGAGTGGGTCCCCTCATGGGGGCTGCCATGTTAAGGTCACATGACCAGCCGAATACTTCTAGCTTAATCTCAGTAGCTGCCCTGTTTTTGGACACTTTCACTCATGGATTGAAGTAATAATGACTGACTGTGAGTAGTGAATTTCTATTATGGTATTGGTAACTGTAAAAGTTGTGTTTGAATGATGCTACATCCACGCCCCTAGGTGTCAAGTGTAAGTCCAAGATGATGTGTATAAAAAATTACTGAGTGCACCTTTAACGAGCTGTATATAAAAAAATCTTCAAAAATGTTCATTTGTGCTCCACAGCAAAAATTACAGCATGCAGGTTTGCAATGACATAAGAACAATGTCATAATTTTCCATTTTGAGTTAACTATTCCTTTAACGAAAACCAGGAAGTAGTAAACCCATAACTGTTATTTTCTTGCCTCTGAAAAACCCTCTTTAAGAACCAACTGCCCAAGAAAGAATAAATAAAAAAAAAATCCATTTAATAAAGTGACTACAACAGAAATATTCACTTCTAGCTGATAGGACCATTCCAGACATGGAAATAATTACTTTGCAGGAGAAACTCAAATAACTATTTGTAAGAGATTTGCCTCTTCATTGTAATTTACAATTTTTCTCGCTGGGGTGCAGACATTAGTTTAATGTGTTTGATAAGCGAGCTTGTTTGGCAGAATCTAGAACAGCATTCCAAAATTCTTCAAGCTTATGAGACGTCTTTACAAGTGCTCTGTCGCCTTGCGTTGACTTCATTATCTCAGAGGTAACAGGCAGTCACACTTATTATAATTTATGCTAAAGCTAAGAGCAGCGCTGCACTCTTACATGGCCTGATAATGACGCAATCACAGGATTCTGTCACTTCGCCACAAACCTGCAGCTGCGCTCTAACTTGCTGAACTGATTAAGGCCTTGCAGAGAGAAAATAATTAAAGTGATAGTTCACTCAAAAATGAAATTTCTGTAATCATTTACTCACCCTCATGTCGTCCCAAACTCGTATGACTTTCTTAATTCTGTGGAACATGGCACAAAAATTCCTGAAGACTATCCTGGCCACTTTTTTTTATATAATGAATGGAGACTGGGTCTATCAAGGTCCAAAATGACATAAAAAAAGCACCATAAAAGTATAATAAAAGTAAAATATTTGACTTGTGCACTATATTTGAAGTCTTCTGAAGCCATACGATAGCTTTGTGTCACAAACAGTCTAAAACTCAAGTCATTATTGACTGAAAATCTTCTCCTTCACAGTAGCTCTCAAAACAATCATAGTGTCATTAACGGCAATGACATTTTAAGCATGCCGCACAGTTTAGCTGCTGCCTGACATTTTTCAAACCCGAATTTAAAAGCTCACCACCTTACACACATATAGTGGACTAAATGCAAAATATTGGTCTCGTTTTCCAGAAACCCCCCAAATAAAAAAATATAAAGAAAAGATTCCTATAATTAATAAATCATATTGTACATTTTTACAATCTTATGAAGAACTTATATTTCAACAATATTTTTAAATTATTTTAAATATTTTTTTATCCTGTCTTTGAAAACCTGCAATTCAGGCTCTGTCCATTCCACTAGATGACAGCAAGAACTAGGAAATATAATTTTTCCTTAATCACCTTTCATCACAATTTACAGATCTGAAATACAGGTAGCGCGGAGCTGAGCACTCGTCATGTGTTAGACATTCTGTGTATTTTGTGATCCCACGCACATTCCTCACTGTTTCATTGAATATCTCGGCATCTGAGTGGACTAAAAGCTTAATCTAGGTGTCGTTGAAAAGCTCAGATCCTGGGCATTGTGATGTTGTATATTATATCATCGATGGTCAAGAACATATTTTACAGATGACTGGTTTATCATGCCTTTTCTGCTGGACTGCATACTTTGTTCTAGACATCTGAGATATCACATTGGGTTATTTACCCAAGCAAGTTCACAGACAGGAAAATTGTTTATTTTGAAGAAACAACGTAAGGTAAGAGTTGCCAGAGTTTGTGGCTTCTTGGGGCTCACGGAAGCAGTGATCGGAGCAGACAGGAGATGTTTGTCTTTGTTTGTCTTATAGAGATCATATCTCACTTTATGATTCTTTTGATAATCATTGGAACTGCATAATTGAATTAAAAGAATTAAAATAAAAGAGCTATCATTTGATATATGACGTGCCTAGTGTTATTTGAAAAACTTTTATATTTTATTTACAAATTTTAACTTTAATTTATATTAATATTTCAACATCAATAAAACAGGGTTGCAGTAATTTTTTATATGAAAGTTTTCAGGTCTAATCTTGTTATTTTATGTAGCCTAGCATAAATGCAAAAGTGATGAAGTTTTGTGAAAAGTTCAGATTCTAAGGCCACATTCACACTAATATATTTTCATTTAAAAACACATGATTTCGCTTTCCTCCACTGAAAATGGAGCATTTCTCCATTACAGCATACTTTGGATAACATGAGGAGTTTTCAACAAAAATGGATCAGAGTGGACATAACCTAATCTTTCAAATGGTTCCACATATGACTATTTATGCATCCAGGGACTTTTACGTATTATACATAAACTTACGTAAACGAAGATTATTAGTGAATAACAACCTAAATTGTGTCTGTTCATCACAGAAAGCTATCATATGGCTTTAGAAGAGTTAGAATATAGTGCATAGGTCATATGGACCACTTTTGATATACTTTTAAAGTGCTTTTTGTCATTTGGAAAAGAGTGGCCAGGATAACATGAAAGAATTTTCATTTTTGTGCAAACTATTCCTTTAAAGTAATCAATTTATTAGTCTCGCTGCCTGAAAAGGCACATGTGGTTATGCTTTTTGCGTATACTAAAAAGGAACCAACCAGGTGGATGGAAAACAATTAACAGCTACATATAAATTTTAGTTTGTATTCATACTCAGGTCACGGATGATCTTTCATCGGTGAACGACAGAAGACGGATAGGTAGGTGGATCGAAGGCAACGAGAAATGGAAACAGAGTTCCAAATCGATCAGACAGCTTGAAGAACCTTTTGCTCTCGCATTTTCAAATGCTGTTCCTATGGCTGAGAAAATCAGAGGGGAAAAAAGTGTTCGACCGTGGCGCATCTCACCCACACAGACCTCGGGATTCTTTTAGCACAGTTTGACAGCACAATCAAACCCTTTCACTGTCACCCCCTGCTTCTCTCCAGAGATACAAATCACATCTGATTTAACAGAGCATGCTGTCAGGGGCCCTTTCTACAGTGGCAGGACCAACAGATTGCTTTTATTTATTTAATTATAACCCGAGAAAATATGCTTTTTAATTTTTTAAGATCCCTTTATTTTTCTACACACACTTGTCAGGGTGTTTCTTGCCTGTTAAGACATCTAGCTGTGCTTGCCTTGTCACATTGTTTACCATGGACAATAATCAAGTTTTAGGGTATATTACAGTGTAAGGGTTCCTACACCTTTTGCATGAATTTTCAGTCATTTGTGATTCCTGGATATTTTAAAGTAATTTTATATAGATTGCATTCACAAAGAGCCATTTTAGCCAATGAACATTTGAAAGTCTGATTTTCAGTCTTAAATTTTGGTCTGTTCCTCATTTAAATCTATCGTATGATTTCAGAAGTCTTGGGATATAATGCACAAGTCATATGGACTACTTTTATGGTGCTTTACAATTCACCATTTTTGGATTTACAGCCACTGGCCTCTATATGATTTCACTGAATGGAAAAAGCAGCGTAAATATTCTTCAAAATTTCCCCTTTTGTGGTTCAAGGAAAAGTTAAAGTCATATGGGTTTGGAACAACATGAGGGTGAATAAATAATAATAATAATAATTACAGAATTTTCATTTTCGAGTGAACTGTGTCAATGGCCAATTCTTAAACTATCACACTTAGTGCTGCCAATTCTGAATATTTGGTTCTGGCCCTGTAAGGTTATATCATATAAGTAATTTATATCAAATAGGTCATTTATCTTATTTATTATTATTATTATTATTTATTTTATTTGCCAAATAGCATGAAAAACAAAAGACAGCATTTTAATTTAAAGGTTTGTTTTAGGGACTGACATTATGTATTTTATCTAAATTCTGTGCTCTGTAAATGTCACAATTAATCTTTTCCCAGGATTTTAAATTCTCCAGATATATAATAGAAAAATACAGTACTGTGCAAAAGTCTTAGGCACATAAGATGTTTCGCAAAAACATTTGTCTTAAGATGGTTATTTATATCTGCTACTTTAGTGTGTCAATAGGAAATATAAATGTTATACTCCCAAACATTCCTTTTGCAAATAGAATAGAATAGAAGAACAGGGAACCCTGCAACAGATGGCATGGCCCTCACAGAGCCCCCTACTGAACATCCGGTCAGTCTGGGATTACACGAAGAGACAGAAGTAATTGAGACAGCCTAAATAAATAAAAGAACTGTGGCGAATTCTCCAAGAAGCTTGGAACATCCTATCTGCCAACAACCAAGAAAAACTGTGTCCAGGTGTAAGTAGGATAGTTGGTGTTGTTTTGAAGGCAAAAGTGTTCACACCAAATATTGATTTAGCTCTTTTTCTGTTTACTGGACTTTGTATGATGTTAATTGATTAATGAAAACTATTTATGTCATTATTTGTTTTAGAAATCCTCACTTTGAATGCTTTTCACAAGTGCCTAAAACTTTTGCACAGTACTGTATATCATCCCGTTTACATCTCCAGTCTAAGTTTTATCAGCACATTTTGAATATCAGTTAAATTAATGAATGAGCATTGAAAATAAAGCAGCCAATTAGATAACAGAATGTCTATCCCGGCCTTCTCTGATTGGCCGAATCACAATGAAGGTACAAAGGCAGGGTGCGAATCATGGTGCAAATATTAAACTCATGAATATTAATAATGTTTTGCTGTAGTTGTACCGTAAGCTTCCTGGAGCTTCCAATGAAATAACTTTATGAATATTAATGAGTGCTTTCACATTGACCTTTTGTGACAACTTTC
The DNA here is from genome assembly GCF_019703515.2 of Myxocyprinus asiaticus. Lineage (NCBI taxonomy): Eukaryota > Metazoa > Chordata > Actinopteri > Cypriniformes > Catostomidae > Myxocyprinus > Myxocyprinus asiaticus. Next base: position 13,178,636 of record NC_059355.1, on the reverse strand, counting down.
CCCTATAACAGGGACATTTCGTTAAACTATGGGGCAAGTTGTCACAATGAAACCTGCCAGCCTACTCTAGTTTTTTCAGTAAAATTTATACAGTAAAAAGAATATTAGCCTACACACAAAACAATTCATGAAACAGCAAAATTTTAAAAAGTAACATACAAAACTTTCAGACCATTGTTTTGGAATATTGAAATATTGTACTTAGTAACTAAATTATATATATACATGTATAACATGCAACACATGTGACAACCTACCCGACCTGACATTTATGAAAAATACCCATGTCCAGAGAACAAAGTTCAACCTTTTGAGTGAAATTTACCTTTTTTTAATATAATTTACCCTTGCCTGAATGTAGGCTTGTGTGGTTATATTGTGTTCCCAAGAGCTAAAATAAAAATTATGATATTTTATGAAATATGATGATATATGATAAATATGAGCTCCCCACGGACGAATGACTGCCTGTCATATTTCCGTTGTTTTCTTCAACTTTTTGACTTCACATTCGTTTGCCTAAAAAAATAGGAGTGTTTCATTTGTGAAGGAATCAGTGTTTTCGAATGAATCTTTATTTGGACAAATCATTCTCGTTCTCTCCTACTGTTTCGGTCGTGAGCGACTCTGTGTTTTTTGATTCAGTGACTCACTCATAACACATAATAGACATTCTTTTGTCACCACTTACTGGCTTAAAAATTTGTGGTTGACCGATATGGGTTTTTTAATGGCCGATGCCGATATCCAGAGAGCAATGACCATACATCACACAATTTAATATAGTAAATAACATAAACATAAAATTGCAAAAAAAAAAAATGAAAATAAAAAAATAATAATAATAATAAAAAAATATTATTTAGCACTATATTTACTCAATTTCACACAAAACTCCAACTTTCTAAAAAATATTGTATATTAAATGGTAAAGAGCAGTTTCTTCTGATTTCTGTTTAGTCATCAAATTTTAGTAATTGATTTGCACATGAAGAAATTGTTAATATATTAGGAAGAAGGAAATAACAGTATACACAGTAGTCCAGCAACCATGGATGGCATGTCCACGTTAGCAGTCACATTTTCTCAAAGAAATACAGAATCAAACCAATTGTACATACAGTGATAGTGAATAAGACATTTACTTATAGCACACGTGAAGTGCTTTTACTTTGAAGTTGCACTCATGCGCTTGTGCGGATCCAGCACATGCAGCAATCTTCTGACAGTTTAAATGGCCTAGATCACCTGCTTGGATTTTCATGGAGTAACCGTCATGATTTGTGAATCAGAGGAACTTTTGATTCTGATGCTGAAGTTCTGGCTGACAGAATACACGCTTCAGGATGAAGAAAATGCTGGATTTTCATGAGGTTTGTGAATTACATCTGTTTAAACAAGACATCTGTATATTTGCAGACGGTATATAATAGAAGTTGTATTGATATTTGCCTCTTATCATTAGAAAAGAAAGTTAAAAGTTACAGGGAACTGTTGAGGAGAGAGAGGGAGAATGAAACAGGTGAACACTTTAAGGCGAGCATCTCTAATGGCTCTGATATGTGGACTGTTTAAATGACACTGTGTTGCACACTTTGTAATAACATTGTAATAACACGATGGCACCTAACAACAAAACGATCCGTGACTGGTCGTTAACATGTCTCAGACACTTCACATGCAAGCAGGCGATTCTCGGCGGCCTCAAGAAAACAAATTGGCAAAACGGGAAAATATATCGGCCAATGTGATAATAAAAAAGTCTGAATACTGACAGATTTATCAGCCTCTGCGATATATCGGTCAACCACTGGTAAAACTGTATGTTCAGAAATGTTGACTGAATGAATCTTTTTGGTGAATGTATTCAAAAGACTCTACTAGCTGGGATGAAACAAAATCCCCTTGATAGGCGCTTGCACCAGAAAGCCTCTGAGCTAACATAGTGGCTTGCCGGTAATAATGTAAATTGTTTTCTAGTAGAGCATACAGAATGTACTTATTTCAATTAGTTGAAATTGAGTGGCAGTAATTGACATAAACGGATGGCATACTGTGTGTTTTTATAGGCTATAGTTATATAGTATAAAAAAAGCAGAAAGAATGCCCCTGAAAATGAATTACAATGGCCAAATACTCCCCCTGAATACCAAAATTAAAGGTGAAATGTGTAACGAAATGGAATTGCAAGAAATAATGACTGTTTTCAAACAGATAGTTCTGCCACAAACTCCCAATGTTGCTGTGTCAGGTTGCATCAACCTTTGAATGGCTTACTTATAGTTGTTGCATATTAAGCTGGGATGCGAGAGTATCTTAACTGAAAAAAAAAAAAAAAAAATTGCTCCCATCACCTAATTACTGACACTAGGTGACAGTATGAGGTTTTGACTCAGCACATGTGAATTAATATTTCTCTTCTCTCTATTCCTTATGCAACTATTCCATGTGAAATGAATGAGCTTGGCTTGCAGTGTGAACCGAAAACAGTCCTGTTGCTTCTCATTAAGATAACAGATAGTAGCGGGACTCTTTCTGTGTCACAGTAAAGTGGTTTTATAGGATTTTCATGCGTTAGGACGTTAGGTGATATCTCTCTGGGGGACACTGGTGTGAATGGACCAGAGCTCAGAGATATAGAGGTGCCAGCGTGAGGGATGAAGGTCACTGATTGCCACTGTGAGTATTCAAAAAGCTAACATCCAACCAGTGAGACAAGATGCTTTAGGAAGAGAAACACAGTGTTGCAACACTATGTGTAAAAATTACATATTGCAATGTTTTTTATTTATTTTCAATGTGGATTAGAGAAAAATAAATGAACCAACAAATGCGGTTATTATGATTTTTCCTAAGTTTAACCCCTTACCTGAACCCTAAACATAACCATGATTTTAATAGGAAAAAAACGTTTGTGTACCATGGAAGAGATAAAACATCAGGGTTTGGAATGAGATGAAATATGGAATGGATTTACAAACTTTTTTCACGAACATTTCCTTTCTTAAAATAAAGTGTTGGATAGGAGGCTTGCGAAAATGTCATGCCTAGATTGTGTCAATTTAAAACTCTGCTTGTTGATTGGTTGGCCTAAAAAGTCATACTTTTTTGTACGGGCCAAGTTTTACGATATTTTTTATTTTAAATTTATTTTACATTTGTTAAAATCAAAATTGGTTGAGAGTTTGATCTAGTATGGATGGTTCCCTATCTGTCACTCACTCGACGTTGTGTCGATGTAGTGACACTAGGGGTCACTCTTGGGAGCCCGAGACACCTCTGGTCTTTGATAAAAGGCCAATGAAAATTGGCGAGTGGTATTTGCATGCCACTCCCCCGGACATACAGGTATAAAAGGAGCTGGTATGCAACCACTCATTCAGATTTTCTCTTCAGAGCTGAACGGTCATGCTCACTGAGCTGAATTCCCACGACTGTTCATTCACCTCTGCTGAATCTGACGGCGCATTTCAGCAGCTTCTCCCCCCTCTGCACTGGTGCAATGCAGAGAACGCCCCTGGGCGCTTCGGCAGAAATAAAAGAGAATATTTCTCTAAAAGAGTATATTTCTCTAAAAGAGCGGCACACACGGAACGTCTTTTTAAAGACGCGTCTTTTTAAAGATGCTTTTCCGATTGTGTGTTATTCCTGGTTGCGCTCGTTATCTCTCGCCTTCTGACGGTCATGATCACTGTCTTTCATGTCTGAGCACTGCTCACGCGGAGACAGCGTTCATGGATGGTCATGTTCTCATTGCGAGGACATGTCCATGGCAACGATGTGGTCGCGGCTCGCATTCGTAAGAAAGCAAGCCATCCCAGAGGTTCCCCGCCTCAGTCCTTTTACCCACAGGTGTGAGGGTATGAGGCCAGCGCGGCTAGCACTGGGGGCGATTTGGGGACCCCAATGGGACCGCCTCCGCCGGGTATCCCCCGTGGACCTCCCATTCCCCAGCACGCTCGCCTGCCCCGATCAGGCTTCCGGATGAGTCTGCCAGCTCATCTCACGGCGAGTTCGACCTCTTATTCGGAGCCTGCGAAAGTGATGAGCTCTCAAGCGCAGCATCGGAGAGCGGGCTCATCCAGTCGGACGTGGAAGCCTCAGCTTGGCTCCTCGCTTCGGGGAGGATTGCCCAGTCACTGGCTGACGCGGAGATGACGACATGCTTTCCTGGGCAGCCGCGAGCGTTGGCTAGAGTGGAACCCTCTGCTCTTCCCTGAACCCTCGTGGCTCGATGACTGGTTCCTGGGCTCGCAGCGCTGCTCAAAGCCATGCCCCACCCCCGTTCCTTTCTTCACGGAAGTGCATGAAGAGCTGACAAGGTCGTGGGAGGCACTTTTTACTGCCCGGTCCTTGCAAAGGTGTTGGGTGTTGCCCAGCATGCTGCTCTGCAAATGTCTGTTGGAGAGGCACCCCTGGCCAGGGCCCAGGAGGCCGCTACACCCCTGGTAGAACTGGCTTATAGCCCTACCAGGGGCGGAACGTCCTGGGCATGATATGCCATAGTTATGGTGTCAATGAGCCAGTGGGCGATCCCATGCTTGGAGACAGCGCTTCCTTTCCAGTTCAGCTTTCCCGCCCTCACTACCCTCGATGGTGGGGCGGCCAAAGGCTATTCGGCAATCCCCCGGTGGATAAAGGCACTCGCGGTGCACCTATGCCCGCAGAGTGCCGCCACCTGGCGCTGGTGCTCAAAGCCCCCTGTCCAAGGCCTGTAGGTTTACGTCGTCTCTGATGGCCAAGGCCTACAGTGCCGCTGGACAAGCCGCCTCCACCCTGCACGCCATGGCTCTCCTGCAAGTCCGCCAAGGCGCTAAAGGAACTGCACGAGGGTAGTTCCGCCCTGGGATTGATGCAGGAACTGCGCTCGGCAACTGACCTCACTCTCCAAGCGACGGAGGTCACGCCGTGGTCTCTCGGGCGGATGATGTCCACATAAGTGGTCCAGGAGCGCCACCTTTGGCTCAACCTGGTCGAGATGGGTGAGGCCGACAGGACACGATTCCTTGCTGCCCCCAACTCCCAGGCTGGCCTATTTGGCGACACCATCAAGGACTTTGCCCAGTAGTTCTCGACGGTGGAGCAGTAGATGGATGCTAGCCGGCATATCCTGCCCCGGTGCGGCTCAAGATCCCGCACCCCATCTACTCGTCGCCAAGGGCGTCCCCCTGCGGTGACTGCACCCTTCGGCCCGGCCCCGGTGTGAAGCCCACCGCAGGAAGCAGATGCCACCCGTCTCGCTGCCGCCCAGAACCCATGAAAGGCTTCAAAGCGCCCTTGAGACGGGCAACCCAGGGATGACGAAACCCACTGCTCTGGGGCTGGTAAGCAGACCTCTCCATCTTTTTGTTACCTTTTGCTTTTAATTGCGCTGCATGTCCAAGTGGCTGCAGTACTCATGAGTTCAGCAAGAGCGGTTTCCTTGTTCCCTGGGTCACGTATCCGGTGTGCACGGCCGTCATCACGACCACCGTCCACCACTCTATTTGGCAGGTTTGGTGCTCCATTGCCGGTCTCCTTCCTCTGAGTGCCCAGCTGTGGCACAAATCCACCCCCGATGTGACAGTCTCCATGGGTCACGAGGACAGGCCTCTTCCTCCCCCGTCCCAGGCTGTTCCGGGGGTGGTCACAAGGAGCCAGGTAAGTGCTTCGATGTCCTTAGACTCAGCATGGCCACGACATGGTGTGGCACCTCGAGCTCCGCCCCGCCGCGAGGCCCCACCTGCCGGTACATCCGACGAAGTTGTCCCTTTGGTCCCCCTTGCGCGGAACTTGGACGCGTGGCTTGCGCTTTCCAATCTGTCATGATGGCTGGTCCGGACCGTCTGACTCGGCTACTCGATTAAGTTCGCCGGGCGTCCGCCCAGGTTCAGCAATGTCCACTTCACCCTGGTGAAGGACAAAAACGCTGCTACCTTGCGCAGAGATCGCTACCCTCCTATGGAAGTGCGCAATAGAACCTGTCCCTCCAGCCGAGATGAAGAAGGAGTTTTACAGCCCATACTTCATCGTACCGAAAAAAGGTGGTGGGTTGCGGCCAATCTTGAATCTGTGAGTACTGAACTGGGCTTTACACAGACTCCCGTTCAAGACTCGGACGCAAAAACACATTCTGGTGAGCGTCCGGCATCAAGATTGGTTCGCGGCGGTAGACCTGAAGGATGCGTACTTCCACGTCTCGATCCTTCCTTGACGCAGACCCTTCCTGCGGTTTGCATTCGAGGGTCAGGCATATCAGTACAAGGTCCTCCCTTTCGGCCTGTCCCTGTCTCCTCGCATCTTCACAAAGGTCGCAGAGGCAGCCCTCAGAATTTTGTGAAAAATACAGTAAACTCATGTGTCTCCATTGTCTCAAATTGTGCTCAGATTTGCCAATATATCAAAGTCTGCAATAAAAAACCCAGAGATCTCAATATGAATATGAAAGATTTCTCATCAACTGTTTCCAGGACCAAATTATCCGAGCTATGATAGCCTATCCACATTGTCTCGTTTTTTCTGATTTTGTTTTTCCTAAGACATTTTAGAAGAAATATCTCCTAAATAGTCCAAGTTGATACCTAAAGTTGAAGTGAGGTGTTGAGACTTGAATAAATTATGTGAGAACTCCATTAAGTCTCCCTAGCTTTGAAAAAGCAACCTTTTTTGAAATAAGACAAGAAGATGGATAGACAAAATGCTAAAATCATCTCAAGTATTCTTATTTTAATGCAAAATATAATTTTTCAGTTAATGTATTGAAATCTTTAAAACCCAATCTGAAACTCAAAATAATTTGGTGCAAAACAATCCATTCTTGGCACTAATCGTACAGTACCTCCTTATTGTACCACTGAGCATTGAAAAGCATCAGTTTCTAGCATCAGATCAGTCTGCTTTTATTAACTGAAATCTAGAGTTCAAAAATGAATTTTCTGCTGAGCAACAACTGTTGGTTTGACTGGAGGGTGTGTGATTACTTGTGTGTTGCTGCTGTTTCAAAGTGCTCTGTCACAGGCGTTCATTGATCAATAAGGCTTTTCTCTTAGTGAGAAGCTATGGTTGCACGTTAGAATTCATCTGCACTCGTCTGATGGAGAACTGCGGCATGGTTATTTACCCCATCCTACCGGCATAAACGGCTCTTTCAGTGGCATCCGTGAATCGCGGCCCTGTCAGATGCTGTGTTGTAAAGTGAAGAGTAATTTGAGTAACGTTGCAACAACAAAAGCCCAGGCTGACAGAAATTATTTCAAGCTGATTCCAATTTCACAAGACAGTATAACCTTGTGTATCCATTATCCACTTAAGTGTGAAACAAGATGTTACCTTCTCGACGATTTAGTCTCTGGTGAAATTACATCAGATACACTAAGTCAGTATTACACTGGGTAAAATCACATCAGGACCCCTACCACAGTGAGATATTGCTTTTTTTTCTACTAGAAGTTTATATTGGGTGAGTAATTTCATGCAGTTAGATGCTATCTCAGGCAGTGGCGATGATTTTATTCAGCACCAATAGTGGAGATACTGTATGTGCTCTCTTTTGACATGCAGTAATAGCATAGGACTGCAGTTGATCTGTAATAGTTGGGAACAGGTGTAGGGTGATAAATCTAAACAAATCGTATCTCAATATTTTTCAGTGTTTTTAATGATATTCAATTTAGATTTGTATGTTTTCTTTGCTTGAGATTGCAAAAAAGTGTTTTTCTCAATCAGAGGAACCGTTATTTCAACCAAACATAGAGATAGACTATAGAGATAAAATAACACCCCAGATAGTGTTGACGTTGGGAGATTGCCCGGCGAAGTTCGTGTGCACACATTGCTCGAATACACAATACCGGCGCTCCAACATATACCGGCACGTGCAATAAACCCCTCCCCACAGCCGGACTGAGGGGGGCCCATTGGGTATAATCTTTTAGGGGGCCAGTCGGGAGTTTGGGCAGGCCTGTCCAGGAGTTCTGATTTACGCCACATCCATACTAATCCACTTTTCCTTTTAAACTCTGTTTTCAGTTTTCCAAACTATGTGGTAATGTATTACATTTTCAAAACGATGGAGGAAAACGGCATTCTAGTGTGAATGAGAGGCGTAAACATAGTGAAATTAATGGGTTTTCAAACGAAATGTAACAGTGTGAATGAGGTCTTACTGGGTAGCGTGGTATTGCTTAATTATCAGTACCATTACACAAATACAAAGTAATAAACAGCCATATCTACCTACATATATTTTTACAAAAGAAAATACTATAAATTTAAATGTTTAAATGGTAATGCACATGGATCATCAATTCACGGTTTTGAACCAATTCACTTAAATGGATGAGACTGGTGCTATTAAAACACCTCTTTCTTGAGTAAGTACAGTCCAAACTACTGAGCCTGATCTTATGAAAGTTACATGACTGCGGCACCATTTTTGCAAAAGGATATTGCATTGCTCCTTGGATGTATTGCAGCAGTTCCGAAGTGAAATGTTCACAGAGTGGCGCTAAAAGCAAGTTAAGTTAATGCTCCATTGTGTTTTAAAGCAACAAAACCGACCTCCCTTTCCTAAACCGAACTCATAGTGTCATTAAAAGCAAATGTGAAACACACTCGAACAAGCTTGTAGATATAGTTGGTTATGTAATGCAAAGGTTAAAATGTATCGCCTTACAAGTCATACGCTATAGTAAAAGTGTTTTGATGCCATAAGATGGCATTGTGTGAGGAACAGGATGAAAAGTGTTTATGAACTGATAATCTCAATGTTGTGTTATTTTATTTCACCAGGAACATCATGGCAAATATATTATGAATGTTCAAATATTACCCAAGCCAATTTGTGAATATAACTCAGAGGTCTTGTGTGCTCTGTTATATATTGATGATAAAACATTTCCATATTGATTACCGTACTAAGAACTGAAAAGCCAATATGCTGCTGGTCATAAATGATTTATTTTAAACACGGCCATGAGCAGGAGAGATGATGCAAGCCTTTGTAAGAGCAGCTCAGGGAGTTCAGAATCAGTATCTACAGGAAACCCTGTCCTCTACAGAAGTTTGAAGTGAGAGCTTTCAAGTGTCAGCCAGCCTTGTTAAGTGGGATGCATTTTTCTTCAACTGTCCAATGACACTTGAGTGCCTCCAAGAAATTGACAGGTTAGGTCATCAACTTCTTGTCAGACAATGTGGAAGACTTAAGGCCCAGTACACTCACAGAGAAGTTTTTCTCTGTTCTTTGCTCTGAGCCAAAAAGAAGTTCGAAACAGCTGAGCAACGGTATACTGTTTGTGAACATTCAGACACCAGCCACGCCACTGTGGGAGGCGTTTAGAGGAGCATTTAAATATGAGCATGATCAAGACTACTTGTAAAACCTTAACTAATGTGACATTAAAATTTGTTATTAATAATAATAATAAAACATTTTATTTATATAGCGCCTTCCACAAGCTCAAGGACATTTTTCACTCCATAAATTTAACAGGACAAAGTACATTAATACACATTTCAACAGAAGTTACAATCTTAATTACAAAGGGGGAAATAAAACATCAAACAGTAATAGAGAGATAATGCGCTGAGAAAAGATGTGTTTTAAGCTGAGATTTAAAGATAGAATTAGAGGAGATGTCACAGAGGCTCTGAGGTAGAGAGTTCCACAGTTTAGGTGCAACTACACTGAAGGATCTCCCACCAAAAGTGGATAGACGAAATCTAGGGACAGACAACAATTTGGAATCAGAAGAATGAAGAGTGCTGGTGTGTATGGATGCAGCAGATCACATATATAACGAGGTGCCAGATCATTGAGAACTTTGTATGTCAGGAGAAGAATTTTAAACTTAATTTGGCATGAGACAGGCAGCCAGTGAAGACTAAACAAGATGGGAGTAATGTGTGCAGAACGCTTGGTGTAATCGGGCAATAGTTTTAGCTGGTAGGCCAGTAAAGAGGCAGTTAAAGTAGTTGAGACGTGATGATATGAAAGCATGAACTAGTGATTCTGCATCCTTCAAACTGAGAATGGGGCGAAGTCATGCAATGTGACGTAGATGGAAGAAAGCAGTTTTAGTGATGGTTCTAATGTGGGCTTCAAAAATAAGAGATGGATCGAAAGTGATTCCCAGAGGGTTTGGTCAGATTTCCATCAATATTGACACATATGTCAATATTTCTTATAAGTGTTTGTGGCCCAGAAATCATGATCTCAGTTTTGTCAGCATTGAATCTGAGGAAATTATTGTTTAACCAAATTTTTACATCATTGATACAGGCAGTTAATGAGCTGATGGCATGTGTTTAATCAAAACGTGCGGATGTATAAATCTGGGTGTCATCAGCATAGCAGTGATAACTGAGACCATGACGACAGATGATCTGACCTAGTGGGAGAATGTAAATTATGAACAGTAGTGGACCCTGTACAGAACCCTGGGGGATACCCTGAGTGAGAGTAGCATTAGGGGATTTGTTTTTCTTAATAGAGATGAAATATTGTCTGTTAGTGAGGTAGAAAGAAAACCAGGATAGAGCAGTGCCAGTAATACCAGTATCAGAAAGTCGGGGAAGGAGTGTTTTGTGGTATACAGTGTCAAAAGCAGAGCTCAGGTCATACAAGATCAGAATACTAAGAAATCCAGAGTCAGTAGTGAGGAGGAGATCATTAATAACCTTCAAGAGAGTAGTTTCAGTTAATGACTTCATGCCTCTTTCTATGAGGAGAATTCACACAAGATCAGTAAAAGAAGCAGTTGTTAGCCACTCGATGATGATTTAAAATAATATTGTATACTGTGTGTGCAGTAGATAATGTGTAATTTGTCATGTTTACATTCTGCATTCATGGCGCTAATGCCATATATTTACCCTGTTACCCTCTGTTATTGTATATTATGATGATACTAAAACTATTTCAAAGATGGGTGTATAAAAGATTGTTAATGGGTGGAATACAGCAAAAGAATGACGATAGGCATATCTTACTTTGGGCAGATGTGTGAATGGCTTTTGCTGCAAACGGCACATGTGTGAAGCACTTAAGAGTGGGCACTTAAGAGTATTTGAGTAGTTTGGATTCCTTTTGTAGACAAATTAAACAAAATAAAATAAAAAAATCACATGGCACGTTCTTGGAAAATGTTCTACGTGAACGATCGTACAGATTAAGGTACGTTTGCACCAGTTCACTAATAACTCTGAACGCCGATGTGTTCATGTTGACTGGTCTGAACTGACTTTATGGGAATTAGCAGTCGGCCTCAATATAGGTGGAGCTCCAGGTCACACCTACCGATGACGTGGACCAATCGCAGTATGAAGGTGTTTAGCAAAATTCAGTAAAGTCTCGTTAAAAAAATTTTTCACACTCTCAATAATGTTTTTCTAATTTGTCTACTAACAAAATCCAACAGTGTACAGTACATGCATTACAGGAGATTTATGTGATTTCTGATATTTTGTCTGAAAGTCATGAAAATTTCCATCGCAATGTTATTTCCAGCACATCTTAAATTCTGTATTGTGTTTAAAAGAATTTTGTGGTCGAAAAGACGCTGATGGAAATGACTTTTTTTAACACTTTTGAAATAAAATGGCCGCTTGGTGGAAATGACGCCACAACTGTGGGACAGTTGACATTTTAAAAAAAATTATAGAAATAATTTTCCCATAATAAATATTGAAATGGTTTGTGTTTATTTCACTCTTTGTTTAGATAATCATAATTTTAAACATGTAATAATTTGCATTTTTTATAATGGATTTTCATAGTTTAATATTAAAGTTTGGGTCTGGGAAAAGGCTAAAACAGTAAAATCTAGACATAAAAGGCATTTTAAAAGTACCAAAAACTAATGTTGAAGGCCTAATATAAAATAGTTTCCAATTCAGATTTAATGAGACCTTTAGATAACAAAAAGAAAAAGTTAATATAAATCAATCCCTGGGACATTAAACTGCCCAAAGTTGACATCCATATATAAGGAGATATCATAGCTATCGATTTAGGTCCAGTATTAAAAGTCTTCTGCAAATTATGAACTGTATTGTTTACAATCCATCAGTATCACTCGTGCCATCTAAAGTATTGTGCGACACACAAGTATTGTGTTTCTGAGGGCCCTGTCATACAGAAGAAGTAACTGGCAAGGCATTAATTAGGAGGTTGTCAGAGAGAGAGAGAAAGAGAGTAAGTCTCCTTTTCAAGCCATCAGTGACTCACTGGCCTGGGGCGGGTGGATCTGTCTACACGCTGTCAGCCGATAGGATTACACTTTTCATTAAAGATTGTTGTGCCATATCTCGAGGTCTCATCAACATCAGAGAGAAGAAATGAAAGGAACTGCACTCTATTATTGAAGATGTCAGGGATTTCTCTCAGTCTGTATTAAAAGGTTGTACATTTGCAGAGGTGTATTAATTTTCCACACCACTTGGAAGAGCTGTGGAAAATTCAGGGTTCAATACAAGTTAAGCTTAAACGACAGCATTTGTGGCAAAATGTTGCATCCGAAAGTGTGTACTGTCACAGTATGTACTATATTTGATGAAGGGTACACTTATCTACTGCCAAAACAGTACGTTCTTTTAGGTATGCATGCAAGTGGTATGAATAGATTTCGGACATACTTCATCCGGGGACATGGACATTGACCCGCATATATGACGTAAGAACAACAACCATGAAAATTATCAGCTCTGGTTTTGTTAAACAAGCACCATTTAGGCACAAGGAACAATTATCTTGGTATATGCAGCCCTTACAGTTGAGAAGATCCATCTGACTCACAGTTCAGCGCCATTCTTTTACATCCAGCGTTTTGAACATAACGTCGCCTCAGCTCCCGAGGGATTATGGGATTGTTAAGTGTCCACTTCAGAATCTCACTGGAAATAGTAGGTCATCCAGGTATTTCTTGCTTACTGCTTAATGAATACTTTGGATTTGACATACTTTTCCATACTGTTTTTGGCATACTGTTTAGTATAGAATTATGGATATTCGGATGCAGGGCAGATAAAAAATGAGTGGGGGTATTAGTGGGGGTTAAGTATTGATTCTGTTTGTATATGTTTTGCTGTTCTTTGTTTAATATATGAATCAATAAAATATTAATCACAAAAAATATAAAAACATTTTCCAGTTTAAGCTGCAAAATAAGGCGGAAGCGCGTCATCACAATCTGTGAAAAGGGTACATAGAATATGGTGAGTGTTTGACATGTTTGAAAATTTGACATTTTTGCAACTCTGTTGATGCCACTAGTTGTCAATATCTTGTGCAGTGGATACTGTATTCCCATCCACTAAGATCAGTCAAGATGATATGCCACATGGACTGTTGCACATGGCCTTATTACATTTTATAATGCAATATTAAATACCATTTCCCCATCTGTCTAGACTCAGAAAAATGGACAAAATTTTTTCTCTGTTTGCAAACTCTCAGTCCTTAAGATAATGGGCTGCTCCACTGTTTGAAATTATGCCGAGGGTCTTTGACGGGGCAGATGTGTTTATGACTTTAGCTGAGCCAGTTTTGCATTAGCACTATCATTTTCAAAGAGCAGCTTGGAAGCATCTGCAGATGTTTTAATCAACGTTTACCAGATAACCAAAGGAAATGCTGAAGAATGTAGGTAAAGATCAGATGAAAAACTTCAGTTGTAGATGTGCAAGTGTCCTCACTGCCTAAACGCTGTAATATATTGACCTATAGAGGGATTTGCTAGCAGTTTACCACTAATTTGAATATTGGTAAAATGCATTCCTATTAATGTCTACGCTGAGAATGGCCGGTGGTGATCTTTCATTTCAACAAACCACAATGATTTTCCCCTGATATCTCCATGTCTTCTGTTTTCTAATTTTCATTCTACTTCTAAGAAGTTCATCTTCCTCATCTTCTGCATAGTCAATTATATTTCACATTCATAGGTGCTCGTCCTGCTGCAGTAAAGAGACATGAATAAGTCTTTAGTTGTGTTGGTTTGTATCTGAAATAAGATCTTTCAGCATACCCAGCACCTGTCAGTCAACAGCAGCTCTTTCCTTTTCCCCTCACTTCTTACTAAGCAATGGAGGATCCTCCTTAAGTTGCCATACGCACAGGCTTGATGATGTTTACCATGTGCTACTTCCAGAATTTGAATTGCTGATGTGTTTAGGTCTGGAGATACTCATGTTTGCAGGTCAATGTGATCTAATTTCACTGATTTGTCATTTAGATTTCGCTTAAATGCAAAGCGAATTGCACTCGAGACAATACAAGCAACCGCTCATTGAGAAAGCCCACTTGTATAAATATGAATGGGAGAAATCGTAATGCTAAATATTGTTTAGCCCCACTTTACAGCTAAAAGAGCCAATCGCCTATTGACTGTTTGCTTAATTGAGAAAGCACATGCGCACTAGCTGGGCCACCCTAAAAATGTTTTGCTTTTTGTGTGATCTGAGCTAAAGAACCTAAATTTAAAAAAAAAAATGTAATTTGAATGTAATCTTGACAAATTGAAAACAGCTGCCCGAAGGTGTTATGAATATGGAAGCAGAATGACCTGACTTGCCTTAAAGTGAATTTGCTTGCAAATATTTTTTTTGTCATTTTAATGGAATTCTATTTTTTTAAATTATACAGTAAAAAAAAAAAAAGTTAATTGGTTAACTGGCAGTTACCTTAAAGTGATTGTTCACCCAAAAATGAAAATTCTCTCATCATTAACTCACCCTCAGGCCATCCCAGATGTAGGCTATATGACTTTCTTTCTTCTGTTGAACACAGTTGAAGATTTTTAGAAGAATATGTCAGCTCTGTAGTCAATGCATGTGAATGGTAACCAGAACTTTAAAGCTCCAAAAAATGCATAAATCAGAATCAGAATGAGCTTTACTGCCAAGTGTTCTCACGTACACAAAATAAAACATTTTTTGGTGATAGGAGAAACAAGTGCACACAGAACATTACATAAAGTCAGCATAAAAGTAATTCATATGACTCCAGTGGTTTAATCCTTGTCTTTTGAAGCGATTTGATAGATGTGGGTGAGTAACAGATCAATATTTAAGTCCTTTTTTACTATAAATCTCCACTTTCACTTCCACATTCTTCTTCTTTTGTTTTTTGCCGGTTTGCATTCTTTGTGCATATCACCACCTACTGTTCAGGGCTGGTTAAAAGTGGATATTTATAGTAAAAAAAGACTTAAATATTGATCAGTTTCTCAAAAATTGATCACTTCTGAAGACACAGATTTAACCACTGGAGTTATATGGATTACTTTCATGCTGCCTTTATGTGCTTTTGAACCTTCAAAGTTCTGGCTGCCAAATACCAGTAATGTAACTATACAAATTTATTTCTAAGTATAATAAAATATTGTTGTTAAACACACACAATAATGTCAGAAGATTGCTTATGATGGAATGACAAGGGCTATTTCCTTATTTATCCTTGTATTCTTAAATGATTTTAAAATTACTTTTATGTGTTTTCTTTCTCTTTATCATGGCTACGTAAAGCACTTTGAATTACCGTTACCTATGAAATGTGCTATACAAATAACTTGCCTTGCCTTAATGAACGATTCTTGGCCAGAATAAGCTGCAAAGTGGACCAGATCTCATGTCCGTAGTCCAAAACAACCAGGAGGTTTGGTGTCTCATTTAAGGGCATAATGGTGATAGTTTGAACCTTTCAGATGAATGTAGACAAATGTTCTTTTTTACGTGGGCTGTCAAAATGTGAGATTAATTTAACATATTTCTTAACATGCCAGATCAGCAGACATGTGATGGATGCCCTTGTCTAAATCTGACTGATTGATGTTGACCTGTTAACTTTTTTTAATCCAGTTAAATGGAAGAGTATGGATGATGTATAAAGCATCACTGAGGAGTGGAGATCCCAGCTAATTTTGTGACATCTTCCTTTTCTATCTGTTGGTTATTTCTCCACCTGCGGTTTCTACAGAAATGCAGGATGTGGTTGTGTGTAATGCTGCAACATTCACATCTGGTGCTGCATGGAGACTAATAACCAGCTGGGTGGAATTGAATTGCATCCACAGCCGTTCACTGGATCAGTGGCTGTTCTCCACAGGCTGTGCAAGCCACTCTCATTACAATGTAAATTGAAGTCACCGTATCTGGAAGTCTTGGGGAAGAGGTCAGACTCGGGGTGGGCCTGAAACCACAAGGCCCGGTTTTGCTTTATTCTGAGTCTGCAAGCATGTTTGCTGGCCCTGCATTGTGCTTTTGATTTTGTTTTGGAAACGGAATAAGATTATTCACCTTCATGTTGGCCTACTTTAAACGAAAAATACACCGGTATTGTTAGAAATAGAAAATTGCAGCAATCAAGAAAATTCCTCCCTGCTCTTATTTCATGAAATTAATGAAATTTCTTGCCTCTTTACCTGAAATTGAAGCCAGTGTATTGCTCTTTTCTGTCATAGAGCAGCTGTGATCAGAACATTTCCAAGATCTAGCAGATAAGTAGAGCATGTGTGATTCAGAGCACTTTGTGAGTTATGTATGTCTTCACAGCATGTGGTATACTTGTAATGATCAAACTGCAAGTGTTTTTTTTACCTTGTGAGAACCTCTGCTGGAAACAAATCTCACAGCCTTATTTATCTATGATAATTTTATCCAGAAAGTGAGGAGTAATTTCAGCTGCAAATTAGGTAAACACTTACATTATGTCAGGTTGTTGTTTTTTTAAATTGAGGGTTACAGTTAAAAATATGCTGTTGTCAATAATAATAATAATAAAAAAAATACATTAATGGAAATGAAACGCAGTACCAAGGGACTACTAATATGATGTTTAAATACTTAATTTAAATAACATATCATATTTGAATTGCGGTAATAAAAATATCATAATGACCATCTTTTTGGCATTGTGATAATGAGAATTGGAGGGTAAAATGTGTGTTGTAAGGAAATACATTTATACCTATGAGAGAGACCAGTATGTTACAATGATGACCAAGAGTCAAAGTTGAAGTTCAATCAATATAGAGAGAGTTCCCTATCTGTCACTCACTCGACGTTGTTGTCGATGTAGTGACACTAGGGGTCACTCTTGGGAGCCCGAGACACCTCTGGTCTTTGATAAAAGGCCAATGAAAATTGGCGAGTGGTATTTGCATGCCACTCCCCCGGACGTACGGGTATAAAAGGAGCTGGTATGCAACCACTCATTCAGATTTTCTCTTCGGAGCCGAACGGTCATGCTCATTGAGCTGAATATCACTGTTCATTCACCTCTGCTGGATCTGACGGCGCATTTCAGCGGCTTCTCCCTCCTCTGCACTGGTGCACTGCAGAGAACGCCCCTGGGCGCTTCGGCAGAAAAACTAGAGAGTATATTTTCTGAAAGAGCATTTTTCCCCTCTAAAAGAGAATATATTTCTCTAAAAGAGCGCACACACGGAACGTCTTTTTAAAGATGCGTCTTCTTAAAGATGCCTTTCCGATTGTGTGTTATTCCTGGTTGCGGTCGTTATCTCTCAACTTCGGATGGTCATGATCGCTGTCTTTCGTGTCTGGGCGCGACCCACACGGAAGCAGCGTTTGTGAATGGTTCATGTTCTCACTGCGAGAACATGACCATGGCAACGTTGCGGTCGCGGCTTGCTTTCGTGGCTTCTTGTTCGGAGCTCGTGAAGATGATGAGCTCTCGAGCGCAGCATCAGAAATCGGGCTTGACCAGTCGGACGCAGAAGCCTCAGCTGGGCTTCCCCATTCGGGGACGATCACCCAGTCACAGGCCGATGCCGAAATGATGGACATGCTTTCCCGGGCGGCCGCGAGCGTCGGGTTAGAGTGGAACCCTCCGCTCTTCCCTGAACCCTCGTAGCTTGATGATTGGTTTCTGGGCTCGTGGCGCCGCTCAAAGCAGCAGCGCCCTGCTCTAGTGCCATTCTTCCCAGAAGTGCATGAGGAGTTGACGAAGTCATGAGAGGCACCTTTCACTACCCAGCCCCGACTCCGTAGTTCCCCCGCTCTAACTACCCTCGATGGCGGGGCGGCCAAGGGCTATACAGCAATTCCCCCGGTGGATAAGGCGCTTACGGTGCACTTATGCCCGCAGAGTGCCACCACCTGGCATGGACGCCCTAAGCTCCCATCCAAGCCCTGTAGGCTCACGTCGTCCCTGACGGCTAAAGCCTACAGTGCTGCTGGACAAGCCGCCTCTGCCCTGCACGCCATGGCTCTCCTGCAGGTCCACCAAGCCAAGGCGCTGAAAGAACTGCACGAGGGTAGTTCCGCCCCAGATTTGATGCAGGAACTGCGCTCGGCGACCGACCTCATGATGAAGGTCATGGCGCAGTCTCTCGGGCGGACGATGGCCACACTAGTGGTCCAGGAGCACCACCTTTGGCTCAACCTGGTTGAGGTGGGTGAGGCCGACAAGACACAGTTCCTTGCTGCCCCCATTTCCCAGGTGGGCCTATTCGGCGACATCGTCGAGGACTTTGCCCAGCAGTTCTCGACGGTGAAGCAGCAGACAGAGACAATCCGGCCCCGGTGCGGCTCAAGATCCCACACCCCATCTGCTCGTCACCAAGGGTGTCCCCCTGTGGTGACTGCACCGGCTCCGCTGCAGCCCACCCCTTCGGCCCGGCCCAGGTGTGGAGCCCACCGCAGGAAGCCGACACCACCCGTCTCACAGCCGGCACTGAAGAACCCACAGAGGTCCTCGAAGCGCCCCTGAGACGGGCAACCCAGGGATGAGGGAACCCACTCACGTGGAGCTGGTAGGAAGACCACACCATCCCCCGGTGGAGGGCCGGGTGAAAAATCTTTTGTTGCCTTTTTGTTTGATTTCGCCGCACGCCCAAGTGGCTGCGGTACCCAACAGTTCAGCAAAAGAGCGGCTTCCTTCCTCCCTGGGTCACATACCCGGTGTGTACGGTCGTCACCACAACTACCGTCCACGGGCTTTTTCTTGCTGGATTGGCGCTCCAACAGTGCCCTTTCCACCCCTGAGCGCCCAGCTGGGGCACACAGCCGCCCCCAATGTGGCAGCCTCCACGGGTTACAAGGACAGGCCTCTTCCTCCCCCGTCCCAGGCTGTTCCGGGGTGGTCACAAGGAGCCAGGTAAGTGCTTCGATGTCCCTAGACTCAGCACGGCCACGATGTGCTGTGGCACCTCGCGCTACACCCTGCCGAGAGGCCCCACCTGCCAGTATATCTGACGACATTGTCCCCTTGGTCCCCCTCACGAGGAATTTGGACGCATGGCTTGCACTTTCCAATCCGTTACGGTAGCTGATCTGGACCATCCGACTCAGCTACGTGATTCAGTTCGCCAGGCGCCCACCCAGGTTCAGCAGTATTCACTTCACCTTGGTCAAGGGCGAAAACACCGCCACCCTACGCGCGAAGATCGCTACCCTCCTACGGAAGGATGCGATAGAACCTGTCCCGCCAGCCGAGATGGAAAAAAGGGTTTTACAGCCCCTACTTCATCGTACCGAAAAAAGGTGGTGGGTTGCGGCCAATCTTGGACCTGCGAGTACTGAACCGGGCTTTACACAGACTCCCGTTCAAGATGCTGACGCAAAGACACATTCTGGTAAGCATCCGGCATCAAGATTGGTTCGCGGCGGTAGACCTGAAGGATGCGTACTTTCACGTCTCGATCCTTCCTCAACACAGACCCTTCCTGCGGTTTGCGTTCGAGGGTCAGGCGTATCAGTACAAAGTCCTCCCTTTTGGCCTGTCCCTGTCTCCTCACATCTTTACGAAGATCGCAGAGGCTGCCCTTGCCCCGTTAAGGGAGGTGGGCATTTGCATTCTCAACTACCTCGATGACTGGCTAATCCTAGCTCACTCTCGAGACGTGTTGTGTGCACACAGGGACCTGGTGCTCTCACACCTCAGCAGACTAGGGCTTCGGGTTAACTGGGAAAAGAGCAAGCTCCTCCCAGTTCAGAGCATCTCTTTTCTCGGTTTGGAGTTGGACTCAGTCTCCTTAAAGGTGCGTCTTACGAACGAGCGCGCCCAGTCGGTGCTGGCCTGATTGAAGGCATTCAAGCAGGGAACAGCGGTTCCACTGAAACTTTTTCAGAGGCTCCTGGGGCAAATGGCATCCTCAGCGGTGGCCACCCCGCTCGGGTTGATGCATATGAGGCCACTTCAGCACTGGCTCCAGACTCGAGTCCCGAGACGGGCATGGCACCACGGGACACACCGCGTGGCCATTACATCAGTCTGTCACCGTCTTTTCAGCCCTTGGACCGACCTCTCGTTTCTACGAGCAGGTGTTCCTCTAGAACTGGCCTCCAGGTGCGTCGTGGTCACGACAGATGCCTCCAAAATGGGCTGGGGCACTGTTTGCAACAGGCATGCAGCCGCCGGCCTCTGGACGGGCCCGCGACTGCATTGGCACATCAACTGCCTTGAGTTACTGGCAATTCTGCTCACCCTGCGGAGGTTCTGGCCGTTGATCCAGGGAAAGCACGTGTTAGTTCGGATGGACAGCACGGCAGTGGTAGCATATGTCAACCGCCAAGGCGGTCTGCGCTCTCGCTGTATGTCACAACTCGCCCGCCGTCTCCTCCTCTGGAGTCAGCAGCACTTCAAGTCGCTGCGAGCCACTCACAACCCGGGCAACCTCAACACTTCAGCAAACACACTGTCACGGCAGATTTCCCTCAGGGGAGAGTGGAGACTCCACCCTCAGGCGGTCCAGCCAATCTGGAGTCGATTCGGACGGGCACAGGTGGACCTATTTGCCTCCCAAGAATCCTCCCACTGCCCGCTCTGGTACGCCCTCACCGAGGCTCCCCTCAGCATAGACGCACTGGCACACAGCTGGCCCCCTTGCCTACGCAAATATGCATTTCCCCCACTGAGCCTGCTTGCACAGACCCTGTGCAAGGTCAGGGAGGACGAGGAGCAGGTCATCCTGGTAGCACCCTACTGGCCCACCCAGACGTGGTTCTTGGACCTCACGCTCCTCACCACAGCCCCCCCCCGGTGAATTCCCCTGAGGAAGGACCTTCTTTCTCAGGGACGGGGCACCCTCTGGCACCTGTGCCCAGACCTCTGGAATCTCCATGTCTGGTCCCTGGACGGGACGCAGTGGTAGACACGATCACACAGGCTAGGGCCCCCTCTACGAGGCACCTGTATGCCTTTAAGTGGCGTCTATTCGCTAAGAGGTGTTCTTCTCGATGCGAAGACCCCCAGAGATGCGCAGTCGGATCAGTGCTTTCCTTCCTGCAGGAGAGGTTGGAAGGGAGGCTGTCCCCCTCCACCTTGAAGGTGTATGTTGCCACCATAGCAGCACACCACGACGCAGTTGATGGTAAGTCCTTAGGGATGCATGACCTGATCATAAGGTTCCTAAGAGGTGCCAGGAGGCTGAATCCCTCCAGACCGTGCCTCGTTCCCTCATGGGATCCCTCCGCAGTTCTTCAGGGTCTACAGAGAGCCCCCTTTGAGCCTTTGCAGTCAGCCGAGCTTAAGGCACTCTCCTTGAAGACTGCCCTCCTGACTGCGCTCACTTCCATCAAGAGGGTAGGTGACCTGCAAGCGTTCTCTGACAGCAAAACCTGCCTGGAGTTCGGTCCCGTGATCCTGAGACCCCGACTGGGCTATGTGCCCAAGGTTCCCACCACCCCTTTTAGGGACCAGGTAGTGAACCTGCAAGTGCTGGCCCAGGAGGAGGCAGACACAGCCCTGTCGTTGCTGTGTCCGGTGCGTGCTTTACACATCTATTTGGATCGCACGCAGAGCTTTAGGATCTCTGAGCAGCTCTTTGTCTGCTTTGGTGCACAGCGGAAAGGAAGTTCTGTCTCCAAGCAAAGGATCGCCCACTGGCTCATTAACACCATAACTATGGCATATCACTCCCAGGACATGCCGCCCCTGGTAGGGATACAAGCCCATTCTACCAGGGGTGTAGCGGCCTCCTGGGCCCTGGCCAGGGGTGCCTCTCTAACAGACATTTGCAGAGCAGCATGCTGGGCAACACCCAACACCTTTGCAAGGTTCTACAACCTCCGGGTGGAACCGGATTCTTCCCAGGTAGTGGCACGCAATACAAGCGGATAATCCTGGGATAGCCGGCCGGGTGTATCGCTTGCACATAGCCCCTTCCACCTCCTTTTGAGCTGAAGATGTGCGCCATTAATTCCTAGTAGTGTTCACAAACTTTGTTCCCTGGTTGACTTCCTCCGAGCCCTGTGGCAGTCGAGTTTTCGGAGAGCTGTTTGCAATGGGCACGCAGCCGCCGGCCTGTGGACGGGCCCGCGACTGCATTGGCACATCAACTGCCTCGAGTTGTTGGCAATTCTGCTAGCCCTGCAGAGGTTTCGGGCGTTGATCCAGATCAAGCACGTGTTAGTTCGGACAGACAACATGGCAATGGTAGCATATGTCAACCGCCAAGGTGGTCTGCACTCTCGTTGTATGTCACAACTCACCCGCCATCTCCTCTGGAGTCAGTAGCACTTCAAGTCACTGCGAGCCACTCATGTCCCGGGCAACCTCAACACTACAGCGGATGCGCTGTCACGGCAGGTTACCCTCAAAGAGAGTGGAGGCTCCTCCCTCAGGTGGTCCAGCTGATTTGGAGTCGATTCGGACGGGCACAGGTGGACCTGTTCGCCTCCCAAGAATCCTCCCACTGCCCGCTCGGCATAGACGCGCTGGCACACAGCTGGCCCCCTGGCCTGCGCAAATATGCATTTCCCCCAGTAAGCCTACTTGCACAGACCCTGTGCAAGGTCAGGGAGTATAAGGAGCAGGTCATCCTCGTAGCACCCTACTGGCCCACCCAGACGTGGTTCTCATACTTCACGCTCCTCGCAACAGCCCCCTCTGGTGAATTCCCCTGATGAAGGACCTTCTTTCTCAGGGACGGGGCACCATCTGGCACCTGTGACCAGACCTCTGGAATCTCCATGTCTGGCACCTGCGGTGGTAGACACGATCACTCAGGCTAGGGCCCCCTCTACGAGGCAGTCGAGTTTTTGGAGAGACTCGCTGCTGGCCCAGTACACGTACTAACTAAGAGTCCTGTTCTGGGGTAGGTGCTCCGCATGTGGCGGTTCCCTGTAAGGCTAACCCCATGCGATATATATCTTCCACTAATTTGTTTCCCTGTTGGCAAACTGCGTCTTCCTTGGGCAGAGCCCCTCTGCCCCAATATCCATGTTTGTAGTAATTCCTCCCCCGTTGGGTAGGATCTACCTTGAAGACATTCCACATGGTCGGAAAGACCATGTGACATATTATTCCACTTAAATATCCCCCCCCTCTTTGGGCGAAGTGTGGTCTCCGCGGTGTCTTCCCCTTGGGAGGGACACCCCCCGACTAGACCTGGCGGCCCAGTCGGATAATCCTCCTTCTTTTTTAGGGAGTGGAAAAAGAGAAGGGGAACAGAGGCCACGACTGGGTTAGCCTTTCTCTATCTTTTGGGTAGTCGACTTGTCCCCAAAGGGCCGTTCGACACTCATAACTATGTTGGGGGAGGTTATGTGTCGACCTGGTGTGCTGGTTATAAAACTAATTTTCAGGGTTTACAGTAACATACATCCAACACATTGCATCCAAATACACTGATCAGCCACAACATTAAAACCACCTGCCAAATATTGTGTAGGTCCCCCTCGTGCTGCCAAAACAGCACCATCCCGCATCTCAAAATAGCATTCCGAGATGCTATTCTTCTCACCACAATTGTACAGAGCAGCTATCTGAGTTACAGTAGACCAGGGTTCCTCACTTAGTTTTCATCAAGGGACAAATTCTGTCAGTAATACAAAGCCAAGGGCCACTACACTCAATGTTATGACAAAGTATTTGTGCTGCTATTATTATAATTATTTTATTGTTGTTATTGTTTTTGTTGTTAAAAGAGTCACAAGACATATTCTATGTCATAAATATTCAGATTTTTTTATTGGCTCTTTTTCTTAGTATTAGTATCCTGTTTTATTTCTTTAAACAATTATAAACATTTTGTTTGTATACAGACACACAAAACTAAACAACTTTGTTGAAAATTAACAAATGAACAAAAAAGAAAAAAATAAACTTTAATGAACCATCTGGTTTTCCATGTCTTCCAACTGTCCTTCTGAGTCAACTGTTTCTGCTCATCTCTAAACGGGATCTCCTCCCTGCACTTTTGCAAAACCTATCATTAATATTGTTATTGTTCTTATTTATGGGGGTCAAACTGTATTTGTATTAACTGACATCTACTCACCATTCAATAAGATAAGTGACAGCGACTGGCTGAAGCAATATTTCTGATGTTGGGGCTATACTCTGTTGTAGCAGTCCTAACACACTTCCCCAACAGTGGAGAACATTGAAAGTAGGCACATAGGCCTTTATCACAGTCCACGTGTCATCACATCCGGCTCCAAATAGTAGCGTAAACAAACATCTGGCCATCGATCTGTCTATGGACGATAGCAGTTTAGAGTTCGAGGTCTGGCTCCTGACAATTCGGTCGCGACTCGCAAGTGGACTCTTCAATCATCATACTCAAATCACAAGGATATAACCACACGCTTATAACAATTTAACCACTTAATTTCTGTAATCGGACTCTGGGATGGAAACGTTTCTTTATTTGAATGTTTTTAAATGGATCTTATATTATACATGGAGATTATATAAAGTACATGAAAGCAATGTGATCATTATCGCAAATACTGTAGAATACTGTAGAATCTTTACTCAGAATATCTAAGGGTTTTTTGTGACTTACTGTATACCTTTGTCTTGTTCTAATGCTTTTTTTTTCACCCAATTTGGAACGTCCAATTCCCAATGCGCTTTTAAGTCCTCGTGGTCGCGTAGTGAATCGCCTTAATCCGGGTGGCGGAGGATGAATCCCAGCTGCCTCCATGTCTGAGAACGCCAACCCACGCATCTCATCACGTAGCTTGTTCAGCGCTTTGCCACGGAGACATAGCACATGTGGAGGCTTCACGCCATCCACCGTGGCATCCACGCTCAACTCACCATGCGCCCCACCGAGGACGAACACATTATAGCGACCATGAGGAGGTTACCCCATGTAACCAGGCCAGTTTGGTTGCTTAGGAGATCTGGCTGGAGTCACTCAGCATGCCCTGGGATTCGAACTAGCGAACTCCAGGGGTGGTAGCCAGCGTCTTTTACCACTGAACCACGCTCGGAAAAGGTGATGTTGCAGTCTAGAACTCTCACGAAAAAAGTTTACCAGCCTCGTCACAGTATCCACTGTCTCTTTCATTTTTCCACAAAATTTGGTGCATAACACCAATTTATGAATTATGCAGTGAAATGCCATGAGTGTTGGGTTGACAGCAGTTAGCCGGCTTATCAGGTCTCGTCATGTCCAACCATTGACTGAGCCCTGTCAGTCACAACTGACATAAATTTGCTTAAATCCAGACCATTCTTTTCAAAGAACTGCATCAGTTCATTAAAAAGGATTTCTCCAGTCGTTCACCCCTGTAATGGCAACAAACAAAGCAGCTCTTCATGATAAACCTTCCCATCAAAAAAAATCTGACAGCTGTTCTATGTCGGTTCGGTCGCAAGACGAGTCTATTGCAAGTTATATGACTTCTGCTTTATGTCGGACAAAAGATTGGACAGACACTCACCAGCCAGTGACTGTACTCTTCTTGTTGCTGTGCAATCAGATAATGGCATCTTCTGTAATAGCTCCACGACCATTTTCTTTGTTTTGTCATTGTGATTTAAAACTTCTTCCACCATGTCAGTTGCACAGGTTTTAATCAATTCGGCATCCGTGAACGCCTGTTTGGCCTTTGCCAGATTCCAAGCCACACGCAAGGATGCTGGTGTGGCATTCTCATGCACTGATATGGTTTTATGAATAACAGAAACTGAGTGCTAGTACGCTGCCAACAATTGTGTTACCTTCAGTTTGCGGCTCTCAGAATGTTCTGGATAATTGCAGTTAAAGTTACTATGCAATGCATTGAAATGGCATTTGATTTTATCAACCTTACAGACTGCCACGGTCTGCATGCATAGCAAACATGTTGGTTTTGCATTGTGGTGGTCTGGCAAAATAAGACAAAACTGTTTTCAGTGTCCACTTTCCTTTTTTCACTCTCGCCATATTTTAGCTGTCAACTGTAAATGAAGCTGCTTCGCGCCAGCAGCTGCTTGTTCGCGAGGGTTCATGTGCACAAAGTGACATCAGCACTGCTGTCGCAAGATGCACTGCAGTGCCAGTTGAAAATATAAACAAGGCTTTAGCATTAGTCTCTCTGCCTATTGAGGAACACTGCTGTAGACTTTGTCAATTCGAACCAGTCTGGCCATTTTCCGTTGACTTATCTAATCAACAAGGTATTTCTGTCCACAGAACTGCCGCTCACTGGATGTTTTTTGCTTTTGGCACCATTCGGAGTAAATTCTAGAGACTGTTGTGCATAAAAATTCCAGGTGATCATTAGTTACAGAAATACTCATACCAGCCTGTCTGGCACCAAAAATCATGATTGTTGCATGATTGTTGGTGTCAGATGGGCTGGTTTGAGTATTTCTGTAACTGCTGATCTCCTAGGATTTTCACACACAACAGTCTCTAGAATTTACTCAGAATGGTGCCAAAAACAAAAAAAAACATCCAGTGAGTGGTAGTTCTGTGGACGGAAATGCCTTGTTGATGAGAGAGGTCAACAGAGAATGGCCAGACTGGTTCGAACTAACAAAGTCTACCGTAACTCAGATAACTTTCCTGTATAATTGTGGTGAGAAGAATAGCATCTCAGAATGCTATTTTGAGATGCTGGTTGGCACTGTTTTGGCAGCACAAGGGGGACCTACACAATATTAGGCAGGTGTGTTTTAATGTATATGCGGCTAATTGATGTATATTAAACTGTTCATCTCAAGCACAACTGTTAACACTCACACCCTATCTACACTGGACGCGAGAGTCGCATTAAAAGCAATAGAACCCATTATAATCAATGATGCTGTCTACCATGGAAGTGTCCATGGAGCACGGTGCGCCGACATTAAACAGATGTCCTGTTCCATTTTGCACTGCACGCGCTGGTACTACTACTGCCAACACAAATAAACAGTTTAGATAGTTCGTGCCAACGCACCTGGTGTAGACAGCCTCAAGCCGTTGAGTCGTGTCAACGGACGCGCACAATGTAAACAGTGTTTTAACACCATAAACAATCAAACAGTCATGTCATTTGAAATATTCATAAATGGAACTGTATACTTATGTTTTTGATCCGGTCCAAGTGTTTTAACTTCCCCATCCTTCAATAACCATTCCTTTGCAAAGCTTGAATCATTTTTTGACTGATTCACAAGCAATCCAAGCTGATATGAGTTGACAAAACATGCAATCTATGCTAAAAAAATGCTGAAGACACATCCACATGACGCACACACATAGTCCAAAACACAATGAAGACGCACACAACCAGTTTCCAGTATCATCCTGCACTGAAATGCACATAGCTGGAAATGCATCAAAACTGTCAAAGACGTCCATCTAGTGTGTGTTTACATCAACAATTAAATTTTTTGCAGATGAGCGGTGTTCAGGAATAGTTAGGCTACACTAGGCCTGTTGTCTTGCTCTCACTTTCTCTAAGTACTAACTGAGCCCCAGTGGGGGTGGCCAAGGGTGCGATGATGTAAAGTAGGCATTGATGTTGTTGCTGTAGTGGCGGGCATGAATTAATGAGTGCCCTTTGTGACATCACAATATTACAGAAGTAGAGAACAAGGCGTTTTGGCACCTTGGTTTCAATAAATGCTTTTATTGCATTGGGGATTAAGTTTTGAGTTCTGAAATTCACAGTATGTTTTCATAATAGTAAAACTAGTAAAAATATCAAAATATCAATGAAAAATGTATTCCTCATGACATGACCCCTTTAATACCTTTTTTAAGTAAACTTGGCTTTCTTAGTTCAATCAACTTCATTTTCAATTACTAATGTTATTATTTAATATTATTGATAACCATAAAAGCAGATAGGAAAAATCTTTGTCAAAGGTAAAATAAACTGCTATTTGATGATCAGAGACCAACTATGCTTTTCAAACTTAAGTTTGTCAAGGAGAAATGTATGTGCCTCAAGACTTTACATGCAAATCGCAATTATGGTGACAATCATCAAATACATCGAGTAAAAAGAGCTTTGAATTATTGCTACATGATAAATAACTGAAAGTGACAACAAACACAACAACCAACTTCATAAATAAAAGCAGTACACAGTAATAAAGATGAAAAGTAAGACAGTAACACTGGAATTTGTATAATTTATTCATGCCACAGTATGTACGTGAGAGTGATGTACGTGGTTCTTTTAGGTTATATTTTTTATTTCAGCTGAATCGTTTTTCTTAATTCAATAACTTATTACAAGTTCAGCCAAAAAAACTTAAATAATTTAGTTACCTCAACAAGATCAATTCAGGGCAGTTATTCTAACTCTATATTTTAAGTTATGATAACTAAAAGGCAAAACGATTTTTACAGTGACCAATACATTGGCTAGGCAGATAAATCAACCGATATTTGGCCATTTTAAGATTATTCTGTCGGCCTATGACTGTGTCCACTTGGTAGTTGAACAGTAGCATTGTTAATTGTGTCATTTCCTAAATTTACCAACAGCTTAGTCAGTATTTTATTAGCCAAATATTTTATTGAATTTCAAATAAATATAAAAAAAAAGGAAAAGAAAATGTTTGTTAAATGTTTCTTGGATATATTTGTACATCCCATTTGCTATTATATAATTGTATTGGCCTATATTTAGTTTATATTTGTATATACATAAACAGCCACCCCATTCTCTAGTTATCATTGTCAGCATTGACTTTTAAAAAATCATATTGATTGCCCACCTTAAAAATACATTCACATCAGCAGTCTGTACACCTTTCACAGGGTGTTCCTGTATAATTCAGCAATCACTGTAAAAACCAGATAGCACAAGACTGTATTGTGTCCATAACATCTGCAATAGTGTCTCAGTGTGCAGGGGAGATCCTCATACACAGGAGGAGAATATCACAGGCAGGCAATTACTGCATCACTTCAGTATAGAGACAGAAAATTAAGAAAAAAAAGATTAATTTATTGGGCCTTTTATTTGTCGTCACTCTAACAATAATCACACTAATTATGTTGGTTTGTAAGGAAACAATGACTGCCTGTTTGTTCTGCGTGATGTCATTAATGTGTGTTTTTACTCACGATTTGTTTAAGGCTCTAATGTGATTAACATTTGGACTCCTTTCAAGATAATTACCTGATATTTATTAATGCGGCTGTTTGTCTGAGAGAGAAGGGGCTAACATTCACGAGCGCAGTGACAGAATGTTAATGTTTCCAGGACCCTGTGTTCCTTTCTGTTGAGAATGCTGAAGATGTTTCTAATTAGTTCCTTGCAGGAAACGTGATACACTTCCTAATACATTTCTCTAAGGACATTCTCTCTTGATAATTGAGGCTGAGTGGGAAAAGTACAGATTCAGGTTTGTGTCGGTCTTTGCAGGAGAAAACTATTTTCTGAGAAATACAGCAATACATTTCTGGGAAGTTGACAAGATGGGGGGGGGGGGTCACAATGCTTTTTTATTTGAAATCCATGCTATTTTTAGGTCTGTGTTGGAAAAGATAAAAGTGGTAAAATAAATAAGGACAACAGCAATTATTCCAGATAAATGTGCCCTCGCCTTCTTTTTAAAAACACTTTTTATGCTGGTAAAATGCTGGTATCCAAAAACATTTTGATTGACTCAAGCAAACTTATGTGTAGAAAAGGTGACAATTTGCAGTTAGGGAACATTCACTACATACCAATGAAATCATATCACATACATATAAATTAACTAGAATAACATAGAAATACCCTTAATCCTAGACAGGTTGGTTATTATTAACGTATCA
Organism: Myxocyprinus asiaticus; assembly: GCF_019703515.2. Taxonomy (NCBI): domain Eukaryota; kingdom Metazoa; phylum Chordata; class Actinopteri; order Cypriniformes; family Catostomidae; genus Myxocyprinus; species Myxocyprinus asiaticus. The sequence continues at coordinate 13,148,715 of NC_059355.1, read as the reverse complement.
AATTAAATGCTGATTCATCTTTAATTAGAACCATGTTCTTGCATTTCTTCATCAAGGAGTGTTATGTCAGGAGTGAGAGTAGTGATTGCCATTTGAATGTCATTGTGTACTTTTAATTTGTTGAGTACCTTATCACTTTTTTGAAATTAATCAATGAAATGATTTTTTCTAAGTTTAACCTCTAACCCAAACCTAAACATAACCTAACCATGAAAAATGAAAATAGAATCAGAATCAGATTTATTGCCAAGTATGCTTACACATACAAGGAATTTGTCTTGGTGACAGGAGTTTCCAGTGTACAACAATACAAAAACAATACAAAAACAGCAGCAAGACATAGATAATAATAAAAATACATACGTACATACACACATACACATACGTAGTGCAATCTAATACAAATCTGTTATGTACAGTGCAAATACAAACCTGTTATGTACAGTGCAAATGTTTTTTTTTTTTTTTTTTTTTTTTTTCAGAGGAATGAAATGGCAGAAGAGGTTGGATGTGTTGGATAAATATAAAAAAAGACTAAACTGTGTATTGCACATAGTTATTGCTCAATGGGGCAATTTAACTGTGCATGAGATGGATAGCCTGAGGGAAAAAACTGTTCCTGTGCCTGACGGTTCTGGTGCTCAGTGCTCTGAAGTGTTGGCCAGAAGGCAACAGTTCAAAAAGGTAGTGGGCTGGGTGAGTGGGGTCCAGATTGATTTTTACAGCCTTTTTCCTCACTCTGGAATTGTACATCAAAAGTTTGCATACCCTGGCAGAAATTGTGAAATTTCGGCATTGATTTTGAAAATATGACTGATCAGGCATCATGTCTTTTATTTAAGGATAGTGATCATATGAAGCCATTTATTATCACATAGTTGTTTGGCTCCTTTTTAAATCATAATGATAACAGAAATCACCCAAATGGCCCTGACCAAAAGTTTACATACCCTTGAATGTTTGGCCTTGTTACAGACACACAAGTTGACACACACGGGTTTAAATGGCAATTAAAGGTTAACTTCCCACACCTGTGGCTTTTTAAATTGCAATTAGTGTCTGTGTATAAATAGTCAATGAGTTTGTTAGCTCTCACGTGGATGCACTGAGCAGGCTAGATACTGAGCCATGGGGAGCAGAAAAGAACTGTCAAAAGACCTGCGTAACAAGGTAATGGAACTTTATAAAGATGGAAAAGGATATAAAAAGATATCCAAAGCCTTGAAAATGCCAGTAAGTACTGTTCAATCACTTATTAAGAAGTGGAAAATTCGGGGATCTCTTGATACCAAGCCAAGGTCAGGTAGACCAAGAAAGATTTCAGCCACAACTGCCAGAAGAATTGTTCGGGATACAAAGAAAAACCCACAAGTAACCTCAGGAGAAATACAGGCTGATCTGGAAAAAGACGGTGTGGTTGTTTCAAGGAGCACAATACTTGTTGACCCCTCTCCAAACATAGCATTTATGGTTGTGACCGGAAAGCTCTATTTTGGTCTTGTCACTCCAAATTACAGTGTGCCAGAAGCTGTGAGGCATGTCAAGGTATTGTTGGGCATAATGTAACCGGGCTTTTTTGTGGCATTGGCACAGTAAAGGCTTCTTTCTGGCAACTCGACCATGCAGCTCATTTTTGTTCAAGTATCGTTGTATTGTGCTCCTTGAGGGGGCAACCAATAATCCTCTCAGCAGTCCGAATTGTCCTTTGTAGTCTTCTGATGTCTGATTTCGTAGCTGAACCAAACCAGACAGTTATTCAAGTGCAGAGGACAGACTCAATGACCGCTGAGTAGAACTGTATCAGCAGCGCCTGTGGCAGGTTGAACTTCCTCAGCTGGCGAAGGAAGTACAACCTCTGCTGGGCCTTTTTCACAATGGAGTCAATGTGTGTCTCCCACTTCAGGTCCGGTGAGACGGTAGTGCCCAGGAACCTGAATGACTCCACTGCTGCCACAGTGCTGTTTAGAATGGTGAGGGGGGTCAGTGTTGGGGTGTTCCTCCTAAAGTCCACAATCATCTCCACCGTTTTGAGCGTGTTCAGCTCAAGGTTGTTTTGACTGCACCAGACAGCCAGCTGTTCAACCTCCCTTCTGTATGCAGACTCATCATCATCTCGGATGAGGCCAATGACAGTGGTGTCATCTGCAAACTTCAGGAGCTTGACAGAGGGGTCCTTGGCGATGCAGTCATTGGTGTAGAGGGAGAAGAGTAGTGGGGAGAGCACACATCCCTGGGGGGCACCAGTCCTGATTGTACAGGTGCTGGAAGTGAGTTTTCCCTGTCTCACAAGCTGCTGCCTATCGTCAGAAAGCTGGTAATCCACTGACAGATAGACATGGGAACAGAGAGTTGGTGTAATTTATTCTGGAGTATAGCTGGGATGATGGTGTTGAAAGCCGAACTGAAGTCCACAAAAACGATCCTTGCATATGTCCCTGGTCTGTCCAGATGTTGCAAGATATGATGCAATCCCATGTTGACTGCATCATCTACAGACCTGTTTGCTCGATAAGCAAATTGAAGGGGATCTAGAAAGGGTCCAGTGATGTTCTTCAGGTGGGTCTCTTAAATGATTTCATGACCACAGATGTCAGGGCGATAGGTCTGTAATCATTAAGTCCTGTGATTTTTGGTTTCTTTGGGACAGGAATAATGATTGAGTGTTTGAAGCAGCATGGGACTTCACACTGCTCCAGTGATCTATTGAAGATCTGTCTGAAGATGGGGGCCAGCTGGTTAGCACAGGATCGAAGACATGGTGGTGAGGCGCCATCTGGGCCTGAAGCTTTCCTCGTCTTTTGTTTCCGAAAGACGCGGCTCACATCATCTTCACAGATCTTAAGTGCAGGTTGAGTAGTAGGAGGGGGGGTTGCAGGAGGTGTTGGTGTTTGTGTGAAGGTCAGAGTGGGTGTGGGGTGTGAGATTGGACCTTTCAGATCTGCAGTAGAACACATTCAGGTCGACAGCCAGTTGTTGGTCCACCACAGGGTTGGTAGGAGTCCTGTAATTTGTGAGTTGTTTCATGCCACTCCACATGCAGGGTCGTCTTTTAGCCACTCTGATTTCCTTGTTCAGTGTGTTCCTGGCCTGATTGTACAAGATTTTATCCCCACCCCTGTAAGCATCCTATTTGGCCTGACGAAGCTGCCTGAGCTCTGCTGTAAACCACGGTTTGTCATTGTTGAACTTTAAGTAAGTCCTAGTAGAAATGCACATATCCTCACAGAAACTGATATATGATGTAACAGTATCTATGAGCTCATCCAGGTCTGTGGCTGCAGCCTCAAAAACACTCCAATCCGTGCAATCAAAGCAGGCTTGTAGTTCCCATTCTGCTTCATTGGTCCATCTCTTTACAATCATGAATAAAGAGATGGACACAAAATAGCTTTTGTGTACAAAGAAATGGTTTGGACTGAGACGAGGGAAGCGTGTAACAGGTTATTGCAGTGCATCAGTCATTTGTACTGCATAAATGAATATGGAATGAGTAACCAAATTTGTTCACAGAACTTTCCTTTCTCAAAAAAGAAAAAAGAAGAAAAAAGAAAAAAGAGTGTTGAATTGGAGGCTAACAAAAATGTTATGCCTGTATTGCATTGATTTTAAATTCTGTTTGTTGATTGGTTGGTCTCTATAGAGACGATATAATATCTTATGATTTCCAATACTGTAAAACCTAATGTTGTCATTACTGGAAAAATCTATTATGTCTTACTTAAACATTACTTGAAATGTCAAGTTTTGGGTTCATAACTCAAATATCTAAGTTCCTTCAACTTATTTTTCTTAAAGCTTAAGTATGTTAATTTTTTGTGTTAAAATACTTTCTTCTATCCCAGCTTAACAGTCAGCGACAACTATAAGTAAGCCATTCACAGGTTAATTTTCTAGAAAATTGTAAGTGCTAGTGCTGTCTTTCTATGCTCTATGAAAATTGCTCTTTTTGTTTTGAGCAATCCGCTTAGACCCGCCCCAACAACGTTATTCTACCAATGGCATGAGTTGGGGGCAGGACTATCTGACTGTTTGAACAATAGCAGATGAGGGGCATATTCAGAAAGATGTTTTGAAAACATTGTTTATTTTTGCAATTCCATTCGATGGTGCAGAAATTACATACTGAATGTTCCGGGTTCAGTACAAGTTAAGCTCATTTGACAGCATTTGTGGCATAATGTTGATTACCACAAAAAATAAAAAAAAATAAAAAAACAATAATAAAAAAATAAAAATAAAAACAATTTGACTAGTCCCTCCTTTTCTTAAAAAAAAAAAAAAAGTAAAAATCAACCTTACAGTGAGGCACTTACAAGTGAATTGGGACAATGAAAGTGAATGAGGCCAATTTTTGGAGAGTTTAAATGCGGAACTGTGAAGCTTATAATTTTATAAAAGCACTTACATTAATTCTTCTGTTAAAACTCTATTATTTGAGCTGTAAAGTTGTTTAAATCTAAATTTTTACAGTCATTTTTGGGTTTTAGTGTTTGTTGACATTACATCGTCATGGTAACCAAGTTGTAAAATTGGCTATAACTTTTTTTTAGGTTGGTAAGCAATTTTGAATCATGTTAACATGCATATTGTTTATGTTTTGTGTCTATACTTTTGAAACAGTGATTATTTTAACATAAAAAATTGGCCCCCATTCACTTCCATTGTAAGTACCTCACTGAACCAAGATTTGTGCTTTTTTTTTTTTTAAGAAAATGAGGGACTAGTCAAAATAAATATTTGTGGTAATCAATATTATGCCTCAAATGCTGTCAATTGAGCCTGACATGCAGTGAACCCGGAATATTCCTTTAAAAATCCATAGACTTAAGATTTTAAGTGTTAAGCATAACTCAAACTATTGAGTACAACATTGATGATATGGGAAATACCCATAATCCCTTGCGCTTTATATAATTATTTTTCCTTTTATCAAAGGGAACATACTGTATGGGGGCATTTAAATAGTTGTTATTAAGAATTCATAGAGGTTTTTGCTCTTTTGTAGTATTATTTATGTTCTTTTGTGTGATGTCACCATTAGAGTGATCTGTGTTCTCTTTGGTCAAGTTGGACCGTGTTAACACTAACTCAGTTCTCCTTGTGCATGTGCAACTGAAGTACAGGCATATATTGTATTTATGTGGAGAAATAAGTTTATTATAAGTTTATTTAATGATTGACCTAGAATAAGGTGGTGGCAAGTAATCTGCGTGTCCCACTCGACCTCCCCGTCCACTGGTGAGTCACCTGAACGCTACTAATGTCTGTATCTCTCCTCTGGTTACCAGTGTAATGCTTGCTGCTCATGGTTCTCTCTTTCAGTACCCTCACTACTCAACTCTGGCTCTGCCACCAACTCCAGCTCCAAAGGCGACCTTGCAATCACAAGCTCCAAATTCACTCCATAATCGGCAAGCCCTTAGGGAGAGGTATCATTCGTCACTGTGTGGGCCCTGTCAGACTCCAAGTGGGATGGCTACAATGTGAGGACATTACCCTACTGGTTCTGGAGAGTTCCACCACAGACATCGTATTAGGATGCCCATGGCTCATACAACATTCTCCAGTCATCTCCTGGTCTACCGGTGACATCCTGAAGTGGGGTACCCAGTGTTTTCCTTCCTGTTTCCCAAATCTTCACACTCCCAAACCCAGTGTGTCTGCCAGAAAATCTCCCCCTCTCAATATCAACACAACTACCATCAAGAGCCTTGCCAGTTCTACCCCTCTGGAGATCCCTTCCTGCTATTCCCACTATCAGGGTCTTCTGCCCCTTACGTGCCTCTGAGCTACCTCCTCATCGACCATGGGACTGCACAATAGACCTCATCCCCGGTGAGCCAGTTCCCCATGGCAAAATCTACCCACTTTCCATTCCTGAGCAGAAGGCCATGGAGGATTATATCAAGGAAGCCCTCAGTCAGGGATACATCCAGTCTTCCACTTCCCCTGCTGCTTTGAGTTTCTTCTTCGTGGCTAAGAAGGACGGAGGCTTACGACCCTGTATCGACTACCGCTCCCTCAACAGGATCACAGTGAAGTTCCGGTATCCACTTCCCTTCATCCCAGCTGCCTTGGAACTGTCGAGAGGAGACACTATTTTCACCAAGCTGGACCTTCGCAGTGCGTACAACCTCATTCAAATTCAGAGGGGAGTCAAATGGAAGACAGCCTTCATGACTCCCACCGGCCACTATGAGTACCGGGTGATGCCATATGGTCTGGTCAACACCCCCTCCATATTCCAAGGCTTCATGAATGAGGTGTTCCATGAGTATCTCCATCGATTCGTCCTCATCTACATCGACGACATTCTGGTATACTCCCGGAACGAGACCGAACATCGTCAACATGTAGCGCTTGTGTTGGAAAAGCTGAGGGAATATCACCTATACCTCAAGGCTGAGAAGTGTACCTTCCATCAGACATCCCTCCGGTTCCTTGGTTACATCATCAGCCCAGAAGTCATTCGGATGGACAAGAGGAAGGTAACAGCAGTACGTTCTTGGCCCACACCAACCACCATCAAAGAGCTCCAGCGCTTCCTTGGTTTCGGCAACATCTACCGCCATTTCATTAAGAACTACAGTTCCCTCACATCTCCGCTGACCTCACTTCTCAGATCCAAACCCAAATCTCTCTCCTGGAACCCCTAAGCCTCACATGCCTTCCAACTCCTGAAGGAAGCCTTCACCTCCGCTCCACACATCATACACCCAGATCCTAACAAACCATTTACCGTTGAGGTAGACGCCTCCACCAACAGCGTAGGAGCAGTCCTATCTCAGCAGCAGGGGAAAACTTCTCTACTTCACCCATGTTCCTTCTTCTCAAGGAAACTCTCCCCGGTGGAGCAAAACTATGACATCAGGAACCGAGAGCTCTTGGCAATCAAATTGGTCCTGGAGGAGTGGCGGCACTGGCTAGAGGGGGCTCAACATCCCTTCCTGGTGCTGACGGACCACAAGAACCTCAAGTACCTTCGAGAGACTCGTTTCCTAACCCCTGCCAGGCACAATGGGCCCTCTTCTTCATTCGCTTCAATTTTACCATCTCCTATCATCCAGGTGACAAGAACTCCAAGGCGGATGCCCTTTCCCGTCTCTTTGTTCCCGAGGAAGGCCCAGAGGAACCTAACACCATTCTATCACCTCACACCATCGTTAGTCCCATCCAATGGACCCTGGATGATAGCATCTGTGAAGCCGCCACCACTGAACCAGCTCCGTTGGGGTGTCCCACAAACAAGACCTACGTACCCTCTTCCCAACGACTGACACTCATTGACTCCATTCACTCTTCCTTGGGCACTGGCCACCCTGAGACCAATAGTACCCTCTCGCTCATCCAGGACCGGTTCTGGTGGCCTTGCATGGATTGAGATGTCAGAAGGTTTGTCCAGGGATGTCTGGAATGTGCTATGTCCAGAACGCCATGACAACTACCGGCTGGCAATCTCTTTCTGCTGCCCATCCCTCGCTGACCCTGGTCACACCTAGGGGTCGACTATATCACTGATCTTCCTCCCTCAGAGGGCTTCACCTGTGTACTGGTAACTGTGGACTGTTTCTCCAAGGCCTGCAAACTGATCCCTCTTAAGGGTCTTCCCACCGCTCTGGAGACTGCAGAACCCCTCTTCAATCACGTGTTTCGAAACTATGGGATCCCCGAAGACATCGTTTCCGACCGTGGTCCCCAATTCATCTCTAGAGTATGGAGGGCCTTCTTCTCTCTATTGGGAGTTTCCATTAGCCTTAGTTCTGGTTACCACCCGCAGAGTAATGGGCAGACAGAGAGGAAGATCCAGGAGATAAGCCGTTTCCTCAGAACCTTCTGTCATCGCCGGCAGAACCGTTGGAGTCGCTTCCTGTCCTTGGCCGAATATGCACAGAACTCCCTATGTTAACCATCCACCAACCTCACACCCTTCCAATGCATACTTGGCTACCAACCTCCTCTCTTCCCCTGGTCCAACAAACCCTCAGATGTAACAACTGTTGACCATTGGTTCAGAGAAAGCGAGAGGGTCTGGGACTTAGCTCACCACCACCTGCAACGGGCAGTGCGGCAGAAGATCCATGCCGATGCCCGGAGATATTCACTTCCCACTTATCAGCCCGGGCAGAAGGTTTGGCTCTCCATGAGGGACATCAGGCTGCACCTCCCATGCAAAAAGCTAAGTCCCCATTACATTGGTCCCTTCACTATCACCAGACAAATCAACTCTGTCACTTACAACTATTATCAACTCCCCCCCAATATCACATTCACCCTACCTTCCACGTCTCCCTTCTAAAACCTTACCACCCGTCTCTCTCACCTCACTCCTCAGAACCAGATCCAGATGACAACCCCCCCCCCCCCAGCCACTTATCCTGGAAGATGGACCAGTCTATGCTGTCCGAGACATCCTGGACTCCCGACGCCGCAGGGGTCGTCTCGAGTACCTCGTAGATTGGGAAGATTACGGCCCCGAGGAAAGATCTTGGATTCCTCGAGACGACATCCTGGACGGGGTCGGCCATGGCGTCGGGAAGCACGTCCCTCCAGAGTGGTCCATGGAGGAGGGGTTAATGTCACAGATCCATCTGACCCGCCTGCCACTTTCACTCAACCCTCTCTCTCCCCTGAATACTAATCACACACACCTGCCTCCAATCATCGCGTCAATCAGCTCCTCTATTTAAACCTCACTCCCCATTCATTCAGTGTCTGGTCTCAACTTTGAATATGGACTCACTTACCTGTATCTCCAAAACGTCTGCTCCTAGCGATTCCATTTCCACGTAAGCATCATTGTTGTGTACCCACCTCCTCTAGGAAAATCACCACCAAAGTCAGCACCTGTCTTCATCCCGTTATTGATCTTCACATCAGCCCTGCACTGTTACCTAACAACTTACCTGCCTGTCTCTGTTTGTGTTTTGTTTTGTGTTTCAATAAACACCTGATCTGGGTTCAACACCATCATCGAGTCTGGATATTCATAACAATACTGTTTAGCCTGTTAATTTATGAGTAGATTACTTGTCAACCGAATGCAATACATTCTGCATTCTCAGCTAATTGACATGGAGTTAATCAAGTTTCTTGAGTTTCATTTGTTTAATGCATCTCAGAAACCTCAGGATGCTACTGTTGTCTCATTGGCTGATTGTGGATCTTCTTTTTTTTACATTTTTTTTATTCTTAAATTTTTTGATAGGCATGACAGAGTCATCATAATAAAGAAGCTGAGAGGTCCATAAAAGCATGAATCATGTTCTTTGTCTGAGTCTTTGGAGAGCAAAATCCATTATGATGCAGAGATTCAAGTCTGGGCCTTCCACATTACCACAATATGACACATCACACCTGAACTGTTGAACTGCAGTGTCAGAACGTGACAACGTGTTCAAACAGTTTCAGTTCCCTATCTGTCACTCACTCGATGTTGGTGTCGATGTAGTGACACTAGGGGTCACTCTTGGGAGCCCGAGACACCTCTGGTCTTTGATAAAAGGCCAATGAAAATTGGCGAGTGGTATTTGCATGCCACTCCCCCGGACATACAGGTATAAAAGGAGCTGGTATGCAACCACTCATTCAGATTTTCTCTTCGGAGCCGAACGGTCATGCTCATTGAGCAGAATACTACTGTTCATTCACCTCTGCTGGATCTGACGGCGCATTTCAGCGGCCTCTCCCTCCTCTGCACTGGTGCACTGCAGAGAATGCCCCTGGGCGCTTCGGCAGAAAAACTAGAGAGTATATTTTCTGAAAGAGCATTTTTCCCCTCTAAAAGAGTATATATTTCTCTAAAAGAGTGCACACACGGAACGTCTTTTTAAAGATGCGTCTTTTTAAAGATGCTTTTCCGATTGTGTGTTATTCCTGGTTGCGCTCGTTATCTCTCGCCTTCTAATGGTCACGATCACTGTCTTTCGTGTCTGGGCACTACTCACGCAGAGACAGCGTTCGTGGATGGTCATGTTCTCATTGCGAGAATATGTCCATGGCAACGTTGCGGTTGTGGCTCGCCTTCATAAGAAAGCAAACCACCCCAGAGGCTCCCGCCTCGGTCCTTTTACCCACGGGTATGAGGCCAGCGCGGCTAGCACTGGGGGCGATTTAGGGACCCCAATGGGACCGCCTCCGCCGGGTATCCCCCGTGGACCTCCCATTCCCCGGCATGCTTGTCTGCCCCGATCGGGCTTCCGAGTGAGTCTGCCGGCTCGTCTCACGGAGAGTTCGACCTCTTATTCGGAGCCCGCGAAAGTGATGAGCTCTTGAGCGCAGCATCGGAGAGCGGGCTCGTCCAGTCGGAAGCCTCAGCTGGGCTCCTCCCTTCGGGGTCGATTGCCCAGTCACAGGCTGACGCGGAGATGACAACATGCTTTCCCGGGCAGCCGCGAGCGTCGGTTAGAGTGGATCTCACTGCTCTTCCCTGAACCCTTGCGGCTCGGTGACTGGTTCCTGGGCTCACGGCACTGCTCAAAGCCACGCCACGCCCCCGTTCCTTTCTTCCCGGAAGTGCATGAAGAGCTGACAAGGTCGCGGGAGGCACTTTTTACTGCCCGGTCCCGATCTTTTCAGCTTCCCCGCCCTCACTACCCTTGATGGTGGGGCGGCCAAGGGCTATTCAGCAATCCCCCGGTGGATAAGGCGCTCGTGGTGCACCTATGCCCGCAGAGCGCCACCACCTGGCATGGGTGCCCAAAGCCCCCATCCAAGGCCTGTAGGTTTATGTCGTCCCTGACGGCCAAGGCCTACGGTGCTGCTGGACAAGCCACCTCCACCCTGCACGCCATGGCTCTCCTGCAAGTCTGCCAAGGCGCTAAAGGAACTGCACGAGGGTAGTTCCGCCCCGGGATTGATGCAGGAACTGCGCTCGGTGACCGACCTTGCTCTCCGAGTGACGGAGGTCACAGTGCGGTCTCTCGGGCGGACGATGGCCACACTAGTGGTCCAGGAGCGCCACATTTGGCTCAACCTGGTCGAGATGGGTGAGGCCGACAAGACACGATTCCTTGCTGCCCCCATTTCCCAGGCGGGCATATTCGGTGACACCATCGAGGACTATGCCCAGCAGTTTTCGATGGTAGAGCAGTAGATGGATGCTAGCCGGCATATCCTGCCCTGGCGCGGCTCAAGATCCCGCACCCCATCTACTCATCGCCAAGGGCGTCCCCCTGCAGTGACTGCACTGGCTCCGCCGCAGCCCGCCCCTTCGGCCCGGCCCCGGCGTGGAGCCCACCGCAGGAAGCAGACGCCACCTGTCTCGCGGCCGCCCAGAACCCGTGAAAGGCTTCAAAGCGCCCTTGAGACAGGCAACCCAGGGACAACGAAACCCGCTGCTCTGGAGCTGGTAAGCAGATCTCCATCTTTTTGTTACCTTTTGGATTTAATTGCGCTGCATGCCCAAGTGGCTGCAGTACTCAAGAGCTCAGCAAGAGCAGTTTCCTTGTTCCCTGGGTCATGTATCTGGTGTGTACGGCCGTCATCACGACCACCGTCCACCACTCTATTTGGCAGGTTTGGCGCTCCAGCGGCGGTCTCCCGCCCCTGAGCGCCCAGCTGTGGCACAAATCCGCCCCCGATGTGACAGTCTCCAGGGGTCACGAGGACAGGCCTCTTCCTCCCCCATCCCAGGTTGTTCCGAGGGTGGTCACAAGGAGCCAGGTAAGTGCTTCAATGTCCTTAGACTCAGCACGGCCACAACGTGGTGTGGCACCTCGAGCTCCGCCCTGCCGTGAGGCCTCACCTGCCGGTATGTCCGATGACGTTGTCCCTTTGGTCCCACTTGTGCAGAACTTGGACGCATGGCTTGCGCTTTCCAATCCATCGCGAGGGCTGGTCTGGACCGTCCGACTTGGCTGTGCGATTCACTTCGCCGGGCATCCGCCTAGGTTCAGCGGTGTCCACTTCACCTTGGTGAAAGACGAAAACTGCTACCTTGCGCGGAGATCGCTACCCTCCTACGGAAGGGCACGATAGAACCTGTCCCTCCAGCTTTTTTCATACCGAATAAAGGTGGTGGGTTGAGGCCAATCTTGGACCTGTGAGTTCTGAACTAGGCTTTACACAGACTCCCGTTCAAGATGCTGACGAAAAAACGCATTCTGGTGAGCGTCCGGCATCAAGATTGGTTCGCGGCGGTAGACCTGAAGGATGCGTACTTCCACGCCTCGATCCTTCCTCGACACAGACCCTTCCTGCGGTTCGCGTTCGAGGGTCAGGTGTATCAGTACGAAGTCCTCCCTTTCGGCCTATCCCTGTCTCCTCGCGTCTTTATGAAGGTCACAGAGGCTGCCCTTGCCCCATTAAGGGAGGTGGGCATTTGCATTCTCAACTATCTCAATGACTGGCTAATCCTAGCTCACTCTCGAGACATGTTTTGCGCACACAGGGACCTGATGCTCTCACAATTCAGCCGACTAGGGCTTCGGGTCAACTGGGAAAAGAGCAAGCTCCTCCCGGCTCAGAGCATCTCTTTTCTCGGTTTGGTGTTGGACTCGGTCTCCTTGACGGCGTGCCTTACGAACGAGCATGCCCAGTCAGTGCTGGCCTGTTTGAAGGCATTCAAACAGGGAACAGCGGTTCCACTGAAACTTTTTCAGAGGTTCCTGGGGCATATGGCATCCTCGGCGGTTGCCACCCCGCCCCTCTGCCCCAGTCTCCATGTTTGTAGTAACTCCTCCCCAATTGGGCAGGATCTACCTTGAAGGCTCTCCACATGGTTGGAAAGACCATGTGATGTATTCTTCCACTTAAATATCCCCCCCTCTCGAGGTGTGGTCTCCGCGGTGTCTTCCCCTTCGGAGGGACACCCCCCGACTAGACCTGGCGACCCAGTCGGATAATCCCCCTTCTTTTTTAGGGAGTGGAAAAAGAGAAGGGGGGAAAAGAGGCCACGACTGGGTTAAGCCTGTCTCTATCTTTGGGTAGTCGACTTGTCCCCAAAAAGGGCCGTTCGACACTCATAACTGTGTCGGGGGAGGTTACGTGTCGACCTGGTGTGCTGGCTATGAGGCACACAGCAAGTCTGCCCACCACACACCGCCAGTTCACGTAACACAGTTCAGCCTTGTGGTGTTTTGTATAGGGACCCTTAGTGTCACTACATCGACACCAACGTCGAGTGAGAGACAGATAGGGAACGTCATGGTTACTGGTGTAACCTCCGTTCCCTGATGGAGGGAATGAGACGTTGTATCCCTCCTGCCACAACGCTGAACTTCTCGCTGAAATGGCCGGACCTTATATCGGCTCCTCAGCATAAAACCTGAATGAGTGGTTGCATACCAGCTCCTTTTATACCCGTATGTCCGGGGGAGTGGCATGCAAATACCACTCGCCAATTTTCATTGGCCTTTTATCAAAGACCAGAGGTGTCTCGGGCTCCCAAGAGTGACCCCTAGTGTCACTACATCAACACCAATGTCTCATTCCCTCCATCAGGGAACGGAGGTTACACCAGTAACCATGACGTTTCATCTACAATACACATTTAATCTGCAGTATATTGCTAAATCTCTGAGATATGAATAATTCCATGCCCTGTGAAGCAATGAATAGTGGTTTTTGTATACTTCTATAGTTATTATTGCCATTTCATTTGCGTTTGGTGCCACTAGTGGTGCAGGAATTACACCAAAGTCTTTCTATCAAGTCAGTCCACTGGCAGCCATCTTTGGAACGCTCCCGGGAGACTATTTCCAGTCATGCCAGTGCTCCTATCTATTTGAATGGGAGAACACCAAAATCTTAAAAACAGTTGATCAAAATTACGATCAATGAACATATTTCAAATCACAATCATAAATTGTGCTTCTTTACCTCATATTATGCTAAAACACAAAATTTTCCTAGCTTGTATAGCTAATGCGCATGCCTGTTAGCGAGTTGATTGACAGGAGATGTTTGTATCTAAAAGATGATTGGCTCTTTTACCTGTAAGGCAGGACTTTTCTACATCCGTTGACCGTTGGGTGCTAGAGCTTCTTTGTTGGGCCTTCCAATTTCTCCCATTAATTTAAATAGAAGTGGCCCATCTATGCTAAATAGTCTCTGATTACACACAGCAGCTTTAACTTGTGCTGGCCTGTTCACAATGTGTGGCAAAATTCACAATTTAAGACTTGTCTACCTTTCAGTTTGTGAGAATGAATTTGAGTTGAATTGATCACATTCCATAGAATGTTGAATTGGAATTTGGATTGGTGTGACAGTAAGAGGAAATTACTGAAAAAATTTCATATACTGAATTTAGTGCAATTCAAATAAATTCATCATAGTCACACAACAATGGAATTTTATTAGTCCAACACAGCAACTAAATGAGCAACAGATCAGCGTTTTAGGCGTATTCTGATAAATGATGTGTTCTTCCTCCATAGTCCATAAAAGTTAAATTACTAAATATAATAATAAAATAAACAGTATATGAATTAAATAAAAATGTTTTATATGTTGGCATTTCAATCATTTATTATTAAAACCATCTATCATCTGGGGAAATGCCCCATATAGGCTATTGTGTGTATAATAACTTATTTCATGGGTATTTCATACTAAAATAATGAAAAGTATTTTTAAAAACTTCAATTACAACAGTTACAATTCTTTGAATTCCATTTAATTTTCATTCAATTTAAGCAAATTATAATTCTGCTTCCTGTTTGCTACCTCAGATTAAATTCAACTGAAATTCAGGAATTCTTATAAGGTATTCTCAATACATTTCTGACTGCAACGTGATCTCATCTCATGCTTGTGTAAAGTGTGGTTCTAGCTCATGAACATTTGCTTACATTTGAATTAACACTGAAACATACAATACTGACAGATGTATTGACAGCCCCTAGAACATAATAATTTCATGTTGTCACAAGCTGGGCTAGAAACCTGGTCACTGGTGTGGTGGTTGAAAGATCTACCACTGAGTCACGGGAGTAGTAATGTTGCACTCAAATGAAACACTTTTCTGGCTTTCGTGCGTGGATGTGTTTTTAAAATTTCAATTGGTATTATTATTTGACTGCCACGTAATGTATGATAGGCATACGGTGTCTTATTCATTGTGAAACTGTGTTTTCTTAATGGCATGAATCGCACTGAAGGCCTAGACTTAAATTGCACGGGCCGCGGCTGAGTCAGAGACAACCAAAATTTACAGATTCCCAGTCCCACTCCTCTCCAGTGGGCCTACCACATCCATGGCAACCCGAGTAAAAAGGTGAGCAAATGGGTGAGTAAAACAAGAAACAATTCTTTTAGACACATTAAAATCCCATGATGGAGACCAACTTGCAGGCTCTGTATCACATACTAATATATTTATAATATATATTATAATATATAATATTAGTATTTTTTAATATTTTATATTTCAAAAGCTGTAAATGCGTAAAAAAAAAAAGATGCTGTCAATACATCCATATTTCTGCATCAATCCTAACGCACCAATTAGGTCTTTACTGTTAAAAAAAAAAAAAAAAAACGAATTACATAAATATGTAGCTTATTAAGAAACACATTTTTAACTAGTCTACAGAATAATGCTGCAGCAAAATAAACAGTAATTCTTGTGGATATCGTCAGTGGAAAACAGGGCAGTTCTGCATATTTTTTCTACACAGGAGATCTTTGGCTGCTTTACTATTGCTTTTATGGTTCTTTTATGCCATTTTTGGAGCTTGACAATAACGGCTATGTCTAACACACAGCAGGGCTGCTAACTCTCATGCATTGAGCGTGAGAGTCACACAACTGACACTGTTCTCACGCAGTGATAATGTCGCAGAGCAAAGAGGACACTGACAGCGCACAGACACAAGACAGGGCAGGCAGCACAGTGCAGCAGCAAGTTATTCAGACCAATCAGGGGGAAAAGAGCAGCAAAGCGTCCAGTTCCAATATGTAAGATTAAATGTTTTGTACAAATAGCTACATATAATAATGACATTAGGTTGGACTGATGCATGGCTCCGAACTTGCAGTTCACTCTTTGACTTATATGTTTCGTAGCCGCACTCTCATTCAAGCTGTCTCTGGGAACAGCCATCATTAAGTGTGCTCAGCTACTTCACGGCCCTAGAATGAAAACGATAATTAACCACCCATTTTGAACCTGCCAAGCTCAGATGCACAAGCCCAACTTTTTTAAGCAGCAGGATTTCGCACTCAACGGTTTTCAGACGCACATTTCCTCTGCGCTAATCCATTGTGGGAATATCCTTGTGTTGTTACGTTTGATGTTTTTAAGGCTGCGGCTCTCTCCGCCTCTGTACAGAATGTCAGCAGAGCTCACAGAACGCTCCTCATTATCACACGTTCCTGCAGACAGAAAAGGTAATGTGATGCAGCGCTAAACCCAGGGCCCAATACATTAAAAGAATTAGATCTCGAGGAATTACAGTATGCACCCTGAATACTAATGCATCAAATTCTAGACCTCCAGTATTTATGTGATGATTTTGTCAGAGATGGCTCTGGGCAGAGATTTTGAAATGTACAAGTTAGTATGGGAGGACAGCTTAAAGATACGCAACTTACTAAATGCAGCTTACGCTGTACATTCGTTTTAATGCTGTGCACTTTGTCTTGGGTTTGTTTCCACAACGGATTTCACTGGCCTCTCTATGTCGCGCATGAACATAGAGAGGGATGCAGTTTGAACACAAATGCAGAGTTCAATGAAGAATCACTGACAAATATATATATATATATATATATATATATATATATATATATATATATATATATATATATATACACACACACACTACCGGACAAAAGTTTTTAAACACTTACTCATTCTTTATTATATATATATATATATATATATATATATATATATATATATATATATATATATATATATATATATTGCATACCACTCCCCCGGACATACGGGGGTATAAAAGGAGCTGGTATGCAACCACTCATTCACGTTTTGTGCTGAAGAGCCGAGACAAGGTCCCGAACTGAATTGCGTAGCCAAGTCGGACGGTCCGGATCAGCCATCACGACGGATTGGAAAGCGCAAGCCATGCGTCCAAGCTCTGGGCGAGGGGTACCAAAGGGACAATCTCGTCAGACGTACCGGCGGGTGGGGCCTCACTGCGGGGCGGAGCCTGAGGTGCCACGCCGTGTTGTGGCCGTGCAGAGTTCAGGGACATCGAAGCACTTACCTGGCTCTTTCTGACCACTCCCGGAACATCCTGGGGAGGGGGAGGAAGAGGCCTGTCCTCGTGACCCGTGAAGACTGTCACATGGGGGGCGGATTTGTGCCACAGATGGGCGCACAAGGGCAGGGAGACCACCGCTGGAGCGCCAAACCTGCCAAAATGGAATGGTGGACGGTGGTCGTGATGACGGCCGTGCACACCGGGTATGTGACCCAGGGAACAAGGAAACTGCTCTTTTGCTGAACTCTTGGGTACCGCAGCCACTTGGGCATGCGGCGAAATTAAATGAAAAGGCAACAAAAGATTCTCCTCCCGGTCCTCCACCGGGGGATGGAGTGGTCTGCTTACCAGCTCCAAAGCAGTGGGTTTCGTCGTCCCTGGGTCGCCCGTCTCAAGGGTGCTTCGAAGCCTTTTGCGGGTTCTTGGCGGCCGGCCGTGAGACGGGTGGCGTCTGCTTCCTGCGATGGGCTCCACGCCGGGGCCGGGCCTAAATTTTGTAACGTTATTTATTTTGAAACGATTGTTTTCAAAAAGTCAAAACAACAGCAGAAGATATGCCACTTACCTGCTAATAAGACGTATTTTTCGGATATCTGTCTTTTTCTTCCTTTTGTTATTTTTTTTTTTTTTGAGGGGAGGGGATGAGTTTTGTTGTTGTTAGTGGCATTTGCTCTGATAAGTTGATCACCTGTAACCATGGTTACACCAGTACTCCTCAAACCATCGGATTCATCTGCGTAGAGGAGCAGAGCCAAAGCCCAGCTCATGTAATTACCAAAACAATGTTCCTCCACAAGTAACTTGCAGTTTTATGCTCCAACCACTAGAGGGCCAAAAGTTACATAGCTTTAATATACTGCCACACTATCCATCATAATAGTTCAGGTGGTAAAATAGATGGCCACCTTAAGTAAATCAAAACTGGCCTTTTAATTTTTTTTTACATTGTTGTTACATTAACTAAATATTATAAAATGTCGCAAAACTCGCCAATGTACAAAACAAATGTACTTACTGTGAAAAATAGTAAAAACAATTTGAACTGTTTTAACCATAAAGTTTAAGATGACTGTGACGAGGAGGAGGGCGTGGCTGGGCCGTAAGGAGAGGAGGGCATGGCCGGGCCGTGAGGATGCACGTCCTCCTCTTAGTCACAGTGAAATACTTTTTATCTACAACCCCCACCCCCCTGTATTTAATATTTTGCTATAGAAGTACATACTGTATTTTTTCATTAAATACAAAATAGATTTTCACAGTAAATTACAAGATAATTCATACTTTATAAAAAATAAAAAAACTACAGTATTTTTACAGTAAAATGTAATGTATTGACTTGTTTAATCTTATAGGCCTAAAATTAACTTACAGTTAACCAATGAACAGGTTTTACTGTAGCATTGTTGCATCCTTTTTTTCTGTTAAAATGACATTTTATTGACACTTTTATTGACTAAAAGCTTCAAAACTTCATAGGAGGTCTTTAAAGGGCAACAGCTTGCACATTGAACATTACCACATTGACATCTGCGAACTTTTAACTGGATTATATTGACCTCCCTGTTCAGCACTTCCTTTAGAGTCATGCTTACATATTTAAACTTCTCACATTTGTGGAATTGATCAAATTCTTGACCCTGTCCTTTGACCTGTGTGTGCCTACGGTAAGTTTAAAACAGGCAGTCTCATGAGTAAACAACACCTGACATTTGACTTTACATATGTATGAGCGTGTTTGCGTGAGATTATAAATATATTGCTGATTGGTTCACACAGGCAGATTTGGCTTTCATTTTTACATGATGTAATTCCCTGTGGCTTTAATTATGAATGTGGAAATATTTTAAAAATCAATGTTGTTTTTCTACAGTCATGAATGTGCAAAGTTTCTACCGTCTGAGTCAGGGAAGCAACAAAATATGTACAGGATATTTTAAATTGTGCACGTGTGTGTATTCCTGCCTGTGATTCAGATCTAATTAGTTCTCATTTAAAGTTGGGTTAGGGGTTAAAGTCACAAACCCACTGAGGCATTGAACTTTTAATCTACAACTTGAGAGACACGCAGATTAAATACTGAACAGCGGGACAGCAAACGAACACACATTAATGAGAGAAGAGTAACACAAAAGAGCGAAAATAGAATGTCAGAACTAGAGGCCCTGTTTACACCCTATACGCCTGTATTGAGAGATCTGTTCACAGCTGAGAATGATTGATATTTACAAATTTGTCTCCTATAATGAGATTTCAGGGAGGGTTTACAAGAGAGTATTACTGCATGTTGATAAAGCACAAAAAAATTTGAGAGCTGAGAGCTGCTTTTTCGCCTTTAGTTCTTTCTTGATTTCACTTACTAAGTCCTGTAGATTCAGTACAGCACATCCACTACTAGCATATCCAGTCACTACTCCAGCAGAAAGCATCCTCTATCTGCCCCATCCATCCATCACCATTCTGTTTTGTGAGCTGGTGGCAGATTAAGGGCGAGTAGTTCACCTGCCTCCTCCATGACTGGAATACCACACCCTCCATCACGAGCACAGCTGTAATAGTTTTAGAAGCCTCTCTTGCAGTTGAGTCCAATTAATTTCTGCTGTGATCAGTGGTGAGGGAGTCTTGGTGAGGTCTGATAATTGCTTTCCTCTTCCATACTGTTGTACTGCAGGAGAGAGAACATCAACGATTAGAGTTCAAAGTCTGATAGCAACCAAATATCCGACAGTCCATAAACATGTGCTACAATCTTAAACTTAGGATCTTTTCTGTACAATGGCTAGGAGCCATATTCAACACTTTCATAGAATTTGTATTATTATTATAAGTCCACTTAAAGTGTCAATCAAGGTTTATAGCAGCAAAAACTCTTAATTTAGTTTTTCATGACCATTTTCCACCCTCTTTGCAAACCTTTGGAATTCACAATAGGTGCGTTCCAATTGACCAATGCGGTCCTGCCAAGTGGAATTCACTCGGCATTCAGCCACCTTAAGTGAGATTCCAATCCAAAGGGAGCCTATATGTTCAATTGGAAGGGCACTCCAAGCGGCATTGAGACACTGGTGTTTTAATTAAGCTTAATTCAACTCAGGTGTGCTCTCTATGCAGCTGTGCGAGATAACATTTATTAAAAAATTTTATTAAACAGCAATAGTCATTTAACTTGCGTGTTACAAGTCTGGAGAAATATATTGATTTAAATATATAGCAAAACATTTTCTATAAGAATAGTGAAGGATGTATCAATTTGGTAACACTTTAGTTTAGGGATCAGAAATTAGACAGTAATTCATGACTTAATTACATTTGTAAGTGACTAGTTATGGACTTGTTTGGCATTATAAAGTATTTATTAAGCCTTTATTAGCTGATTTCTTATTCTTGCTTTATAGCCTCTTTATATTTGCTTTTGTCATAATGAATTACTTAGCTAAAAACAAAACATATCAATAGCTAGTATGATGCAAAATACACCCTTTATAGGTTATCTACTATGTGTGAATGTGTGGCCTATAAGTATGAAATACATGTAAAATGCATATATTATTTCAACAAAACAGGGAAGTTTAGGGGTTTGAGTAGGGTTTTTGTGGGTGTAACACATAAAGGATGGGCAAGGAGGAGGCGGGAACTGGCTGAACAGTCAACATAAACTTTAATGATATAAATGAAACAAACATAATGATATAAATTAAACAAACATAAACACAGACACACATGCCACGCGGCCGTGTGCGTCTCTCTCTCTCTCGAACCAGCATCTCCGGCTGCCCCTTATCTTGCTCTCCCTCTGATCAGCTGATTCAGCGCCGGCCGTGCTCCATCACGGCCCGGCCATGCCCTGCTCCTCGTCACACTGGGACTCTGAATAAACACAATAAACATGCTGCATTGATGCCCATAAAATGTATGGTAGTATTTAATTAGGGGTGAAAACAGCATCTAACACTATTTGCCCTTAGTGCATAGAGGATGCTTTGTATTGCTATTTACACTAAGCAACAAAAGTCTCTGCCTTCTATATTTATTTTATACTTATAAGTTGCTCATTCACATAGTGTAATGAGAACCTATAAATTATTTATTTTGCACCATACTAGATATTGTTTTTTGTTGTTGTTTTTTTTACCTAATAAGTTCATTGTTAGAAAAAATAAATGTAAAGTTGCTATTAGGCAAGGGTAAGAAATCAATCAACAAAGGCCTAATAAATATCTTATAATTCCAGATAAATTATTATTAGTCATTAATTACTGTCTAATTTTTGATCCCTAATATAAAGTGTTACCATAAATGTAGATATATGAATGTAAGGTTATATATAGTACATTATATGCATTTGCATGAGTATATTGTGTCATCTTACTTGAACCCCGTAATCAGCGCAACTTTTCTGTGTTTGATGATGTTGCAAGGTATTCCAAATGAACTAATTTTTTTCAAGTGAAGTGGACTAGATATTCCATGCTCAGTGAGTAGGGAGCACTAAACACTGTGTTGGGACCCTGCGAATTGGAATGCAGCTACTGTGAATTTGGCGCATGTAGGTCGAAAGTTCTTCAGCTGAAATCTGTCTTTATTTACCATGTAGTGGACAGCAAGAAGACAAAGGCATTCCACAGCTCTTTCATCCACTCTGGGGGATGAATCTTCATGTTGATTTGATCAGGTTCTTGATATGATCAAGCTTTAAGTAAACAAATGTCTTTTGTCATCAGATAAGACTGAAAAGACACCTTTTGTTTGAAAGATAAAAGGTTCCTGCAGAGCAGCTGATCTCATCACTGGATACCCTTTTGTTCACTTCCTGACTGTCAAGCCTAAGACCTAGGTGTGAACAACCACATAATGTCTTTTGATAGCAATCTTTTGAAGCAACTTGAAAAAAGAGATGCTCCAAAAATAGGACAAATTTTCACATACAGTTTCACAGGAGTTTTACTCCTGAAATACACACAAAACTACATCACAACAACTCCATATCCATTCAGAGAATGGTATAAGCTTACCAGCAACTATTTGTGACACAATAGTTCACAAATATGTAGCTGTTAATGTATAAATGAATGCATTGGTGAAAGTTCAATCTTTCAGCACCATCTTTGGACCATATGCATTCTGCACAATGCCAAGAATAGTTTGGAAGTGGTTTGGAAAATGAGCAATGCATAGGTAAAACCTTAAAGACACTTTTATAACTGTGAACTTTAAACTATGCAAACGAGAGAAAGAAGGTTGGGCCACACTGTGTGTGCCACCTCTGATTTCAACAGCCAATCAGGACATTGGAACAGGAAAGCGCCAAACTGAAATCTCCTCCTTATCAGCAAGGTATAAAGCATCCTTGTAACAGCAACACCTTTGTCCTAAGTCCCCGTCCAGAGGCTTGTTAACATGATACACTTCTGTAACACCTGTTCTGAGTCTCCGATGTTCTGAGTCTTGGAAGGAGACTGTAACAGATAACCAAGTTCTGCTCCACAAGAGACGATAGCAACAGCAAGTTCGTAGTCCCTATACCAGGGAGAAACAACAGAGACAACCAACGACAAGGTTAAACGCTGGCGAGCAAACCTTTTCTCCAAGTTTCCTACATCTATGTGTTCCAGATTGTTATGGAATTTTGCACCAGTATCAGGGCCAAGAGTCTGCATGTTCCATATTGCAAAGGACCCTCATGGTGCTCCAGGAGATCAGTAGCTGAAATGGAATCAAGCTCCTTCACTGCATTGCACAACAGCAAAACCAGTGGAAGATTTCGCCATCACCAAGCTCGTCACATGATCAAGCAGAATGCAAATATCACTTTCAAAACCTATTTCCATAGACCTTGGCATTAGTGTTTGTAATTAGTGTATACTATCAGTTTATGTTTTTCTAATGTTCTTTAGATTGCATATTCTGTGTACCAAATGGTTTACAAATAATCTCAGTTATTTGTTTAACTAGAGATAAGGTCTTCACCTTATTAGTTTACAGAGAAACAGCAGTTTATCCTTCCATAAAATAAACCATACTCTGCCATAGCTACATCCAACTCAACCATCTTTCCATCCTACGCACTTTTTCCATTCGTAGTATCTTTTAGCATATTAGTACCATTTTGTAGTTGTTGTTAGTTGTTCAGGTTTATCTTTTTGTAAATAAAATTAGTTTTATTACAAATGTGTCATCCTTGTGTTGATGATACAGAAGGGCTCTAAAGGTTAGCTTGAATCTCACAAATCCTTCAGATAATTCAGATGACCCATACCTCCAATTTACTTATTTATAATTTATTGAATGGTCCATTTGGATCATTCTTATACTGTTAAAGTGAAATTCTTAAGGTGGTGCCCCGATGATGGAGGGAGGGGCCATCTGACATTTATAAACACAAAAACATAAACACCTCAAGTGACATGTGATTAAAAATCACTACATAAAGTTGTGCTCAAAAGTTTGCATACCCTGGCAGAAATTGTGAAATTTTGGCATTGATTTTGAAAATATGACTGATCATGCAAAAAAGCTTATGTCTTTTATTTAATGATAATGATCATATGAAGCCATTTATCATCACATAGCTGTTTAGCTCCTTTTAAATCATAATGATAACAGAAATCACGCAAATGGCCCTGATCAAATGTTTACATACCCTTGAAAGTTTGGCCATGTTACAGACACACAAGGTGACACACACAGGTTTAAATGGCAATTAAAGGTTAATTTCCCACACCTGTGGCTTTTTAAATTGCAATTAGTGCCTGTGTATAAATAATCAATGAGTTTGTTAGCTCTCACATGGATGCACTGAGCAGGCTAGATACTGAGCCATGGGTAGTGGTGGCGTAGTGGGCTAAAGCACATAACTGGTACAGTACTGTTCAATCACTTATTAAGAAATGGAAAATTCAGGGATCTCTTGATACCAAGCCAAGGTCAGGTAGACCAAGAAAGATTTCAGCCACAACTGCCAGATGAATTGTTCGGGATACAAAAAAAAAAAAAAAAAACCCACAGGTAACCTCAGGAGAAATACAGGCTGCTCTGGAAAAAGATGGTGTGGTTGTTTCAAGGAGCACAATACAACGATACTTGAACAAAAATGAGCTGCATGGTCGAGTTGCCAGAAAGAAGCGTTTACTGTGCCAATGCCACAAAAAAGCATGGTTACAATATGCCCAACAACACCTTGACATGCCTCACAGCTTCTGGCACACTGTAATTTGGAGTGACGAAACCTTTATGGTCACAACCATAAGCGCTATATTTGGAGAGGGGTCAACAAAGCCTATAGTGAAAAGAATACTATCCCCACTGTGAAACATGGTGGTAGCTCACTGATGTTTTGGGGGTGTGTGAGCTCTAAAGGCACAGGGAATCTTGTGGAAATTGATGGCAAGATGAATGCAGCATGTTATCAGAAAATACTGGCAGACAATTTGCATTCTTCTGCACGAAAGCTGCGCATGGGACGCCCTTGGACTTTCCAGCATGACAATGACCCTAAGCACAAGGCCAAGTTGACCCTCCAGTGCTTACAACAGAAAAAGGTGAAGGTTCTGGAGTGGCCATCACAGTCTCCTGACCTTAATATCATTGAGCCACTCTGGGGATATCTCAAACGTGCGGTTCATGCAAGAAGACCAAAGACTTTGCATGACCTGGAGGCATTTTGCCAAGACGAATGGGCAGCTATACCACCTGCAAGAATTTGGGGCCTCATAGACAATTATTACAAAAGACTGCACACTGTCATTGATGCTAAAGGGGGCAATACACAGTATTAAGAACTAAGGGTATGCAGAATTTTGAACAGGGGTCATTTAATTTTTTTCATGTTGCCATGTTTTGTTTTATGATTGTGCCATTCTGTTATAACTTACAATTGAATATGAATCCCATAAGAAATAAAAGAAATACGTTTTGACTGCTCACTCATGTTTTCTTTAAAAATGGTACATATATTACCAATTCTCCAAGGGTATGCAAACTTTTGAGCACAACTGTACTTTGGTGTTCTGTGCCTTGTGTACATTTTTAAATGGTGCCCAAGAGTGATTACCACTACAACCAAAATTCAATCACTTTCTCCTGTGGCTGAAGCTGGAAGTGTTGTTGAATGTATGGCCACATCTGAGGTCCAGTTTCTGGGTGAAATTTCCACAGAGTGCTGCCAAAAGTGAATTCTATTTTTAGTTGTAAATTATGTAATACAGTCAACAGGAATGCGCATTTTATTAACTCGAGCCTCTAACCCAAACACCAACCTTAATGTGAATGTGATTACTGGTTTTCACGGGAACAGAAACAGTGTCTCGGAGGTTGCTCGTGCAACACGCTATCAGTATCTTATGTTTATGAGCTCATGGTTGTGACACTGAAAACAGACAACATTTATACTGCCCTACTAAGGCAAAATGCAATAACGACAACACTGAAACAAATTACAATGGAAAACACTAAGAATAATGGCTTCAAACTACTTATTCATACTCCATTTTCTCTGAATCTGAGCATAGTTGAGCCAAACCCATCTTTCACAAAACACATCAGTATAAGAGACCTGATTTTGGCCATATTTTTTGAAAAAATGTCAACTTGTTCTTATATAATAATTTTAATATACCTACATTTTACAAAAATGATTTTATGGCTCATTGTATACATGTCACGGAAGTTTCCTGGTGAAATAAACACTAGAGGCGCTACAACAACAATGACTTTTATTCATTTTTACACAAATATCGAGTTAAACAGCAGATTATCAGTTCAAAAACACTTACCTTTTTGCCCTTTTCCTCACACAATGCTATCTTATTACATCGAAACACTTACTATAGCACATAACTCATTTGAAAGATTCCATTACATTACCAACTACATTTACAAGCTTGTTTGAATGTGATCAAATTGTGCAGTAGCTCAACTGATAGACCATTGCACTTGTGATGTAAAGGACTGGGGAATGAGTCCTGAAGAGCACACGAGTCGACATGTGAACCCAAAGTGTCATAGAAGCACCACAAAATGCAGTGGTTCTGTTTTTCATCTCACATTTGCTTTTCTGACACTATCGGTTAGGTTTAGGTTTATGGTAGGCAGTTAAATATTGTTATTTATAACTCGATAGAGCATTAACATCAAACCTCATGAGTTTGGGGGAACATTTAACTCACTTTTAGCACCACACAATGGACAGTTCACCTCGGAACTGCCGCAATACATGAAAGTAAGCACATAATAAAATTTTGCAAAAATGTAAGTCACATAATTTTTTTTATAAGACAAGGCTGCAAAATGTGTAGTTTTTTGCACGGCAGTATATAGGCCTAATTTTATTAATTATATTAAACATTGCAGGAAGAACAGAAAAATATACAGACTTTCAAAATAAGAGAGAGAGAGAGAGCGAGAGAGAGAGAGAGACTGCACTTAAAATAATCACTGTAATTGAATAGTTAAGTCACGGCTATGTTCCTTTTAGGGATATAATTTAAAAACACTTAATGAGGATCCACCAGTGCATGCACTCTGCATGCCTGAATCTCACATTATGTACTCATGTATAAAAACTATCAGTAAATAAAGCAGTTAATAAGTACAACTCTCATATGAAGAAAGACATTATTTTTTAAAATCAGTGGTATCCTTGATGCTCTTAAATGTAGGGATTTTCAAAATGTCTAATAAACAGATAAACAAACACTAAATTATTAACTTTTGGTTTAAGGCATTCTCCTCATGCAGGAGCACCAGAATATTGTTGACATTTTTATAAACATTTGAGATATTAGTATATTACAAATAAGCGGTTGTACATTACATAAGCCTTTATATTACACTGTACATCATAATATTTTGAAAATCCAAAAGCTTTTGGGTCAAGTGCAGGTCAATAAAATTCTATAAAAAGACAGAGATTGTCACTGTGATGTCAGTCTCCACATGAAAGATTCTGGGCATGGTTTCACATCAACGTTTCATCTCGTATCTTTATGTCAGAATCAGTTGTACACTGATGTAGGGTAAGTGACCAGCGAAACATCTTCATAAACATTGAAATAAGTTGAATTGTAGAGAATTTACTCCCTTCTGGGAGTTAACAGAGGGCTCCGCTCATAGCAGATGGCCACATTAGGCAAAAAAAGAGGATTTATTTTGGACTCCATCTTGAAGAGGGATGAAAAAAGCCATCCATTCAGAGAGATTTCCCTTTCTTCAAGCTTTCAAAGGCCTCTTTCAGTTAACTTTGCACTTGCTTCACACTCATTTTTTCTCTTTTATCAGGAATTCCACTGGAACCGCATAATTCAAGGGAATAGAAGAGAATGTGACATTTATTGGTGATGTGTCTGAAAGGAAGAAAAAGAGCTTACTATCAAGATTCTGACAGGCCGTCTCTGACAAAAGTGTTCAAAACTTTGAATAAAAACTTATCTGGATCTGAGAGGCAAAGCTTAATCTATGAAAAATGACAGTTACCTGAATCATAGAGAACACAAGCTGCCTGAAACTGCAAATTTCTGATAACAATAACTCTGTATCAAACCCTAATGAGTTGCCTACCTCGACAGTGTTTTAGGTGCACTTTCAAAACAAAAACTGTTCCAAACAGTAGTTGACAAAATTATGCTGCCTTAAAAGATGCCTCATTTAGTTTTTAGTTTTTTTGGATTTTGGATTTTGGATTTGTACAGTATGAAATACATTTTCGTAGCTAATGCCGTTAAGAGGACCTTCTCAGGGCCTGGGTATCTCAGCGAGTATTGACGCTGACTACCACCCCTGGAGTCGCGAGTTTGAATCCAGGGCATGCTGAGTGACTCCAGCCAGGTCTCCTAAGTAATCAAATTGGCGCGGTTGCTAGGGAGGGTAGAGCCACATGGGGTAACCTCCTTGTGGTCGCAATTAGGGGTTCTCGCTCTCAATGTGGTGCGTGATAAGTTGTGTGTGGATTGCGGAGAGTAGCATGAGCCTCCACATGCTGTGAGTCTCTGCGGTGTCATGCACAATGAGCCACGTGATAAGATGCGCGGATTGACTGTCTCAGAAGCGGAGGCAACTGAGACTTGTCCTCCGCCACCCGGATTGAGATGAGTAACCGCGCCACCACGAGGACCTACTAAGTAGTGGGAATTGGGCATTCCAAATTGGGAGAAAAGGGGATAAAAAAATAAATAAATAAAAAAAAGAGGACCTTCTAACTTGGTACATTACAAAAAAAAAATTAATGTTACACAAAAAAAATATGATTAGTTTTTCATCATTTTGGTGACATATGGTGGCAATTTCAACATGGAAATATATGGCCTTTATGTCTTTAACCAACCTTAAAGAACTTATAGTCATATATAGCCTAAATACTGTACGATTTCTCGGATGTAATTCATGCCTCTCATATTGTTAATGAAATGCTATTTATTTATAAAAAAATTAAAAAAAAGAATTCACATGTGTGCTAACAATAAAACTCTTCTGTTCATATGCTGTTATTGGCCATTATTGTAACTATTTTCATAGTATAGTTTCGTATTTTTTACATCAGTCTAATCCTAATGGCGCATCTCAAGCCGCAAAACATCAATGAAGTGTGTTGTTAACCTGAGAAATGCTGCAAATGGATATAATCAGTAAGTTGATAGCTTTAGAACTGCTGCGAATGGATTAGTCCCATTTGTACACAGACTGATCACATTGTGAATTCAGTGACTGAGTGGTGCCAAAAGTGAGTGTTTTAGTAAATTATGTATTAGAGTCAACAGGAATGCATATTTTATTAACTCTACCCCATAACCCAAACCCCAACCCTAAACCTAATGTTCATTGGAGTAAAAATACAAGGTAACATTTTATTTTTGGGATCAGAAATTAGACAGTAATTAATGACTAATAATTGGACTTGTAAGGGACTAGTTATGGACATGTTTGGAATTATAATTTAGTATTTATTAGGCCTTTGTTCATTGATTTATTATCCTTGCCTAATAGCCTCTTTACATTTGTTTTTCCTAACAATTAACTTTTTAGGTAAAAAAAAAAAAGAAAAGAAAAAAGATACCAATAGCTAGTAAGGTGCAAAATACATCCTTTATAGGTTCTCATTACACTATGTTAATGTGCAACTTATAAGTAATAAAATAAATATAGAAGGCAGAGACTTTTGTTGCTTAGTGTAAACAGCAATTAAAAGCATCCTCTTTGCACTAAGGGCAAATAGTGTTAGATGCTATTTTCATCCCTAATTACATACTACCATACACTATAGGGACATCACTGCAGCATGTTTATTGTGTATATTTAGAGTCCCACAGACACCCTACACCAACCCCTACCCCTAACCTTACCTGCTTTTTTGAAATACTATATGCAATCTACATGAATTTCATACTTTATAAGCTGCACATTCACACAGAGTACTTAGAATTTATAAAGCATGTATTTTGCATGATACTAGCTATTGATATGTTTTATTTTTAGCTAAGAAATTCATTGTTATTACAAAAGCAAATATAAAGAGGCTATAAAGCAAGAATAAGAAATTAGCCAATAAAGGCTTAATAAATACTTTAAAATGCCAAACAAGTCCATAACTAGTTACTTACAAGTGTAACTATTAGTCATGAATTACTGTCTAATTTTGGATCCCTAAACTATAGTGTTACGAAATACATTTTTGATTGAAAATGCAACCTTCCAATCGCACTCACTTTTATTTATGTGATGATTATTTCCTGGTTTCTATGGGACCAGAACAGTGCTTAAAGTGGGCTGGTACTCACCGGTACCCAGTAACTGCACTTCAATATTTTAGCCTACTAGTAGATGAAATTGTATGATATTTGTTGGTAATATTGCCTACGGAAAGGGACCGTCTGAAAAGTCCACATATTGTGTTAAAAAGTGCTCAACCTTTATCATAAGAAGAAATTTATGTCCAGACCTAAAAATTTTTAATTAAATACCCCTGACTATTTTAATATAAATAAACGTATATTATTAACAGTGATTTGTGTTTCCATATTAACATGTTAGTTACAATGAAAGTGTTAGGTAAGATAAATATGGGAAAATTTTGGCCCCTGTTGAGTTTTCATTTGGATAATCTGGCCCCTGCAAGAAAAGAAGTTGAAGAGCCCTGCTGTATAGTATAAACCCCCAAACTAATTAATAAACTTTTAAATAATCATATGTTGTGAACAAAAGCAGTCTCAGAGTATTATTTATTTACCAAAAATATAGAGTTTAATACTAACAAGGAAAGTACCTGCACTTTTTTTCTTCCACTTCAAGCACTGGACCAGAACCTGTGTCTTGGACATTGCTCAACCAATGCTCTATCAGTAGTGCTGGAGGAAAAGGTAAAACATTTTAGCAAAAATGTCTAATGGGAGATGCTGCTTGCCAGTAATTTGGCTGAATGGGGCTGATTTTAAGATACATGAACATCCGGAAATACATGGCGATTTCCCGTGTTAAATACAGGTTATTGAAAAGAACTGGCTCACAAAAGGAATCATTCACAAATCTGACATCAAAACTTCTCAAAAGATCTCCTTTTCTTATCCAGAGAGTGTAGTTTATGATCTGTGTAAGGACAATAATGCAGTTAATTAGCATTATTAGCCGCTCTTAAAAGATTCCACACCTCCCTGTGTGGCTGTAGTGTTTTATGGGAGTTTGGTGGATGATATTGTTGAACTTTTCCAGCATAGAATAATGGGCTGTTTGAGGTTTTCCTCTGCTTTCAGCAGAACCACCATGAGTCATGCTGGGATATCAAGTACAATGATAGTCTGCCCTCAGAGAAAAACAGCCCATTTAATTTAATGATAGTTTGAGAAGAATCATTCATTTGGGAACAACATCAAATCCCTTATTGTCCGCTAATGTTCCCAAGCGATTGTTCCAACTACTGTTTTCTCATTTCCTTAAGCAGTGATCCGGACAGATTAACCTGTGTAAAATAGTCATGAAAAGTTTTGCTCACTTGTTCTTGCCTTATTTCTTGGTAGAATTGTCAAGTCCATGTTGTTTTTAAGGTTTGGAGATATAAATGAAAAGATTGCTCACACAGAAGTGATTTTGACTGCTGGCAGAACATGTAAATGAGAGATCAGTCAGTTCTGTCAAATGTGATTGTGTATCAGCTGCGCAGTCAGAAAACCTGCAGGAATGTTGCCAGATTCAAATTTCACTGCAGACCGAGACTATTCCTTTGAATTGCAAGATTTGCAGCCCAACTGATCAGCATTGTAATCGCTCCAAAATTACATTTTTGCTCCAATGATGTTTAAGTTTAGGGTTTGGGTTAGGGGTAGCATTAATAAAATATGCATTCCTGTTGACTGTATTATTACATCATTTACAACCAAAAATATAACTCACTTTTGGCACCACCCTGTGGACATTTCACCTGGAAATTGGAGTTCACCCCTAACCTGCCTGATCTCATCAAATTTAGGTGACCATAACAACATTTTTGCAAACCAAAAAGCGAATGAAATTATGTTTTAATCAGATGATGTTTTTAAGGTGAATTTAAGATGGATGTCTTAATGAGTATAACATACCTCCCTAACCTAAAACTTTAACCTAAATCTAACCAATATTGTCTGTGGTGGTGGGGGCGTGGTCGAGCACCAGCTTGCGAATGGAGAGTGAGAGTTCAGGAGATGAGAACTGTAAGGATCATCGCCTGTCAATGATTGTCTCTAACAGCTGTTTGTCATTGTAGTGAGAGTTGGAGATGGATTTAAGAGCGAGCCAGACGCCAATGAGAAGGAGAGAGAGCGACGCACGCAACCATTTTCGTGTGTTATGCTGAAAAGCACATTTTGATTTATGTTTAAACTGAAGAGTATAAAAATAAAAAGCTTTACATTGGATTGTTTTCCTGGCTCTCGCTTCCTCCTTGGTACAGTCTTGTTACAGTGTCCTAAAAGATAAATGAGAGGTGAACAAAAGAGACATCCTTACACTTAAACAACACCTAAACCTATCCGATAGTGTTTTAAAATACAAATACGACATGAAAAGCAACCACGTCATTTTGTGTCGCTTCTATGGCACTGTTGATTCACTTTCACTTCCGTTTTGAGCGTTGCTTGGCTGGGATCGGGCTTCGGTCTTCTGAATTCAAAGTCCAATACTCTGGGAGTCACGTGACGCCATGCGAGGTTCGGACGTGTGAACAGCGAGCTCTGCACACTTTGCTAGTTTTAATACTTTTTATGTCATAAACCGGTGAGATTCGATACACCCTGATCGTTACCTGTTCTAGGAAGACAATGTGTGCTCTGGAGACATTAAAAGACACTTACGTGCTGAAGCAGATTCCCCCCCGGAGGCCACGAGTGATTTGGCTGGAGAAGTAAAGGAAATTCGGTGAGATTTGCTGAACATGTCGGCAATGCTGACGAAGGTCGTTGTTGACCTGGAGGATCTTGCTGTAATACGTCAATCGATCACTGCCATGGAGACGAAATTCACTGAGGTGGTTACAAGAGTGGGGGACGTCGAGAAACGGATCGATTATCTGGAGTCATCGGAGAGGGAATTAGCTGCTAATCCGCTAGTGACCAAGGTGGATTTGGAGAGCGTCTGGGAGAAGTTGGAGGACTTGGAGAATTGTAACCGGCGGAATAATGTCCGAATTGTTGGAATTCCTGAGGACGAAGAAGGTTGGGATATGGTAAAATTCCTGGACAGGCTCTTTCCGAGTCTGCTCGACATAACAGGCCATAAGCTGGAAATCGAGCGAGCTCACATTGTTTCGGCTTGGCGATCCGCTGAGGGAGACAGGCCCCGATTCTGAGATCACCCGATAAAGATCTCGTGTTACGCGAGGTGAGGAGTAAAGGAAGGCTTTCTTGGAAGAACCATAGCATTTTCTTGTTCCGAGACTTTGCGAATTCGACAAGAAAGAAACGTGATTAATTCAAGGAATGCAAGAAACTCTTACATCAATGGAAGGTCGCTTTTGCATTGATGTTCCCAGCCAAATTAAGAATAGATGCTAAGGATGGCCGTAAATTATTTACATGTCCCCAGCAAGCAATGTCCTTCATAAAGTTAATGGACTGAGTAAGCTATTTTGTGGTACTCACATTGCAGCCAAGTGTACCGACTCACTGAACATCCACTTGACTGTCCGAGGAAGCTGAGTGCCTTTTTAGTTTCTTTTTGTGCTGGTTCCGCCTAGCGGCTGGAGTTTGTTTTGTGTAGTAGCACTCCTTCGGGACAGTGTTGTGGATGAATCTGCATGTTCTTTGTGCTCATGCCTCCTATTGGTTGGAGTTTGTTTTGTGGAGTATTACTTGAAGGACATTGGAGTGATTGGGTCTTTGTTGAACTCATGTAGCAGTTGAATGGGCCGGCTAACTGAACATTTGTTTGGCTGTCCGAGGAAACTGAATGGCCTTTTTTTGTTGTTGTTGTTGTTTTTTTGTTGTTGTTGTTTTTTTGTGCTGGTTCCGCTAGCAGCTGGAGTTTGTTTTGTGGAGGAACACACCTTTGGGTCAGTTTTGTGGATAATCTACATGTTCTTTGTTTTTATTCCGCCTATTGGCTGGAGTTTGTTTTATAGATTATCTTCTGTTGTGTAATTCTGTCTCAAAAAATTTGTATAGAAACACCGGACTTGAGCAATCCGATGGCAAAGTTGTTGCGGGGGCTCTCGTATGCATACATGGACTGTTTGAGTTTAGAGGGATTGACACTGGTTGATGCTGTCGTGCACGAGGTTAATGCGCACGTTTTTCTTTTTTCCGTTTATTTGGTTTGGGGGGGAAGTTTGGGGTTTGATTGTTGCACTAATGTTGGAATGTGGTCTTTATAATTTTATTTTTGACACACAATCTTTTTTTTCTAATATGTCAAAATGTCAAATGTTAATATGAGTGGATTGTCTCTCTCCATGTGGAATGTGAATGGGTTGGAGCACCCCATCAAAAGAAGGAAGGTTATTTCTCTTCTTAAATGTAAGAAATAAGATATAGTGTTGCTTCAATAAACGCATCTTTCCCCGCAGGAAGCTGAAAAATTTGAGAAGATATGGGGTGGACATATTTTCTTTAGCGCTGGCTCAAGTAAGAGCAGGGGAGTCATTACACTGATAAGTAAGCATCTATAATTCAAATGTCTCAAACAGTTTAAAGATAAATTAGGAAGAGTCATTATTGTTTTAGCAGAAATTCAGGGGCAAGGTTTGCCTTTGGCTAATATTTACGCACCTAACGCTGATGATCAGGGCTTTTTTATAGATCGTGAAGGGATGTTACAAGCCGCTGGCGCCCCTCATGATATAATATTGGGAGGAGACTTTAATCTATTGATGGACTCAGTCCACGCGATGTGTCCCGCGGCCATGCCATCTCAGGACTCGAGTCTGAAGCCAGTGCTGAAGCGGTCTCATATGCATCAACCCGAGCGGAGTGGCCACCGCTGAGGATGCCATATGCCCCAGGAGCCTCTGAAACAGTTTCAGTGGAACCGCTGTCTTCTGTCTGAACGCCTTCAAACAGGTCAGCACTGACTGTGCGCGCTCGTTCATGAGGCGCGCCATCAACGAGACTGAGTCCAACTCCAAGCCGAGAAAAGAGATGCTCTGAACCGGGAGGAGCTTGCTCTTTTCCCAATTGACCCGAAGCCCTAGTCGGCTGAGGTGCGAGAGCACCAGGTCCCTGTGTGCACACAACACATCCCGAGAGTGAGCTAGGATTAGCCATCGAGACGTGGAAGTACACGTCCTTCAGGTCTACCGCCGCAAACCAATCTTGATACCGGACGCTCGATAGAATGTGTTTTTGCATCAGCATCTTGAACGGGAGTCTGTGTAAAGCCCGGTTCAGTACTCGCAGGTCCAAGATTGGCCGCAACCCACTGCATTTTTTCGGTACAATGAAGTGGGGCTGTAAAACCCCTTCTTCATCTCGGCCGGAGGGACAGGCTCTATCGCATCCTTCCGTAGCAGGGTAGCGTTCTCCACGCACAAGGTAGCAGCGTTCTTGCCCTTCACCGAGGTGAAGTGGATACCGCTGAACCTGGGCGGACGCCTGGCGAACTGAATCGCGTAGCTGAGTCGGACGGTCCGGATCAGCCATCGTGACAGGTTGGAAAGCCACGCGTCCAAGCTCTGGGCATGGGGGACCAAGGGGACAATCTCGTCAGACGTGCCGGAGGGTGGGCCTTGCGGCGGGGTGGAGCCTGAGGTGCCACGCCGTGTTGTGGCCGTGCTGAGTTCAGGGACATCGAAGCACTTACCTGACTCCTTGTGACCACCCCCGGAACAGCCTGGGACAGGGGAGGACTTACCTGACTCCTTGTGACCACCCCCGGAACAGCCTGGGACAGGGGAGGAAGAGGCCTGTCCTCATGACCCGTGGAGACTGTCACATCGGGGGTGGATTTGTTCCATAGCTGGGCACGCAGGGGCAGGGAGACCGCCGCTGGAGCGCCAAACCTGCCAAAATGGAATGGTGGACGGTGGTCGTGATGACGGCCGTGCACACCGGGTATGTGACCCAGGGAACAAGGAAACCACTCTTTTGCTGAACTCTTGGGTACCACAGCCACTTGGGCATGCGGCGAAATTAAATGAAAAGGCAACAAAATATTCTCCTCCCGGCCCTCCACCGGGGGATGGAGTGGTCTGTTTACCAGCTCCAAAGCAGTGGGTTTTGTCGTCCCTGGGTCACCCGTCTCAGGGGCGCTTCGAAGCCTTTCGCGGGTTCTTGGCGGCCAGCCATGAGGCGGGCGGCGTCTGCTTCCTGCGGAGGGCTCCACGCCGGGGCCAGGCCGGGACAAAGGGGCGGGCTGCGGCGTAGCCGGTGCAGTCACCGCAGGGGGAAGCCCTTAGCGATGAGCAGGTGTGGTGCGGGATCTTGAGCAGTGCCGGGGCAGGATGTGCTTTGCTGGGCAAAGTCCTTGACGGTGTCGCCGAATAGGCCAACCTGGGAAATGGGGTCAGCAAGGAACCGTGCCTTGTCAGCCTCTCCAATCTCGACCAGGTTGAGCCAAAGGTGGCGCTCCTGGACCACCGAGGACAGTCGCCGAGCGCAGCTCCTGCATCAATCCTGGCAGAACTACCCTTGTGCAGTTCCTTTAGCGCCTTGGCCTGGTGGACTTGCAGGAGCAGGGCGACTTGTCCAGTGGCACTGTAGGCTTTGGCCATCAGGGACGACGTAAACCTACAGGCCTTGGACGGGAGCTTTGGGTGCCCGCGCCAGGTGGCGGTGCTCTACGGGCATAGGTGCACCGCGAGTGCCTTATCCACTGGGGGAATCGCCGAATAGCCCCTGGCTGCCCCATCATCGAGGGTAGTGAGGGTGGGGGAGCTGAAAGATTGGGGCCGGGCAGTAAAAGGTGCCTCCCACGACCTTGTCAGCTTCTCGTGCACTTCTGGGAAGAAAGGAACTGGAGCGGGGTGTGGCTGTGAGCAGCGCCGTGAGCCCAGGAACCAATCATCGAGCCGTGAGGGTTCAGGGGAGAGCGGAGGGTTCCACTCTAGTCCAACGCTCGCGGCTGCCCGGGAAAGCATGTCCGTCATTTCCGCGTCAGCATGTGACTGGGCGACCGTATCCGAGGGGGGGACCCAGCTGAGGCTTCCTTGTCCGACTGGACGAACCCGCTCTTCAATGCTTCGCTCGAGAGCTCATCAGCTTCGTGGGCTCCGAACAAGAGGTTGAACTCGCCGTGAGACGAGCTGGCAGACTCATCCAGAAGCCCGATCGGGGCAGATGAGCGTGCTGGGGAATGGGAGGTCCGTGGGGGGATACCTGGAGGAGGTGGTCCCATTGGGGTCCCCAAATCACCCCCAGTGCTAGCCGCGCTGGCCTCATACCTGTAGGTAGAAAGACCAAGGCGAGGAGCCGCTTACGAAAGCAAGCTGCGACCGCAACGTTGCCATGGTCATGTGAGCACATGAGTACATGATCCATCCACGAATGCTGTCTCCACGTGGGTCGCGCCCAGACACGAAAGACAGCGATCGTGACCATCAGAAGTTGAGAGATAACGACCGCAACCAGGAATAACACACAAACGGAAAGGCATCTTTAAAAAGATGCATCTTTAAAAAGATGTTCCGTGTGTCACTCTTTTAGAGAAATATACTCTTTTAGAGAAATGTATACTCTCTTATTTCTGCCGAAGCGCCCAGGGGTGTAGTGCACCAGTGCAGAGGAGGGAGAAGCCACTGAAATGCGCCATCAGATCCAGCAGAGGTGAATGAACAGTCAGCTCGGTAAACATCGACCGTTCGGAAGAGAAAATCTGAATGAGTGGTTGCCTACCAGCTCCTTTTATACCCGTATGTCCGGGGGAGTGGTATGCAAATACCACTCGCCAATTTTCATTGGCCTTTTATCAAAGACCAGAGGTGTCTCGGGCTCCCAAGAGTGACCCCTAGTGTCACTACATCGACACAATGTCGAGTGAGTGACAGATAGGGAACTAGATTTTAAATGGGCTAACATGCAGATGTTCAGACATATGACAGAATTTCTAATCAAATTATCAGACCGTAAACAAGATCTTTTGCCAGATTTGTTCAAAATGCACGCTTTTGTAATCATACCATACCATTTTGTTTACTTGGCTGAGATCTATTACAAAAATTGGTGCACAAATAGTTTTTGACAATGCTTCTCTGCAACTCATGTTTCCTGCTGTGTATTCAGTCATGGTGCCTACAGGAGGTGTGGGGGAGAAAGTGAGCCGAACGCAACTGCTGGAGGTTGATGAAGCAATAATTAACCACAGACTACGGGCTCAGCACAAAGACGAAGCTGGCCTTATAGATGTGAAACCATATACAGCTAAATTAGCTGTAACCACTCCAGTATACTCTAAGCAATATCCACTATCGATTGAAAAGGAAGAAGGTATTAGGCCAATCATTGAGCAATTGATTGAACAAGGTATTCTATTACCAACATGCTCTCCATACAATACTCCAATAAATCCTGTGAGAAAGGCTAACGGAACTTGGAGATTGACACAAGAATGTTTTAATTGAACCACTTTCTCCAATAGTCCCAGATGTATAAACCATTATTAATTTAATACCATCAACACATGGTCATTTTACTGTAATTGATTTATGTTCTGCCTTTTTCACTATACCTGTTTCGCCTGTGACCCAGCCATTGTTTGCATTCACCTTCGGGGGCCAACAATATACATGGAGAAGTGTACAGAGATTCACCGGCTGTCTTCTCAGCTGTTGTGCACTATACATTACAGGATGCGAAACTGCCACCTGACATATGCCTGTTGCAGTATGCCGACAACATCATGGTTACTGCTGAAACATCAGAGGATTGCAGAAAAGCATCAATTATTAATTGAAGCTACAGTGGGTCAAACAAAAGGTCAAATCAATCAAATCAAATCACTTTTATTGTCACACAGCCATATACACAAGTGCAATGGTGTGTGAAATTCTTGGGAGCAGTTCCGATCAACATAGTAGTCGTGAAAGTGATGAGACATACACCAATTTACAATAACATCAAATTAACACAGCACATTAAAGTCTAATATACACATAATTACACACAACACAATATACAAATAATAACATACACTGTACAGTATACAATACACACAATATAGATACACATTATTCAATAATAATAAAAAAAAAGTATATATAGTAATATATATAGAATGTACAGTAGGTTGTATTGTACTTTATTGACATTCAGGCTGTCGGTTAATAGTAAGTTGTTAAGAGAGAATATAATATAATAATAATATAATTTATGACAGTCTGGTGTGAGATATAAGAGTAAGAGTAATAAAGTGCAGTGCTGATGTATTTTGATCATGGGAGATCAAGAGCTCAAAAGTCTGATTGCTTGGGGGAAGAAGCTGTCATGGAGTCGGCTGGTGCATGTCCTGATGCTGCGATACCGCCTGCCTGATGGTAGCAGTGAGAACAGCCCATGGCTCGGGTGGCTGGAGTCTCTGATGATCCTCCGAGCTTTTTTCACACATCGCATGGTATATATGTCCTGGAGGGAGGGAAGCTCACCTCCGATGATGTGTCTGGCAGTTCGCACCACCCTTTGCAGTGCTTTGCGGTTGTGGGCTGTGTTATTGCCGTGCCAGGCAGAGATGCAGCCAGTCAGGATGCTCTCTACAGTGCAGGTGTAGAACCGTGTAAGGATGTGGCGGTTCATTCCAAACTTCCTCAGCCGTCTCAGGAAGAAGAGGCGCTGATGAGCCTTCTTCACAATGACTTCAGTGTGGATGGACCATGTGAGTTCCTCAGTGATGTGGACACCCAGGAACTTGAAGCTGCTGACACTCTCCACTGGTGCTCCATTGATGGTGATGGGACTGTGTTCTCTGTCTTTTCTTCTGAAGTCCACCACAAGCTCCTTTATCTTACTGACGTTGAGGGAGAGGCTGTGCTCCTGACACCAGTGTGTCAGAGTGTGCACCTCCTCTCTGTAGGCTGTTTCATCATTGTCAGTGATCAGACCCACCACCGTCATGTCATCAGCAAACTTAATGATGGCATTGGAGCTATGTGTTGCCACACAGTCATGTGTGTACAAGGAATACAAGAGTGGGCTGAGAACACAGCCCTGTGGGGCTCCAGTGTTGAGGGTCAGTGATGAGGAGATGTTGCTGCCTATTCTAACCACCTGGCGTCTGCTTGACAGGAAGTCCAGGATCCAGCTGCACAGCGAGCTGTTTAAGCCCAGAGCCCGGAGTTTCTCATCTAGCTTGGAGGGCACTATGGTGTTGAATGCTGAGCTGTAGTCTACAAACAGCATTCTCACATAAGTGTTCTTTTTTTCCAGGTGGGAGAGAGCAGTGTGTAGTGTAGATGCAATGGCATCATCAGTGAAGCGGTTGTTGCAGTAAGCAAACGGCAGTGGGTCTAGAGAGAGAGGCAGCACAGAGCAGATGTAATCTCTGATTAGTCTCTCAAAGCATTTGCTGATGATGGGGGTCAGAGCAACAGGACGCCAGTCATTTAAGAAAGTTATTTTTGATTGCTTTGGAACAGGTACAATGGTGGATGTTTTAAAGCATGTGGGGACTACAGACAAAGAGAGGGAAAGGTTGAAAATGTCTGTAAAAACACCAGCCAGCTGGTTCGCACATGCTCTGATGACGCGGCCCGGAATGCCGTCTGGGCCCGCGGCTTTGCGGATATTCACCCGTCGGAAGGATCGGGTTACATCCGCTACAGAGACGGAGAGTGACCTAACCTCTGTAGCTTCGGCCGCGAGAGCTCTCTCCGCGAGGGTGGTGTTATTTCCCTCAAAACGTGCATAAAAAGTATTTAGCTCATCCGGGAGAGAGGCAGCGGTGTTCATGGCAGAGTTTTTATTCCCTTTAAAGTCCGTGATGATGTTAATTCCCTGCCACATGCTTCTAGAGTTGGTGGTGTTAAACTGTCCTTCAATCTTATTCCTATACTGGCGTTTTGTTGTTCTGATAGTTTTTCGGAGGGCATAACTGGCTTGTTTATGCTCCTCCGCATTCCCGGAATTGAAAGCAGAGGTCCGCACATTAAGTGCCGCACGAACATCGCTATTTATCCATGGCTTCTGGTTCGGATAGATCTGTGTTGTTCTGGCCGGAACGACGTCCTCTACGCACTTTCTGATGAAACACATTACACTATCAGCGTAAAGCTCGATGTCATCATCAGAGGCGGACCGGAACATCTCCCAGTCCGTGTGATCAAAACAGTCCTGTAGCGTAGAGTCTGATTGGTCTGACCAGCACTGGATCGTTCTGAGGGTGGGTGCTTCCTGTTTTAGTTTCCGCCTGTTAGCGGGCAGAAACAGAATGGAAGAGTGGTCCAATTTGACAAATGGTGTGCGGGGGAGGGATTTGTAGCCATCCCGGAAGGGAGAGTAGCAATGGTCCAAAACCCGGTCCCCTCGTGTGTTGAAACTAATGTGCTGGTGGTATTTTGGTGTGACTGAATTGAAACTGGCTTTATTACAGTTCCCGGTCACAATGAATGTGGCCTCAGGGTGCGCGGTTTCCTGCTCACTTATACTCCCATACAGTTCCTTGAGTGCCCGGTCTGTCAGCTTGTGGGGGGATGTACACAGCAGTGATAATGACCGCTGTGAATTCCCTCGGTAGCCAGAATGGTTGACACAGAAGCATGAGAAATTCCAGATCAGGAGAGCAGAAAGACTTGATAGAATTTACGTTCCTCTGATCAGACCAGGATTTGTTGATCATAAAACATACACCACCACCTCTGCTTTTACCTGAGAGGTCTTTCGCTCTGTCCACTCAGTGCATGGAGAACCCCGCGGGTTCAATGGCTGAGTCTGGAATCTCTGCAGACATCCAAGTTTCTGTAAGGCAGATAATGCAGCAGTCCCTCGTCTCTCGTTGGAAAGAGATCCGCGCTTTCAGCTCGCATAGCTTGTTATCCAGAGACTGAACATTTGCCAGTAGAATACTGGGTAGCGGGGGTCGATTTGCGCGGCGTCTTACTCTGATGAGAACGCTGGCTCTGTTTCCCCTTTTCCTCCTGTGTTTCCGCATCCGGACTGCCCAGACAAAAGGCTCCGCTTGCGTGTTTGTAAACAGCGGGTCGGCATTGAGGAATTTGAAGTCCGGTTTACGGTGTGAAATTGCTGCACCAATGTCCAAAAGTGTTTGTCTGCCATAGACAATAAGGCAGACAACATCCAAGACAAAAAACATAAGAATTGTGAACAAAACAAACAAAACACTACGATGTTGTGTCGGAGCTCGCATCGCAGCTGCCATATTCGGCGCCATCTAGGTTGAATACCTTGGACATGTGCTAACAAAGGGGACTGTATGCATGCCTGCAGATCGAATCAAGACAATTTCGCAACACTGAACAATGATGATGCAATCCAATGGACTACAGAATTGGACTTGGCATTTAAACATCTGAAGTAATGCCTCGGGAAACCACCAGCGCTGGGTCTTACAGACTACAGCAAGCCTTTCCATCTGTACGTGCATGAGGCTGGGGGGACTGCTGCTGCAATCCTTGCCCAGAAACACGGGGGTTCTTACTGCCCGGTGGCGTATTTATCTAAAACACTGGATTCGGTTGCAAAGGGCTTCCCTGGTTATCTGCGAGCAGTGGCTGCAACAGTGATGATGGTACAGGATGCAGAATGAGTTGTGCTTTCACATCCTCTGACTTTGCACACAACTCACCAGGTAGGTGCTATTATGCACAATATTTCAACACAACACATGACTGCACAAAGACGGTCTGGTTATGAAGCTGTTTTAACATCTATTGCTAATTTGACTCTAAAACCAACCAGTGTGGTCCACGGACCATCAATCCATCTGCATAATTTGTTGGTTCAGGGCATTTGAGCATGACTCACATGATTGTACGGAGAGAATACAGGTTTCCACTGCATGCAGACCGAATGTTTCTGCATCCGCTCTGCAAGAGGGGAGACACTGGTATGTAGATGGCTCATGCTATAAACCAAATGACAATGTGTACTGGTGTGGTTCGCAATTACAGAGCTACCCAATCAAATTATTGAAGCATACTGGTTACCATACAAATCAGCACAAGCTGCTGAACTAGTAGTGTTAACAAGAGCCTGTCAATTGGCAAAAGGCCAGTGCATAAATATATATACAGATTCAAAGTATGCATATGGGGTGTGCACGATTTTGCAAAATTATGGGAAGAAATTATAAAACTTCGCATGGAAAACCAGTATCACATCACAATGTGGTAGTTGATTTGATTAAAAAAGCACAGCTGCCTTCCAAATTAGCAATAACAAAGTGGCAGACCATGCCACTGGTGACTCAGAAGAAGCAAAGGGCAACAGGCTTGCAGATGAAGTAGCAAAGTGGGCAGCAAAAGAAGTAATTCATAGCTCACACATAGGTGAATGAGATACCAAAGTGGGCATCATACCAATGATGCATTCCACTTTGACAAGCAAACCCAACAGCACATGACTTAGAGCATTGGGCAGCCAATGATGTATCAGATGATAGGGGACTGCTAAAAGACAAAACAAAAACGATTAGCACTACCAACATCAGCAATAGTGCTGTTGTGCAGACATTATCATAGCATATCACATATTTCAAAAGAAAAGGTGATACAGACAATCAATGAATTGTATTGCATTGCAGATGTGAGAAACACAGTCTCTTTAATTGTAGACACATGCTTAGTGTGTGCACAAAATAACAGAACAATAAAAGATAGGTTGACTAAGGCATGCCTGGAAACAGGCCGAAAATGGGTAGATATACTACCAGCAGTCTTAACAGAGATAAGAATGACTCCATCAGCAACAACAAGACTGTCTCCATTTGAAATAATAATGGGTAGGCCTTTCCCGACCCCTTGGGTCAAAGGCCACGCATGCTCTTTGTCCACAGGTGATTTGGAGGTGGTAGTAGCTGATTACGTGGATTCTCTTGTCAAAACATTGAATAGCATAAATGGTGATGTTTCTTTTTCTCTCCCTCTGCCCACAGAAAAGCACACTCACCCATTTGTTCAAAACCAGCAGGTCCAAGTGAAGTGTCTGAAACCAACGAAGCTCAGTGAGCACAAGTATCTGGGTCCAACAATGGTTCTAGCGGTAACCAGGATGGGGGTACTGACAGATCTGCAACCACAGTGGATACACGCAAGCCACGTGAAGCCTGCACCTGGGGAGATCCTGACTATTTCGAAAGCGAATGGTGAAAGTACTGGAGGAGCAGAACACGCAGTGCCAGTGCCTAACCGAGAACTTGAGAATTAGAAGGGACGAAGACATGGATAGATGGATAGATGAGACATGCATAGATGATGTTGATGCACCACATACCTATGCTACCAATTTGTGGTGGAAACTAGCTAACTTTACTGCAAAAAATAAGGGAAAGAAAGGAAGTTTTTATATATGTACGCATATGCTGCATAGTGCATCTACACCAACGGTAAAGGTACACTGCTCTGCCAGAATTGTGGACAGGTAGATGTGCCATAGTAGAATTATATGACCACACCATGGTGGTCTGAGCTATTGAGAAAACAACAAACAGAAGAAGGAGAAACAGTCTAAATAGACCCAATAACACACCGAGAGAAAACAGATTATGGACAGTACTGAAGAAATTCTTTGGAGCACTGTTCCCACAAGTGGGTGTTGCAGTAATACAGAAAGAAGTTAAAATGACTAGATATGAACTGATATCATTCATAAATTCGACAAAAACAACGATTGACGCAATATGCCAAGAACTAAAAGGCCTAAGATTAACAGGGCTACAAAATAGACTGGTCCTTGACCAGTTAACAGCTGCCAGTGGAGGAGTATGTGTTATCATAGGAACGAGTTGCTGTACTTTCATTCCAGGAAACGACGAAGATGGACATGCCATAGAAATGGGCTTGAAAAACGTGATGAAGATAGCAGCGGACTTGACAGTGAGAGAAACTGTCGATGATGTCAACGACTTATTGACATGGTTAAATGGTTGAAAAAAAAGAAAACTGTTTTTGAATGCTTTAATACCTATAGGAGTAATTTTACTTGTTATATCATTACTGATTTGTTGTGTGATTCCATTTGCTAAAGCACCATTGATGACACTTTG
Organism: Myxocyprinus asiaticus; assembly: GCF_019703515.2. NCBI lineage: Eukaryota > Metazoa > Chordata > Actinopteri > Cypriniformes > Catostomidae > Myxocyprinus > Myxocyprinus asiaticus. Next base: position 13,103,953 of record NC_059355.1, on the reverse strand, counting down.
AATGCTAATTACGCTTTGATAAACCTTGAAGATGCTGATAGAAATGGTTATGGGACACATTGGAAGGAATATGATTGTTATGAGTAAAAGATAGAATGTAAGGTAAACAAGATTTGATTTTTGAACAGCCATCTGAGGAACTTGTCTCTTTGAGACAAAAGTGGGCAATGTGAGAAATAGGCTTCAGATGGAACAATGTGACCTTGATGCTTGCTTATCTGCTTTGTATGTTTTCAGCACTGTCTTGATCTCAAAATGAACTTGGCAAGAATGTACTTCTGTAAGCGAGAGGAAACAACCCCATATATGGAGGATTGAGAAAGTTATAACCCCATGCTTTCCTTTAATAAATCGAAGAACTGCTTGTGACATTCTGTGTCCGTGTATTTCTTCCCACTGGTGAATTCATCTCCTGATCGAAGAGTGACTGCGAGGAAGACAGAATAAAGCATCTGAATCATATTTTACTAACACTTGCTTATTACATTTGTTAAAGAATCAAAGCAGAAATGTGTAAACCATTCATTCAGAATTTCCTTTATTAAACAACAAAAATGACAAACATGACATGATTTACTGATGACTTATTTTGAGAAATTTTCTATTGCGCTTCTGATTTGGCTCTGAGATTCTGCGATTTTGGGTGCGTAAAATGTGATGAATTCTGATCCGTATATATAGTCTAACCATGTAGATAAGTGACTTTTTACACTTCTCCTTGTCACACACCACTCCCCTGCACTCACTCACAATCTCCATACAACTGATAAACAGCTTCCTTCCCAGGCCAACTGTGTCGATAACTGAGCTGATCTTTTTTCTGAAGTTCGACTCAAGGGCTATGATTAAGTTTAGCAGTGCCACGCTGGGCACTTTAAGGCCCTTCTCTCCTAAGTTGAGGTCAGTGTACTGTTTGTCCTTGAGGAATGTGTACCTTGGATGAGCAGGGATATCTGTGGTCAACATTTTGCTCTCCTTGCAGGGACCCTTTTACCGTCTGCAAATTTCCCCACAACCTTACTGCCCATATGCCCAGCCATGTAAACCAGTACACTTCCATCACGGTCAAAGGCAGATGTTGCTGAAACTGGTGGCGTCATCTCACTCAGCAGGTCCAGGACACATTTTGGTAGGACACCTTCAGGGGGCTTGACATCAGACTCCAGCACAGCATCACTGTTCTGGAAAAACAAAATACAAACAAATATTAGCCATAAGCTCTAACTACTGATATATATGTCACAAATAAAATTAGACTTATTATGATGATAAATACAATCTTAATTAAGATTAAGTGCAGGTGTATGTATATTTTATCGGTTGTTTTCCTTTTTGGCATGAATATATATATTTTATAGTCTTTTAAGCAAGGTGAAATTCCTTGTGTGTACGCATAATTGGTGAGAATAAACCTATTCTGATTCTGAGTTGCCTAGATCTCATGTTCTTGTAGGTAGCCTGGCTGAGCACTCTCCCTGGATTCTGAGATTCTCAGTTTTACTTGACTTAGGTAGCTCCTGGCTGAGCACTCTCCCTGAACTCTCTGATTCACAGATTGAGTGGATGACTATGGAGCTGTCCATAGGCTCTTCTTGATGGTTAATAAAACATAAGCGATTGTAATATAAATATATGTATACTTTTTTCAATTCAGAAGAACCACAGATTACTTACCATGATCTCCAGAGCTACAAGAAGGTGTTTGGTGGGAATCAAACTGACTGTCTAGTGAATAGTCCACTGGCTCCTCCACTTGGTCCGATGTGGCTCCTGTATTAGCAGTGACTACTGGACCTGCATATTCCCACACAGAACCCGTCTCAGCTTCTCCACAATCAGTAGTCACTCTAGCATAGCTGTGTTCGTCCATAATCTCAGAACTGATGGTGATCCTGGGACTATACTGGGAGGTATAGCGATGTTCAGCTGAGATCTGGTCTGTGTCGATGATGACCTGGGGGCTCTCCTGGGAGGCATATGTGCTGAACTGCAGCAGGAAGGTGTCAAGGTCTTGCTCACAGTTGGTCTTCTCTGAGTTGTTAAACATCAATCCAGTAGCCACAGCCCGGTATTCACACTCAAACTGGACATAGTCTGGGCTTTCACGGTTACCACCATGAGCTGAAAACACACACACACCACCATATTAAATAGTTACAATAAACAGTTACAATACAATACCATGCAATGCAAGGTACTGAAATACAATACTTATTTTACATACCCCTAATGGTTGAGTAGGCATTCTCAAGGCAGTCTTGATTCAAATGATTTGTCAAAAGGTAGGACACCTGTGACTTTCATGGAGATCACACCATATCATTTTCAAGCACACGATGTTGTGCTGCCACCCCTCTACACATGGGATCTGCTTGGTTCCAGGGCCAGCACCAACAAGCTTCAGGTGGGGGAGCTACTCCATACATTTTTTACAAGAATGGGAAATGCGCAGATGCATCTGAGAGAGCAGACCTGAGTAGCAAACCTGACTCTCATGGAAGCAAATGGGGGGAGATACACATGTTTCTTAGTAAGACGGCAACACAAGTGGATGTCCTGTTTGCTGTCATATGTATACAGATCCTGCAGAATGGTCTAGAAGATGTGATCGCCATCCAGTAAGAACCCACATTTGCGCCAGTTGTTGCGTATATTCTTGATCAGATGTGGTGGAGCCCACAGGCAGAACACTCTGACAGCATCTACTTCAAAGTATGGCTTTTCCTTTGTTACACAAGACGAGCGAGCATTGAATGATTACCAGCACCTTGGTCACAGATGAAGACTAAGCACTCAATCCCAGCCTTCCTTAGCTCACAAATTGCGTCTAGCAGCAACGACTGAAGTGTGGTATGGGTTCACTGGTGAAGCAATATCCAAAGAGTTGCTTCCACTTCCGGAACAGCCCTCTTACCATAAATGCAGAGGCATAGTTGGCAAAATATGGAGTACACTGACCTTTTCCAAAATCCTCAAAACCTTCAATCCTGTCTGCAGACTCATTATAGTGGACTGCCTGTTTGAGAGACATTTCATCAGTGATGATGGCACAAACCTTATCCATGGGCTTTGTGGTCTCCATAGCTTTCTTCATGGTGGCAAGAATACTTTGGTTAAAGCCAGGTTTCAAATCAATGGACTTCATAAGCTTCTGAAGTGTGCGGACAGATGGCATAGAAAACACTTTGAACAGTAGCCTGTAACACTTTGGACTGGCATGTAGCAGAGCCAAGAAGAAAGCTTTGTCCTGAGTGTTCCACCGAAAACCAAGAGCCTTGCATTGAGACATGCGTATCTGTGTACTCACAAAAGCATAGGCTTTGGCTGGTAAGAGTTTCTTCAACTGCTTCATCACTGACTTCTTATTAACACCTGCCTTGCTGGTCTTCTTTAGCAGGTTCTGTTTCCTCACTTTTGTCTTCAGCTTGCACAGCTGTGACTTCAGACTCCTGATCTTCATCTTCAGGGCACGTTCCTTGGCAGCAGCTTCAAGGTTTGTTGGCAATGACTTTGGTGGCAACAGTGGTATTGGTGGCATCGAAGGTCCTGCTACAGCAGCATCATGTGTTGTGATGTCTGTCTCTGAAACACTGTCTGCAGTGGATGAGGCTGCATTTGATGGGTGAACAACATGACTCTTTTTGCCTGCAAAAAAAAACCCACACATATTTGGAAAAATATTAACTAAAATCACTTTACAGCAATACAACAAGGTATTACTATCATTTAACAGATAATAAGACTCACTCCTAAATGGATAATGTGATAATGGACTCAGTATCCCTGTATTTATACAATGAGAATCTTACGTACTTAATTCCTGACGTTTCTTTGGTGGCTTTCTCCTTAACTCCAAGTCCAGTGGGGGTGGTGGGTTAGGGGCATTAACCCTTGTGGGCACTGCATCCCATTTCAATCCAGCATGGCTACAAGATAATCAAAAAGATAAATTGATACCTTTTATTGGCTGATTTGTTTTCTAAAAGTATTTTCTATTTAATTGTGATATTTTTTCAGTATATACATACACATTAGATGGCCTCTTGAACTGGCTAGGGTGAAAATGTGCTCTGCACACCCTGTAGCTCTGATGGAGCCGCTGAGAGCTTATCCTCATCAAAGATGCATTCCTGAGATTCTGCACCCACCTTGCACACCTGTAAATTCATTCATTCATTTAACTTGTAGGCTACATTACAATTTCAATATTACAACTAACAAGAACTACTGAGAAGAAAAAACCAAGGCTACATTAATTCTAAAGCAGGAGGGGAAGTTTAGGCTAGACTATGTAGTCTCAATTTTATTAAGACTGATTTTGTACATTTGGATTGGGTACTGTAAGTTATCATTCTTTACCACCTTATAACAAAGTGGTGTCCTCCCGCCATAGCATGTCTTACAGACAATATTAGGTTATCAATTAATTGAATTCGGCCACTGTATTTAATTTAATAACCCCATTCTTACGTAGAGGAATATCCATATAAATCGAAATGAATATGAAAATGCTTTCTACACTTTTGTGAATAATTACCTGTCAGGGAAACGGTGAAAGGCAAGATTATGTTTACTATCGAACTGATAGTTGTTGCAGTTAATTGATGAACATAACTTTCTGTTGTTTTTCCACTTCGACTTCGCTTTCGAGCTCATGGTGTCGGTACTAGGTTGTGTGCTGTGTAACTATTGTCCCACAGCTACTGCTGCGCCATCTAGTGGCGGTTGTCAAAAAAGCACCAGAGCTTTGTCTCTTGTGCTTCTATACTCTTTGCCTAAGAGAAGTGTCTAAGGGATTATATGCAACATCCTCAAGTCATTCCCTTAGTTAAGTGGAAATAACGCCTTAAGTGTTACACTTAAGGGAAAAACTTCTGGTGCTTTATGCAACTGGGCACAGAACTTTAGACCTATTGTCACTAAATTCATTAAAAGGGTCTGAGTTTGTTTCTTTTCAAGAAAACTCATGTGTGAAAACGCCTTAAAGGAATAGTTCACCCAAAAATGAAAATTCTCTCATTTGATGTGTATGACTGTCTTTCTTCAGCAGAACACAAATTAAGATTTTAGAAAAAATGTTGAAGCTCTGTAGGTCCTTATAATGTAAGTAAATGGTTGCAATGATCAGGCTGCTGGCTATTTGACGGTCCAAAAGGCATATTCAGGCAGCATAAAAGTAATCCACATGACTCCAGTCAATCAGTTAATGTCTTCTGAAGCAAATCGATAGGTTAATGTAAGAAACAAATCGATAATTAAAACTTAAAACCATAGTGCTTATTAAAACATAAGCACTATGGCGCATTCATGCGAGAGTTAGTTAATTTCAAGCAGCATCCCAGCACTGGCCGGAAGCAACGATTTAAAGTTAAAAACATTTTAATTATCAATTTGTTTCTTACACCAACCTATCGATTTGCTTCAGAGGACATTAATTGATCGACTGGAGTCATGTGGATTACTTTTATGCTACCTAAATATGCATTTTGGACCGTCAAATAGCCAGCAGCCTGATCATTGCAACCATTTACTTACATTATAAGGACCTAGGGAGCTTCAACATTTTTCTAAAAATCTTAATTTGTGTTCTGTTGAAGAAAGATATACACATCTGGGATGGCATCAGGGTAAGTGAATAATGAGAGAATTTTCATTTTCGGGAACTATTCCTCACCATCTAATACTCTTCAAAAACCTTTAAGGAGCATAAAAATAAAGGAAAAGTCATCAAAACCACCCGGTGTTGGATGGTTACCCATGCAGTGCATAATTCAAAGCAAAATACTGTATTATTGCCTCTTAGTGAAGTCTATGAATGTGTAAGACTGTGTAAGTGATGCTGTGAGTGCAGATAAAAGTAATAGCAATGATGTGTTACAGCTGCCTTCCGACTGATGGTGTATATGTGTGGATCTCAGCCAATGCAGTCTGTCAGACTGAAAGTGAAAGCGACAGACTAATAAGCTGAACCCAATAGCAATTTCAGTAATATCACATGAGGAACTGACTTTAAGCTGAATTGTCTTTTTTCCACTATTCCTTCTATCTATTTTTCCTTTTCTTTCTCAGGACTGATGGTGCTGCATTGCTACGGTTTTTCTTCTGGCTCTCACAGTGGTCGAGAGAGTTGATGAGTATTATTTGTGGGCAGATATAGTGGCTGTCTGTGTTAGTTAAGAGGAGGAAACACTGATAAAGTCTATTAGGCGATTGTTACATTTGTTTAAATTCTTGCTTGTGCAGCTTTTATTAATGAAGGAAAATGTTGGACAGCTTAAAAATTACTTTAATGAGAGTGCAATAATGAAGGCCGTCCAATGCAACACAAACAGAAGACTCAAACTGCTTATAAGTAGTATCATAAGCACGTTTGTGGCAATAGAAGGTAATTGTCTCATGTGGTGCTTGAATGGATTGACATTAGCTTCTACAAGCCGACCTGACTATGAGACATAATTGACTGAGATGACCAAATAAAACACGGATAACTGTATTTTTATTTCTCTTGCTTATTAGTCTCATTTAAAGGTATAGTTCACCCAAAAATAAAAATTCGGTCATCATTTACTTACCCTCATGTTGTTCCCATAAGACATTTCTTTAAAAGAAAAGATTAATTTGAAGAATGTTCACACTACTCTTTTCCATACAATGAAAGAATAGTTTCCAAAATGGACAAAACATGCCATAAAAGTAGTCCATAAGACTTGTGCAAAAAAAAAAAAAAAGAAGAGAAAAAGGTGCTGTTACTTCACTGCAGCTCTGCACTGCATTTGCATCCAAGTACTGTATGTTGCGTGAAGATGCAACATGTCAGGTTTAACGTCAGTGATGCCAACACCATAAGTTATCGCAAACATGCCACCAAATGTAAAAAATTATCTGTGCAAAAATTCCACTGTTCTTTATCTGTAAGATATAATAGGCCTTTTTATATATATATATATATATATATATATATATATATATATATATATATTCTGTGTTCAATACAAGTTAAGTTTAATTGACAGCATTTGTGACAATGTTGATTAGCACAAAAATGTATTAAATGTGTTAAAATACTCACTGTTTCAAAAGTATAGCCACAAGAATTAAACAATATGCATGTTAACATGATATAAGTGTGATAAAATCCCTTATTAATCTTTTCTGTTTAAAGTTATACCTAATTTTACAACTTTACTGCCATAATGACGCAACGCTGTAAACCCTAAAACCCTAAAACAACTTTTTGATTTCCTGTCAAAATGCATTGATTTCCTTCTTTGGAAAGACCAAAACAATGGAATAAAACGTCATGGTTACTGGTGTAACCTCCATTCCCTGATGGAGGGAATGAGACGTTGGTGTCGATGTAGTGACACTAGGGGTCACTCTTGGCAGCCCGAGACACCTCTGGTCTTTGATAAAAGGCCAATGAAAATTGGCGAGTGGTATTTGCATGCCACTCCCCTGAACATACGGGTATAAAAGGAGCTGGTATGCAACCACTCATTCAGGTTTTACGTTGAGGAGCCGATATAAGGTCCGGCCATTTCAGCGGGTAGTTCAGCGTTGTGGCAGGAGGGACCAACGTCTCGTTCCCTCCAACAGGGAACGGAGGTTACACCAGTAACCATGACGTTCCCTATCTGTCACTCACTCGACGTTGGTGTCGATGTAGTGACACTAGGGGTCCCTATACAAAACGCCAAACTGAACTGTGTTACGTGAACTGGCGGTGTGTGGTGGGCAGACTTGCTGTGTGCCTCATAGCCAGCACACCAGGTCGACACGTAACCTCCCCCAACGCAGTTATGAGTGTCGAATGGCCCCTTTTGGGGACAAGTCAACTACCCAAAGATAGAGATGGGCTTAACCCAGTCGTGGCCTCTTTTCACCTTCTCTTTTTCCACTCCCTAAAAAAAGAAGGGGGATTATCTGACTGGGCCGCCAGATCAAGTCGGGGGGTGTCCCTCCCAAGGGGAGGACACCGCGGAGACCACACCTCGCCCAAAGAGAGGGGGGGATATTAAAGTGGAAAAATACGTCACATGGTCTTTCCAACCATGTGGAGAGCCGTCAAGGTAGATTCTGCCCAATGGGGGAGGAGGTACTACAACATGGAGACTGGGGCAGAGGGGCTCGGCCCAAGGAAGATGCAGTTTGCCAGCAGGGAAACGAATTAACGGAAGATATAGATCGCATGAGGTTAGCCTTACAGGGAACCGCCACATGCGGAGCACCTTCCCCTGAACCGGGCTCTTAGTCAGCGCATGTACTGGGCCGGCAGTGAGTCTCTCCGAAAACTCGACTGCCACAGGGCTCGGAGGAAGTCAACCAGGAACAAGTTTTGTGAACACTACTGGGAATTAACAGCGCACGTGTTCAGCTCAAAAGGAGGTGGAAGGCGCTATGTGGCCGGCCGGCTATCCCGGGCTTATCCGCTTAAGTTGCGTGCCACTACCTGGGACGAAACCAGTTCCACCCGGAGGTTGTAGAACCTTGCAAAGGTGTTAGGTGTTGCCCAGCCCACTGCTCTACAAATGTCTGTTAGAGAGGCACCTCTGGCCAGGGCCCAAGAAGCCGCTACACCACGGGTAGAATGGGCTTGTAGCCCTACCGGGGGCGGCATGTCTTGGGTGAGATATGCCATAGATATGGCATCAACAAGCCAGTGGGTGATCCTCTGCTTGAAGACAGCGCTTCCTTTCCGCTGTGCACCAAAGCAGACAAAGATCTGCTCAGAGAGTCTAAAGCTATGCGTGCGATCCAAATAGATGCGCAAAGCACAAACCGGACACAGCAACGCCAGGGCTGGGTCTGCCTCCTCCTGGGGCAGCACTTGCAGGTTCACCACCTGGTCCCTAAAAGGAGTGGAGGGAACCTTGGGCACATAGCCCGGTCGGGGTCTCAGGATCATGTGAGAATAGCCCAGACCAAACTCCAGGCACGTTTCGCTGACAGAGAACGCTTGCAGGTCATCTACCCTCTTGATGGAAGTGAGCGCAGTCAGGAAGGCAGTCTTCAGGGAGAGTGCCTTAAGCTCGACTGACTGCAAAGGCTCAAAGGGGGCTCTCTGTAGGCCCTGAAGAACTACGGAGAGATCCCATGAGGGAACGAGGGGCGATCTGGAGGGATTCAGCCTCCTAGCGCCTCTCAGGAACCTGATGATCAGGTCGTGCTTCCCTAAGGACTTACCGTCAACTGCATCGTGGTGTGCTGCTATGGCAGCAATGTACACCTTCAAGGTGGAAGGGGACAGCCTCCCTTCCAACCTCTCCTGCAGGAAGGAAAGCACTGATCCGACTGTGCATCTCTGGGGGTCTTCGTGTCGAGAAGAACACCACTTAGCGAACAATCGCCACTTCAAGGCATACAGGCGCCTCGTAGAGGGGGCCCTAGCCTGAGTGATCGTGTCTACCACCGTGGGTGGTAGGCCACCTAGGTCTTCCGCGTCCCGTCCAGGGACCAGACGTGGAGATTCCAGAGGTCTGGGCGCGGGTGCCAGAGGGTGCCCCATCCCTGAGAAAGAAGGTCCTTCCTCAGGGGAATTTGCCAGGGGGGAGCTGTCACGAGGAGCATGAGGTCCGAGAACCATGTCTGGGTGGGCCAGTAGGGTGCTACCAGGACGACCTGCTCCTCGTCCTCCCTGACCTTGCACAGAGTCTGTGCAAGTAGGCTCACTGGGGGAAACGTGTATTTGCGAATGCCAGGGGGCCAGCTGTGTGCCATCGCGTCTATGCCGAGGGGAGCCTCGGTGAGGGCGTACCAGAGCGGGCAGTGGGACGATTCTTGGGAGGCGATCAGGTCCACCTGTGCCTGACCGAATCGACTCCAAATCAGCTGGACCACCTGGGGGTGGAGTCTCCACTCTCCCCTGCGGGAAACCTGCCGTAACAGCACGTCCGCTGTAGCGTTGAGGTTGCCCGGGATATGAGTGGCTCGCAGTGACTTGAGGTGCTGCTGACTCCGGAGGAGGAGACGGCGGTTGAGTTGTGACATACAGCGGAAGCGCAGACCGCCTTGGCGGTTGACATATGCTACCGCTGCCATGCTGTCTGTCCGAACTAGCACGTGCTTGCCCTGGATCAACAGCCGGAACCTCCACAGGGCGAGCAGAATTGCCAGTAACTCGAGGCAGTTGATGTGCCAATGCAGCAGCGGACCCATCCAGAGGCCGGTGGCTGCGTGCCCGTTGCAAACAGCACCCCAGCCCGTTTTGGAGGTGTCTGTCCTGACCACGACGCGCCTGGAGACCAGTTCTAGGGGAACACCTGCTCGTAGAAATGAGAGGTCGGTCCAAGGGCTGAAAAGACAGTGACAGACCGACGTAATGGCCATGCGGTGTGTCCTGTGGCGCCATGCCCGTCTCGGGACTCGAGTCTGGAGCCAGTGTTGAAGCGGCCTCATATGCATCAACCCGAGCGGGGTGGCCACCGCCGAGGATGCCATATGCCCCAGGAGCCTCTGAAAAAGTTTCAGTGGAAACGCTGTTTTCTGTTTGAACGCCTTCAAACAGGTCAGCACCGACTGGGCGCGCTCGTTCGTAAGGCGCGCCGTCAGGGAGTCAGAGTCCAACTCCAAACCGAGAAAAGAGATGCTCTGAACTGGGAGGAGTTTGCTCATTTCCCAGTTGACCCGAAGCCCTAGTCGGCTGAGGTGCGAGAGCACCAGGTCCCTGTGTGCGCATAACACATCTCGAGAGTGAGCTAAGATTAGCCAGTCGTCGAGATAGTTGAGAATGCGAATGCCCACCTCCCTTAACGGGGCAAGGGCAGCCTCTGCGATCTTCGTAAAGACGCGAGGAGACAGGAACAGGCCAAAAGGGAGGACTTTGTACTGATACGCCCGACCCTCGAACGCGAACCGCAGGAAGGGTCTGTGTCGAGGAAGGATCGAGACGTGAAAGTACGCGTCCTTCAGGTCTACCGCCGCAAACCAATCTTGATGCCGGACGCTCGCTAAAATGCGTCTTTGCGTCAGCATCTTGAACGGGAGTCTGTGTAAAGCCCGGTTCAGTACTCGCAGGTCCAAGATTGGCCGCAACCCACCGCCTTTCTTTGGTACGATGAAGTAGGGGCTGTAAAACCCTTTCTTCATCTCGGCTGGAGGGACAGGTTCTATCGCGCCCTTCCGTAGGAGGGTAGCGATTTCCACGCACAGGGTAACAGCGTTTTCGCCCTTGACGAAGGTGAAGTGAATACCACTGAACCTGGGTGGGCGCCTGGCGAACTGAATCGCGTAGCCGAGTCGGACGGTCTGGATCAACCACCGCGATGGATTGGGAAGTGCAAGCCATGCGTCCAAATTCCGTGCGAGGGGGACCAAGGGGACAACGTCGTCGGACGTACCGGCAGGTGGGGCCTTGCGGCGGGGCGGAGCGCATGGTGCCACAGCACGTCGTGGCCGTCCTGAGTCTAGGGACATCGAAGCACTTACCTGGCTCCTTGTGACCACCCCCGGAACAGCCTGGGACGGGGGAGGAAGAGGCCTGTCCTCGCGACCTGTGGAGGCTGTCACATCGGGGGTGGATTTGTGCCACAGCTGGGCGCTCAGGGGCGGAAAGGGCACCGCTGGAGCACCAATCCTGCAAGATAAAGCCCGTGGACGGTAGTCGTGGTGACGACCGTACACACCGGGTATGTGACCCAGGGAGGAAGGAAGCCGCTCTTTTGCTGAACTGTTGGGTACTGCAGCCACTTGGGCGTGCGGCGAAATCAAACAAAAAGGCAACAAAAGATTTTCCACCCGGCCCTGCACCGGGGGATAGAGTGGTCTTTCTACCAGCTCCACGTAAGTGGGTTCCCTCGTCCCTGGGTTGCCTGTCTCAGGGGCGCTTCGAAGACCTCTGTGGGTTCTTCGGTGCCGGCTGTGAGACGGGTGGCGTCGGCTTCCTGCGGTGGGCTCCACGCCGGGGCCGGGCCGGAGGGGCAGGCTGCGGCGGAGCCGGTGTAGTCACCGCAGGGGGACGCCCTTGGCGACGAGCAGATGGGGTGCAGGGACTTGAGCCGCGCCGGGGCAGGATGTGCCGGATTGCTTCCGTCTGATGCTTTACCGTTGAGAACTGCTGGGCAAAGTCCTCAACGGTGTCACCGAATAGGCCCGCCTGGGAAATGGGGGCAGCAAGGAACTGTGTCTTGTCGGCCTCGCCCATCTTGACCAGGTTGAGCCACAGGTGGCGCTCCTGGACCACTAGTGTGGCCATCATCCACCTGAGAGACCGCGCCGTGACCTTCATCGCCCGGAGGGCAAGGTCGGTCGCCGAGCGCAGTTCATGTGCTCGAGAGCTCATCATCTTCGCGGGCCTCGAACAAGAAGCCAGACTCGCCGTGCGACGAGCCGGCGAACTCATCCGGAAGCCCGATTGGGGCAGACGAGTGTGCTGGGGAATGGGAGGTCCGCGGGGGGATACCCGGCGGAGGCGATCCCATTGAGGTCCCCAAATCGCCCCCAGCGCCAGCCATGCTGACCTCATACCCGTAGGTAGGAGGACCAAGGTGGGGAGCCGCTGGGGTGGCTTGCTTCCTTACGAAAGCAAGCCACGACCGCAACGTTGCCATGGTCATGTTCTCGCAGTGAGAACATGAACCATTCAGAAACGCTGCCTCCGTGTGGGTCGCGCCCAGACACGAAAGACAGCGATCATGACCATCCGAAGTTGAGAGAAAACGACCGCAACCAGGAATAACACACGAACGGAAAGGCATCTTTAGAAAGACGTGTCTTTAAAAAGACGTTCCGTGTGTGCGCTCTTTTAGAGAAATATACTCTTTTAGAGGGGAAAAATGCTCTTTTAGAAAATATACTCTCTAGTTTTTCTGCCGAAGCACCCAGGGGCGTTCTCTGCAGTGCACCAGTGCAGAGGAGGGAGAAGCCGCTGAAATGCGCCGTCAGATCTAGCAGAGGTGAATGAACAGTGCTATTCAGCTCAATGAGCATGACCGTTCGGCTCCGAAGAGAAAATCTGTATGAGTGGTTGCATACCAGCTCCTTTTATACCCGTATGTGCGGGGGAGTGGCATGAAAATACCACTCGCCAATTTTGATTGGCCTTTTATCAAAGACCAGAGGTGTCTCGGGCTCCCAAGAGTGACCCCTAGTGTCACTACATCGACACCAACGTCGAGTGAGTGACAGAAACATTTTCCAAACTCCACAGCACAAAGAAATTCACTAAAATAGCACCAATTCAAGTAACATTAAACATTTACCAAAGTCTAAGTGGGATGTTGACTGATTGATAGAACTACTACTCATTTCAATGCGCATTAAATCTCTTAAACCCCCATCCACCACATATCGTCATCAGGCTGTCATTTCACTTTGAATATGGAATGCACATGATTTGTGATATGAAAAGTGTGTCTTGTTAGCTTTTAGCGCTGGCACTGCCGATGGAAATATAATTAATCCGAACTGTCTGGTAATCATTAGCTGTCACTTCAGAAGCTCGGCGGCAATGGGTACAAAGTTGAAATTATGTTATAGGGGTCATGAAATGCAAATGAAATTTTTTTTTTTTTTTTTTTACAGTTTTATTATCTTCCTTGAGATCCACTGATAATGTTAGTGAAGTTTTTTTCCCACCAAAACAGTTATAATTTAGTAATATAATAGTAATATTTTATAATTCTCCACCCTCTTTCTGGACCTCTGTCTGAACACTCGGTTTTGGCCTTGTGATGTTTGCAGGAACGAGACGAGAGAAAGAGTATCTAAGTGCAGGCTTTTTAATATAAACTCAGAAAAATAAACACAAAAAACTAAAAACACAAAAACAGAACAAACCACTACAGCCATAAAAGGTTAAGCTCTGATAAAGAACACAGGGGAACACAGGGATTAAATACACAAGGGGCAAACAAGCAAACAAGGAACACCTGGGACTAATAATCATAAGAACCAATGAAACAAAGACAATAAAAAGAACTACAAAACCCATAATCAAACAAAGGACATAAAATGAATAATAAACATACATAGCAACCCCTTCTGGTCGCCAGGGTAATCCATACAGGCCTCAGCTCCTCCTTTAAACATAAATGTAAATGCCAACTGTTCTGATTGGTTAACATTGTGCAGCCCCTCAAATTCAGCCATTTTTGAATTTCAATCGGCAGAGAATGAACAACCCCACAATAGGACATAAAACTACATATTCAGGATCTACACATAATGCACATCCAACACATTGCATCTGAATATATTAAACTGTTCATCTCAAGCATAACTGTTAACACTCACCCCCGGTCTACATTAAACTGTTCATCTCAAGCACAACTGTTGACACTCATACCCTGTCTACACCGGACGTGAAAGGCGTGTCGAGTCTAAAGCAATAGAACCCATTATATGATGCTGTCTACCATGGAAGCGTCAGTTGTAGCACATCATGCCAACAGTAAACAGGTGTCCCGTTCCATTTTGCGCTGGTGCTACTACTGCCAACAACACAAATAAATGGTTTAGAAAGTTTGTGTCGACACGTTCTGTACAAACAGCCTCAAGTCATTGTGTTGTGTTGCGTAAATGGATGTGCCCGGTGTAGACAAGGCGTCAGCACCATAAACTATCAGATAGTCATGACATTTTAAATTTTCATGAATGGAACTCTTTACTTACGTTTTTGATCGGGTACAATAGTGTTTTTAATTGCCCCATCCTTTAATGACAATTCCTTGGCCAAGCAATGCACTCTGATATCAGTCGACAAAACATGCAGTCCACGCTGAAATACGCCAATGATACATCCACATTATGCACATACCTAGTCCAAAGAACTCTGAAGATGCACACATCCAGTTTCAAGTATCATTCTGCACTGAGGTGCACATCACCAGAAACGCATCAAAATGGTCAAAGATGTCCATCTAGTGCGTGCTTACATACACAATTAAAATTAGCACAGATAGGCAATTTTGTTGTTTGTTTGTTGAGAAGTTTATGCACAAAACAACAAGAGGCAGAGCATTAGGCCTATATCCTGCTCACTCACTCTCTCTTTACGAACTGACCCCCCAGTGGGCAGGGCCAAGGGTGCGATGATATAAAGTAGGTGATGATGTTTTTGCTGTAGAGGTGGTCATGAATTAATGAGCACCCTTTTTGACATCACTAATATACGGATGTAGAGGAGGAGGCGTTTTGGCAGTTTGATTTCAATAAATGCTTTTATTGCATTGGGGATTAAGTTTTGAGTTCTGAAATTTACTGTATGTTTTTATAGTAGAAAGACCTCTTATATATCAAAATATCAAGGAACATTTGATTCCTCATGACATGACCCCTTTAAATTTGAGAAAAGCGTCAACAGACCCTCCACGGGAGAAGAAACACCGCAGCAGGTTTGTAAGAATTGACATGCTTATGTGGTAAAATTCTAACTTACAAAAGACACAAAGAACTTATCTTTTGTCACAAGTCCCATCAGCATTTGTTTTATAAGAGGTCCTTTCTCCAGCACAGATTCACTGTTGTATGTTTGTTTGTAGTTTGTATCAGAGTGTAATGTCCCCACTGGACAAATGTCCCCGGCAATCTTGAACTCACTGCCTGAGCCTCCAGCAGCTCCGCCTCCAGTGGCTCCGCCCCCTGAGCCTCCAGCAGCTCCACCCCCTGAGTCTGCGCATCCGGTGGCTCTGCCCCTGAGTCTGTGCCTCCGGTGTCTCCGCCTGGTCTCCTGGTCCACCCCGGTCTCCTGGCCCTCCGCCGGCTCTGCCCTGGTCACCTGGACCACCCCGGTCTTCGGATCCTCCGCCAGCTCCACCCTGGTCACCTGGACCATCATGGTCTTCAGCGCCCTCTGGTCCCCCGTGGTCTCCAGCACCTTCTGGTCCCCTGTGGTCTCCAGCACCATCTGGTTCCCCAAGCTTGTCATGTTAATTTCTTTGTCTTGTCATGTGACCCTCATGTTTCATGTGTCCTTTCATGATTGTTCTTTGGTTTATTAGTCTTGTCTCATCAGTGGTTCTTGTTTTATTGTCTTGTTATCTTGTTATAAGTTCAGTCTAGTCATTAGTTGTCTTGTTATATTGTTACTCCAGTCAGAGTGTTTATAGCCCTCATGCTCTCTAGTCCTTTGCCGAGTATTGTTGGTGTAACGTCATTTCATGGTCTGTTCATAGTCATAGTCAAGTCATGTTTTGTTGTTTTCTTAGTCTTGCCTTTTTGTTTAGTTCTTGCATTTGTTCTTGTTTCGCTTTGGATTCTTAATAAACTGCACTTGGGTTCACACATCATCTCACCTTCGTCATCATCTTGCTTCTGCCTGCATCTACGTTACAGTATCACTTCAGAAGACTTGAAATATACTGTATGTTTCTATGTGTAAGTGCAAATGTTTTCTGTCATCTTTGAATCTACAGTAGATGTTTTGTTTATGCATAGTGCTAATTTCTTCAGAAATCTCATTTTAAATTTCATGTAATCAATTACTCATTTTTTTTTAGGTGTATTATTTGTTAGAGTACTCGACTACAAAATAACTCGAAATTCCCATCACTAGTTATCATGGTAATTTGTGAGGGGAATGCTGCTTTAGAATCACTTTCTTTTTCTTTTTCTTTTTCTTTTTTTCTTTTTTATTGTAAGTGCAAAGATGAGCATTCGAAAATGCATTCTATATTAAGTCACAACTAATAACATTAGGGATGGCACTGGTCCAAACTAAATTTTCTTCTGACATTAGCAGCACCCACTTCGTTACAGTAATTCAGACCAGTATGAGTGTCTGTTCATCATACGGGTGTAGTACTCTGACATGACATGCATCTTCTACAGTATTATGTTGCTTATTAAAATCCTCCCATCTGTAACCAAAGGTAAAGAATTAATGAGTGGAGGAACCCAGTAGTCTGAAGCATGAGGGAATACATTGAATTTGCTTAGAATCTGGCACTGTGTTTGACAATACAACACAAAGATCTCTTGTCCATTTCAATCCTGCTCTAAAAATATGGATTTTTATTGAAGGAACAGTTTTCCCAAAAATAAAAATCTGACATTTATTCACCCTCATGCTGTTATAAACTCATGCTGTTTTTTCCACCCTTTGGAACACAAAATATATATTTTTTATTTTCATTTTTCACACAGCTCTTTGGATGCAAGGGCAGTCTATAGTGACAATAGCCGTCAAGCTTAAACATTTTGTTCAACTAGCTTTTCTTTTTTTTGTAATTAACATTTTTTTATTAAATCTTATAATAACAAGAAACACACACACACACATATATATATATATATACACACACAACATTTAAACCCCACAACCCCCCCCCCCACCCCCCCTCTCCAACCCCACCTCCCCAAAAAAACAATCCTGTAGTCACACATAAGTAAATATATACATACACATACACACACATACACACACTATATATATATATATATATATATATATATATATATATATATATATATACATACACATACATATACACACATAATAATCATACTCACTTAAAAACTATACTACAATACTCTCTCCACACCCCACCCGAGAGCCCCCCAAAAATTCCAAATACCTGCCCCATTTCCGGACAAACAAATCTAAATCACCCTGTCTTCCCAATGACACCTCCTCATAAGCCACTACCCTCCCCATCTCCGTGCACCACTCCGGATATGGGGGCGCACCAGCTGACCTCCAACCCCTCAAAATAACCTGCCTGGCGATCATCACACAGGTCAAAATCCAGTTCTCAATATGGCCATCCCCCACATCGATGACCATCCCATCGCCCAGAACACAAAGTCTGGGGCAAAACGAAACCTGAGTGCCCACCACGTCGCACACAAAATTCTGAACCTTCGACCAGAATTTCTGGATCTCGACACACCACCAAAAAATATGGGCCATGTCTCCATCCTCCAACTGGCATCTCCAGCAGGTGGGTGTGTCTTAAAGACAAAGCCTATACAGTCTAGAGAGGGTCCAATAAAATCTATGCAAAATTTTGAATTGTATAAGATGCACCCTTGCATCTCTAGATGCATGCTTAATGTTTTTAAGAATCTTAGCCCACACTCCTTCCTCCAATGCCAAGTTGAAATCTTTCTCCCATACTCTCTTGAGAGAAGTTAAGGCTCCATCCCCCAGACTCTGAATTAACAGGGAGTAGTACACTGATGCCTCATGACCTTTTCCAAAAGCTGCAATCACCTCTCCCAAAGCATCTGCCTCCTAAGGGGGTTGTGTGCTACTCCCAAAAATAGTACAAAGCAGGTGGAGCAGTTGTAAATACCTATAAAACTGAGGTCTGGGGATCCCAAAATGTTGGACCAAGTTTTCAAACGATCTCAACACTCCACTTTCATATAGGTCACCGAGTGTAGCAACCCCCCTCACAATCCACTCTGGCCAGCAGAAAGGGGACTTGCCAATACACAATCTTGAGTTCTGCCATATGCTCGAGGCAACATTTAAATAAGTGTCCATTTTAAACAATCCGGACACTTTAGTCCATACCTAATGTAAATGCTAAATAACGGGGCGTAACTTAACTTTTCCGATTAGTTTGATAGAGATGCTTTGTAATGGCGAAATAGGGGCAAGAACTGCCTGTTCAATAACAAACCGGGGAGGGGCTCTCTCAGGTGGAAGTGACCAATGAGCCAAATGTCTGAGACTGTAATAAAACAAAATCTTGGGTAGGCCTAGCCCATCTTTGTCTATCGGCCTATGTAACTTATTAAAATGCAATCTGGGATGTTTACCATCCCAAATGAAGGATTTCGCTATGCTATCAAATTGATTGAAATAAGAGAGGGGGACATCTACAGGGAGAGATTGTAGCAGGTAGTTACATTTTGGAATACAATTCATTTTAATAACATTAATCTTCCCAGTCATTGATAAATGTAATGAAGCCCACCTGCCCACATCGCTCGAAAACCTTTTTATCAAAGGGTCAAAATTAACACTAACTAAATCAGACAAATTTGCTGGGAATAAAATCCCCAAATACTTAATGTCCTGTTTGGGCCACTAGAAGGCGCCCGGCTGGAAAGCCGTTACTGGACAGTACACTGTCAGTGCCAAAGCTTCAGATTTAGACCAACTGACTTTGTATCCTGAGAACTTGGAAAAGGAATGAATAATTCTGTGGAGGCAAGGCATAGATCTATTAGGTTCAGAGACAAATAATAAAATATCATCTGCGTAAAGCAGAAGCTTATGCGCCACACCTCCTGCCACCACCCCTGGAAAATCATCCTCCTTTCTTATCGCAGCTGCTAATGGTTCCAGGGCAAGACAGAACAATAATGGGGAAAGAGGGCAACCCTGCCGAGTGCCCCTATCCAGAGTAAAATAATCTGAAATTAATCCATTTGTTTGTACCGCTGCTACAGGGTGTCTATGAAGTAATTTAATCCAACCAATAAATGTACTCCCGAACCCATATATTTCCAAAATCTTAAAAAGATAATCCTATTCTACCATATCAAACGCCTTTTCGGCATCAAGTGAGATGGCAGCGACCGGAGACTGATCATTCGCTACTGACCACATGATATTGATGAGACGCCTGATGTTATCAGAAGAGCTGCGGCCCCGAATAAACCCCACCTGATCTATATGTATAAGACATGTCATAACATTACTTAATTGGTTAGCCAAAAATTTGGACAACATTTTTACATCTAGTTGGATCAGGAAGATTGGACATTAACTTTTACACTCGCTTGGATCTTTGTCCTTTTTAAGAATCAGACTGATCTGGGCTTGTGTCATATTTGGAGGAAACATTCCATTCTTTAATGATTCAGTATAAACTTCTAACAAAAGTGGAGCCAGTTCTGTAGCATAGGATGTAAAAAATTCTGCGGCAAAACCATATGGCCCCGGAGCTTTGCCAGTAGGTAGGGACTTAATTACCTCATCAAGCTCCTCCAAGGTTATCTCAGAATCAAGAGAGTTTTTTTGCTCAGTCTTCAGTTTAGGAAGATCTAATGGTTCCACAAAGTTTCTAATATCTTCATCAGTAGACGAAGACGTGGAACTATAAAGATCAAGATAGAACTCTTTAAAGGCATTATTAATATCAATGGCTGAGGTAAAAATTTCAGCACCAGCAGATTTCATTGAGGGAATGATAGAAAGAGACTCTCTCTGCTTTATATATCTAGCCAAAAGCTTCCCTGCTTTGTCCCCTGACTCAAAGTATGACTGTCTTGCCCTGAATAACCAAAACTCCACTTTCTGCAACAAAATAGTATTATATCTGTATTTCAATCGAGTCAATTCTCTGAGGCCATCAGATGGCATACGGCGCTTCAGCTCTGCCTTTGCACTTTTAATATTTCCTTCCAACTCCACGAGTTCTCGTGCTTTGGATTTTTTTGATGAATGAGGCATACTGTATGATCTGACCCCTAAGAACCACCTTAAGTGCCTTCCAAGCCACGCCCACAGAGTATACCGAGGACCAGTTGGTCTCCATATAAATGTTGATTTCAGTCTTTAACATTTGTTGGAAATCAGGATTTTGCAAAAGGGATAAATTAAGGTGCCAACTATATGATTTCTTTTTCTCTATATGTGGCAACACCTTTAAACTCACCAGGGAGTGATCCGAGACTAAAATGTTTCCAATTGAGCAATCAACAACAGATGAAATGAGGGATTTGGATATCAAAAAAAAAATCTATTCTAGAATAAATCTTATGGACTGCTGAAAAAAAATTATAGTCTCTACCAGATGGGTTTGAAAGTTTCCAAATATCTGCAAGACCAAGATTTTTACACATCCTGTGAAGCATCAGTGTTGCTCTAGGGGGCTTACACACTTTTGCTTCACTATGATCAAGGACTGAGTCCATCAAAAGATTAATGTCTCCTCCCAATATTATATCATGAGGGGTGCCAGCGGCTTGCAACCTCCCTTCAAGATCTATAAAAAAGCCCTGATCATCAGCGTTAGGTACATAAATATTAGCCAAAATCAGACTTTGCCCCTGAATTTCTGCTAAAACAATAATGACTCTTCCTAATTTATCATTAAACTGTTTGAGACATTTGAACTGTAAATGTTTATTTACCAATATAATGACTCCCTTGCTCTTACTTGAGCCAACACTAAAGAAAACATGTCCACCCCATATCCTCCCAAATTTTTCAGCTTCCTGTGGGAAAGATGCGTTTCTCGAAGAAACGCTATATCATATTTCTTACATTTAAGAAAAGAAATAACCTTCCTTCTTTTTATGGGGTGCCTCAACCCATTCACATTCCATGTGGAGAGAGATAGTATGCTCATATTAACATTTGACATTTTGATATAATAGAATAAATTGTGTGCCAAAGACAAAATTATGAAGACCACATTTCAACATTAATGCAACAATAAACCCCGAACTTCCCCCCGAACAAAACAAACAGAAAAAAGAAAAACATGCGCATTAACCCCACGCACGACAGCGCAAACCGGCGTCAATCCCTTTAAACTCAAAGAGTCCATGTATGCCTACGAGAGCCCCCGCGACAACTTTGCCATCGGATTGCTAAATTTTGCCCCACAAATTTGTAAGGCAACATTACATAACATCAAATATTTTGTAAAACAAACCCCAGCCAATAGGCAGAATAAACATAAAGAACATGTAGACTCATTCACAGAACTGTCTCGAAGGTGTGTTCCTTCACAAAACAAATTCCGGCTAATATAAAGCCGTTCAGTTTCCTCGGTCAGACAAACGAATCTTCAGTGAGCCAGCTGATGAGTGCAGCAGATAACATAATCATTCCAATGTCTCACGAAAATACTCCACAAATCATACTCCAGCCAACAGGAGGCATAAACACAAGGAACTGAAAGATTCACCCATAACTGTCCCGAAGTAATGTTATTTAACAAAACAAGCTCCAACCGCTAGGCGGGACCAGCACAAAAGGAAATGAAACACACATCCCGGTTCCTCGGATGGTCAAGAGTCAATTCACTCGGAGGCCACATAAAAGTATATCCCATGATTTACACAGTCCGCCAACTTTATAAAAGACATCCTTTGTGTGGGCATGTAGATATTTTGCGGTAATCCGTTGTGTCTATTCTCAATCTGCCCGGGAACTTCATTGTAAAAGTGATCTTCCGTCAATGCAAAAGTTTCTTTAAGGAAAAGTGTTAATCCACAAAACAAACTCCATCCACTCGGCGGAGCCAACGCAAAAAGAAACAAAAATGGCACCCAGCTTCCTCCGAAAGCCAGAGCATGTACAGTGAGCCAGTCCACTCACAAGAAAAACATCCAATGGTTACTCACCCATTGTTTCAATAAAAGACATTGCCTGATTGGGACATGTAAATACTTTGCTGCCATCCTTGGTGTTTATTCTCAGTCTGGCCGGAAACATCAGAGCAAAAGTGATCTTCCGCTGATGTAAGAGTTTCTTGCATTCCTTAAACCGATTCTCTCTTAGTTCACAAAGTCCGGGAACAAGAATATTTTGTAATTCTTCCAAGAAAGCTTTCCTTTGCTCCTCGCCTGGTGCAACACGAGATCTTTATCGGATGATTTAAAAAATTTGGCCAGAATCGATTGGGGCCTGTCTCCCTCAGCAAATCTGCGAGCTGGGACTCTGTGAGCTCGCTTGATTTCCAGCTTGTGGCCTGTTATGTCGAGCAGACTCGGGAAAAGCTCGTCTAGGAATTTCACTATATCTCTGCCCTCCTCATGCTCAGGAATTCCAACAATTCGAATGTTATTCCTGCGGCTTCTATTTTCAAGATCTTCAAGCTTTTCAAGAACACGATCCAAATCAACTTTGGTCACGGGCGGATTAGCGGCTAATTCCCTCTCTGATGCCTCCAAATAATCAATTCGTTTTCAACATCTGTCACTCTTGTGACTAGCTCAGAGAATTCTTTTTCCATCGCCATAATCGATCGACATATTACAGCGAGATCCTCCAAGTCCACAAGTACCTTTGTCAACATCACCAACATGTTGGACAGTTGACGCTGGATTCCTTCTCCCGCCGCACCATCCAAATCGAGTCCCCGGTCCACAGGCCTGTCTGGGCTTTCATCTTGAACCCGTAAGTGTCTTTTAATGTCTCCAGAGCCCGAGGATTTTGACTTCTTTGCCATGTTTACCTCAAACAGTAAATGTGTAACAGGGTGTATAAAATTTCACTGGATTATATCATGAAAATAATAAAAAAAATTAGCAAAGTGCGCAGAGCTGTTTCTCACACATCTGCCCTTCACATGACGTCACGTGGCTCCCCCAACTAGCTTTTCTTTTATCACATAGAATGACTCATGTTGTCTTGTGTTCACAGCTACATGACGAGATTCTTTCTCTCTAGATATCTGCATGCCTCCACAGATTATCCATTTTTTTAAAGTCCCCCTGCCGTATGTCAACACTCTACAGTAAGTGCAATTACTCCTTGGGAGGACTGGGACAGGTATAATGCTTTATGAAGACATGCCAGAACAGTAATTAGATCTCAGTGGATGTGCTTTAGACTTTCCCCTCCCTCTCATAGATAATGTAAAAAAGATCAACCTGTGTCTACCTATAGCATATTCTATTAACCAGCAATATTACCCTCTAGTTTGAGGGATCCTGGGCAATGACTTCATCTGTTTAGATTACACTTTTATAAATTAGTGTGTCAAGAGGACCTCAGATTTCCCATAGGGGTGGAGTTTTTATAATAGAGAACAGACAAGGTGGGAGCTTAGTTTACTTGTGTTGGATCCACACAACCACTATCCCCTAATAGTGAGTAATTTAGTTTTTCATTACCATTTTACATGTTTTCCCTGAACCTTAGAATTACAATATCTCTTCAGACTTCATCATCATCTAATGTAGTTTAACCTTGATATCTGCTCTGCTTCATATTCACTCCAGCACACATAAAGACACTTTCTATCTCAGGGCCTGGACGCTCCAATGGCCTGTGTGCGAAATTGGATTTTGTATCCAGTTGAAGGCAAGCCATGTTGCTGCTGGGCTGCAGAACAGCAAAGCACTTGTCGCTGTAGAAGCTGGCGGAAAATGTGTAGAACTGTCAAGCAACGGTCCAAGAAACAGCGGAGTGATGTGCGCCGGACTGTGGCTGACCTGAGAGGCACACAGCTGTGAATTACATCTGCCAATTAGTGCGGAGACGAGTGGCAAGCTGCCTCGTGTGGCTTTCTGCTCGGCCTGAGATGGCTGCCGTGAGCTCCCTGCGATGGGTGGAATGACTTTTTCTCTGTTATGACTTACTGGATTGGAGTCTATTTTGTGACATTGCAACTTTTTTGTGTGTGTAATTGGGTGTAAACTGGCTGCTAGTAACCTTTAACCTTGCATCTGTAAGTGAGTAGCTGTGCTTATAATGGGATACTAGCGTACTGCTTACTGCAAAGAGTGCATTATACACAGTATACTGCAAACTGTTTAAAATTTTTTTTAATAGTTTGCAGTATGCAGTAATAATTAGGTGCGTCCAAAACCTTACTTTTCTATGTCATGTGGTTGTGTAAGTATTGCGAGATGTACATCATGCCGGGGGCTCCCTGGCCTGAGAGAACGGGGAAGGAATGTGGCAGGTGTGATTCCACACACCCGGCCCCTAATTAGGCTGGTTAAGCCTGAGAGGGATAAGGCCGACCGGAGATGGCGGTGCGACAGAGAGAGAGTTATGGACAGCTGTCCGACACCTATGTGTGTGTTTGTCTTTTTGGTTTAAAGTTCATGATTGAAATATTATTCATATGGTTAAGCCAGTTCTTGCCTCCTCCTTTCGATTGAGTGTGTTACAATGTTATTAGAAATTAATGTGGTTGTTAAATTTTGATGTAAATCTGTATTACCTTTTGGCATTATGGTAAATTTTGCGTATAGGAAACGAAGCTGAAATTTAGGACCATTTCAGCACATGTATTACCCCCCAATTCTCATTACCGCAACACATCCGGATGCTATATTTTTAACCAGTCCCATTGTTTTTATTGTTTTTACCGTAACAGTAAATGTTTTTTACAGTATTACTGTAAAAAGATGCTGTTGTACATTTTTTTTTTTTTAAGTCTGCGAAAATTCAAGGAATTGAAATTCCATGTGTCATGAAATAACACAATGTAAAAAAACAAACAAAAAAACAATCATAATGGCCCTAAAAATAGGCTTCATTTTTAATATGCAAAATATAATTTATTGGACCGTCAATCGATTCATATTTTTAATCAGATTAATTACATGATTAATCGCATGTGCCAATATTTAGTAAGAAAGGCCCTCAAACAAAGATCCTTTAATATATAATTAAAATAAACAATAATTAATACATATTATAATACAATTAATTCAAGCACATTATATCATATAAATGCTTCTGTCCCCTATTGTCACATATTTGCAAAAACATCAAGGTGATACAACAAGCTTGAACTGATCTCATGGCTGTAAAATTCCTTATTACAGAATTTACGTATGTCAGGTGGCATTAATTATTAAATTAATATAAAATTATAAAATTATACAAATGAATATAATTATAAATATTTTCAGTGCATTGCTTTTCATATAATTAATTGCACAAAATAAACACTTTAAAGTGACAGCTCTTATAATTTCCTAATTGTTCTGATTTTGCAGTACAATAGGACCGGGACATTTCCTTGACAGGTATCCTTAGAATCACCCAATACCTCTATCTAGATATAGACCTTGTCTGTATGTGCAAAGATATGGCTATGTTCTGAATAGCACACTATCATAATTATCTTATTATTTTTGCAGTTTAAAGTATGTATAAAATGTCAAGATTTAAAAAATGCATCTTTACCTCAAACACATAATTCTGAAGCCTGTCTGTCACCCACCAGTTCTTTATTGCAGTTGAACTTCACATCAGATCAGACCAATTATGTTATTAATTTCAGTGCAAGAGGAACTTGATAAGATAGTCTTTGAAGTATTGAATTAAAATTCGTTAGAGACAGTTTAAATGCACAGTAATTTTTGCTGTGCTTAATTATGGAAGGAAACAACACATTGTGTTTATTCATTAAATAATCAATGAAACGCTTGTTTTTTTTGTTGTTTTTTTTACTGCAATCTTATTAATATTCATGGAATGCACAGTGAAACTAGATTTATAGAAATATTGAGTGTTAATTTAACTCTTTCTGCTTTTTGGTCTCACGCAAAACACACACACACATAGTGCACTCTTAACGATGGATTAGTTACAATGCGAGAGTGTTGTTACTCAGAAATCTTGTTTTGTGTCAGAGCTGTTGCCCATGGACTTACTCAGTCCATTCACAGTTTGACACATTACACATAAAAATGGCAAGCACTTTCTTAATTTGGCAAATCTGACTGGCAGACTTTGATCTGAATTTACAGAATGTTCTGGAGTACGACATAGGTTTTGTATCAGTCTACCTGGAGTTTACAAGTTGTGTTTACAATGTACCGGGTTTATACAATGAGCTCTTTTAAGAAAGAAATTATCACTGGATTTGTTAAAGTTTTTTGGTTAGTGACATCAAATCTTTGAAAGAATTAACATTTTTGTGAGAGGCACACGTCCACACTAATATGCTTTAGTCTGGAAAACGTCTCGGTTACGTACGTAACCTCAGATCCCTGAGACGAAGGGAACGAGACAGTGCGTGCTAACGCATATGGGGAGCGTCCTTCCACACGACCTTGTTGAAACCTCTCTACAATAACGGCACTATTCTAATATTGGCTATGGTGTTTGAGCCCGGCCATTTCAGGCGCAAAGCTGTCTGCTATAAAAGCAGGTGCACAAAAACCATTCCTCAGAATTTTCTGACTGAGGGACAAGGAGCGCATCGCTCGCACCTCAGAAGAACTCTGAGTCTTGTAGTGTGGCCAGCATTCGCAATGTCTCGTTCCCTTTGTATGTAACCGAGACGTTCCCTTATGACTCAGTACACTTGACATTGCATGCTAATGCATATGGGGAACAGAATCCCATCACGCCGCACTACACAACATAACCTTCCAGACAGGAATCATGGTGCTGCAGTCCCACGGGATGGTGACCGACATGAGTATGCCACAAGTGAGTGACTCATACAGTATGAAACAACCCCTTCACAAACCCAGTCGTTAAGGGAGTTTATTTATAATGAAAGTGCTTGTGACTTTATGGTAAATTACAATGGCCTGATGCAGGCGGTTGTGTAAAATGATATGGGAGCCCATACTTAAGGGGAGGGGCATAAGTATATGTTTGGCAAACGAAATAGCAAGCGCTCTAAACAGAGAGGACTTGTGAAGAGAGAGACATTACATCTAGGTTGTAAAACCTTGCGAATGTGTTTTGAGAAGACCATCCTGCTGCAAAACATACAGTATGTCTTGTAAAGACACACCATTTGTCCATGCCCATGAGGAGGCCATGCCTCTAGTTGAGTGTGTTTTAACACCAATTGGGCAAATCTTACCCTGCGACTCATAAGCCAGGGCAATCGCATCAATGATCCAGTGAGAAAGTCTTTGCTTGGAGACGGACATTCCTTTTGTGCGCCCTCCATAGCACACAAAGAGCTGATCAGAAAGTCTGAACTGGCGGTTGCACTCAACGTATGCGTGTAGCGCCTGCACAGGGCATAACAAATGCAAGGATTGTTCCTCATCTGAATTAATTGGAGGAGGGAAGAAAGCTTGAATGTGAACAACCTGCGCTCTTAAGGGTGCTGATACAGCTGCTTCCGTTTGGGCCACGGCTTGCGTGGCCTCACCGGTGGCTCGGTGGTGGCAGGTGGCAGTGCTGAGGCTGCGGGCATGGGGCTTTTGGCCGGGAACTGGCTCGAAAAAGAGCGGGAGCAAACCGGCTGTGAAACATTACTCCATTTCGGCACAAGATGTCTCATAGCCTGTGATTGTTGCTGAATCGCAATGTAACACTCTGCAAACTTATCCACAGAGCAGCCGAAGAGGCCGGCTGGAGACACTGGAGCATCCAACAGAGTGGCTTTTTCCTTGTCACGTATGTCCGTGAGGGTCGGCCAGATGTGACGATCCAGAACTACCAGGTTGCCCATTGGCTTGCCACTGGCCTGTGCAGTGATTTTCGTGGCACGCAGCTCTAAATATGTTGTGGTGCAGAGCTTTTTGAATGTCTCTAGATCGTAGCCTTGCTCTTCCATGCTTGAGGAGCTTGGCTTGAAATACCTGGAGCACCGCCATTGCGTAGAGTGCTGACCCAGCTTGGCCCGTCACTGAGTATGTTCTTCCAGCCAGTGTGGATGTCAGTTGACAGGGCTTGGGAGGATGAATGAGGTGTGATTTCCACAACCTGCTACTCACTGGGCAGAGGTGTGTCTCTACCTCCTCCTCCACAGGGGTAGTTGGGCATAACTGTTTTCTTCCCCTTGATCCACATTAGAGAGGATGTAATCACTGCGCGGGTGAGCTGAATAGGGCGCGTGTCAGGATTTTGATAGTTTGTTATGAACTTCAGTGAAGAATGGGGCAGATCTACGAAACGCGGTCGCTTGACGGTGTCCGTACTGCAGGAACCATTCATCAGGGTGAGATTGTGTAGGTTCTTCTGGAGGAGACCACTCGATATCAAGCTCTTTGACTGCCCTTGTAAGGATGTGAAGCATCTCCTTGTCAGTGACACCTACACGCTTCTCATCCACTGACCACTCACCTGATGCAGCGAGAGACATGACATTGTCATCATCCCCAGCGTTAGAACCGCCGAATGAGACGAACATGTAAGTGATTTCACTATGTTTATGGCTCTTATCCACACTGGAATGGCACTGAAAATTGAGACTTTTGAAAACATTCTTCAAAACCACATGCCTTCAAAAAATAGTCTCTCCAACTACATAATCTAACCAACTAACTAACTAACACAGCCTAGCAACATCTAGCAACCAGCCAGGGGTGCATTTTCCAAAAGCATTGTTAGACAACTATGGTCGTAAGTTCCATCGTTACCCACATAGTTCAATGATTTGATGTTTCCTAAACTGTAGTTCCATGAACATTCGCAAACAGCATCGCAAAGTTGTTTGGTTGGAACTAAAGCTCTTTACTTGTGGTTAGAAGCATAGTTCCTTGTTAGTTTGCTGTGTGGACATAATTTCACTTCGCTGAGGCTTCTATATCTTTTATGGCAGATGCTATTTGCACCCTGGTGCAAATAATGGTACAGGATATGCTATTTAGACCCCAGTGCAAATAGTGGCAGATATTATATGTGACCCAACCCCGGTGCAAATAATGGTAGATACTAATTGCGCCCTGGTACACATAGTGTCAGATGCTATTTGCACCCTTTTGCAAATAATGATATATGCTATTTAAACCCAGTACAAATAGTGGCAAATATTATTTGCACCCCAACCCTGGTGCAAATAATGGTAGATACTAAAGGCACCCTGGTGAAAATTGTTTCAGATACTATTTGCACCCATATTTAAATACTAACATACAATATGGGCATCACTTTAGTGTGTTTATTGTGTTTATTTAGAGTCCCACAGACAAACCTAACCTTTACCTTACCTTAGAAAAAATAACCTTGGTTTTACAACAGTAACCATGGTTTCATGTGGGAACGAGTGCGATCGACAGACCCCTCCTCCAGATCAAACCCTTTGTCACAGTCCTGTCACCCTGTCAGTCTGGGTTTTTGTCTGACAGGACCGTGGCATCATCGTCCCATGTCTGCCTTGTGTTTCATTGTCTGTCTTTGTGTGAGCGCATAGTTTCGGTTGTATTCCCTGCTGTGCGCTCTTTGGTCTGTCTCGTTTCATGTTGGGAGCACGGTGTCTGGATCCTGACTTCCTGTCTGGTTCAGTTTCAGTCTGTGTTGGGATCCGGACACTCGCACTCCATATCTGTCTGTTATTGCTGTGGGTGCACTGCGCTTATGCCATCTTGGCAGCATGCACTCACGTCAATAGTTTGTCTGTCTCTCACGAACACGGGTGCGCCTCGTATCATGCTCACATTGTATGCCCAGGTTGCGAGCTGTCTTCGTGTTGTACTGAGGTTCGGTCACTTCGGTCTAAGGTGTTGGATATGTGTGTGGCCGAACTCCCCATCAAATCAAATCAAATCACTTTATTGTCACACAGCCATATACACAAGTGCAATGGTGTGTGAAATTCTTGGGACAGTGATGAGACATATACCAATTTACAATAACATCAAATTAACACAACACAATTTAAACGTCTGATATACACATAATTACACTCAACAATATACAAATAATAACATACACTGTACAGTATACAATACACACTATATAGGTACACATTATTCAATAAAAATAAAAATACATAAAAAAGTATATATAGTAGTATATATAGAATGTACAGTAGGTTGTATTGTACTGTATTGACATTCAGGCTGTCGGTTGATAGTAAGTTGTTAAGAGAGAATATAATAATAATATAATTTATGACAGTCCGGTGTGAGATATAAGAGTAAGAGTAATAAAGTGCAGTGCTGATGTATTTTGATCATGGGAGAGCAAGAGTTCAAAAGTCTGATTGCTTGGGGGAAGAAGCTGTCATGGAGTCGGCTAGTGCATGTCCTGATGCTGCGATACCGCCTGCCTGATGGTAGCAGTGAGAACAGCCCATGGCTCGGGTGGCTGGAGTCTCTGATGATCCTCCGAGCTTTTTTCACACACCGCCTGGTATATATTTCCTGGAGGGAGGGAAGCTCACCTCCGATGATGTGTCTGGCAGTTCGCACCACCCTTTGCAGTGCTTTGCAGGTGTAGAACCATGTGAGGAAGTGGCGGTTCATTCCAAACTTCCTCAGCTGTCTCAGGAAGAAGAGGCGCTGATGAGCCTTCTTCACAACGACTTCAGTGTGGATGAACCATGTGAGTTCCTCAGTGATGTGGACACCCAGGAACTTGAAGCTGCTGACACTCTCCACTGGTGCTCCATTGATGGTGATGGGACTGTGTTCTCTGTCTTTTCTTCTGAAGTCCACCACAAGCTCCTTTGTCTTACTGACGTTGAGGGAGAGGTTGTGCTCCTGACACCAGTGTGTCAGAGTGTGCACCTCCTCTCTGTAGGCTGTTTCATCATCGTCAGTGATCAGACCTACCACCGTCATATCATCAGCAAACTTAATGATGGCATTGGAGCTGTGTGTTGCCACACAGTCATGTGTGTACAGGGAATACAGTAGTGGGCTGAGAACACAGCCCTGTTGGGCTCCAGTGTTGAGGGTCAGTGATGAGGAGATGTTGCTGCCTATTCTAACCACCTGGTGTCTGCTTGACAGGAAGTCCAGGATCCAGCTGCACAGCGAGATGTTTAAGCCCAGAGCCTGGAGTTTCTCATCTAGCTTGGAGGGCACTATGGTGTTGAATGCTGAGCTGTAGTCTACAAACAGCATTCTCACATAAGTGTTCTTTTTTTCCAGGTGGGAGGGAGCAGTGTGTATTTTAGATGCAATGGCATCATCAGTGGAGCGGTTGTTGCCGTAAGCAAACTGCAATGGGTCAAGAGAGAGAGGCAGCACAGAGCAGATGTAATCTCTGATTAGTCTCTCAAAGCATTTGCTGATGATTAAGCAAGTTATTTTTGATTGCTTTGGAACAGGCACAATGGTGGATGTTTTAAAGCATGTGGGGACTACAGACAAGGAGAGGGAAAGGTTGAAAATGTCTGTAAAAACACCAGCCAGCTGGTTCGCGCACGCTCTGATGACGCGGCCCGGAATGCCGTCTGGGCCCGCAGCTTTGCGGATATTCACCCGTCGGAAGGATCGGGTTACATCCGCTACAGAGACGGAGAGTGAACTAACCTCTGTAGCTTCGGCTGTGAGAGCTCTCTCCGCGAGGGCGGTGTTATTACCTTCAAAACGAGCATAAAAAGTATTTAGCTCATCCGGGAGAGAGGCAGCGGTGTTCATGGCGGAATTTGAATTCCCTTTAAAGTCTGTGATGATGTTAATTCCCTGCCACATGCTTCTAGAGTTGGTGGTGTTAAGCTGTCCTTCAATCTTGCTCTTGTACTGACGTTTTGCTGTTCTGATGGTTTTTCGGAGTGCATAACTGGCTTGTTTATGGTCCTCCGCGTTCCCAGAAATAAAAGCGGAGGTCCGCACATTAAGTGCCACGTGAACATCGTTATTTATCCATGGTTTCTGATTCGGATAGATCCGTATTGTTCAGGTTGGAAGCACGTCCTCTACGCACTTTTTGATGAAACACATTACGCTATCAGCGTAAAGCACGATGTCGTCATCAGAGGCGGACCGGAACATCTCCCAGTCCGTGTGATCAAAACAGTCCTGTAGCGTAGAGTCTATTGGTCCGACCAGCACTGGATCGTTCTGAGGGTGGGTGCTTCACTGTTTCAGTTTCTGCCTGTAAGTGGGCAGAAGCAGAATGGAAGAGTGGTCCGATTTGCCAAATGGTGTGCGGGGGAGGGATTTGTAGCCATCCCGGAAGGGAGAGTAGCAATGGTCCAAAACCCGGTCCCCTCGTGTGTTGAAACTAATGTGCTGGTGGTATTTTGGTACGACTGATTTGAAACTGGCTTTATTAAAGTCCCCGGTCACAATGAACGCGGCCTCAGGGTGCGCGGTTTCCTGCTCACTTATACTCCCATACAGTTCCTTGAGTGCCCGGTCTGTGTCGGCTTGTGGCTGGATGTACACAGCTGTGATAATGACCGCTGTGAATTCCCTCAGTAGCCAGAATGGTCGACACAGAAGCATGAGAAATTCCAGATCAGGAGAGCAGAAAGACTTGATAGAATGTACGTTCCTCTGATCACACCAGGATTTGTTGATCATAAAACATATACCACCACCTCTGCTTTTACCTGAGAGGTCTTTCGCTCTGTCCGCTCGGTGCACGGAGAACCCCGCGGGTTCAATGGCTGAGTCTGGAATCTCTGCAGACATCCAAGTTTCCGTAAGGCAGATAATGCAGCAGTCCCTCGTCTCTCATTGGAAAGAGATCCTCGCTTTCAGCTCGCAGAGCTTGTTATCCAGAGACTGAACATTTGCCAGTAGAACAGTGGGTAGCAGGGGTCGATTTGCGCGGCGTCTTACTCTGATGAGAACGCCGGCTCTGTTTCCCCTTTTCCTTTTGCGTTTCCGCGTCTGGACTGCCCAGACAAAGGGCTCCACTTGCGTGTTTGTAAACAGCGGGTCACCATTGAGGAATTTGAAGTCCGGTTTACAGTGTGAAATTGCTGAACCAATGTCCAAAAGTGTTTGTCTGTCGTAGGCAATAAGGCAGACAACATCCAAGACAAAAAACATAAGAATTGTGAACAAAACAAACAAAACACTACTATGTTGTGTCGGAGCTCGCAACACAGCAGCCATACTCGGCGCAATCTTGAGTTCCAATTTCTCTCACACAGGTGTCCTGTCTTGTTTTTGTCGCCTGTTGTGTGCATCGTGTGGCGTTTGCCTCGCGATGTACGCTCAGGTTTCATTTAGTGTGAGAATGCGTGGCATCACTTTGTTTGTCATTGCTACGCATTCTCTCGTCTTGTTTGTCGGTTGGCATGGGCGTATATTGCCTTATTGTCTTGGTGATGTGTGCTCATGCCATTTGGGGGTTTTGTTGTCTTGTGAGAGCATGTGACTTTGTTTTGATTCTGTATCGCCACGTGTCTCTCTGTCTTAAGTCATACCCCGCCTCCTTGTTTGCTTATAAGTTAATTTGCCTCACCTGTCCCCAGTTAACCTGTTTGATTTCTCTCCCTATTTTAGTCTCCTCTTGTGTGCTGTCCAGTGCCAGTTCGTCTTGTGATCTAGTCATTCCTGTATGTGTTTTTGGTCACATTCCTTGTCCGTCCTATTCCCCTACCTTGTTCCTGTTCTTTCTGGTCAGTCCTGTGCCCTGTTTACCTTCTTCCCCAGCCTGGATTACTTCCTTTGTTGTTTTGATTTTTGCCCTTTTTGTTTGTATTAATAAATTTGTTTATTTTAACTCTGCGTTTAACCTGACACCCTTCTCTGCACTCCCCGACATTCACCGTGACCAAATCACTGCAATGAAATCAACATTTATATTCTTTTATCTAGTTTTAAAGGAAATATTAAGTGTGGAAATAAATGGGAAAAAGAGTGGGACAAAACGCAGACTCGAACCGCAGTCACTAGGACAACACTACACATTCACACACCGTCTTTACACCCCATGCCACTGCAACGACATCTATTGGTAAGTTTGTAATATATTTATTTGGTTCAACCAGGTTATTATGGTGTAAATAGCTGCCCTGTGTGGCAAATGCTATTTACATCGGGGGTTTTTTTATTCCATATATATATATATATATATATTCCATATATTTGTGGATTTGCAGAAAGCAGCATTCTGAAACATACAAACGTTAAAACAGCCGTTTAAGCACTTTAATGACTTTGGTCATGACTTTGAAGGGAATAGGGCCTAGGGATGATCGCTTCTGAATAGAACACACACACTTGAAGAGTGTACATGTGTGTATGTGCTCAAGTGTGCCGGGTGAACTCCGAAGTCTGATGTAAAGGGAACCACATTGATTGCAGCGCAATGCATCTGTCGCATTAAACAGTGCATGCCGATTTTGTGTCCTCAGCAGCTTTCTCGCATTAAATGTCTTTCTGGTGTATGTGTAAATTAGCTATTATAATTGAATTTTCCTGGAAGTTATTATGCTGGTGGTGTGGTGCGAAGTGAAGCTCAGACGAATCTCCCGAGACATGGGCAGATACCGAGGAATCCTCCTCAACAGTACTGGGCACCAACTGGTGAGATCAACCGCAAGCAGGCAGGTAACCGCACCTTTATAGACAGGCAAACAACAGATAGACAAGCACGCTCCAACTACACAAGAGAGAAACTTTAGACATGACAGCAAACAGCAAACAATGAACTGGCAAATAAGGAGGGAAACACAAGGAATAATTAGGGAGTGCAATCAGAGGGTAGCAGATGGAATCGGGCATGTAATTCATCACCGTGACCAGCGTTTCCCTGGGATTGATCCATGGAAATGCTGATCACACATGCCGGCTGCACCTGTGAGACATGAGGGAGAGAAAAACAAACAACAGTTAGAGCCGGCACCGTGACACCGTGACCTGAGCATCAGGCTCTTGGGCGGGCTACACTGGAAGGGTGATAACCCCGTAGATGCTGACGGCAACGAATTATGAGCATACTCAACTCAAACCAAATTCTCAATCCAAGAAGAAGGGTTACGGGAGGCCATACACTGCAGGGTCTTTTCCAGTTTCTGGTTCACTCGTTCCACCTGCCCATTTGTCTGGGGATGAAATCCAGAAGACAAACTAACTGCTTCCCCCAGCTGTTGACAGAACTCTTCCCAAGAGTGTGACACAAACTGGGGGCCTCTGTCAGAAACCACGTCAACCGGGAGGCCATGAATATGGAAGACGTGATTAATGACCGCTACCACTGTCTCCTTCGCTGAAGGGAATTTGGAGAAGGGAATGAGATGTACCACCTTCGAAAACTGGTCCACAACAGTCAAAACGACTGTATTGCCAAGGGAGGGGGGGAGACCAGTTACAAAATCCATGGCTATGTACAACCAGGGTCTCGAAGGCACTGATGGTGGTTGGAGGAGCCAGGCTGGGGGGTTACAGGAAGTCTTACTGGTTGCAGAGTTAGGGTATGCAGCAACAAACTGGTGAATGTCCCACGCAAACGATGGCCACCAGAAATGCTATCTAATGAGTGTTTGGGTACGAATAGCCCCAGGGTGGCAGGCGACATTAGACGACTGACCCCACTGAAGGACGTGCGTTCGAACTGATCGTGGAACAAACAGTTTGCCTGCTGGGCAGGTGGCGGGAGATACAACCTCCCAGGATAACATGCCCACCACTCGAGGAGCAGGGAGGATGGTATCCACTAGGGCGGTGGAGATCTTGATTTCGAAACATCGAGATAAAGAGTCAGGCTTGATGTCTTAGGAACCCGGAAGATATGAGAGGGTGAAATCAAAATGAGTGAAAAATAACGCCCAGCAAGCCTGCCTAGAGTTAAGACGTTTGCAGCTATGGATCACTAAGGTTCTTGTGATCAGTCCAAACCACAAAAGGTATCCCCGAACCCTCTAACCAATGATGCCACTCACCCAAAGCCAAATGGACAGCCAGTAATTCCCAGTTACCGATGTCGTAATTCCATTCCATAGGGGTCAGTCGGTGGAAAAAGAATGCACACGGATGCATCTTTCCATCTGAGGGAGAGCACTGAGAAAGGACCGTTCCAACACAAACCTCGGACGCATCCATCTCCACAACAAACTGGCTAGCAGGGTTGGGGGTAATTGAAATTGGTGCAGTGGAAAACCGCTTCTTAAGTTTAGCAAACACAGCTTCAGCCCGCGGGGACCAACTAAAGTCAGTGCGCATGGAGGTGAGATCCGTCAGCGGCGCAGCAAATTGGCTATAGTTGCGAATAAATCTCCAGTAAAAGTTGGTGAACCCCAGAAACCTCTGCAATGCCTTGCGAGAATCTGTGGTTGACCACTCAGAGATGGCTTTTACCTTAACCGGTTCCATACGTACTCCCTCGGATAAAATGAATCCCAAGAACAGAACCAACTGTGTTTGAGAAGCACCTGCCTGATGTGCCGCACATGGTCCTGCATATTCTGTGAGAAGATCAGAATATTGTCAAGATAAACAAAGTCAAAACAATCAACCATGTCTCTAAGCATGTCATTCACAAGCCCCTGGAAGATGGCGGGGGTGTTGACCAATCTGAAAGGCATAACCAAATATTAAAAGTGTCCCCTATGAGTGTTAAATGCTGTCTTCCACTCATCCCCCTTCCTGATATGAACCAGGTGGTAAGCATTGCGTAAGTCCAACTTCGTAAAGACGGACGCCCCCTGCAAGAGTTCAAAGGCTGAGGACATCAGCGGCAAAGGATAACGATTCTTTACAGTGATGTCATTCAGCCCCCGATAATCTACAGTATGCAGGGTCTAAGCAAGCCATCCTTCTTCTCCACAAAGAAGAACCCCACCCCTGTGGGCGATGAGGAAGGGCGGATGAGACCAGCTGCCAAGGAATCAGTAATGTACCTGTTCATGGCTTCCCTCTCGGGAGCAGAGAGTGAATACAACTGTCCTCGAGGAGGGGAAGTGCCAGGAAGCAACTCAATAGCACAGTCATACGGGCGATGAGGAGGGAGGGTCACGGCACGGAACCTGCTGAATACCGCCCTAAAATTGTGGTATGCCAACGATACTCCTGACATATCTGCCAGCTCATCCTGCAACGAAACACAAGACTGAACAGGGGCGACAGCAGAGTAAAGACAATGTGAAGAACAAAAAGAGCTCCAGGCAAGTACAGTGTTGTTGCCCAATCTATGTGTGGGTTGTGCGTAACCAACCAGGGGTGTCCCAGCACAGCTGGGTTCGATGGGGATCGGATGAGATAGAAGGACAGCTGTTCAATGTGATTTCCGGAGCTCAAAGTGACTGGTTAGTGGAATGTGTGATGACTGACAAGGGTGTGCCACTAAGCATGTGGGCGGAGATGGGCTCATCCAATTGGATCCTGGGAAGTCACCATTTGGAAGCCAAGTCTGTGTCCATGAAATTCACTTCAGTCCCAGAATACACCAGGGCCGAGATAATATGTCAGATCAGCATCACATCGCCATTCCCCATTCTCCAGCCCTCCCGGAGAGGAGTGTGATGATACACACAATCTTCATTGTGTCTGTGGAATACGTGGAGGGCTGCAAGGAGTAGAAGAGTGAACATCGTGAAAGGAAAGCTCTAACAGAGCCCTCACCTGAGAATGGCGGTGGAGGGATGCCACATACCTCTGGTCGCCAGGGGGTGTGGGAAGCTGCCGGAGGAGTAGGGGGTGTGTCTTGCACTGGACTGGGATCAGAGGGAGAGCGGAGCTGCTGAACCATCGTGGTAAGATCTGCGAGCTGCAAAGCCATAGCCTCTAAAGCACGGTTAGAGGCTGAGATCTGATCTTGATGTCGTCCAAGCAGAGCTCACTGTTGGGACAGGGCGGAGCGAAGAGTTGTCTTCTCTGCTGGGTCCATGTGGGGCAAGTTTATTCTGACACGGTTGGGGGGTGGGGGAGGATGAAGGACTGAAGGAAAGTGTGTGCATTGTGGTAGGCTGGAGCAATCCGACGAAAGTCCGTTGAAGCTGGTGTGGTGCGAAGCAAAGCCCAGACGAATCTCCCGAGATGCGGGCAGATACCGAGAAATCCTCCTCCACAGTACTGGGCACCAACTGGTGAGAGCGACCACAAGCAGGCAGGTAACTGCACCTCTATAGACAGGCAACCAACAGATACATGAGCATGCTCCAACTACACAAGAGAGAAATGTTAGACATGACAGCAAACAGCGAACAAACTGGCAAAGGAGGGGGGAAACACAAGGAATAATTAGGGAGTGCAATCAGAGGGAAGCAGGTGAAACCGTGCATGTAATTCATCACCATGATCAGCGTCTCCCCGGGAAACGCTGATCACGCATGCCAGCTCCACCTGTGATACACATGGGAGAGAAAAACAAACAACAGTTAGAGCCGGCACACATGCCGGAACCGTGACAAGATAGTATCTTCCTGTCTAAGTGGGCGATTTTTGGTCAGAACAAGCTACAATGTGTATCAAACTTTACACTGATAGTCAACAGTCTGGCAATGAGATGCTAGTCATATTCAGGACACTTGGATACATCTGTTTTTTCTTTTCACATATGAATAGCTCAATTCTGCCATATTTGTAAGGATTTGTAAGGATTCATGCTTTTAGCATAACAAGTGAAATCTTCATAATAACCCCTCAACTGTCTGTACATTGTGTTGTCTCTGCTGGGTGATTCATACACAGAGGGAAAACCGAATGGACATACATCCTCATATTTACTTTAAATGGGGATGACGTCTTGCTGTCTCTCTTTCACCATTACCTTCTGTTTATTTTACTTTATTCGTGTTTCCACAGATTGTCTCTGCTCATTCTTAATGGGGGTGTAAGTTCTGTCTTGTATTGTACGAGTCTTTGATTATCCTGCGATTCGTGTTGCTTTCAGCTGCTGCTGTCCGTATGATTGATGCTCTGGTGATGTAGATGCATATTTTTAGGCAAGACAAGCCGCAGCTACCTACAAACCATTGTTACAGGAAATATCTTTGACTGGATTCTTTACATTCTGTATTTGACTGTAGTTTATAGGTTAAAACCACATCTCCGGACAGTATACTCCAGAAGATGTCAAACTGATATCGTCTGCTTATCTCCCATATGCTTTTAGTGTATTTGTTCCTCTATCTGTTGAAAACTGTGCGGAGCTGCCCATGAGTTTAAAAGAATAGTCTGGTGTAACGATCACCTCTATGGTGAGCTACATTAAGAGAAGTTTTTAATATAAATGCAATTCTTAGAGAAGACCAAGGCTAGATGTCACACTTTTTACTCTGGTGGATTTTTCTCAAAGTATGTTTATTTTTGGTTATATATGTCATTTAATAAGTAAATAATTGTGTCAGTTTCTGCATTACCACATACCTTAAAGTCTTGGCTGCAAAAAAGCTGTTGAACTTTTTCACCAATTCTGCCAAAGAAAAAAAAAGATGCAGTTCATTTAACATGCATGGCCTTTTGTTACAACTTGCCCCAATGCAAGCAACAATGGAGCCTGCGATTAAACAGTGTTGTAGGTTTCATGTGAACATTGATTGGGACACATCTTTTAGACTTTATTGTTTCCATGTATTGGTTCTTTGTGTTCACTTACGACACACGCAAGAACCAAAAGCATCAAGGCAGTGTTTTTGAACCTGAGCGTGGTCACAAATGAGGTTTTCAGTTAATAACAACTTAAATTTATGTTTGTTCCTCAGAGAAATTTATTAGATGGCTTCAGAAAACTTGAAACATAGCACACAAGTCAAATGGACTACTTTAATGGTGGTGTCCGTTTTGGAACTTGAGCTGCATAAAGACTAGTGTTGCATAAAGTATACCTAATTGTCATACTTAAGTAAAAGTAAAGATACCTTTATGGAAATTGACTCAAGAAAAAGGTAAAGTAGCTCATGAGAAAAATACCCTGTAAGTGAAGAAAAATTGGTTACAATTTACATTTAACCAAGGTACCATGTGTATGAATCAACACTGACCAGCTGACCATCGGTTAAAAAAAAATCTATCATTTAGACCGCTATTTCAACCTATTTTACCAATTAAAAAGAATCAAATTGTTCAAAAGATTTGACTCAAATAATTTTTTCACTAATCAGGCATCACTATCACTGAGCCACGTGCAGTTTACAGTTAGAGCAACAGTGTTATTTTTTGCTTTGCAAAAGTTGCAGAAATACAAAATGGTTTGGAGAAATGTATCGGTGTAAAAGTATACATTTTTTCTTCCAAATGTATTGAAGTAAAAGTGACAGTCACCAGAAATATTTATATTCGACTTAAGTAAAAATATACTTACGTAAAGTAACAAAGTACTATACATCTCTGATGAAGACTATCCTTTTGTTGTCAGAATTTTCATTTTTGCGTCAACATTTCCTTTAATTAAAACCCAGCCATGGTTTCCAAAAAGGAAATAAAACACCACACAAATACCATAAAATTATTATAAAGGTATTCGATATGACATATTATGAAGTCATATGATAGCTTTGTCATGGACTGAAATTTAGGTCACTATTCACTGATAATCTTCCCCTCTGCTGTAGCTCTCAAATCTCATTCACACTTTATTATACTCAAACTAGTCGTGTTTCGGTCAGTTCCTCACACTATCTTATCGTGCGGCTTTAGAAGACTTGTAATATAGTGCATGAGTGGCATGGGCTACATTTACAGTATGGTGCTTTTATGTCCTTTTTAGATCTTGGCAGCATTTGAGTGCATGGTTTTGTTTTACGGAAAAAAAGTGTTTTTTCAAATGTAGAATCAGGTGTAAAGAAAAACAATATATTTTATCTGTTTCTGTTGCTGTGAGTAATTGCTGTAGAAAAACCAAACATATATGGCTGTGGCGTGCACAGAACGGGGGCAGCCCCTGCCCCTTTCATTCACAAATCTAAAAGTGCCCTTTTGGTCATCTAGAAAAAGGGGAGAAATTGTAATAATTAAATTAAAATAGTTAAATAAAACAAAATTAAAATCTCGTAATAATCTCACAATAACAGTAATAATGCATTATCATTAGATTTATTTGTAAATTGCGGGCATATTAAAGAAAATTAATTGGAGGTGCCTTTAAGAGCACGCTACAGTAAGCACGTGATCCTCCCAATGCCCTCTCACTCCAAAGTGCAGAGCCATTGAAGTGGGTTCTCTGAAGGAAAAATGGCATTACTGTATGAATGTACCCTTACAGGCCTAACAGTATTGTGGAAGGGCCCTTTGAGAAAAGTATA
Source organism: Myxocyprinus asiaticus (assembly GCF_019703515.2). Classification (NCBI taxonomy): domain Eukaryota; kingdom Metazoa; phylum Chordata; class Actinopteri; order Cypriniformes; family Catostomidae; genus Myxocyprinus; species Myxocyprinus asiaticus. Next base: position 13,062,581 of record NC_059355.1, on the reverse strand, counting down.
TCTTTTTCACTTTCGTTTTGAACGAGCTTTTTTGTACCATGGTTTTGCCATATTATTGGGTTAAGGTCCTGTATATTAATAAGTATTAATGACAGAATACAGAAAATAACATTATATGAATATTAAAAGAAATGAAGAGAAAGTAATATAAGAAGTGTCAGTTATATAAAGGTGATGATGAGGCCAGAGTTGAAGCAGCAGAGATGACAGGGTGAAGTGAGGGAGCAGAGATGAGAGAAAGTGAAAAGAGTGATGAGACAAGAAAACGTCATGGTTACTTGTGTAACCTCCGTTCCCTGTTGGAGGGAACGAGACGTTGTGTCGATGTAGTGACACTAGGGGTCACTCTTGGGAGCCCGAGACACTTCTGGTCTTTGATAAAAGGCCAATGAAAATTGGCGAATGGTATTTGCATGCCACTCCCCCGGACATATGGGTATAAAAGGAGCTGGTATGCAACCACTCATTCAGGTTTTATGCTGAGGAGCCATTTAAGGTCCGGCCATTTCAGCAGGTAGTTCAGCGTTGCGGCAGGAGGGACACAACGTCTCGTTCCCTCCATCAGGGAACGGAGGTTACACAAGTAACCATGACGTTCCCTATCTGTCACTCACTCGACATTGTGTCGATGTAGTGACACTAGGGGTCCCTATACGAAATGCCACAATTGGCTGAACTGTGTTACGTGAACTGGCGGTGTGTGGTGGGCAGACTACTGTGTGCCTCATAGCCAGCACACCAGGTCAACACGTAACCTCTCCCAACATAGTTATGCGTGTCGAACGGCCATTTGGGGACAAGTCGACTACCCAAAAGATAGAGACAGGCTTAACCCAGTCGTGGCCTCTTTTTCCCTTCTCTTTTTCCACTCCCTGAAAAAGAAGGGGGATTATCCAACTGGGCCGCCAGGTCTAGTCGGGGGTGTCCCTCCCAAGGGGAAGACACCGCGGAGACCACACCTCGCCCAAAGAGAGGGGGGGATATTTAAGTGGAAAAATATGTCACATGGTCTTTCCGACCATGTGGAGAGTCTTCAAGGTAGATCCTACCCCTGAGGGTAACCTGCCATGACAGCGCGTCCGGTGTAGTGTTGAGGTTGCCCGGGATGTGAGTGGCTAGCAGTGACTTGAAGTGCTGCTGACTCCAGAGGAGGAGACGGCGGGCGAGTTGTGACATACAACGAGAGTGCAGACCACATTCGCAGTTGACATATGCTACCATTGCCGTGTTGTCTGTCTGAACTAACATGTGCTTGCCCTGGATCAACGGCCAGAACCTCCGCAGGGGGTTGATGTGCCAATGCAGTCGCGGACCCGTCCAGAGGCCAGCAGCTGTGTGCCTGTTGCAAACAGCACCCCAGCCCATTTTGGAGGCATCTGTCGTGACCACAACGCGCCTGGAGACCAGTTCTAAAGGAACACCTGCCCGTAGAAACGAGAGGTCGGTCCAAGGGCTGAAAAGATGGTGACAGACCAGCGTGATGGCCACTTGATGTGTCCCGTGGCGCCATGCCCATCTCGGGACTCGAGTCTGGAGCCAGTGCTGAAGCGGTCTCATATGCATCAACCCGAGCAGGGTGGCCACCGCCGAGGACGCCATATGCCCCAGGAGCCTCTGAAAAAGTTTCAGTGGAACTGCTGTTTTCTGTTTGAACGCCTTCAAACAGGCCAGCACCGACTGGGCAAGCACGTTCGTAAGGCGTGCCGTCAAGGAGACTGAGTCTAACTCCAAACCGAGAAAAGAGATGCTCTGAACCGGGAGGAGCTTGCTCTTTTCCCAGTTGACCCGAAGCCCTAGTCGGCTGTGGTGTGAGAGCACCAGGTCCCTGTGTGCGCACAACATGTCTCGAGAGTGAGCTAGGATTAGCCAGTCATCGAGATAGTTGAGAATGCGAATGCCCACCTCCCTTAACGGGGCAAGGGCAGCCTCTGCGATCTTTGTAAAGACGTGAGGAGACAGGGACAGGCCGAAAGGGAGGATTTTGTACTGATACGCCTGACCCTCGAATGCAAACCGCAGGAAGGGTCTGTGTTGAGGAAGGATCAAGATGTGGAAGTACGCATCCTTCAGGTCTACCGCCACAAACCGATCTTGATGCCGGACGCTCGCCTGAATGCATTTTTGCATCAGCATCTTGAACGGGAGTCTGTGTCCAAGGTCCAAGATTGGCCGCAACCCACTGCCTTTTTTCGGTACGATGAAGTAGGGGCTGTAAAACCCTTTCTTCATCTCGGCTGGAGGGACAGGTTCTATCTCGCCCTTCCATAGGAGGGTAGCGATCTCCGCACGCAAGGTGGCAGTGTTTTCACTCTTGACCAAGGTGAAGTGAATACCGCTGAACCTGGGCGGGCACCTGGCGAACTGAATCGCGTAGCTGAGACGGACGGTCCGGGTCACCCATTGAGACAATTTGGAAAGCGCGAGCCACGCGTCCAAGTTCCGCGCAAGGGGGACCAAGGGGACAATGTCGTCGGACGTACCGGCAGGTGGGGACTTGCGGCGGGGTGGAGCTCGAGGTGCCACACCACGTCGTGGCCGTGCTGAGTCTAGGGATATCGAAGCACTTACCTGGCTCCTTGTGACCAGCCCCAGAACAGCCTGGGACGGGGGAGGAAGAGGCCTGTCCTCGTAACCCGTGGAGACTGCCACATCGGGGGCGGCTGTGTCCACAGCTGGGCGCTCAGGGGTGGAAAGGCCGCCGCTGGAGCACCAATCCTGCAAGAAAAAACCCATGGACGGTAGTCGTGGTGACGACCGTACACACCGGGTGTGTGACCCAGGGAGGAAGGAAGCCACTCTTTTGCTGAACTGTTGGGTACTGCAGCCACTTGGGCATGTGGCGAAATCAAACAAAAAGGCAACAAAAGATTTCCCGCCCGGCCCTCCACCGGGGGATGGAGTGGTCTTTTTACCAGCTCCACGTGAGTGGGTTCCCTCGTCCCTAGGTCACCTGTCTCAGGGGCGCTTCGAGGACCTCCATGGGTTCATAGGCACCGGCTGTGAGACGGGTGGCATCTGCTTCCTGCGGTGTGCAGTCATCTTGAGCCGCGCTGGGGCAGGATGTGCCGGATTGCCTCCATCTGCTGCTTCACCGCTGAGAACTGTTGGGCAAAGTCCTCAACGGTGTCGCCGAATAGGCCCGCCTGGGAAATGGGGGCAGCAAGAAACTGTGTCTTGTTGGCCTCGCCCATCTCGACCAGGTTGAGCCAAAGGTGGTGCTCCTGGACCACTAGTGTGGCCATCGTCCACCCGAGAGACCGCACCGTGACCTTCGTCGCTCAGAGCGCAAGGTCGGTTGCCAAGAGCAGTTCCTGCATCAAATCTGGGCGGAACTACCCTCGTGCAGTTCTTTCAACGTCTTGGCTTGGTGGACCTGCAGGAGAGCCATGGCATGCAGGGCAGAGGTGGCTTGTCCAGCTGCGCTGTAGGCTTTAGCCGTCAGGGACGACGTGAGCCTACAGGGCTTGGACGGAAGCTTAGGGGCGTCTGCGCCAGGTGGCGGCACTCTGCGGGCATAGGTGCACCTCGAGCGCCTTATCCACTGGGGTAATCGCCATATAGCCCCTGGCCGCCCCGCCATCGAGGGTAGTGAGAGCGGGAGAACTGCAGAATCAGGGCCGGGCAGTAAAAGGTTCGTCCCACGACTTCGTCAGCTCCTCGTGCACTTCCGGGAAGAATGGCACTGGAGTGGGGCGTGGCTGCTTTGAGTGGCGCCACGAGCCCAGGAACCAATCATCAAGCCACGAGGGTTCAGGGGAGAGCGGAGGGTTCCACTCTAACCCGATGCTCGTGGCCGCCTGGGAAAGCATGTCCGTCATTTCGGCATCGGCCTGTGACTGGGCAATTGTCCCCGAAGGGGGATCCCAGCTGAGGCTTCTGCGTCTGACTGGACAAGCCCACTCTCCGATGCTACGCTCGAGAGCTCATCATCTTTGCGGGCTCCGAACAAGAAGCCAGACTAGGCATGAGACAAGCCGGCGAACTCATCCGGAAGCCCGATTGGGGCAGACGAGCATGCTGGGGAATGGGAGGTCAACGGGGGGATACCCGGAGGAGACGATAACATTGAGGTCCCCAAATCGCCCCCAGTGCTAGCCGCGCTGGCCTCATACCCGTAGGTAGAAGGACCGAGGCAGGGACCCACGCGACCGCAACGTTGCCATGGTCGTGTTCTCGCAGTGAGAACATGAACCATCCACAAATGCTGCCTCCATGTGGGTCACGCCCAGACACGAAAGACAGTGATCATGACCATCTGAAGTTGAGAGATAACGACCGCAACTAGGAATAACACACTATCGGAAAGGCATCTTTAAAAAGATGTGTCTTTAAAAAGACGTTCCATGTGTGCCACTCTTTTAGGGAAATATATATTCTTTTAGAGGAGGAAAAGCTCTTTCAGAAAATATACTCTCTTGTTTTTCTGCCGAAGCACCCAGGGACGTTCTCTGCAGTGCACCAGTGCAGAGGAGGGAGAAGCCACTGAAATGTGCCGTCAGATCCAGCAGAGGTGAATGAACAGTAGTATTCAGCTCAATGAGCATGACCGTTCGGCTCGGAAGAGAAAATCTGAATGTGTGGTTGCATACCAGCTCCTTTTATACCCGTATGTCCGGGGGAGTGTCATGCAAATACCACTCGCCAATTTTCATTGGCCTTTTATCAAAGACCAGAGGTGTCTCAGGCTCCCAAGAGTGACCCCTAGTGTCACTACATCGATACAACATCGAGTGAGTGACAGATAGGGAACATAAGACCCTATAACAAAAAATGACACTGTGCCATTACGATGGTAATGCCATGGCACTAAATGATTGATCATGTTCATATTTCATGATAATGTCATGGTACTCTAAGGTACTTAAAAAATACCATGGTTTTACTATCTGTAATACCTGAGACATTTGCCCCAGCAGCCACCAGAGGTCGCTTGGAGTTAAGAGACTTTTAGTTTTGGCCATGGAGGCCGTTCCCCTGTCGCTGCCCATGCTCATGGCCACGGAGGCCGCCGACGAGCCTGTCCAGTTCCCCGAGGCCATCGACGAGTCTGTCCTTGCTCCCTAGCACCTTGCCCCTTGAGACTTCTATGGCTCTGCCCTCTGAGCCTTCACCTCCTGTGGCTACGCTTCCTGGCTATCCGCCTTATCTGCCCTGGTCTCCTGACAGTCCGCCTGCTCTGTCCTGGTCTCCTTGGTCTCCTTGCCATCTGCCTGATCTGCCCTGGTCTCCTGGCCATCCACCTGATCTGCCCTGGTCTCCTTGGTCTCCTGACCCTCCACCGGATCTGCCCTAGTCTCCTAACTGTCCGCCTGATCTGCCCTGGTTTCCTTGGTCTCCTGGCCATCTGCCTGATCTGCTCTGGTCTCCTGACCGTCCGCCTGGTCTCCTTGGTATACTGGCCTTCCACCTGATCTGCCCTGGCCTCCTGACCGTCCGCCTGATCTGCCCTGGCCTCCTTGGTCTCCTGACCATCCGCCTGATCTGCCCTGTTATACTGGTCTTCGGACACCCTTGCTGCTCCGCCTTGGCCCCTGGTCCGTCTTGCCCTCTGGTGGTCTCTCTGGGTCCACTTGTGGCCTTCAGCCCCTCTCGTTTACCCCTGTGCTTTCCTGTGCTCCTCCCATGAACAATTGTTTTGGTGTTATTGGTGTTTAGGAGTGCCAAGGGTCGCTTCTTAGAGGGGGGGTTATGTAATACCTGAGACATTTGCCCTACCGGCCACCAGAGGTCTCTAAGAGTTAAGAGACTTTTAGTTTGAAGTTTTGTATTTACCTTCTTGTGTCTCTGTTCCTGTTTCCTGCCCGGATTGTTCCCAGCTGTCTCTCGTTTAGCTTGTTTGCCCAAGTATATATAATGTCCTTGTATTTGCTCAGTTTTTGTCATTTGTTGTTCCGGTTAACCCTGTTAACCTGTACAGTTGAAGTCAAAATTTTACATGCAATTAGGTTGAAGTCATTAAAAAAAAAAAAAAATGTAACCACTCCACAGATTTCATATTAGCAAACAAAAGTGTTGGCAAGTCGTTTTGGGCAACTTTGTGCATGGCACGAGTACATTTTCCAACAATTGTTTACAGACAGACTGTTTTACATTTAATTGACTATATCACAATTCCAGTGGGTCAGAAGTACACACACACACACACACACACACACTCACAAGAAAATGGTTAAATACTCAAAAGGCAAATAAATTAGTTAAGTATTTATAATTACTACTCATTAAAAAAAAAAATCAGTGCCTTTTTATCCTTCCGCCCCATCCCTGCTGAGGTCTGTGCACATCACTGATATACAGTGATATTGAGGGATTTTTCTCTTGAATATTTTCATTTTGTTTATGGAAAACTACAGCAGAAAAAAAACCAATTCTGTGAAAGCATGGCAGACATTCAAATGGCAATTACAACAAATGTTTTGATGGGATGTCTGGTCATGGTTAAGCCATTTCAGGTGACATCGCTATCTCATTAAAGTGCAAACCAGTAATGGTTGTTAATTTGAGAGGAAATTGCTGAAGCGATAAGGGCTGTGAGTTCTTGTGATTTTTCCATTACTTACCTCTATTAAAGGCTGTAATTAAACACACTTTAATGAAAGACAAACACTGAGAAGGTAACATAAATAAACACTGTGATGGGTGGTCAACAATGGAAGGGATAGGTATTGTGTGTCTTGTCAGTCCAAAATTGGAATGACCAATATTAGTTTTAATCCTCTTTCAAACTATGGATTTCAAAATATGGCAATTCATTAAAACTGAAAACGCTGCCTCAGATTTGATAGCTGGCCAACTGTGATTCCATCATAGTGGAAAATGGAAAATGAGTGTGGGTATATCCACATGCGCAAGCTATATTAATTTTAGCTTTATTTATACTGAATATTTAAATATTCAGAATCACATTTATATATTCACAGTTTACATTTATATATTCAGATTTAAAAATAAATATGCATGATTTATAACTATATATTTGGAATCAAAACTATTTTAGGATTTACAATTATTTTTGGATTTGTATATTCAGATTTACAAATATATATTCAGATTTATAAATATATATTTGGATTTTCAATTATTTATTCACATTTATGCATATTTGAATTTACAACGATATATTCAGATGTACAATTATATATTTGGATTTATAACTACATATTTGAATTTACAACTATATTCTGATTTACAATTATATTTTGGATTATGGATTTATTTACTCAGATTTTTTAATATATTTAGAATCTTTAATGATATATTTAGATTTACAACTATAAATTCAGAATTTACATTTATATATTCAGATTTACTATACTATATACTGTAATCAGTTTTACAGTTATATCCTGTGTATGTATATATATATATATATATATATATATATATATATATACACACACACACACACACACACACACCGATGAACCACAACATTAAAACCACCTGCCTAATATTGTGTAGCGCTAACCCCTATGCTTCTCACTACAGTTGTACAGAGCGGTTATCTGAGTTACCGTAGACTTTGTCAGTTCGAACCAGTCTGGCCATTCTCTGTTGACCTCTATCATCAACAAGGCATTTCCATCCACAGAACTGCCGCTCACTGGATGTTTTTGTTTTTGGCACAATTCGGAGTAAATTCTAGAGACTGTTGTGTGTGAAAATCCCAGGATATCAGCAGTTACAGAATTACTCAAACCAGCCGTCTGGTACCAACAATCATCCATGCGATTATCTAATCAGCCAATCATTTGGCAGCAGTGCAGTTCATAAAATCATGCAGATATGGGTCAGGAGCTTCAGTTAATGTGCACATCAACCATCAGAATGGGGAAAAAATGATCTCAGTGATTTGGACCATGGCATGATAGTAGGTGCCAAATGGGCTGGTTTGAGTATTTCAAACCAGCCTCAACAGAGAATGGCCAGACTGGTATACCGTGTGTATATATATATATATATATATATATATATATATATATATATATATATATATATATATATTCTGATGTATCAATATACTGTATATTCAGATTTACAATAATATAGATTTACTGCATACTTGTAGATAGATAAACAGACAGACAGATAGATAGATAGATAGATAGATAGATAGATATGTCATGAAACTTTGAATCATATATTTTCATATATTCATATGTACATGAACTTCTGATCTGTGAAGCATCTTGGTTAATGACTTATCAATAAAAAGTTGTAACGTACTGTTTTCTTATAAAGTTGGCACATTGTTTTACACTTTCACTCTCCTCTCAGCTGTGGTGTTAAGAAGAACTGGTGATGCAGTTTAAACCAATGAACTCCAGTGGCAGCTCAGTGGACTGGTTTTTGTATTGCTAATCAATAGAAATTTGACCGTCACCACCAGCTCTTGAAGGAGCAACTCAATATTGGGAGAGACAATCAAATCATTCCACCCCAGTGCCTTTAACTTCAAGAGCCTGCCACACAAACTGGATCTGAAAGTTCACTGCGGCTGTCTGAAAGTGCTGGTAATTTATTGTATTTGGACAGCTCATAATAATAATAATAATAATAATAATAATAATACGTTTATTTTATATAGCGCCAATCTTCAAACTCAAGGTCGCTTTACAGGATGAGAGTAAACACAATGAATAAAAAAAGAAAAAAAAAACACAATTTAAGAGTCAGAGAAGCATAGGTCAATGAGATATGTTTTGAGATTGATTTTGAAATCATGTATGGAGGTGTGATCACAGAGGGACTGAGGAATAGAGTTCCAAAGTGAAGGGGCAAGTGTGCAAAAAGCCCTACCACCTAGTGAAGTCAGCTTGCAAAGTGGAATGAATAGTTGGCCCAAATCAGATGACCTGAGTGAGCGGGATGGGGTGTAGTGGCGGACGAGATCGGTGATGTATGAGGGGACAAGACAATGTAAAGCTTTGAATGTTGTAAGGAGAATTTTGTATTGATACGATAGGAGACAGGCAGCCAGTGTAGCCTACAAAGTATGGGAATGATGTGAGAGGATTTCTTTGAGTAGGTGAGAACCCTAGCTGCTGAATTCTGGATGTATTTCAGTTTGTTTATTGTTTTAGTCGGAAGGCCGGAAAAGAGGGCATTACAGTAATCAAGTCGAGAATTAATAAAGGCGTGAACAAGAGTTTCTGCATCTTTGGTGCTAAGAATGGTGCGGAGTCGCGCAAAAGCAGTTTTTGTGAGAGAGGAGATGTGAGTGTGGAAAGAGGGTGTGGGGTCAATGATAATGCCAAGGTTACAAACAATAGCGGAAAGTCTGACCAGGACACCATTTATATTGACCAACTGATCAGGGAGACGTGATAAAACACTTGGAGACCCAACTATCAGTACATCAGTTTTATCAGTGTTGAGTTTTATAAAGTTACTGATCATCCATGAGTTGATGTCCTTAATATATTCAGAGAGGGAACTTGTGGGCAATGGGGCAGTGTGCTTAGAGCTGATAGATCATGGATAAAGAAAATCATTTTTCCCACTAAATAAAAATCAAGAGTTTATAAAACCAAAATATTTTCTTTGTAATATGAAATGAAGTATCAACTCCAATATCTTTTTTTTTTCACACTAATTCAGATACCTCTATTACAACTTTTTATTTTTTTATTTCTGAAGACATCATTTTTTTAATTCATAGGCCTAAACTGCCTAACATTTATTTTTCTTTATTATTTCTTAATAACTACATTTATCATTAATTAACAAACAGAAACTTTTCAATCTTTTCGAAGATTTTGATTAAAATAAATGTATAACAAATGAGCACTTTCTGATCGGAAGAAGAAATAAATACAATCATATACAGTATGCAACAATTATAAAGTTAAATTTTATGTTACTTTGAATCTTATGAAATATTTATCAATGAAAGTCAAAAGTGTAACCCAGGCAAGTATGAGCAAAGGTAAGGTAAATTAGCACCAGAACGAAATGTATGTGACTTTTATATGTTTGGAGGCCAGTTTGAGTTGTGTTTGCACACGTGTAGGTAAACATAGCATAAAGTTATGGAGAAACTTCAGCCTATGACCACAGACCTCCATTTCCCAAACTGCATCTTGCTACAGACCTGCAGATAAAATCAACACATCTTTAACACTGTCACAGGTGGGCTGTTTACTCTGACATTAGATACCTTCTGGAAAGGCTGTTTCCTCATTAGGAATTCAGAAGCTGTCACTTTACCTGCAGTAAGGTCCATATGGAAAGGATATAAACAGTCACATTCCACTTTGAACTATGTGCTGCATTGGCAGTTTTTAAAGCAACAGTTGGTTTTTCTCTCTCTTAGCAGGGCCACAGGTGGTTAAAATTATTTGTTGTATGGAAAGTCTGTTACGTGAATGGCAGATGGTTTCAGTTTGCCTGGTTAAGTCTGCAAATCAGTAGAGGAGCTATTAATAAGACATTAACTGAGTATCATTTTTGGCAGATTGAATTTTAGGTATTTCTCTTGTTATTATGAAGTCATCCATTCCACAGGTTTAAAATGACATGTCTCTTTCTTTTTAAAAAGTATCAGCATATGGTCTATCACAAAAGATTTATACAGCAATAAAATCTCATTAGTACTGTATATAATTGTACATACAAATGAGAATCAATCAGTACTTCTCTAAATGTGCACACTTTTAGACTAAAATCCCTATATGAACTCTACTCATGATAAGTTTGGTGTATATGTCATTGAATACATTTGTGGCTTAGTTTGCATAATAAATGCTTTCACATTTGATTTTGCATCAATGCATCAACACTTTGATGTGTAGCATGATACAAATTTAGAAATTGCTTTTGCTATAAAATGTTTCAATCGTAAAACAGTGGCCTAATATTGCTGTTTAGGTTTAGACATGTTGTCAAATAATTTGTCAAGATAAATTCAATTCTAGACCTTAAAAACATAGTGATATTGAATAAATGTAAATCAACAATCCTCCGATGCCTGGATGTCTTTGTGAACACTTAATTGCATGCCACATGCTAAACATGCTAGCAACGCCTAGCTACATGCTAAAACATGCTGACAATGCCTGACAACATGCTAGTAACACCTAGCAACAAGCTAACAATACTTAACAACATGCTATATATGCCTAGCTACCCGCTAAAACATGCTAGCAGTGCCTAGCTACATGATAAAACACGCTAGCAAACGTGTATCTACACATTAGCAATGCCTAGCTACATGCTAGCGATGTCTATCTACCTGTTAAACATGCTAGCAATGCTTTGCTTCATGTTAAAACATACTAGCAATGCCTAACAACATGCTAGTAATGCCCAGCTACATGCTAAACCATTAAAGCATTGCCTAGTAACATGCTAGCAATGCCTAGCTACATGGTAAACATGCTAGCAATGCCTAACAACATTCTAGTAATGCCTAGCTACATGCTAAACCATTAAAGCACTGCCTAACAACATGCTAGTAATGCCTAGCTACATGGTAAAACATGCCAGCAATGTCTAACAACATGCTAGCAGTGCCAAACAACATGTAAGCAATGCCTAGCAACAGGCTAAAATATGCTAAAACATGTCGTGAGTGTTACTGGAAAGTGTTTAAGGGGCCATTTTTTTTATTTTAATTTTTTTATAATTATAATTATTTTAAAGAAAATTATTGTATGTACACCACGTAGATTTGTTTTTAAAGTGGTCATTTAGTTATAGGCAAACACATCTATGTAAATGTACCATTACAACTGAAAACAAAAACAATACACAAGACAAATACGAATTATATCATCCCGAATACACATGATGTCATTATCAAAGCTCGCTTAACACACTCAGCCTTCATGTGTCATAACATACAATTCACATATGTTCAGTCAAGTTACATGCAAAAAGCTTTGGGAAATCGAGTGACTGACAGTCTAAATAAATGAAATGACAGCAGAGGCTTATATTTCCTCACTTAGTTTAACTCATCAGATGAGCAGTGATGATTTCTCCTCTGTTCAAGACCCCTGACATGTCAGACTTCATCTTTGTCTTTGATTAGCAGTGTGAGCTGGTATCAGTTACAGGAAATGCTCTGTATGATAGTGAAAGACCTTGATGAGCCAATGATGTGACTGAAGAGATTGTTTGATTGTGTTACAAAAGTGAGGACAGGTGGACAGTGACACATCACCATTTCCTGTTGATCATTGCCATTGTCAAAGGAAACCCCCATCCACCCCCCTTTGAAGTTCCCCCTGACTATTCCTCTTCTATATTATAGAAACATATAGAAGTAGAAAAATGAAGCAGTATTGCTCAGTTTGGTTTAATTTTGTCTTATTGTCTCCATAAACTCTGGACTCCTTTGATGTCTGTGTTGCTTGTCCGCTATGAGACCCAGTCAATTTTCTATTCCTCTTCTGAGATTCCTCTCAAATCTCAAACAATTCATCACATGACTTTGTATTGAATCAACAGATCGATGTCCTTTTAAATGGAGGTAGGGCTAAACTTTAGATTTATCCACTGCTTCCCTGCAAAAGGTGAGTTTGTTGTTTTAGAAATGGATTAGCAGTCATAAGTTAACAGAGATAGGCTAACAGATTTGCTACCTCATAAAGCATGGATGAGAATGTTTAAAAAAAAAAAAAAAACCCACATAGTTCAATAATAAATTTACTTTGCTGATTAGCTAGTTTGCTGATTATTATAGTGTGACCTAGTATAACCTACCATAGCCTAACAAATAGCCTACTTGTATAGTAAATCAAGCATTTTGTTTTATAATGAAAAACTAAAATTTTTGGTAGACTTGGAATACAGCATTTGAGTCATATGGACATTTTTATGGTTCTATTTTAAAGTCTGACAGCCTGCTAGGTTTCCATTATACATCTATTTACAGTAAACATTTACACACTTTGAGAGATGCATTGAAATTTTTCTCACCCACAATGTGCCACACATGTATACATAGACATTAGTTTGAAAATGACCCATAATATTTATTAAAATTGAACTATGTAAAACAGCCTATGGCTGGTCTGCAGCCTCATCCTTTGCATGAGTTTTGTAAATTTCTCTTTCAAATTTTAATGAGACCGCCTCATTTGCTGATGAATTACGAATCTGGTTATTCACAGTCAGAATAGGTCTGAATGAGAGGTCGTCTTCTGTAATTTAACAGAAAAAATGCAATTGACAGGAAATGTCATATGTAATGACAGTGACTACTCAATCAGCGGTTTGAGTGCCATGTCTGTTCGTGATCATTTAAATGCTAATCATACTCTATGATGGAGTGACTGAAAATGTTTTAGCATTTTTCACCCCCAGAAACAGACTAATTCTGAAGTTCGAACTGATAATTGACCACAAAATTCAAGTTAAAATAAAGTCAAAGTCACGGCCAAGCAGTGAGCATATTTCCCAGTCGTGTTTCCTCCTCTTTACTCCATCATTTCGTCTCCTGTCTATCAAAAAATGTGGCAAAAAGGCAATTAATACATTCATAAAATTAATGTTAAATTGAAACTATATATCGACATCTGCTTTTAGAATTCTCATAGTAATAAAATATGCTTGGTGCTTTTATAAGAAAAACTTGTAGACACACTGTTTGGATGTTGTTGGTGGTTGCCAGAGTGTTGCTAAAGTGTTCTGTGTGGGGTTTTAGTGCATTTGTATCTGGTTACTAGGGTATTTTGGGTGGTTGCTTGGTGGTTGCTTACTGGCCCAAGTTAAAAAAGCTCACCAATGTCTAAACATTTTGAATATACTAGGGACTGGGGGATCATTTTCCATCTAAAAGAGGAATCCGTATTGATGTTGGTACTTGGTATCATATCGAATAGAAAATAAATGGTATTGCACTTCTTTATTATCTATTGTAACAGTTTGGTTGAAATGATTGTTTCTCTGATTGAAAAAAAAATACCCTTTTAACATTTCAGAGCAAATGCATGAATATTGAGAAATATACTGAATGCATCAAAATGTTGAAAATATTCAGATATACAAATACATGTCCCATGTAGAGAAATATAATGAGAAGGTCAACAGATTGAACATTGTAGGGATGAAACATTGCAGTGAACTTTCAAAGGTTTACATTTTACATTTATGCATTTGGCAGATGCTTTTATCCAAAGCAACTTACAGTGTACTTATTACAGGGACAATACCCTCAAAGCAACCTGGAGTTAAGTGCCTTGCTCAAGGACACAATAGTGGTGGCTGTGGGGATTGAACCAGCAACTTTCTGATTACCAGTTATGTGCTTTAGCCCACTACACCACCATTCACAACAGCTGGTGGAACATTCACTTCTAATAGTTGTGGAAAGCAGGGAATGCGGTGAGACATGCCAATGAATTCCCGTGTTGATGTGTGTGTCACCAAGGGAACCCCTAATCAAACCGAAGTCTCTTCCTTTACAATGTCCGCCATTATTACACTGTTTAATCCGACAGCTCTGCTGCTGTCCGCACAATAGCAGGCAATCCAGCCAATCAGTTTTCAATTAAACTTTCCTGCTTTGCTTTGTGTTCCGTGTTTCTTGGAAAACTGAATGGCACAAACAAGTAGTTATTGTTCGAGGCGAGCTTACCAAATGTAATTACAACTCACTTGAATCTTTGGCCAAATAAAGACATAGTTCAATAAATAAAGTGTAGTGCCTGTTAAGTGCGCAATGAATAGCTTCCAGTGAATAGCTTCCTTACAGCTTAAATCACACAAAGGACCACCGCCATATGGAGTACATTTTTTCTTTTGTTTTTTTTAGTGCAAAGCTGGAATAAAGCACAACAGTGAGAGCCTACTTTTTCCATCAGCTTTGGTTTTGGACATTTTCAAATTTTCTCCATAGTGATTTCAACGACATGAACGGAAACAATGAGCTCTGAAATTGAATAAAGGTAAAAGACTGTGTACTTAAATTATTTTATGAAGCAATGACCTACCCATGTAGTATTGCGTATAACGTAATTGAATTAGAAACAACTTTTTATTTTTATTTAAAATATAAAGTGTTTACTTATAGTCAGTGAGCGCTTTTACATGCACGATTGTACACCGATTATGTTTAATAAGCCGACAGCGTTTGTGGTCATGTAAACGCCTTAAATGGTTTTCCTTTATCAGGGTAAGGTCAAAAACGGTTGATGTAAAAAACGATCGGCACATGTACATTTTTACCCATTACCCCAAATTCGTGTTCCATGTAAACACCTTTACCAGTGTTTTTACAGGTTTATCCAATCTGTACAAGTGTTGTGCACATGCCTGTTTACATTTTGAAGTCAAAAGCAGAAAATAACGTAATGATTTCAAATCTTATATAAATGCGGCATGTAAACGCACTCATTTATTTTAAGTATAAAAACATATTTTTATTTATACAGAAAATACAAAAATATAAGTTGTATGAGAGTGTAGGGAGACTGACATCTTTGTCATTCACAATACTTGGGGTGGTCTCTGAGCTCTTATCGTACAATTTTCTATTCCATGGAAGCAGTGACTACTCTAATTGGTGGATCTGTCTTTGGGATTATGGGTAGTGTAGTTGTTCAACAACCATTTTGTAAAAATGAATTAAATATGTAGAAATCAAACTGACTTTACTGTACTTTGTTTAATGCTTTTGTTTGTGATCTGTGTGCAAAGAAAACAGTAACATCAAAGAAACTCACAACAATAGAAGGAACCCTCTACTGGGGCCACAGATCAAACACGAGTGGGATCAAACCGCTGCAGTGTGCTTTGCGAAATGTAGTCAAATGATCCATCCACTTGTTACGCCATTGTCTGTGTATTGTATTTATACGCGGGTCCTTGCAGAAGACAAGGATGTGTGCATGTACACTTTTCTTTTTTTTAATTGAGGACTATAGACAACCTGGTTTTGACATCACATAAATTATAATACAACACGTATCAGACACACCAGTTGGACGTTTGTTCAAAGACTTTAACATGATTACATAGTTGGTAAATAATTATGTATTGATCTGAAGACTGTAATGGCAAATATTTATTATCATTACGATTAGAAATAAAATATGCAAAAATTTAGACTGTTTTCTAAAAGCTTATTAATATTTACTGGCTGAACATCGTACTTTTATTTCACCTTTTCACCAAATTATGTCGAAATGCACTTCCGTTTTTGTTTTGCTAAGGTGTTCGTTTGGTGATGTTTCACCTGTTTGTGTATATCCCTGAAATTCTTGATATAGAAGAATTTGGCTTTTCGAACAGAATGATTTGTCAAAATTTTATGATTTGTTAAAATTAATCATACACGTGGTTGTGATGTTCTTTATTTTCATTAACAAACGTATTAAAAAATGATGTTGTGCATAAATGTTTGGGTACTTTCATTTATATAAATTATGCTGAACGAAACAATCAAGGAAGCCACCTTACCCCAGTCCGACGAAGAGACCAAAAATATTTTAACATTGAAAAAATTAAAGAAAATCGGCTGTTTACTTTTAAAGGCTGAAACGTACTTATATGCATATGCCAATGTGAGTGCTTGGCCACTGCATTGTCAATGCATGTCTGGTTGAACAAGTTTAACGTGCATTCTTGCGTTACCATACCGCTACCATGCATACACACTACGACTGCCATGAGATACTGGACTATTTTTCAGGAATTTAGAACCAAAAAGATGTCTTTATATTCCTTCAGACTCAAGTTATACAAATGCAGGTATCTCCTGACCTCCTCACACACACACTCTTGACATGCACATTCACTGTTGTTTTTTCCACCTTCGTCTCCTGATGTTTAGCTGCGATTACATCTTCTTCTAGTGCTTCTTCATGACAGCAATGACTCAATTGTGAGGATTACCACCTTGTGGACCCACTAATTAGGGCAAGTAATTCCAGGAGCATGCACATTCTGCACGTTCAGAGTACGTGCGATTAGAAAAAAACGGGCCACGTGCGTTCAGTGCTCCAGCACTGTACTTAAAAATGATATACTGTACATACCTCTATATAATGCCATTTTTTGATATAGCACACAAATCTACTCTGCCTCCTTTAACATTTGCATTGCTGCAGATATCTGATATGTGGATTAGCCTTATAAGAGATCCGCTGATTAAGACCTCTTGTGTCTGCTGCTTTTTCCATTTGCACTTTCAGAAAGCCGTCATCTCCATTTCTGCCTAAAATAACATGTCCACTCACTGGCAAAATCACAGGAGAATTTGGAGCTCCTAGACATGGCAGTAAACCTTTTAGAGATAACCCATGTTTTCTCTTTTTATTTTTTTCACTCAAAACAGATTTTCAGCGGTATCTTAGAGTGTAATCATGAAAAATTCATGAGTTTACATTTCTACAGATGAATTATGGATGTCTCCTAATTATTTTTTTCAGCATTTAATTAGTTCATCTGTTCCACA
This sequence comes from Myxocyprinus asiaticus, assembly GCF_019703515.2. NCBI lineage: Eukaryota > Metazoa > Chordata > Actinopteri > Cypriniformes > Catostomidae > Myxocyprinus > Myxocyprinus asiaticus. The sequence continues at coordinate 13,045,177 of NC_059355.1, read as the reverse complement.
GTGAATGGTCGTAATCAGATGATAGCGCTCTAATAGAGTGTATTTGTTCTGGGGGGATTGGGTTTTAACAGCAGCTCACCATTGGTTCAGATGTTCCTATGCAGGGGCCCAGCACGAGAGTAAGAGTGGGCATTTGATTTGTTGAAGTTTCAGGTCTCATTTTATAGTCCTAAGGGTCCTGGATATGAGCTTCTGTTCCCTCCTCATGAAGATAAGTGGGAGTAGGGCTGTTACAAAGTTACTATAATCAGATTCCTTTTGTGTGTGTGTGTGTGTGTGTGTGTGTGTGTGTGTGTGTGTGCTTTTTTCCCCCCACAATTTATTTTATTTTATTGATAGGACAGATATAGGGTATTCAAATGGGAATTAACCGCTACCAGCACTACAAGGCCACTTGTAGTTTTTTTTATTTTTTATTATTCACTCATAATTTTGATTCATTCCAATTATTCAAATATTTGATTCTGTTGCCAAAATGACTACATTCGTAATTGCAAACCACCACACTATTCTTACTTTTTATGCCATATCAGAAATAGTACGATTTGTATGGTAGTATGCGATTCTGAATTTATCCTCAGATTCATTCACTGATTCATTCAGTGACTCTTTCTCTAGGTTATATCACAACAGTTTAATTATGAAAGTATTCATTGTGTTTATTTCACTCAAAAATTATTATTATTTTTGGTATATTTAATCATTTATTCTCTTGTTTATGCAATATCATTTATGTCTTATTTAGGGATGTAATGGTGCATCATGGCACGATACATCGTGATTCAAAATGTGACAATACGCATCGTGGAGTTTGGACTTGGAGTTGAAAAATTATTATTATTTTACAAGCGTCTGTATCCAATAGCCTACGCGCGACATACTACGCTTACGTAACGAGGGCATACACATGGGAATCGCTTCAATGCACACAAGGAGCTCTAAAATGCTATTACTAGTTGAATCTGCGAGAACTGAAAGTGAAACCATGTAACAAATGTAATACAGGGTGCGGGAGAGAGAAGCGCCTTTTTAGCTGGGTATGATCTTATGTCCGTCTGATGCGCGAGAGAAAATTAGGCTACGTTCACACAGTCAGTGTTGGGATTGACAACTGTATTTACTAAAAGGTCTGAGTCTTGAAATGTCCTGTTCATACAACAGTTTACAGTAGCAGTTCGAATACTGTCTGTGTGAACGAACAACCGAAGCCAAGCCCCATGTCTAATAACAATTGATGCCACGTTATTAAATGTCAAAATGTCATGTCGGATTTGATGTCATCAGAACATATAAGCAGGGTTTTAAGTAGGGAAATTATTTAACTGGATAAGCATACACTTTCATTAAATATTTCTTTTTGAAAAGAATATTTAGATGTAATCAGAGACACTATTACTTTAGAAAAATACTGTTTTAATTTATAATATTTTAAATGCATGTAATCAGTGGCAGTGTGTAAGCAGCATATGTATCTAACATCATTCCACATTTTCAGCAAAGCCAATTATTAGCTAATATTTCCATTTGGTGTCATCATTGCCCTGTTCTAGGCTGATTTTTAATCCCAGTGCATCTCTGATGGATCATATAGCACTTTTAAAAACAGTGCTAAATTTTAAATGTTTTGCATATGTCTTTAAAGTAATAATACTACTAATAATAACAACAATAATAATAATAATAGTTATAAAACTTTCATTTGTAACTTTTCTTGATTCAGGCTTAGTTTAAAGAATCGTAAACTTTAAACAAAATGCAGGGATTTTTGTGTGTTTGCTGGGATTCAAGGAAATCTCCTTGCCAATGTACAGTATTAGTCTTACATATTCAACTGAGCAGGTGTGTGCGATTATTTTGGTACAGGGGCCACATCAGCTGTTAAGTAGAACATGGAAGAGAGAAGATAAAAATTCTGCATAGTTGTATCTTTTAAGCCCAGAAGTAGTAGTGCACTCATTTAAATGATGCACAATTTTCTGAAGTGTATACTGATGGGACCATTCTGCGATTGCTTGAAGTTTTGCTACTACTTTTCTATCATGTGCTAGTAAAACTGACTAAAGGCTGAATAAAATTATTAATTGTTTATTTTACCATACTTCAATGCAGTGGTAATTTAGTATACATGGTTGCCAGATTGCATAAATTAAGTATGACATAAGGTGAAATATTTCCTATTTGTGCATGTATACAATGCCTCGACTCAACTCATGTGAAATGCGCTTTATAATGATGAAAGAAAATTATTGAAACTCAAAATTATTATTATTTGTCTATTATCATGGTCTTTTCTGATAAAAGCCATGCTCAGCAGTTTAAATAGGCTACTGAAGCAAAATAATACAGTAGATCTGCTTTGTGTTTATAATTCTTATACTGAAGTCAGTAGATTTGTAGCCATGCAAGTTTTAATAAAGGAGAAGGTAAGGACATTATTGAAACTCACTATTATTAGACTATTATTGTTGTCTTTTTGGATGAAAAATAATGATCAGACTGAAGGAAGACTATAGATCTGCTTTGTTCTTTTAATGCTTAAACACTATAAAGTCTCTTGGGAGATTTCGGTAATGAATGACTGAAAATGATTCACTGACTCACTCATAGCACATAAGATGCTCATTTGTCGCCACCTAGTGACATTTTCAGAAGGGGTCAATGAACTAATCAGTTAATAAAATTTGTGAAACAGAAGCAAGCCTCACCAAAATACTCTTTATTTTGCTGCTAATTCTAGACAATTGTAAACTTGAATAAACTTGAATCACTAAAATGTGATTATTCTTTAAAATATATATATATATATCCCCTGAAAAAATGTTCATGGACTAGTGATTGTCTTACCTTTTTCGCCTCTCATGAGTTTGCATCCCTGTAATTTGTTGTGGCATTGCAAGAACAAATCTACAAATTAGAAAAGAAGCAACAAGATGCTATATATATATATATATATATATATATATATATATATATATATATATATATATATATATATATATATATAGTAAATATTTCCCCTATTTCTTTATTGCACTTACCACTTAAGTCCTTGTATAATAAATTCATCAGCTTTGAACTTTTGGTACATCTTGGCTCTGTCCCTTGCTTCCCAGCACTCAAATAGTTCACCATCTTTATTTGAATCAATGTTATACCCCTGTTACCCCTAGACTCAAAAGGGGGTCGTAACAAGGAGGAAAAATAAACACAAACTACCCCGAAGGGGGAAAAAGGGTATCCAGGCTGGGGTAGGGAAAACAGGGCACAGGACCGACCACACCGGGCTGGGATGAAACAGGACCGAAACGAGACAGGACCAACTGGACAAACACACAAGACTGACTAGGTACACAAGACGAACTGGCACTGGACAGCACACATGGGGCTAAAATAGGGAGAGAAATCAAATGGATTAACAGGGGACAGATGAGACAAATGAACTAATAATAAGCAAACAAGGAGGCAGGGTATGACGTAAGACAGAGAGACACGTGGCAATGCAGAAGCAAAACAAAGCCACGTGCTCTCACAAGACAATGAAACAACCGAATGGCATGAGTGCACATCGCCAAGACAATAAGGCAATATACACTCATGCTGACCGACAAACAAGACGAGAGAATGTGTAGCAATGCCAAACAAAGTGACGCCACGCATTCTCACACTAAACAAAACCCAATCGCATCATTAATTATAAATGTTTTCCATCTGAAAGGACTAAATATTAAATCAATCAAATCACAAAAAAATACTTTTTGAATGTAACTGTATTCTAATTACCAATGATTTAACTGTAGTGGAATATAGTTACTTATATTTTGTATTTTAAATACGTATTCCCTTTACATGTATTCCGTTACTCCCCAACCCTGGGTGTTGCAGAATGTATGTCACGTGACTGTTCTAAACTGTCCTCTTTTCCCTATTTGTGATGACGGAGATTTATAAGAAACGAGGTCGAAGAAGTTGAATCACACAACACTAGAATGGTACAACAGTAAGTGAACATACAATACCAAGACAACACCATTAGCAAACTTTACAAAAGTGAGCGAATTAACAAAGAGGAGTTGTCAATGATATCTGTAAGCAAAATTAACAAGTAACGAGTCAGCCAGTAAACAAGTCAGCTCCCTCTCATATTAGCTTTGGTGCAGGGTTTTATAGTCGATGTGGTCTACTCTGATTGGCGAGAGTAGGGCGATGATATCGCTCGATTAATGATGATTGACAGAATTCCGGACCAATGGTTAATGTCTGTGAAGATGACAGCAAAAAGAGAGCGAGAGACAGAGGAGAGAGAAAACACAAACAGACATACACGCCGGTTCCATGCGGGAACATATCCCTCGTTGGAGTTTTTGTTTGTTTTTTGCCCTTTTTGTTGTATAAAATAAACCTGTTATTTTTTCACTTTGCATTTGGGTCTTGAGCCTCTCATTCCCTACACTCTGATCGTGACAAAAATAAGTCCATATCACTCGGTCACTGTATTCCAAATAGCTTTTTCAAGTCATTATTGTATGTATTGTATGTATTATTGTATTGTATTGAAGTCATTATTCACTGAAAATCTTTCTTTAAAAATCTTGCTTGACAGCAGTCACCATTCACTTTTATCCAAAAATCTGATTAATGGCAATATATATAAAACACATACTTGTACATATTTTTCAAAATACTTCAAAATGGCCTATTTCATATATGTAACATATTGCCTGTGTGTTATTTATAGCATAACATATATGCTAAATTATGTGAAGTAATTTTATATATACATGCTATATATGTATGGCCATAAGCATTTACAGTAGAAATCTTAAACAAACAGTTAACAGTTTACAAACATTTTCATTGCAAGGGTCAAGGGGAAAAAGTGGAAAATTATCTTATAAAACTAAATTACAAAAGCTTTTTATGCAAGAAACCTTTACTAATATTATCATTTGACTTCAGGTAAAAAAATTAAATGCTTCAAAATAGTTTGGCCCCTTTAAGAAAACAACTCATCAGGAACTCCTGACTCCAAGAATCTGGGATTTATGCAGAAATGAATAATACTACTAGTAATCAGATAATCGATGCAGGCATTGCTGGTTGGTTTGTGCAGTTCTCTGGCTCTGGTTGACTAACGCTGTTCTGTTGTTTGTGATGTTAGTTTGGGTCAGTCAGCAGACATTGCTGTGTGAATGGTTTGCTCTGTTGTATCCAGGTGCCAAGCCTTCTTTGACCTCTCCGAACAGTTCATTAATCCTGATCTCTCCTTGTCACTTGTTTTCTTGTTCTCTCGCTCTCTCCCTGATTCTCAAACACTTTTGCTTTCTATCTCAGTGCTGTGCATTCAATAGACCGTCATGGGTCACTTCTCCTTCCTAATAGCAGTTGCCTTGTGGGTCACACAAACAATTCTGTTCAAGGCCGCAAAAACTACAACAAAAGTCCATCTTTCTCTCTCTTTCTCTACTTTTCTTACGTAGAGTATAAAACCCACAAACTCCCTTTCCACAGTATGATCTTTTGTTTTCTTCTCACATTTGATTCTATATTGGCTGAAGCGGATCGATCAAGGGAGAGAGATGTGTGTGGGGTGTTTGTCAATACCATTTTATGTAACGGATGCCTTTTCCCAAGATGATTTAAAAAAAAAAAAAGTACATTTCTGTAATTATTTAAAATATTCAGACAAAAATGTATTTAAGTTCTAATAAATTGCACCATAAATTGCACCCTAACCCATCTCAAGCTAAATTAATACAAAATACTAGGGTGTAAACAGCAAAGTGGGATGAGTGGTAAAGTGGGACACATTGTGTGTATGCTTCCGTTACTAAAAATCAGCATTAAGTTAATCCTTAACTGGTTTGGGATGACATTGATGAAGCTATTTTGACTTAAAGCAGTTAATTTTTATTCCATATTAATTCTACTTAAATTCAAATTATAATTCTGCATACTATTTATTACTATTTATTTAGGAATTTAATTGGAATTTAATAGGTATAATCAATTTAATGCGTAATAGTGCACAACCCTGAGACACAAACATACAGACAGCTCTGGTGTGATTAATTGATCCAAGCGGGAGTGTTCAGGTGCAAAATAGCAGCAATGTCATATAAAAAAGTTTACTAACACAACATGCAGTGCAAATTTAATGCCTATATATTTGAATTCATGAATGGGTGTTGCCACAGAGTCCATGAGGAAAAAGTTGTTTTACTGGCAAAAACAATTCTCATTAATGATTAATGCGAACATCCTCCTGGAGTAAAAGGATGGTTTAAAGGAATATTTTACCCAAAAATGGAAATTCCCCCATGCCATTCCAAACCCATATAATTTTCTATCTTCTATGGAATACAAAAGGAGAAGTTCAGCAGAGTGTTCATGTTGTACTTTTACATACATCAAAGGTGAATGGATACTAAAGCTATCAAGCTCAAAGTACAAAAAAGTACTATAAATGTAGTCCAAATGACTAGATTGAGGTTGTTATTCACTGATAATCTTTCCTTCTGCCATATCTCACAAATTTAGAGTCAGAGCAGAGGGAAGATAACCAGTGAACAACAGTAAAAACATTTAAAGTTTGCTCTATTCCTCACACAAAACTATTGTATGGCTTAAGAAGAGTGAGTAATCACCAATACCAATAATTGCTTAGCAACACACTAAAAATAACTAAGGAACACCTTAACAGCATAGTGACATCATAATATGTACTGTATATTAAAGACAGAAAAATGTATATTTTCATATTATGTATACAATTCAAATTACTGTATTTATATTACTATATTATTATTATTTATGTATATTTTTACATTCTTATTAAAATTGACTGATTCGCATGGCAGAGAAAATAACTGTAAAGGTCTGGTGGTGCTCTAGGAAGATTAACAGGTGTTTAAGAGTTTCTCTTCACAAGGAGTCACACGGTTCTATGCAGGGGTTGATCGCTTGAAGGCGAGCTCCACTTAAACATTGCTACAATTATCCTTTTAAGCAATATTAACTGGTGAGAACTGTAATAGTTGTGTTTGTTAACTGTGCCGGGAGTGCAGGATGTCAAAAAATGTGAAATCGTCAGCCTGTGGGGACATTAAAAAGCACTTACGTTCTCACACGGCGGATGCCTCGCAGAATCAAGATGGCAGAGGTCCAGTTGATAGTGACAGCGAGCCTCACGACATAGGTCGGGATATCTCGAACATTTATGCAGCACGACCGACATGGAGGGCCTTGTGGAAATACGTTGAGTGATCACATCTATGGAGGTGAAACTTTCCACTCTGACCACAAGAATTGATGATGTTGAGAAGCGAGACAAAGCTGATGTGGAACTGGGGTGGGAAAAACTAGAGGATATGGAAGATCGGAGCAGATGTAATAATGTTTGTTTCATTGGAATCCCCGAGGGAAAAGAAGGTCATTTGCTCACGTTGTGGGTTTGATGTTATTGTTTACTGGTGCCTATTTTATTTTTCATTTTATTTAACATATTTATGTACAATTTAATGGCATGGTTTATGTTAAGAAACAAAAACAAAGAAAGAAAGAAAAAAAGTGTAAAAATCTTCATAAGTTCATACAATTTATATATATATATATATATATATATATATATATATATATATATATATATATATATATCTAAGTCACTTATTCCATCTGCCACTGACTGCGCAATTGGGAACATTTTAGTTTCAGATCATGCTTTGGTGTGTTAAGAGATGTTGCCACATATAGAGAAAAGGAAATCATATAGATGGTGCTTTAATACATTCCTTCTACAGGACCAGCTTTTCAACACATTTGAAAGGTAGAAGTTAATGCTTATGTAGAAACCAATTGGTCCTCAGTGGCATGGGGGGTGTTTAAAGCAGTTCTTAGGGGGTGGATCATACAATTTCCTCATTCATTAAAAAGATCAAAGCACAGGAATTCATGGAATTGGAAAAGAGAATTAAAAGTACTGATTTAGAGCTGAAGTACCAAATGTCATCCAATGGTCCAAAGGAGTTGGCTCAACTAAAGTATAGTTACAATACTATTTTGTCACAGAAGGTAGAGTTTTGGTTATTCAGGGCAAGACAGGCATATTATGAGTCGGGGGATAAGGCAGGGAGCCTTCTTCCCAGATACATAAAACAGAGAGAGTTTTTTCCCACCATTTCTTCAGTGAAGTCTTCTGGAGGCAATAAATTTACCTCTGCCACAGATATTAAAAAAGCTTTTAAGGAATTCTATTTTGATATTAACAGTTCCACGTCCACGTCTACCAGTAAGGATATTAGCAACTTCATAGAGCCGTTACAACTCCCTAAATTGACAAATGATCAAAAAGACTTTCTTGACTCAGATATTACTTTGGAGGTGCTTGTTGAGGTAATTAAAGCCTTGCCAACAGGTTGGATTTTTAGATTTTATGTCACAGAACTGGTTCCACTTATGTTAGAAGTTTACACAGAGTCATTAAAGAAAGGTGAGCATCTTGGTTACTGATGTAACCTCTGTTCCCTGATGGAGAATTTTTGCTTAAAATAGAAAAGGCCAATGAGAAATGGTGAGTGGAATTTGCATGCCACTCTCTGCCCCAGACATACGGGTATAAAAGGAGATGGCATGCACCATTCATTCAGATTTATGCTGAGGAGCCGATGGAGAGTCCCAGCCATGTCAGCGGCCGGTTCAGCGCTATGGCAGGAGGGACACAACATCTCGTTCCCTCCGTCAGGGAACAGAGGTTACATCAGTAACCAAGACATTCCCTGTCTGTCACACATTCGATGTTGTGTCGATGTAATGACACTAGGGGTTCCTATAGGAAACGGCACAGGTGCTGAACCTTGTCATGAGGGATGGAAGAGTGGGCACGGGCAAGCTCAACCACGTCGTGACCTTCCAGCGAGTTAGGTAAGGCATCTCCCTAGTCCCATTGGGGGGGGGGGGCACTTACCCAAGGAGGCTACCGGCGGAGCCTTTCCTGATTTGCTGTTAAGCAATTTCCTGCCGAGCACTTTCTAGAATAGCGCTGGGAAGTGCTCTTCCCTCTCCAGGAGGGAGGGCACTACAAAGACCACATCCTGCCAGAGGGAGGATAACATGTGGAGAATACCTCACATGGACTTATCACTTTTGAAAAAGGGGAAGGGCGCAATGCAAGCGGTACACCCAACAGGCTACCCGGTCTACCTGCTGTTACCGCGTAACGCTCGGGTCGAAACCGGGTCTATGTATAGGTTAATAAACCTCTCAAAGGTATTGGGTGTAGCCCAACCTGCAGCTCTGCATATGTCTGCTAGAGAGATCCCCCTGGCCAGTGCCCAGAAGGATGCAACACCTCTAATGGAGTGCACCCAGACTCCCAAGGTGCACGGCAAGTCCTGAGATTGGTATGCAAGAGAATTGGCATCCACAATCCAATGGGCTAGTCTCTGCTTGGAGACAGCTTTCTCCTTCTGCTGTCCTCCAAAACAGACAAAGAGCTGCTCCGAGCATCTAAAGCTCTGCATGCGGTCCAGATAGATTTGCAGGGCGCAAACTGGACACAGTAACGACAAGGCCGGGTCTTCCTTCTCTGAAGGGAGCGCTAGCAGGTTCACCATCTGGTCCCGAAAAGGAGTGGTGAGAACTTTGCGCACGTAACCGGGCCGGGGTCTCAAGATCGTGAGAGTGTGCTGGCCCGAACTCCAGGCATTCGCTGGTAACAGAGAGCGCCTGCAGGTCCCCCACCCTCTTGATGGAAGTGAGCGCCACCAGGAGGGCCTTCTTCAGAGACAAAGTGCTGAGCTCGGCCTGCTGCAGTGGCTCAAAGGGTAGGGCAGGTAGGACCACAGAGAGGTCCCAAGAGGGAATCAGGTGCAGTCTAGGAGGATTCAACGACACTGCCTGCCCATTGCACATGGACCCTCAGCCCGAGTTCGAGGTGTCTGTCGTGACCACGACGCGCCTTGAGACCTGCTCTAGGGGAACACCTGCCCGTAGAAACGGCAGGTCCGTCCAAGGGCTGAAAGTCTGACAGCACTGTGGCATGATGGTTACACGGCGCCATGACCATGGTGCCATGCTCACCTCAGGACTCGAGTCTGTAGCCAGTGCTGAAGTGGTCTCATATGCATCAACCCGAGGGGGAGAACCGCCACCGAGGATGCCATATGCCCCAGGAGCCTCTGAAATTGTTTTACTGGTGCCGCTACCTTCTGCCTGTAGGTCTTCAGGCAGGTCAGCACTGAGTGAGCACATTCGGTCATAAGATGTGCCTTGAGAGTCCAACTCCATACCAAGAAAAGAGATGCTCTGCACAGGGGAGAGCTTGCTCTTCTCCCAGTTGACCTGATGCCTGAGTCAGTCGAGGTGCTGAAGCACAAGGTCCCTGTGTGCACACAATAGATCTCACGAATGAGCTAGGATTAGCCAGTCGTCGAGATAATTGAGAATGCGTATGCCCTTCTCCCTCAGCGGGGCCAGGGCAGCCTCTGCGACCTTGGTAAAGACACAAGGGGACAGGGACAGATCGAAGGGGAGGACCTTGTACTGGTATGCTTGTCCCTTGAATGCAAACCGAAGAAAGGGTCTGTGTTGAGGAAGGATCAATTCGTGAAAGTACGCGTCCTCAGGTCGATGGCCACGAACCAATCCTGATGTCGTACTGACACCAGGATGCACTTCTGCATTAACATCCTGAACGGAAGCCTGTGTAAGGCTTTGTTCAAGGCACACAAATCCAAGATTGGGCGCGACCCTCCTCCTCTCTTGGGCACGATAAAATAAGGGCTGTAAAAGCCCTTGCATAACTCGGCTACGGGGACGGGCTCTATTGCTTCCTTCGCCAGAAGGCACCCTCGCCCTGCACTGTAGAGGAGAGGATGCCGCTGAACCTGGGTGGGCGTATGGCGAACTGGATCTTTTAACCGAGGCGAATCGTCCTGATGAGCCACCGCGAGGGGCTAGAGAGTGCTAACCAGGCCTCCAGCCTCCATGAAAGCGGCACCGAGGGGACGACTGGACTTACCGTGCCCAGGCAGGGTGGTTCGCGGCAGGGCAGAGCAGGCGCCCCACCTGGAGGACAGCCCAAGGGGTACGTGCTGCTCTGCAAGCCCGCAACAGTGGCCAGTGACTGGGGCGGGCGAGCGACCCCAGAGACCAGCATACATACAGTTGTGCTCAAAAGTTTGCATACCCTTGGAGAATTGGTAATAAATGTACAATTTTTAAAGAAAACATAAGTGAGCAGGAAAAACACATTTCTTTTATTTCTTATGGGATACATATTCAACTGTAGGTTATAACAAAATGGCACAATCATAAAACAAAACATGGCAACATGAAAAAAACATGTTCAAAAGTCTGCATACCCTTAGTTCTTAATACTGTGTATTGCCCCCTTTAGCATCAATGACAGCATGCAGTCTTTTGTAATAATTGTCTATGAGGCCCCAAATTCTTGCAGGTGGTATAGCTGCCCATTCGTCTTGGCAAAATGCCTCCAGGTCATGCAAAGTCTTTGGTCTTCTTGCATGAACCGCACGTTTGAGATATCCCCAGAGTGGCTCAATGATATTAAGGTCAGGAGACTGTGATGGCCACTCCAGAACCTTCACCTTTTTCTGCTGTAACCACTGGAGGGTCAACTTGGCCTTGTGCTTAGGGTCATTGTCATGCTGGAAATTACAAGAGTGTCCCATGTGCAGCTTTTGTGCAGAAGAATGCAAATTGTCTGCCAGTATTTTCTGATAATATGCTGCATTCATCTTGCCATCAATTTTCACAAGATTCCCCGTGCCTATAGAGCTCACCCCCCCCCCCCCCCAAAACATCAGTGAGCCACCACCATGCTTCACAGTGGGTATGGTATTCTTTTCACTATAGGCCTTGTTGACCCCTCTCCAAACATAGCGCTTATGGTTGTGACCATAAAGCTCTATTTTGGTCTCGTCACTCCAAATTACAGAAGCTGTGAGGCAGGTCAAGGTGTTGTCGGGCATATTATAACCTGGCTTTTTTGTGGCATTGGTGCAGTAAAGGCTTCTTTCTGGCAACTCGACCATGCAGCTCATTTTTGTTCAAGTATCATCGTTTTGTGCTCCTTGAAACAACCACACCGTCTTTTTCCGGAGCAGCCTGTATTTCTCCTGAGGTTACCTGTGGGTTTTTATTTGTATCCCGAACAATTCTTCTGGCAGTTGTGGCTGAAATCTTTCTTGGTCTACCTGACCTTGGCTTGGTATCAAGAGATCCCTGAATTTTCCACTTCTTAATAAGTGATTGAACAGTACTGACTGGCATTTTCAAGACTTTTGATATCTTTTTATATCCTTTTCCATCTTTATAAAGTTCCATTACCTTGTTACGCAGGTCTTTTGACAGTTCTTTTCTGCTCCCCATGGCTCAGTATCTAGCCTGCTCAGTCCATCCACGTGAGAGCTAACAAACTCATTGACTATTTATACACAAACAGTAATTGCAATTTAAAAAGCCACAGGTGTGGGAAATTAACCTTTAATTGCCATTTAAACCTGTGTATGTCACCTTGTGTGTCTGTAACAAGGCCAAACATTCAAGGGTATGTAAACTTTTCATCAGGGTCATTTGAGTGATTTCTGTTATCATTATGATTTAAAAAGGAGCCAAACAACTATGTGATAATAAATGGCTTCATATGATCACTATCCTTTGCATGATCAGTCATATTTTCAAAATCAATGCCAAAATTTAACCATTTCTGCCAGGGTATGCAAACTTTTGAGCACAACTGTACCTGTTCACCGGCTGTCTCTCGACGGAGAACGAGGGAACGGGAGGTACTTGCATTCACCTGATTGACCGGAAAGACTTCCAGTGCCTGGCCATTGCAAGTGCGCCGGCCCAGGGAATGAGGAAACTGCTCTTTTATTGACAATGTAGGTGCCGAGACCCAGGGGGCACTCGGCGATGGAATGCTCACGACGCGCTGGCCCAGGGGCGATGGTGGGGCTGGAGAGATCACCCGGGCCAGACCGGTCGGAGGCAGTCGCTTCATCCCTGGGCTGCCCGTGTCAGGGCCACCTTGAAGCCCATCTGGGGTTCTTGGGGGCTGGCTAACGGGCAGGTGGAGCTGACTTCCCATGGGAGGATCTTTTTCTCTGAGGCCGGCGTATGGGCTCCGATGGTAAAGGAGCCAGAGCTGGCACCGCAGGGGAACGGTTCTGGCGAGAAGCAGATGGGGTGCGGACTTCAGGGGCCTGAAGGCGGCCGAATCATGCAATGGCAAGATGTGCTTAATCGCCTCGGTCTGCTTCATCACCGTCGAGAACTGATGGGCGAAATCCTCGATGGTGTCGCCCAAAAGTCCCCCTTGGTAGATGGCCGCATCGAGAAAGTGGACTTTCTCGGCATCACGCATCTTCGCAAGGTTGAGCCACAGGTGCTGCTCTTGGACAACAAGAGTGGACATCGTCCGGCCCAGGGCTCATGCCGTTACTTTCATCGCCCGTAAGGCAAGGTCAGTCACAATACGCAGTTCCTGCATCAGCCCTGGGACAGTTCTACCCTCGTGCAGATCTTTCAGTGCTTTGGCCTGGTGGACTTGCTGGATGGCCATGGCGTGCAGGGTGGAAGCGGCTTGACCTGCAGCCTTGTAAGCCTTCGTCATTAATGAGGAAGAGAACTTACAGGCCTTGGAAGGGAGCCATGGTCGGTCGTGCGAGGTGGCTGCTTTATAAACAACCGGTAGCGGCAGTGCAAACTAATGGATTAATTCCAGATTTTGTTTTTCTCTTGGTAGGGGAACACAGTAAGGCTGTCCTCTCACCCCTTTATTTTTCTGTCTTGCCCTGGAACCATTAGCAGCCGCAATAAGAAAATAGAATTATTTTCCTGGTATTGTAGCAGGATGTGTGGTGCATAAACTTCTACTTTACGCTGATGATCTATTATTATTTGTCTCTGACCCTAGTAGACCTATGCCTAGCCTCCATATAATTATTAATTCTTTCTCCAAATATTCAGGATATAGGGTGAATAGGTCTAAGTCACTTACCAGAAGGTAAAAGAGAGAAAAGTGCCTGTGCAGGGTGGCTGTATTCTTCCATGATGTGCTTTGCCTTTCTGAGGCAGCGTGCGTTGTATATATCCTGCACTTCTGTTAGCTGTGTGCCGATGATTTTCTGGGCTGTTTTAAACACCCTCTGTAGTGCTTTCCTGTCATGTAAGGAACAGCTGCCACCCCAGGATGTAATTCTCCCTTCCTGTGAGGACGGACTCCACACCCGACCTGTAGAAAGTTGTAAGGACTACAGTGGACATCCTCGATTTCTTCAGGCGCCTGAGAAAGTGAAGGCATTGATCGGCCTTTTTGATAATAAAATCTATATGCTCAGTCCATGTGAGCTCGGACAGTGAGGGTAACCCCTAGAAATCTAAAGCTGTTAACCCTCTCTACAATGTACCCTCCGATGTAGATTGGTGCGTGAACCGAATTTTGTCTCCTGAAATTGATCACCAGCTCCTTAGTTTTACTGACATTAAGTGACAGGTTGTTTTCCTTACACCACTCTGACAGGAGCCTCACCTCCTTTCTGTAGGCTGTTTCGTCACTGTTGGTTATCAGACCCACAATGGTGGTATCGTCAGCAAACTTTATGATAGTATTTGAGCTGAGACTGGCAACGCAGTCATGTGTGAACAAGGAATACAACACCAGGCTCAGGACACTTCCCTGAGGTGTGCCAGTGTTGAGGATCAGTAGGGAAGAAATGTTTCTACCAGTTGCACAGTATTGCATTCAGTCCCAGATCCAATAATTTGTGGATCAGCTTGGTTGGAATGACCATGTTAAAAGCTGAACTATAATCCACAAATAATAGCCTCGCAAAACAATTTTTATTATCCAGATGTGCCAGAGTGGTATGAAGTGTATGTGATATGGCATCCTCCGTGGATCTATTATAACGGTAGGCAAACTGAAGTGGGTCTAAAGTGTCTGAGATACAGTTCTTAATATATCCCATCACCAACCTCTCAAAACATTTTATTGTAATTGGATTTAGTGCCACTGGGCGATAGTCATTAAGGCAGCTAACTGGTTTTTTGTTTGTTTGTTTGTTTGTTTTTTCGGTACAGGGATAATAGTAATGTTTTTAAAGCAGGTTGGGGCTATTGAGCTTTTTAAAGAGATCAAATCAAATCACTTTTATTGTCACACAGCCATATACACAAGTGCAATGGTGTGTGAAATTCTTGGGTGCAGTTCCGATCAACATAGCAGTCGTGACAGTGATGAGACATATACCAATTTACAATAACATCATATTAACACAGCACAATTTAAAGTCTGATATACACATAATTACACACAACAATATACAAATAATAACATACACTGTACAGTATACAATACACACAATATAGATACACATTATTCAATAAAAAAATATATAGTAGTATATATACAATGTACAGTAGGTTGTATTGTACTGTATTGACATTCAGGCTGTCGGTTGATAGTAAGTTGTTAAGAGAGAATATAATATAATAATAATATAATTTATGACAGTCCGGTGTGAAATATAAGAGTAAGAGTAATAAAGTGCAGTGCTGATGTATTTTGATCGTGGGAGATCAAGAGTTCAAAAGTCTGATTGCTTGGGGGAAGAAGCTATCATGGAGTCGGCTGGTGCGGGTCCTGATACTGCGATACCGCCTGCCTGATGGTAGCAGTGAGAACAGCCCATGGCTCAGGTGGCTGGAGTCTCTGATGATCCTCTGAGCTTTTTTCACACACCGCCTGGTATATATTTCCTGGAGGGAGGGAAGCTCACCTCCGATGATGTGTCTGGCAGTTCGCACCACCCTTTGCAGTGCTTTGCGGTTGTGGGCTGTGCTATTGCCGTACCAGGCGGAGATGCAGCCAGTCAGGATGCTCTCTACAGTGCAGGTGTAGAACCGTGTGAGGATGTGGCAGTTCATTCCAAACTTCCTCAGCTGTCTCAGGAACAAGAGGCGCTGATGAGCCTTCTTCACAACAACTTCAGTGTGGATGGACCATGTGAGTTCCTCAGTGATGTGGACACCCAGGAACTTGAAGCTGCTGACTCTCTCCACTGGTGCTCCATTGATGGTGATGGGACTGTGTTCTCTATCTTTTCTTCTGAAGTCCACCACAAGCTCCTTTGTCTTACTGACATTGAGGGAGAGGTTATGCTCCTGACACCAGTGTGTCAGAGTGTGCACCTCCTCTCTGTAGGCTGTTTCATCATTGTCAGTGATCAGACCTACCACCGTCGTGTCATCAGCAAACTTAATGATGGCATTGGAGCTATGTGTTGCCACACAGTCATGTGTGTACAAGGAATACAAGAGTGGGCTGAGAACACAGCCCTGTGGGGCTCCAGTGTTGAGGGTCAGTGATGAGGAGATGTTGCTGCCTATTCTAACCACCTGGCATCTGCTTGACAGGAAGTCCAGGATCCAGCTGCACAGTGAGCCCGGAGTTTCTCATCTAGCTTGGAGGGCACTATAGTGTTGAATGCAGAGCTGTAGTCTACAAACAGCATTCTCACATAAGTGTTCTTTTTTTCCAAGTGGGAGAGAGCAGTGTGTATTGTAGATGCAATGGCATCATCAGTGGAGCGGTTGTTGCGGTAAGCAAACTGCAATGGGTCTAGAGAGAGAGGCAGCACAGAGCAGATGTAATTTCTGATTAGTCTCTCAAAGCATTTGCTGATGATGGGGGTCAGAGCAACAGGACACCAGTCATTTAAGCAAGTTATTTTTGATTGCTTTGGAACAGGCATAATGGTGGATGTTTTAAAGATGTTGAATATGTCCATAAAGACAGTAGCCAGTTGTGCACTGCATGTTTTTAAAACCCGTCCTGAAATTCCATCTGGACCAGCAGCTTTGCGAGTGTTAACTCTAGTAAAAGTTCTTCTTACTTCTGCTACAGCGATGGTAAAACTGTAGTCATCATGCAGCACTGTAGGAAGTCGACATGGAAGATCTTTATTTGTGAGCTCAAACTGGGCATAAAAAGCATTCAGTTCATCAGAGAAAGACACACTAGCAGCTGTGAATGGCCACTTCTGAGGTTTAATTAAAGTTTGAATTCCCTGCCACATCCGACGCGCGTCTCGAGTGCAGTTAAACTGTAATTCCACTTTCCTGCTATATTCCCTTTTCGCAATTGTGATGGCTTTCTGGAAGTCGTACTTACATTTTTTATATGCATCCATATCTCCTGACTGAAACGCACAGGTACGTGCACGGATCTTATTTCAAATTTCTGAGGTTTCTGATTATAAAATGAACTAATTGTTTTATTGGGTATACAGTCATTTATACAGTAATGAATGAAGTCCGTGACTACTGTAGCATACTCATCCAGGTCACAAGATGAATTGCTGAACATGTCCCAGTCCACAGAGTCAAAGCAGCCATGAAGCTTTTCCTCTGCTTCTGGTGTCCAGCACTGCACCGTATGTGTTGCAGGCTCCTCTTGCTTCAGTTTCTGTTTGTAGACTGGGAGCAGCAGAATCGAAACATGATCTGACTGTCCGAGATGCGGACGCGATAGTGAACAATACGTCCTTTATGTGATGTGTAGCAGTGGTCTATAAAACGTGCTGATAGTATTTTGGATAGATGTTCCTGAAGTTGACTTGGTTGAACTCCCCTGAAATAATAACAAGTCCCTCGGGATGCTTGTTCTCGTATTTAGTAATGATGTGATACAGTTCATTCAAAGCATTGTGTGTATTCCCTTGGGGTGGGATGTAAACAGCAGCCATGAGCACAACCGAAAACTCCCTGGGCAGATAAAACAGTCAGCAATTGATCATAAGTTATTCAATGTCCGGAGTGCAGCTCTGTGATATTACTTCCACCTCCATACACCATGCATTGTTTTGAGAAAGCATACACCTCCACCGCTTTTTTTACCTGATTAATCAGTCCGATATGCGTGGTAGATTGAGAACCCCCCGGGCTGGACCACATGGTCCGGCATGCTGGCGGCAAGCCACGTTTTCTAAAACAGAAAACAGAGCAATCCCGTAAATCTCTTTGAAATTTAAGTCATCCTCTGAGATCGTCCAGTTTGTTGTCTAGAGACTGAACATTGGACAGGAAAATGCTGGCATCGGAGGTCATAACCCGCGGCGTTTCATCCTCAACTGTACACCGGCCCTGTGGCCCTGTTTCCGATCTCATGTCTTCTGGATATTCCCAGGAGAGTCGAGTCGGCCATGTTGTTCTCGGGAGAGCTAAGGTAGCCAGTCCAGCTCTTTAGCTCCAAAAATTGCATCTATTCAAACTGTTTCACCTATTTCCAGAAGTATTTGACGATCATAAGTGATAATAAAATAACCTGACTGGAAAAATAGTGACACCAACCAAACAATATATACAAAATTAACGAGTCTGTGAGAAGCAGCAATCAATATGTCGCCATGCCTCTGCACCATTTTGTATCCTTGTTTCACATAAGGATCAAAGAAAATGTTAATAGCAAAGAGTTTCTCTTCATCCTGCAGTAGGTTCTTTTCCCCCAGAGTAGTTCTGGTAGCATTTTACACAAAGCATTTTTGCGGTTGCTTCCTTTCTTGTCTATTGTGCTGTATTATGACTTTGTGAGAGAGCGCCACGATATACAAGTGTCAAAATTAGAACGCTATTTGGTAACTCCAACGTCCGCGCTTGCAACGTTGACAGCTTTGCTTTCTTGATTATAAACAGCAGCAAAAGATTTATCGGATCTCTCGCTTTCAGAGATGTGGTACAACGGCATCTGCATTTCAAATCTTAAATTCAGTAATATGTGATTTCTTCACTGCGCGTGCTTACACTAAACTCACCATGTGCTCAATGAGCACAAGAGAGGAAGAGAAAGAGAAAGATCCAAACACAAGATTATTGATTTGATTTATTAATCTGTATGTATTGGTTTACCAATGCTCAGCTATATGTTAAAATGAATAAAGGTGTGAGGGAATTCCCCGCATTAATGTGGAACACAAGGGAATTATTACATTTGTGTGCAATACCCGCACCGAATTTCAGGCCCTGAGGGTATCCGCTTCTCCATTGCAGGACACATGATGGACTGCTATATGGTGACGTCACTGTGATTATGTGCATGTATTTGTGTATGTGGTGGGATCCCTCTCGTTTCATACCAGCCATATTCAAATGCACGCAGTGTAAAACGCATGCAGCTGACTAGGGCTGGCAAGCATTACGTTGCATAAAGAATGTTAATGAACCATGTAAAATCCCAGCAGTGGCACACCGCCTAATTATGAGCACCGCTGCTGAGATTTTACATGGTTCATTAATGCATAGGGGAAAAACTGATCATGCTGCAAAAAGGCTGTAAGGGGGAGTTCCATTCCAACAGCTGTCATATTTAGCATTACAATACATTACATCTCCCAGTATGCAAATGACCTCTCATCCTTATAATGTCTCTTATTTAACAAAGTTATGACAACAAATAAAATGTCCATTTAATTTTTTAAAGTTCAACTAATTGTCAGTAGTACATTTAATGTGTAATATAAGTTGTAGGCAAAAAGTGCAAGCCATTTTGTCATTGAGTTTGAACACTACTTCATGCTCTTGATTCTGAGTTAACTCCCTTTCAAGCTCATTTCTTCATATCTGTCAGCCTAGATCATTCACTTTAAATTGTTCATTTGTCTTTTTTCAGAGCTGCAGAAGATTAAAATAGCTGTAATAATCCTGTATAATTATGCTTTACATAAACCCACTTTAAGCTGTAAAAATAGAATACATCAGGCCTTCTGCACTGACACACTGACAATGAGAGCTCATCCTGCAGCCAACACAGCTGCAATGAAAGTAAACACATAACTGCAGGAGTGTGTGTTGGTGTGTGTGGGTGTTTATTGTACCGGCTAAACTCAACACAGAGCAGGTAGGCTTTGCTGTCTCTTTTTTTGACACCCAAACACACACATCTACTTTTCTGAAACACATGAGCAGTGGCAGCTGAGTTACTCAACAGACACAAATACCTTCCACTGCCAACATTTCTCACAGAAAGAGCAGACAGGCCACATACACATTACAAAGTTTTGGTAGTGACTGCCACGTTAAAAGGGATAGTACATAAAAATTAAAAAAAGAAAAAATTTCTGTTGTTTTATACTCACCTTCATGTCATTCCGAACCTTGGAATGACTTTCTTTTGTTGAACACAGAAGGTGATTTTTTTTTTTTCATTTAATTAAAGTGAACGAGGACTGAGGCTGTCAATGGTTAAGAAAAAGGGCAAGATGGTTGTAACTTTTCTTTGGTGAAAAGCACTTATACCCATCACAGATTATACGTTTGAAATGACGTAGCATTGCGATACTCCAAGAACTCAGTATATTCTTATTTTAGTGTCATATATTACTTCTAATAAAAAAAAAAATGTGTGGTTCATATATGTGCTTAATACCACCTCATGCTCAAGTGCTGGTCTGGATGAACTCAGCCAGTGTCATTTCATTCCAACTTAATGAGTCTGTTTGCATTTTCATCATCCAACCACACCGTTAAGCTTCAATCTCTGTCATTCCACACACCCTCTCTCATTTCTGAACACTCAGAATTTTGCCTCAGCTCTGTTGAGATGTACCAATTCGCCTCATAGGCAAAGATTTCACACACAGGTTAGGACTCATCTTCAAAACCAGAGATGGTACGACAGATATGGCCGCCATGTCGTATAGCCGCTCGCGGTGGTGGAAATGGAATACTGTGGAGAGGAATGTCAACACAGATTCAGCCCAAACATCTGTGTTATCGCCAAACTTAAGAATGTTGTTTTTTTTTTCATTGTCATCTGAGTATTGCTGCATAATCAGAATAACTGTAGAAAAAGAGCTAAACAGGATCATAAATAGCATTTTCTTTCCAGGTAGTTGGTGATCACAGATGAGAAAGCTTCTCCAGAAAAGTAATCAGTTACTAATTACTAATTATATTTTCTGTGGTTGTTGGAAACATTTAATTAAATGTTTATAAAACATTTATCAACATTTAGAATATCTGTCTGACTAAAGGGACTGTAAAACCTGAAAATGTCAAACTTTTAAAACTATTTTAAACTTTTAAACAAAGTTTTGTCAAGCCAACATAAAAAGTTTTCTGTCATGTCATTTGTTTGGTGCTGCTAGTGTCACACAGATATCATCTTTAATGCAGTCGACTGCTTTTTTTATTTTTTGCTAGAGCATGTCTTATATTTACCTGTAAAATGCAAGTATTTCCAATTTGCAAAACACCCTGTCCTTACAACCAGCACAGTAGAGTACATTACATTACAGTTAAACTGTAACATATACTCAGACTCGATGATGATGTTTGAACCCAAGCAGCTGTTTGACACACAAGACAAAAACACAAACAGAGACAGCAGGTAAGTGATGATGTAACAGATCTGGGCTGAAGTGTAGCTCGATTACGTGATGAAGACTGATGCTGATAAAGGTGGTGATTTTCCTTGAGGTGGTGGGTATACAACAACGATGCTTACGTTGAGGAGAAGGAAAACAGGAGTCGCTGGAGACGAATTGTATGGAGTAGAGGAGGAGTTACAGGTAAGTGAGTCTGTACACAAAGTTGAGACCAGACACAGAATGGAAGAGGATTGAGGTTTAAATAGAGGAGCTGATTGACGCGATGATTGGAGGCAGGTGTGGGTGATCAGTACTCAGGGGAGTGAAAGGGTTGAGTGAAAGTGGCAGATGTGTCAGAAGGATTCATGGCATTTCCCCCCCCCCCCACGGACCGCTCCAGAGGGATGTGCCTCCTGACGCTGTGGCCGACGCCATCCATGCGGAGCTGGATGATCAGGATGTGCATCATGGAAGTTGGAGAGTAGGGTCAGGTCCAGGATGTCGTCTCGAGGAATCCAAGATCTTTCCTCGGGACCATAACCTTCCTAATCTATGAA
The DNA here is from genome assembly GCF_019703515.2 of Myxocyprinus asiaticus. Lineage (NCBI taxonomy): Eukaryota > Metazoa > Chordata > Actinopteri > Cypriniformes > Catostomidae > Myxocyprinus > Myxocyprinus asiaticus. The sequence goes on along the minus strand of NC_059355.1, from coordinate 13,023,234 downwards.
GTATTCGAGAGGACCCCTGCGGCGTCGGGAGTCCAGAATGTCTCGGACTCCGTAGACCGGTCCATCTTCCAGGACAAGCGGCTGGGGGGGGGTAGTCATCAACTGTATCAGATTCTGAGGAGTGAGAAGAGAGACGGGTGGTAAGGTTTTAACAGTGAAACATGGAAGGTGGGATGTATGCAAACATTTACCACCCGTCTCTCTCTCTCTCTCTCCTCACTCCTCAGAACCTGATACAGTTGACGACCCCCCCCAGCCGCTTGTCCTGGAAGATGGACCGGTCTACGCTGAGTCTTCCTCTCTGTCTGCCCGTTACTCTGCGGTTGGTAACCAGATGTGAGGCTTATGGACACTCCCAAGAGAGAGAAGAAGGCTTTCCAAACTCTGGAGATGAATTGGGGACCATGGTCGGAAACGATGTCTTCAGGGATCCCATAGTTCCGAAACACATGGTTAAAGAGGGACTCTGCGGTCTCTTGAGGGGGATCAGTTTGCAGGCCTTGGAGAAACGGTCTATAGCTACCAGCATGCAGGTGTAACCCTCAGAGAGAGGAAGGTCTGTGATATAGTCGACCCCTAGATGTGACCAGGAACGGGCAGCGGAAGGAGTTTGCCAGCCGGTAGTTGTCATGGTGTTCTGGACATAGCACATTCCGGTCATCCATTGACGAACCTTCTGACATCTCGAACAATATGGGGCCACCAGAACCAGCTGCATCTCAAGGGCGAGTGAACATCAGAGTAGGAAACTGCCGCAGTCCTCCTCCGATCCTGAGAAGGGTGCTGTATTGACCACGGGACTGGCAGAGTAGACCGGCGATGGAATTGCGGAAGTGCCGGGAGCGGGTGAAGCTGAGGGATTAGCAGGTTGGGTGAGTGCACGCCGTAGTGCGTCAACCAGCTCCTGGAAGGGATCTGGAACTGCTGGGTTCATGATTCTGGTCTTCTGTAATGTATACTCAGACTCGATGATGATGTTTGAACCCAAGCAGGTGTTTATTGATACACAAGACAAAAACACAAACAGAGACAGCAGGTAAGCGATGACGTAACAGTTCTGGGCTGAAGTGTAGATCGATTACATGATGAAGACTGATGCTGATAAAGGTGGTGATTTTCCTTGAGGTGGTGGGTATACAACAACAATGCTTACGTTGAGGAGAAGGGAAACAGGAGTCGCTGGAGTGGAGAGGAATCATATTGGGATAAACACTGGAGATACAGGTAAGTGAGTCTGTACACGAAGTTGAGACCAGACACAGAATGGAAGAGGAGTGAGGTTTAAATAGAGGAGCTGATTGACGTGATGATTGGAGGCAGGTGTGTGTGATCAGTACTCAGGGGAGTGAGAGGATTGAGTGAATGTGGCAGGTGGGTCAGAAGGATCCATGACATAAACACTGTCATTAGACATTAAATATTTGTAAAGTGAATGTGCACATCTCAACTGATCTTGAATGTTAAATTTAGGTTTTATATTTAAACAGGATAATCATGTTATGATAAACATATTATAAAATTCATAACATATGTGATGTTTCCGGAAGTGGCTGTTAGAAAAAAAAGATTATTCTACATATAAAACTTAAAAGTCAAAATGTATTATGTATTTATTTGTGTTTTGTTGCAAAAGTAGTGTTAAAAAATGTCTTTGTTGTGTCACTGTGTTGAAGGTCTTGGAAAAAAAAAGAAATATCTTACTGTAGATCCAATTCAACATCCTGTGGGGTGTGGCCAATTGTATTTAAATTTACACTCGAGAATTATCAAAGGAGCCTATAGAGCACAACAGTGTCCATCCACTTTTTCAATCATATTGGTTCTGGAAGTATTTTTCTTTTGATTTTTTTTTTTCATAGGGACTTCATAAAGTACCTCATAAAAGAGTTCTAAGCCATGAACCAAACCAACAAATTCACAAACCAGGTGTAATGTCCACAGAGGGGTGCCAAAAGCGAGTTGTGATACAAGTTTTTTTAGCTGTACAGACTGTAATACTGTGAAGAAGAATGCATATTTCATAAACTGAACCCCTCAACCCAAACTCCAAACCTAAACCTAACCATCAGTGGAGTAAAAATGCAATGCTAGAGGGAAAAACGCAACCTCCAAATCATGCTTGTCACTAATTATGCAAACGTGATTACAAACCCGGGTCTCCCTCATTGTGTTGGTCACACCACAGGGGAAGGTAAACACACTGGAGCCAATGCAAAAATGTCTGATTGGAGATGGCGCTTGTCAGTGAGTCGGCATAATGAGGCCAATCCTAGGGTACTGGAACTCTCGGAAACAGCAAGCCAATTTTTCATGTGATCATGTTGGCAAACATACATGTAGTTTGAGAGTGCATGAAGACTGACTCAATTGCGTCATTCACAGTGTGTCATGAGAATGGGTGGTTGCTGCAGAGCTGTTTTGACTTGCTTTGTTCACTGCGATTCTCTGATTTGTGGATCTTTATTTGTTGGATCATGAGTAGTGCAGTTATTCACCAAAAATTTGCTATTAAACATTGCTTTTGAAAAATAAAAATTGAGTTGAAATAACATGGACTGATTGCTTCAACAGAAGCATACACTGATCAGCCACAACATTAAAACCACTGACAGGTGAAGTGAATAATTTATTTATTATCTCATTACAATCACACCTGTCAATATATTAGGCAGCAAGTGAACAGTCAGTTCTTGAATTTCATGTGTTGGAAGCAGGAAAAATGGGCAAGCGTAAGGATTTGAGTGACTTTGACAAGGGCCAAATTGTGATGATTAGATGACTGGGTCAGAGCATCTCCAAAACGGCAGGTCTTGTGGGGTGTTCCCAGTGGTTAGTACCTACCAAAAGTGGTCCAAGGAAGGACAACCGGTGAACTGGCGACAGGGTCATGGGTGCCCAAGGCTCATTTATGCATGTGGGGAGTGAAGGCTAGCCCGTCTGGTCCGATCCCACATAAGAGCTACTGTAGCACAAATTGCTGAAGAACTTAATGCTGGCCATGATAGAAAGGTGTCAGAACACACAGTGCATCGCAGCTTGCTGCATATGGGGTTGCGTAACCCATGCTGGCCCGTCCACCACCTAAAGTGCCTACAATGGGCACGTGAGCCTCAAAACTGGACCTTGGAGCAATGGAAGAAGGTGGCCTGGTCTGAAGAATCACATTTTCTTTTAGATCATGTGGACTGCCGGGTGCGTGTGCATCGTTTTCCTGGGGAAGAGATGGCAGTACGATGCACCATGGGAAGAAGGCAGGCCAGCGGAGACAGTGTAATGCTCTGGGCAATGTTCTTCTGGGAAATCTTGGGTCCTGGCATTCATGGGGATGTCACCACCTACCTAAAGATTGTTGCAGACCACGTACACCCCTTCATGGCAACGGTATTCCCTGATGGCAATGGCCTCTTTTAGCAAGATAATGCACCCTGCCACACTGCAAAAATTGTTCAGGAATGGTTTGAGGAGCATGACAAGGAGTTCAAGGTGTTGACTTGGCCTCCAAATTCCCCAGATCTCAATACGATTGAGCTTCTATGGGATGTGCTGAACCAACAAGTCCGATCCATGGAGGCCCCACCTCGAAACTTACTGGACTTAAAGGATCTGCTGCTAACATCTTGGTGCCAGATACCACAGGACACCTACAGAGGTCTTGTGGAGTCCATGCCTCAATGGGTCAGAGCAGTTTTGGCGGCACGAGGGGACCTACATGATATTAAGCAGGTGGTTTTGATGTTGTGGCTGATCGGTGTATACCATTGATAAACAACAGAGCTCACGGAAGGTCTGTCTTTAAAGGTTTACAAGTTATCATCAAAATTAAATTTACCAATGGATAAAATTAATAGGATTTTTACTTTCAGAACCAGATTGTTGTGCTCTATTCTTAAATTCAAAATTTTGCCCAATCCTAAAGAGAAAATACTAGTATTCTCTATTTCTCGATTGTTTCACATAGATGTCCTCAAGCTCACTGGTCAGACTCAATGACTAGATAAACAGTTTTGAATATGTTTCTTTGTAGACTACAGCAATCCTGTTGACCATTGAGGTGTTGTGCTCATATAGTCCCTTATGTACTGCATTTGTAACCAAGGATCCTTCCCATTTCTACATCATCATTATCAGATTGTAAGTGATGTTGAAGTATTTTCTCTGTCCAGATGTTCTAGTTGTGGTTTTGGTATCTGGGTGACCTGATTATCCTGCAGAAGTGCTTCTGTATGGATCCACAGCAGTGTTTAACATACAGTGCATCTGGAAAGTATTCACAGCGCTTCACTTTTTCCACATTTTGTTATGTTACAGCCTTATTCCAAAATGGATTAAATTCATTATTTTCCTCAAACTTCTACAAACAATACCCCATAATGACAACATGAAAGAAGTTTGTTTGAAAGCTTTGCAAATCTATTAAAAATAAAAAACGAAAAAAAAAAATCACATGTACATAAGTATTCACAGCCTTTGCTCAATACTTTGTTGAAGCACCTTTGGCACCAATTACAGCCTCAAGTCTTTTTGAGTATGATGCTACAAGCTTGGCACACCTATTTATGGGCAGTTTCTCCCATTCTACTTTGCAGGACCTCTCAAGCACCATCAGGTTGGATGGGGAACGTCGGTGCACAGCCATTTTCAGATTTCTCCAGAGATGTTCAATCGGGTTCAAGTCTGGGCTCTGGCTGGGCCACTCAAGGACATTCACAGAGTTGTCCCGGAGCCATTCCTTTGTTATCTTGGCTGTGTGCTTAGGGTCGTTGTCCTGTTGGAAGATGAACCTTCACCCCAGTCTGAGGTCCAGAGCGCTCTCGAGCAGGTTTTCATCAAGGATGTCTCTGTACATTGCTGCATTCATCTTTCCCTCGATCCTGACTAGTCTCCCAGTTTCTGCCGCTGAAAAACATCCCCACAGCATGATGCTGCCACCACCATGCTTCACTGTAGGGATGGTATTGGCCAGGTGATTAGTGGTGCCTGGTTTCCTCCAGACATGATGCTTGCCATTCAGGCCAAAGAGTTCAATCTTTGTTTCTCATGGTCTGAGAGTCCTTCAGGTGCCTTTTGGCAAACTCCAGGTTGGCTGTCATGTGCCTTTTACTGAGGAGTGGCTTCCGTCTGGCCACTCTACCATACAGGCCTGATTGGTGGAGTGCTGCAGAGATGGTTGTTCTTCTGGAAGGTTCTCCTCTCTCCACAGAGAAATGCTGGAGCTCTGTCAGAGTGACCATCGGGTTCTTGGTCACCTCCCTGACTAAGGCCCTTCTCCCCTGATCGCTCAGTTTGGCCGGGTGGCCAGCTCTAGGAAGAGTCCTGGTGGTTCCAAACTTCTTCCATTTACAGATGATGGAGGCCACTGTGCTCATTGGGACCTTCAATGCTGCAGAAATGTTTCTGTACCCTTCCCCAGATCTTTGCCTCGATACAATCCTGTCTAGGAGGTCTACAGAAAATTCCTTGGACTTCATGGCTTGGTTTGTGCTTTGACATGCACTGTTAACTGTGGGACCTTATATAGACAGGTGTGTGCCTTTCCAAATCATGTCCAATCAACTGAATTTACCACAGGTGGACTCCAATCAAGTTGTAGAAACATATCAAGGATGATCAGTGGAAACAGGATGCACCTGAGCTCAATTTTGAGTGTCATGTCAAAGGCTGTGAATACTTATGTACGTGATTTTTTTTTTTGTTTTTTATTTTTAATAAATTTGCAAAGATTTCAAACAAACTTCTTTCACGTTGTCATTATAGGGTATTGTTTTTAGAATTTTGAAGAAAATAATGAATTTAATCCATTTTGGAATAAGGCTGTAACATAACAAAATGTGGAAAAAGTGAAGCGCTGTGAATACTTTCCGGATGCACTGTATGGAGGTGTGACTGAACTGCTGTAAAGAGCAGAAACTCTCTCAGAATGACCTCCACAAGAACCAGTTCTGCTCTCCAGTGCATCTGGTGCAGGAACTAGTGGACAATTTCCATTCCACAAACACTGATCGTAGGGTTGGGGAGTAACGGAATACATATCATGGGATTACGTATTTAAAATACAAAATATAAGTAACTGTGTTCCACTACAGTTACACTTTAATTAATTTGTAATTAGTATACAGTTACATTCAAAAAGTATTTTGATTACTGAAGAGATTAATTTGCATTTTATTGTCATTTGTTTCATTTAATATTTAGTCCTTTCAGATGAAAAAATGTATACATATAAATGATGCGATCCAAAGTGCATTTGAACAGTGGCGAAACACTTTCTTGTGATGTGTTACATTCATACAAGCAGACAGAGAAGTAAGTTTGAAGTACGTTTGGAGCAGAAGAAATAGAAATAAACCTTGTGTAAATGGTTAGCTTTACACTAAGCTAAAATGCTATTTCTAGCCATTTTACATGCACATTACCAGCCACGATCATATTTTTATCAAGAAAATTCGCGTTGGATCATATTTTCTTTTTTTCTAGTAAGACCTTTGATATTAGGGCAAAAATCTTATACTTGATAATAATTATTGTATTGTTTTCCTGTAAAATTATCAAAAATTCCTTAAAACAAGATCAATTTGATTTATCTTGTTTTAGAAACAACACTGCATAAGATATTTAGGTTTTTCAGAGAATGTATTTTTAACATGTGTATTTTGTCTTACTGTGCCAGCAGAGTTTTTATAGTCAAAACAAGTGAAAAAATCTACCAGTGCTGAAGAAGTAATCCAAAGTATTTAGAATGCGTTACTGACCTTGAGTAATCTAACGGAATATGTTACAAATTACAATATACAGGATGTATTTTGTAATCCGTAGTGGAATACATTTCAAAAGTAACCCTCCCAACCCTGACTGATCGTGCACAGAATGCCATTAGATCAGCAGATATTGAAATCCCTTTTGGGCAAATATGATCCTATAATTAATCAAGCTTGGAGTCTCAGATGTGTTATACATTTGTACAACAATGTTTAGGTGACATATACTTTATATTATCATATATTAGCTAACAATAGGTTAGAATTCAATATGTTAAATTACAATAGGTTAGATTTATGATACTTTAATGCTGATTTTGCATTCTTTTTGAAAGTTGAATGCTCCAGTTCCCATTCATTGTAACTGCATAGCAAAGAGCAACCAGTACACGCTTCAAAATTTCTTAATAAATAAATTAATTACCAAAAAGAGGAACAGACCATTACATAATTTGATTGTTCTGTGCTCAAATATATACATTGTCCTACAACATGCTCCACCTATAGACCTCCGCTGCTATAGTGACTGAATAGGTCACAGTATACTCCCAATGAGAATTCTTAGAATTGATTGATGCATGTTGAAACAAGTGACCTCTCAATTTATTCTGTGTGGCAAAGGATTTATCTGTGCAAGCATGCTTTGGATCTCTGTTGGTATTTGCCTTTTATTTCTTATCTTCTGTTAGCAGATTAATTAGCTCATTCATATCCTCTCTATATGTGGAAGGTAAATGTCAGCATATTCCTTTCAGACGTAAATGTTCTAAACAAATGTCAGCTTCATACTATCTGCGTCCAAACCAAGGCACCACAGCCCCCCCCCCCCATCTCCCCTGGAATCTTTGCCCCTGGAATCGTGTAATACCAGCCCATCAGATTGTAGCTTACACGCATACATTTTTAAATGTATACTTTTATATCCTCCCTGACCTTGCACAGGCTCACTGGGGGGAATGCATACTTGTGTAGCCCCTGGGGCCAGCTGTGTGCCAGCATGTCTGTGCTGAGGGGAGCCTCGGTCAGGGTGTACCAGAGCGGGCAGTGGGAGGATTCCCGGGAAGCGAACAGGTCTACCTGCGCTTGACCGAATCGACTCCAAATCAGCTGGACCACCTGGGGGTGGAGTCTCCACTCTCCCCTGAGTTGACCTGCCATGACAGCATGTCCGCCACGCTGTTGAGGTCGCCCAGGATGTGAGTGGCTCGCAACGACTTGAGTCTCTGCTGACTCCAGAGGAGGAGACGGCAGGCGAGTTGCGACATGCGACGGGAGCGCAAGCCGTCTTGGCGGTTGATGTATGCTATCGTTGCCATGCTGTCCATCAGAACAAACACGTTCTTGCCCTGGATCAACAGCCAAAGCCTCCGCAGGGCGAGCAACACTGCCAGCAACTCGAGGTAGTTGATGTGCCAATGCAGTCACGGCCCCGTCCAGGAGCCGTCGGCTTCGTGCCCGTTGCACACAGCACCCCAGCCTGACTTGGAGGTGTCTGTCGTGATGACAACTCGCCTGGAGACCTGCTCTAGGGGAACCCCTGCCCGTAGAAATGCCAGGTCTGTCCAAGGGCTGAACAAGTGGCGACAGATTGGCGTGATGCCCACGCGATGTGCCCCATGGCACCATGCCCATCTCGGGACTCGAGTCTGAGGCCAGTGCTGAAGTGGTCTCATATGCATCAGCCCGAGTGGCGTGACCACCGCCGAGGACACCATAAACCCCAGGAGCCTCTGAAATTGCTTCAGTGGGACCGCCGTTCTCCGCCTGAACGATTTCAGGCAGTTCAGCACGGACTGTGCGCGCTCACTCATGAGGCACACCATCATCGAGAATGAGTCTAACTCCAAGCCGAGAAAAGAGATGCTCTGAACCAGGGAGAGCATGCTCTTTTCCCAGTTGACCCAAAGCCCCAGCCAGCTGAGGTGCCGGTGTCCTTCAGGTCTACCGCCACGAACCATTCTTGATGCCCAATGCTTGCTACAATGCATTTCTGCATCAGCATTTGAACAGGAGTCTGTGCAAGGCCCGGTTCAGTACTTGAGACGCTGGGGTGGCTTTCCCTCTGACGAAAGAATGTCGCAACCGCAACGTTGTCATGGTCATGTTCTCACAGTGAGGACATGACCCATCCACTAACGCTGTCTCTGCGTGGGCAGCGCCCAAGCACGTAAGACAGCGATCGTGGCCGTCGGAAGCGGAGAGTTTACGACCGCAACCAGGAATTATACACAAACAGAAAGGTATCTTTAAAAAGACGCTCTCCGTGAGTGCCACTCTTTTAGAAGGGAAATATACTCTTTTAGAGGAAGAATATACTCTTTTAGTCTGCTGAAGTGCCCAGGGGCGTTCTCTGCACTCCACCGGTGCAAGAGGGGGAGAAGCCGCTGTAATGCGTCATAAATCCAACAGATTTTGTAGAGGTGAATGGATCGGCGGAGGAATTCAGCTCACTGAAATACAACTGCTCGGCTCCAAAGAGAAAATCTGAATGAGTGGTTGTGATCCAGCTCCTTTTATACCCGTATGTCTGGGGGAGTGGGATGCAAATTCCACTCGCCAATACCTATTGGCCTTTTCTCAAAGATCAGAAGTGTTTGGGGCTCCCAAGAGTGACCCCTAGTGTCACTACATCGACACAACATTGAGTGAGTGACAGATAGGGAAAAAAACTTTACTAGACAATGACGATTCTTTCTCCAACATGACCGTAGAGGGTTGCTGTAATATGCATCAGATAGAATCTGTGACTATTGGTTTTGTAGTGTAGCTTTGACCGATTTGAGCTGTGAGCACCTTTCCAACTGTGATTGTCATCTACTGAAAATAAAGGGAAGAGTACTTTGGCAAAAGGTTGGCGAGCAATTAATGTCTTGTTCAGCTAATTACATTCTATTTGATGATTCCCAAGATGAATTCGACTTTAAGAGACCATGACTGATATAACCATCAAACAAGTAATCGTGGCTGGTGGCATTTCATTGCAGGGACTGAATACAGTCTGAGAGTTTTATTATTGAATTGAAAAGCCTTGTTTAGGGGGAACAAAGACAGAGAACTTTCGGCTTTCTAAAAGACAGCCTGCAAGTGCATGTTAGTAGGATGGGTGCAGTAGTTTTGCTCTGATCATATTGTTCCAGTCCATTTTTGCAATTCAGCCATTTCTGAGGCTGTCAATTCCAGTTTGCATTAGTTTTTTAAATCTAAGCATTATGTTTCATAATTACTATGAATATGTTTTTATGTCACACTTGAATGTTGAAAGTTGTGGTCATTCCTATATGTTCAATCATTTTTATGATGCACTAATGCTGTGTCCATACTCTCAAATCTTTTGTTAAAAATTTATATTTCCCCCACCCAATTTCTTGTAAGTTTCCTTCAAAGTATCCAGATTTTCAAAGTACCCAAATCTAAGGATCTGTTAAGAATGACCTTCCTTTCTCTATCAGATCTACAAAGAACAGAACCACCTGTCTTCACCATTGCCGTCCTAACATGTGTTTATTTGAGCAGCAGGTTTTTAGAATGTGTCATCTCCAAGTCCCATTTGCTGCCATTAATGAGACTATAAATCATATATTGATGTGGCGCTCACTGGCATGCGATGCAGCAGAGTTTGTGCTGCTGAACTAATGCATCATTTTAGCTGTACAACACCTTCAAAGAAACACTGCTAACTGCTTGCTCCTCTGAAGTGTGAATGGCAGGGGTGTCCAAAGTCCGGCCCGCGGGCCATCTGCAGCCCTCCTACTGCTCTGATGCGAGATACTTTACTAATGCGTTCTGTGTCATCACCAACTTCATCCACTGGTAGAGTTCAACAGGAGCTTGGAATACTCCTTATTTCCAAGGATGCCCTGCAGAAATAATGATGCATTTATTAAAGGATTGAAATTAGGTTAGATGCTTTTACTCATGTACTTGTTCTTGTTAAAATGCCCAATACCTCACATCATACAACTGAGTACAGCTGCTATTGTTGAGTACAGCTGCTATTACTGCTGAACAGAGTTTATTGAGCATGCACAGAGACACGTAAACCGAGCATACTCTTCCAGTACGTCCTCTGAAGCACTGGGAAGTATACTGTAATTAATTGGTTCGTTTTGATATTTCGTTGAAACAAGAAAAATGATTCACGGGCTTCCCAGTGCCATTTGAGTGAGGACATACTGTAAGGGAATGCTTAAAACACTTGCATATGAACGTTTACAAAATAAAATAAAGTGCAATAATTTTTATAAAATAAAAATCATATTTGTAACACAAGTAACAACAGAACATAAGTTATAATTGCATAGCTATAAAGAGTAATTCCTTGAAAAATAAAGGGTAATTCCTTGCATCACTTCATATAGTGATAAAATGTAATCTGATTCTGATTATTATGATGGGTCACACCCAACACTCAGTAGCAGATCTATATGTTCTTTGCAGTGCCACTGAATGGATGTCAAAAAGAAAAAAATCTGAGTAAATGAGTATAATATTTTGTATAAGACGCATCACTGTTCTATTATAAGAGTTCTTTTTGAGTGAAATACCCTATCCTTTATTTACATGTAGAGCCTACACAAGCACACCATAGAGCACAAATATTATTAGAACTTGCATAATATTAAGCATACAATATAAAGATTATGCATAGCATCATTTTTAATTATTACAGCGATGCGGCCCGCGGCACCTTATTTTTTTCTGCATTTGACCCCCAACCAAAAACGTTTGGACACCCCTGGTGTGCGGTCTTCATTTCTGTCTATGTCCAACACAGTCTAAAACATCCCCCTTACCACATTTCAAACCTGGCAGTAACAAACTACCATTGCTTAGTGGTGACTAGTCTCAGATAGGGTTTTGAATATCAGCCTAAAATCTGGCCCACATTGCAAGCTGTTTTGGCCAAGAACCGCAAACTGACATGTAAAATGACCACAGTTTTTTACTAAACATTTGGGGCTTGAATTGTATATAATGTTTGCCGCAATTCTCTGATTGGTAGATAATTTCTCTTCAGGATAATGGGGAGTGTAGTTCTTTACCAGAAAGTCTCCTAACCTAACCCTTCCCCTAACCGTAACCGTGTGTGGAATAGTCGCCCCTCTATGTAGTTGTCCCAACCCCATTCTGGAGTTACTCCACCCCTTATAGAGTTACCCTGCCCTCTCTTGGAGATTCTGCCCCCATTTGGAGATCTCCTGGTTGCAGCTATATCTACTGGAGGAATTCTGCTGTTAAACGTTTAAAAAAAATAAATAATAATAATGCGTACTGTTGGGCCTCATGTATTCAGATAGAAGACAAAGGCAGGCCTAACACAGTCGTAAAACTTAACTCAGGCCCACATACCAAGTAATAAATTGTACTGATAAAAATTGCGCCAAAATCAAACAAAGGGAGTCCTAAACAGACTACAAATCCCATGAAGCCTTGCTCACTAAAGGATCGAACTCTCAACTCCTATTGGTTGAGGCACACAACAGAACGTCCCTCAGCCATGACATCATCAGGAGTAGAAATACCTCGGAAATGCTTCTGAGATTTGCTTCCAGCAACTTTGCTCGCCGTGCGTAGACACAGCTCATCGCTGCTCTCAAGTGTAGCCTCGTGGCACAAGGAAGTAACGTCCGACTTGAAACTGTGGCCATACAATCTCCATCTCGCTGGATGAGTTGAGATTAATCTGTGTTCCACCGAACACTCTAATGGATCCGAAGGAGACCACCGAGCAATCTGCATCTTCATCCGTTTGCCTGCAGAAGTGAAGAGATTAAAGATTTCTCTTCCATCTTCAATCAAGTCGACGTCGCTGATTTCTCCGCCAGCCCGCCGAGAATCGGCAGCCATACCACCCTCCGAGAGAGCGAGGAAACGGCCTCCCGTCATCACCCGAGCCTCGAGGAACCGAATCGGAGTTAAAGGACGGATGAACACACATTCTACATCCTGATGCGATTCAAGTAAGAGGTTTATGTCTGGGCAGAGATAGAATATTATAGTATGTTATTCTTGTGTATCAAGGTTATTGCTTGTACAGTTTACGGACCACCATGTCCGCTCATTGCTAATACTCAGGGTATTAATTATCATGAATGAGATTTGCTGTATTGTAGTCCAACCACATTGGACTGTTGTGCATTTCCGCCATTGCGGGTGAGACCAGCAAACTGAGTTTATCCATTAAAGAATCAAAGACCGCGGGACGGTTTATGAGCCGTCCACCGCGTCTCTGAGTGATAAACTAACAGCTGCTTTCTCTCCCACGATCGAGAAACCGGCTTTGGGGCCGTCACTTAATTCTCTCTCTCTCTCGTACTAACCACACACACACGCGACCCCTCACAAACATTCTCGCACACATTTTTGGCTAGTAGATTGCTTCGTGATAAAGCTCAGCTTTGTCCCTAAGCTATCGTACAAGCGGATACACGCGGTAACTGGTAGACGCCATTGACTGGTTTCTCTCCGCCCACATTTGCGACCATATTCTCTGGCCGGAAGTCTCGCGTGACATACTCTCCACGAGAGTCATGTCCGCCATTTTGTGCGCGTCCCTCTTTACACACACACACACACTTACTCTCACACACACACACCCTCATGTGTTATAGGATTATTTTGATTTCCATATCTAATCATATCACTGTTTAGTTTGTAGTTGTAAGTCGGAAGTTTATTGACTGCATTGTATTCATTATTAATTGATATTACTGCATAAATAAACTTTGTTATACTTCAAAGAGAAGTGTTTTGGTTTGTTTTGCATACACCTGTGTCATGCTGACGGGATGTCAGTGCTCGGATTCAAGCTTTCCTTCATTGTTTTTTTCCCGAAAATCGATATTCTTTGGATGTCGATTTTCCTAAGAAAACAATCTAATATTGAGACTGTTATACTATCTGGTTATTAGTCCCTGATTCCAGGGTGGTGCCCTGTCAATATTAATCCTTTTTAATATTCTATTGATTTTTGATAATTGATAATGATCTTTGATGATTGTTGAATCTGAATGATCAATAAGCTAGTGTTAATTTTAATTAATGTTTCATCGATGTTAACAATTAACGATTATCTTTGATAATTGTTGATTTAAAGGATTAAAATAAAGCTAACATTGATTCTCATCAATGTTCTATTGATTTTAATAATTAATAATTGTCTTTGATAATTATTAATTATTGCTAATAACCAACCCGCTCCTAAACGTAACGCACTTCATTTACTGGAGCCCCATATGAGGTTTTAATGAGTTAGATTCAATTAAATAATTTTAATATTAATTAATAACTAATGAAATAATTACCAATTATTTCTGATAGTAACACTGATCTAAACAACCAGTAAAGCCCTACATAATAATTGGTGCCCCGTGTGAGGCATCCTACGTGCCAGTTTTGTCACAGTGTGTATGCATAAGAATCCAAAGTAATAACTTGAATCCTTACTTCAAAGTTGGTTCTGTTTAACAATGCACTTTTCTCACAACTTGCCAAACATAAGCCAGTGTGGTGTGAAAGTGCTCTTAAGAGTGAATTAGGGGTTGGTAAATGTACGATAGTCTGCTTAAAACCTGCTGTTGTTGTTATTTAACTCATAACGCTTTCACCTAGATATTACAGAGAGGTGCCAAGTCACTTCATTCACGTCCATCAAAGAGAGAACGCGGTGAAATTTGCACATTACATAACAGTAGCCCGTAAGCCACAGGTCGAAGCCTCTCACCTGTGCGTTCGTGTCAGCATTATAGAAACTGTAAAACAACAAGCTATCAGAGCCACTGTGTCGCAAGAATTTTTACTGCCCTAGTAAAATGAGTCACCAATCACCCTGCGTGACTGGAGCTGAAGCTCCACAGAGGTCAGTCGACTCAGCACTGCAAGATGTGGTCGCTGCTGTCCTCTGTCTCTCCGTAGAGGCGAGAGATAACCTTAATGGCTACAATATTAGTCGTTGTGATGAAGCATTGCAGGAACTAGTTGATTATGTCAACAACCCGGTCGGGAAGCCAAAGCGCACAATCCCGGACCTAGTGGGCCAAATGTTCCTTCTTCATCACCGCAAAACCCAACTGCAAACCGCAGAGCACCAGGCCCAGCTTGCCCAGCTGCCGAGCAGCTACCAAGTGGTGCACAGGGAAAATCTCAGCCTGCACCAAGATGTTAGGTGCACCCAAGCTGAGAAAGTCCAGGCACAGGAAGATAATGCCTGGATGCAGGTGGAAAACGAAACCCTGCGCAGGCAGCTTAAAGCTGCCCAGCTAAGAGTAGAGTCAGATCAGGTAAATGCAGCTGAAACACACAGCACAACATCTGACATAGAAGAGGGCCCCCTCTTTAGCGCTAAGCATAGAAATGTGCCCCTGAGAAACCCAGGGACACACGCTAGAAGCCGAGCTGCCCCTAGTGGTACAGTCTCTGACTTCATCCTCCAAGACACCTTGGATGCAGGTGCCCCTCCTTACAGTTGCCCCCCCCAGTCAGTTTTCAGTCACTCCACCTTGCGTTTCAAACTGACTGATTCCACACCACAGAGGCGGGACAATTATTTTCAAGCCCAGAGTGGTGTAAGCGGCTTGAAGATCCCATTAGCCAGGGAGCTGTACGCAACCCGGGGTCCACCCCCATGCGTCGACTGGACTCCTTCCCCACCACGAAGGGGAGGAAGTCATCCTCATCGCTATAGGGATCCGAGTGACTATGGTGTTTTGGATGACTCGGATGACCCGTGGTCATACCGCCACCAATGCTGGCGCATCCGACAACTCGAGTCCCTTGCAGGGGACATAGAACAATTTGACCCAAGTAATAGAGATTCAAACATCTACAGTTATCTTAGGGAAATTGAGCACTGCCTGTTTGACTTGCTTTATGCTTCGTCGTGTGAAAAACTCAAGCTTATATGGAAGACCACGGTAAGGAGTGTCCATGTGTTCATGGAAACGCTACCGACTGGTACACGAAACCGCTACTCAGCTCTGTGTAAAGCCCTACGCGAGGAGTATTCGCTGTATATCGATGAAGCCTCCGCTACCATAGCTGCTTTCGCTATCACCCAGAAGAGGCCCGAGCCTCCGCGTGAGTATTATAGACACCTGAGAACCACGTACTTCCAAGGAAGTAACGAACCAGGTCTGGAGGAGGAACGAGCTTTCAAGTCTCTTTTCCTTCTCAACCTCCACGAGTGCGTGCGATATGACATCACGATGCACTGCAACGAGCAACCCCACCATGCAGGAAATCAGAAGGTATGTGCAACTGGCATGGGAGACACGCGTGCGCCCTGCCCGAGGGCATGAAGGCGACGCCAGAGCCCCAGAATATGCAGACCTAGCACTTGAAGGCAATGAAATGCCTCGTGTTAAGGTGAATGCTAGAACAGGACCCCAGAGGCGCCAATCACCCTGCCAGCACGGTAGGCAACAGAACCAGAACCAGTGGTGACCAGACACACCCCCAGGGTCATGGGAGGCCTAAACAACAAAACGTTCGCCGGCCGAAAGGAAAGGCGCGTTTCGAACGAAAACCCAAACAAGAAGGTGGGTGGGTAGAAAAGGTTTCAAATCCCCTCAGAGAACAAGATTTGAGAAAAGAAATGGAGGATATAAGGAGATGCTTGACTGAGTTAGTAACGAAGCTTGACATGCTCCGTTGTTCACCAGGTCCGCCGAACTCCTCAAAGGAACACGGAGCCGAAACCCCATCAGTATGACTAAACGATGTACCCCCTCCCGTTAACCCCAAAGTTTACTTTGTAGGTCGGGAAAGGGGAACAGGGTCCAAGTTGCTCCCCAAAACAGTCACTCCTAACACGCCACACCCTCCTTTTCTGACCTTCTTGGGCGATCTGTTCCGTAAGGGCAACGCCTGACACGTGGGTCATTCAGCTCCCACGCACTACTCGACACTGGTTCTGAAATAAGTTTAATGGGTTCCAACACCTTCGCAGAGGTGGCTAGAGCAAAGCTCTCTCTTGGCAAACCGTTATAGACAGAGACCTGCAACGTAAGCATCACAAGCTACACGCAAGATAGGTCGTCGATCACAAAACGGGCCTGGATTGACACCTTTCAAGGGATGATGCTAATAGACCCTGTTTACATATGTCCCATTAATACGGAACCACTGTTCGTTGGCCAGGACCTACTGAACTGATTGGCTCCGCTCATTGACTGCCATCGTGGACACGTGGGCTCAGGTTGACATACCGAGACCACTTGGTCCAGAAAACAGTTCACCAGCTTCAGATGGACAAGTCGCCATCGTCCAAAAATCCGGAAGAGACGACGACTCCAACAAGAACAATTACAGGGCCTGAATAAAACCCTTCAGGGTACTATAGTCACTGTAAATTTGCACTCCTTTCTTATCAATAACACTTTGCACACTTTAGGGACTTTGTCAGAGAAGACAACTTATGTGCATATAGTTAGAGATCTAATGCAGGATCTCCTCAGGGAAATTAGCTCCTCAGTCAACAGTCTGTTTGGTGGAAGGATTCCAGCTTACCTGGTCTCCCTAGACCTTGTCGAACAAAGCCTTAGATCTGCTACTATCTCCATTGTGCAACCTTCACAGATACACCTGGCATATAGTTTTGGCATTGAAATTCCAATCCATGTAAATCCTCAGATCCTCAAAATAGGATTTATCCTCAATCTACCATCATAGAAAGGCAGAATATATACAGACTAAAGTCCGTATTTAAGGTTGGTTTTCAGAGAGGTAATGCACATATTCACCTCAAAACACCACCAACACTCACCTACCATGATGAGGACCCCTCGCTCTACCTTATCCCTAACCTTAACATGTGTACCAAGACAAAGGACATTCATTGGGTTTGTCCAAACGCAAACCCTTTGTTAGAGAGGTGATTAACTACCTCTGCGGCCTAAGAGCCGAATTCTCTGAACAAGTGTCAAGGTAGCATGTCCATCAAAGATGAAGGAACAGAGACAAGGGTAGAGTGGGCAGGCAATCGCTGGCTCGTTAACACACCAGCCACCAAAGTCCCAATGTCATACAACCGCCATGATACAGCCATAAACCTAACACTACCAAACCAAACGGTGTTCTTAACAGTTCCCCAAGGAGCCACCGTGCACATTGACGATATTGTCCTCCATCATCTCAACGTCGACAAACATGACGCAGAAACTGAGATCATGGACGCATTTAGAGGTCACAGCCTCACCGATGATGACACCCTTCAGGCTGAAGGGACAAAATTAGTGAAGTTCAGTCTCAAACTGACTGGCTTGACCACTATATTTCCTAGTCACATAAGCAGATCGTCATCTTACCAAGAACACCCTATCAGTTTGGTTGCCCTCTGGCTCCTCCTTAGTGGTTGGATCATCATCGCAATTATTTCACACCCCATGTACAGGCACATTCAACACCTACAGGCCAGACTGGACTCACTCCTCGTACAGCCGCGTTTTACACACCAGTTTGAGTCCATCCCACAGGTTAACCACAATCATTTCCAAGGATAAGCCTTTTAACCTTTAACCCTCCTTTCCTCTAACATTTTGTTCCTAGTAACCAATGTCAAGTTCTACTTTGATTTTGTGTTATGACCAAAAAACAACAAAGGATTGTGTTACGGTTAATGCTGTGCCTTCCAATAACTTGAAATGTTTATGTGTGATGAATGTAGTTTTAGATGTAGCTAGAAGTTCTATTCCCAGGCGTGCCTCAATCTCTGTCCAGACGATAAAGCCTCTGTGAACTCTAATGAACTGTATGGACTGTGCAACCGTTTTCTTTCCTATCAGGAATACATGGATGGCATAACCCACAGGTTACTGTGAACCGACAAGGACTGTTCGGACCTTCAGTTGCTCTAAAGATGCTGGACAACAACCAACTCTTCAAACCAAAGGGGGGAATGTTGGGCCTCGTGTATTCAGATAGAAGACAAAGGCAGGCCTAACACAGTCGTAAAACCTAACTCAGGCCCACATACCAAGTCATAAATTTTACTGATAAAAATCGCGCCAAAATCAAACAAAGGGAGTCCAAAACTGTCCAGTACTGATGGCAGAAGCAGAAGCACATACCATTGATTAACAACCTCAGAACTCATGGTAGGTCTGTCTTTAAAGGTTTGTAATTTATCGTTAAAAATAAATTCACCTATGGAGAAAATAAATGAGATTTTTACTTCCAAATCCCAACATTTGTCCTCTAATGCTCACAATTGTTAATATGCATCAGATGGTCAGGGGAAAATGTAGCGTTGTCTGAGGCTACCCAGAGAAAATTATATTGCTCAGAAGTTTCTCTTTTATAGTTTCAGACAAAATGGAGTTCTTGGTTGTTTCATTCAAGAATGTCATTCAGGTTTGTCTGAGATGTTTCTCCTAAAATTCCCTTGGAGAAATAAAATTAGAAAGACAGGATACATTTGTTGATGTACAGTAAGAATATAGATGTGAATGGTTTAGCTCAGATCATTTGCTCTTGGAAGAATTTTATAAATAAATGTTTAAGTTTGTACTGAAATCTCTGACTTTTGATTGCAGACTTTGGTTACTTGGCAAATCTGAGCGCAGTTTGAGACATTGGTTACTCTAGAAGAGACACATGTGGGATTACTGGGGTCTCAGGAGAAAAATCTGAGAAGCAGGAGACTTAAATCAATAGTTCACCCAAAATTGAAAATTCTCTTATCCTTTACTCACCCTCATGCCACCCCAGATGTGTGACTTTCTCTCTTCAGCAGAACACAAATTAATATTTTTTTAGAAATAATATCCCAGCTCTGTAGGTCCTTACAATGCAAGTGAATGATGATCAGACCTTTGTAACTCCAAAAATAACTTAAAGGAAACATAAAAGTAATCCATATGACTTCTAAGTGGAAATTTAGAGTAACAAAAGGACTTAAATTTTATATTTTTCTCATCCACACTTAATATATTGCTTCTGAAAATATAGATTTTACCACTGGAGCCTTATGGATTACTTCTGTTTCCTTTATGTGATTTTTGGAGCTACAAATTTCTGATCACCATACACTTGCATTGTATGGACCTACAGAGCTGAGATATTCTTCTAAAAATCTTTGTTTGTGTTCTGCTGAAGAAAGAAAGTGAAACACATCTGGGATGGTATGAGGGTGAGTAAATGATGAGAGAATGTTCACTTTTGGGTGAACTATCTCTTTATAGGTCTCTATGTGCTTTTCATTTTATCTCATTGCTGTCTATGAGAAACAATTGAAATAATGAGATCTCATTAGTGACATTTCTTTCAAATAGTTAAGACTAAGTTGTGTCTAGAAACACTTCCTGTTTTGTTTCTTCTGTTGAGTGGATGAAATGTTGTTGTTTAGTGGGTGTATAGGCATCTCAGGACACCAGCAGCTTGTAGAGTTTAGTGTGAGTTAGTGAGTGTGGCCGAATCTCTAGGAGCACTGTTTGGTTGATGATCACACAGCTTTGCTCTCTCACTTTACTCTTATCCAAAATTAGTCGGCCTCATCCCTCTCCAGGCCAGGTTCTGCTCCTCACATGGATTTAGGTCCTCTCACAGCCGACTTCCCCTTTGTAGTTCTCTAATCTCTGGGCTATGGCTTGTGTCTGACAGAGCCAGTGGAGTTTCAGAGGACATCTTTCTTCTGGATGTGAAGTGAATCAAATCACTCTGCTTCAAAGGGGGTCAGACCTCTTCATCTGGATCCTGTTTTATACTACGTTTGTACTGCATTCTGTTTTGGGTCTGCAGTGCACTATGCACAGGTAACTGACAATAGTGCGTTCACATCATGTCAGAATTACCAACCCAGTCTTATGACATATAATCATAATAATAGTACAAGATGGCTAAATCTTAAGAAAATTGTTGCTTGTACAAATATGTACGACTTTTACTTCCATTGAGAAACATATATCACAACAATAGGCTTGCAATTATTAAATAATCGTCTGATTGCGGTTATTTGGTCTAACCGCAGTTATTTGAGATTATTGTGCACTTCAAATTCCAATCACATTTTATTGCCCAAATAAGGGAATTTTAAGCAAATATATAAATGCCATCAACAGCATGTTTGTGTGTCATTCAGTTGAACTCCAAGCATCACTGAGCTGTACCGCGTATGTCAGCCAGAGCAGTTCCTGTCCTGAAGAGTGTGTGAAGTGCTTAAGCGCTCTTATGCTCGCGTCGTAAGCAGAAGCTCTCACCAAACTCCTGCTAAAATACAGATGAACAAATATAAACTTTAAATAAAAGTTTAAAGTTTCACTTTAATTTAACGATCGTGTAATGGCAAATGCTCCTCGTCATAACGGGTTCCTACACGCAGTGTTAATGACACGCAGTGACACAGAGGAGGAGACGCATGCTTACTCTGTTTCTGTGAAGTGATAAAATGATGAAACAAAATCTCAAAGGTTTTACTTCATGAGTAATCAGGGCTTGTGGGTTTAATCAAAGAGCATTAAAATAATGTGTGAAAGTGAATAAATTAGGACAGAAATATTTTACTATTGCATAATATTGCATAATATAATAGAATACAAATATTTTTGTTGGGCACCAAAATATTTTGTTATTTAAAAAATTATACTTCATGTCATTCATAAGTTTTTAAAGCCCTTA
The DNA here is from genome assembly GCF_019703515.2 of Myxocyprinus asiaticus. Lineage (NCBI taxonomy): Eukaryota > Metazoa > Chordata > Actinopteri > Cypriniformes > Catostomidae > Myxocyprinus > Myxocyprinus asiaticus. The sequence goes on along the minus strand of NC_059355.1, from coordinate 13,001,869 downwards.
CAAGATCTCATATACTATTTTATTTCTTGATTTATAAATTTGAAGTTAAATATGTAAAAATAGCTAACCTAAAACAGACAATTAATCACCATAGACCTAAAACAGACAATTAATCGTCATAATCGCAGTTGTTTAACAATTAATCCTCCGCTAAATTTCATAATCGTGACAGCCCTGCCTAACAATGTTATTACAGTTTTTATTAAGTTTAACTCCTAAACAAGACATAAAATTAGCCATACAGTCTAAACCCTTACCCAACCCCTAAACCTAACCTTAACCTAACTATAATTTTAAAAGGGAATTAACTTTTGTATACCATGGAAGAAAGCAGTGGGTAAGGAGGAATGAGACCAGGGAATCGATAAAGGTTATTGACATACAACAGTCATTTGAATTGCATAAATAAATGTGTAATGAGTAACAAGACTCGCTCACAAAAATGTCCTTGCTTAAAATAAAGTGTTTGATAGGAGACTTGCTAAAATTTTATGCTTGCGGTTGTTGATTGGTTGGTCTCTATGGGAATAACGTCATACCCATTCACAGGATTTCACCATCTCGGATGAATTACTGCAAGCTGTCGTGATTCTTTGTTGGAATTACTGCAATTACAAGTTTCCTTATTCAAACATTCATGTCTTTGTTGAGACTGTAATCCCAAATCCCAAAGTCATAAAAAAAAATTAAAAAAATAAATAAATGGCAGCATCCTCAAAGTTAAGGGTTTATGTACCTCAACAGATATTATTTGTTTTACATGCCATTTTATAATAGCCATTGTTACCTGGTGCACATGTTGTGTTCTTTTTGGGTGAACTGTTGTTTTCATTTAGAAGATGTTTGGGATCTTGAGTTGGTGACATCTTGACTTTCCAGCAATTAAATTGTGGCAGCTCTCAGATTCAAAGTGACTACAAATGGAGATGGACCAAAAACCCACTGGGAAGAACAGTCTACACATTAATTAACTGGGCTGCCCAGTTTAATGCATTCAGTCTCACAGACCCTGCCAAACTGGCTCTTTCCTGCTTCATTCTGTTCCAGAAATAAATCCCTGGTCTCACTGCCATAAAAACAAGACATTATGCATTGATTAAAGTAGAGTTGATTGTGCTATTTTCTCTGTTGTTAGACTTGTTGGTAGATGTTTGAGTTTTGAAAATAATGTGAAGTTCAATGCCCAAGAAGAGCTAAAGAGAATACCTTTATTGAGTATAAAACTACCAATGAATCAAACACAGATCAAAATTATAATGATTCAAAGATTCATAATACACTGTATTTAAAGGGATGGTTCACCCAAACATGAAAAATTTGTCATCATTTACTCACGCTCATGTTGTTCCATACCCATGACTTCCTTCTGTTGAACACAAAAGGAGATGGTAGGAAGAATGTCAGTCTCACTCACCATTTACTTTCATTGCATCTTTTCTCCATACGTGAAAGTGAATGGTGACTTAGGCCATTGCAATTTTTAAACCTAAGGGACAATACAAATTATAGCTCTCTGAATTTTATTTGTTATTAAGGTTAAGCTTGCAAAATCTTGTGGTTAGGTGAATGAGAGGGTGTGAAAACCATGGCTTGGGTTTAGAAACCTGACTCAGCGCTGTGTTTTGTTTAAATAATCTGAAACTGTAATCATGTAAATGTGTTCACAGAAATACAGCTGTGTTTTCACAGTATTGTGAGTGTAATGAGTGATATGTGAAATTACAGCAGTTTGAGTGACTTCATTTGCTGACTAAACACATACACACAGCAAAACACATAAATGTTGTGTACACAACTTTTGACAAAGCACAAGTGATATGAACATATTTTGAATTGTTGATTTTATTGTTATTATAACTTTGACAATTTCAATGCTTCATTTGATTCTTAATATTAAAGGGTTGCCAATAGTAAAGGAGTTGTGATTGTGATGAGTTTAATTGATATTGTGAAAATAGTAATGACTCAATGCCATTTTTAGGCATGAGACAGCAGAGTTGTGAATATTCACAATACAGCACATGCTTGAGTGCCTTATTGCATTAGTTAGTACACTCTAAAAAGTGATAATGTGCAGCTTTTACCTTAAAGATCCATTTCTACTGGATCTAACTGTAACAAATTACTTCTGTTGGTGTAACCTTATGTTGTCAGGTTGATTTAGTCATGCTAAATTATATTTTTTAGTAGAATCAAACCACTTATTTTAGATGTTACCAAATGAAGTACTTTTTTAGGTTAACTGACCTAACATTTTTTTTTTTTTACAGTGTTCATCAGTGGTTAGATTTTTTTTTTGGTCACCCCCCTTTGAAATTACGTAACTTTACGGAAAAAGTTTTATTTAAAAAATACAATAAAAACTGAATGCGTTCTTTCAGTTTTCACTGTTTTGCTGAATAATAAAAAGTTGCACTCTTTATTGAAAACACTTTAATTTTAATATAATAATCTGAATATAAAATTAACTTTTTATCACTAGACAAAATCATTGTCCTATTATTTCTGCATACTTTCTGATACATTATAATAATAATAAAAAAAATTAACTAGGTTTATATACTTAAAGAACAAACTTTGAGAATCACCGGTGTACATAATACAATATTAACACCATTTTCTCTAAATCCATTAAGTAATGCAAAAATACATAAAAATGGAATTCAACTGAAACAATTACTTGAATGCAACTCTACAATTTCTTAGCTCAAAGCACTTTTGATATTTTTTTCTGTGGCTTAAAGTAAAAAACATCTAAGTGGTGTAACCGTCTGGAGAAAGCTGAAATTCGAAAATTTGAAAAAAGAGATGTTGTTAAGTTGTTTTGAATACTCTTTCATTATTATTTCTTGAAAAAATAAAAAAATAAAATAAAAATAAAGCACTGAAATAAGTTTGTTTTAAAATATTATTAATGTTTGAAAAACCTTTTCTCCACCAAACCAACATGCATGTAGCCATTTTGCTGTGACAAAAAAAAAATGAAACAAACAAAACAGAGAAGACCTCTTTAGACCATCATGACTGTGTGAAGATATTTTGACATTTTCATGGAAGGCACATTTTGTTCAGGTCAAATGGAGAAACCCTAGACAAAAGCTTCTTGATTTTCGTGACTAAAAAAAAAAAAAAAAAAAAAAAAAAGAAAACTTTTGAAAATGAAAACTAATTTTGAAATTAATTATGTATGCTTGTAAATATGTAAGTTAAAAGGTATTCCATATCCTATCCCATACAGAAATCTGATATATGGCCATGAACATTTAAACTATAGTTCATATATTTAGTCATACTGTATATATTCAAACTTTGATTTGGGAAATATATTACATAGATAGAAGCAGCCATCACTCCAACACCTTATCCTTGAGTAATCATGCTAAATTGCTAATTTGGTACTAGAAAAATCACTTGCCATTATATCAAACACAGTTGAAAGCTATTTGGTTCGTTAAATGAAGCTTAACATTGTCTTTGTGTTTGTTTTTGAGTTGCCACTGTATGTAACAGACTGGTATTTCTTAAGGTCAATATTAGGTCACAAATGGCAAAAAAAGAGAAACATTTTGATTGAACAGATTGTCAGTCAATCACTGTTTTGAGGAACAAAGGCTATACAATGCTTGAAATTGCCAAAAAACTGAAGATTTCATACAAAGGTGTACACTACAGTCTTCAAAGACAAAGGACAACTGGCTCTAACAAGGACAGAAAGAGATGTGACAGCTAGAATGCCAATGATCTGCAAAGCTGTCATTGCTACCTGTGGAGGATTTTTTGATGAGAACTCTTTGAAGTAATTCAAGAAGTTCTGAACATTTTTTTCAAATTGTAATAGTAATTTTTCACATTATTAATGTCCTGACGGTACATTGTGATCAGTTGAATGCCACTATGGTGGATAAAAGTACCAATTTCTTTCCATAAGAACAAAATCTGTACATTATTCCAAACTTTTGGCCGCCAGTGTATATGTTGTTGCTTAAATGCACAAGGATGTGATTTTTTTTTATTTCTGTGAAAAAGATTCAAGAACATACATATGTGTTTTATATATATTGTGATTTATTTATGGGTTTCACCTGAAAACTATGGTATGCAAACATCAAATGTAACTGAAATATGAAATTATATTTATTTAGTTTATATATATATATATATATATATATATATATATATATATATATATATATATATATATATATATATATGATTTACTCTTGTTTTTCACATCATTACACCAAACAGGATGCTGTGATCCTTCTATCCTTCTATATTCTTGTTTCACCTCTACATACTGTATGATTCCACTATTCCACTAGTGTTAAACATTTAAAGACTCACAGAAACTGTTACAACCTATTACTGAAAAATAATAACAATGTACAATCAACTTTAACAGATGTCAAATAAATGTAAGCGCAGCGTAGTACTAGCAGGAAGACTAGCAGCTGTAGATCATCCCACCATTAGCTAGGTAACTCCTAGCCAATCACATGTAAGCCAATGCCTTATAAGTCTGCTCACAATCTATCACATTGCGTTTCAGTGTGCTAACACGGCAACATCATTATATAGCACTGTCTGACGTGGAGTCCATTTCACTATCTGACTAGCTAACATCCAGCTATAGACGCGGACTTATTCACTGCTCCTTGCCTTTTATCCAGAATCAGCAGTCCTCGCGCAACACACGCAAATTTCCGGATTCTCAGTGGGATCGCGCCCTCTCGGAATCATAATAGACATGTTCCGACCTCTCCAGGCCACAGGCGAACCAGTGCACAGAACATCTCTGGAAGCCTGCCTTTCCTTCCCAATGACGCCGTCTCTTCATCTCAACTTCTGCCCGCATCAAACCCATGGGGAGTAAACCATCAGCAAACCCGGATCTTCATCCATATCTCATTCACTTAGGAGATCTCCCTCAATCAAGCCACCGCATCCTCAATCGGAATGCAAGACCCAGCGCTGAAGGAGTGCGCTCCTGGCCAAGTCTGTCAAAATCATCGTCTCAGGCAGCAGCTGATTTCCATCAGAAATAAGTTAAGTTCTTATCATATCCATCAAATGCATTCAGATTTAGTCATGGGTCCAGGCCTTCTGTTGCCTATGCTGTCTGTTCATCATAACAGATCTGCATCAATATCAAAAGGCAATATTTCATGTCAACATCGCATTCGCTCTCATAGAAACGGCAGGCAACCACGCGCACATGCACCACAGCACGATCACATGAGGGTAACTCAGTCAGGTTCATTCGCATGTCATTCACCATGTTGCATACCCGAGTGATACCCGAGGGGAATTAAGATCATTATTCAGGCAGAGCTCATGAAGTGGGCACTCTGAGGGAGCATGGCATCACAGTTTAATATAGCCTTCACTAAAGTCTTGTGAAAGGGTACTTAGTGAAATAATTAACTCATTTTGTTTGGTTCAACATTTCGAGCAGTGTTCCCTACCCGAGCACCTTCAAGTGCGCATTAATGCCACTTCGGAAAACGCGGTGTTTTCTTACTCTAAACATACTTCCACGTTCTCATCGGAAGCACCACTGTTGTGGCGTGCCTCTGACACCTAGCGGTAGGCTCCGCACTGCATTTCTTATTCATCAGATAATTTCATTACCAGCGTAATGCATTTTGCACCTTATATGATAAGGTCATCGGGGGTAATTCTTATTTCACGGCATATTTACGTTTTTTTTTTACTAATTCAGGCATCGTTAAAGTGCACAAATTGGTATCAAATGTCTTCATAAATCATTCACTTTCATCTCTGTTCGGACCATGTTTCAATCTATGGGGATCTTCAAGCATTGGGGCTTTATCAATGTTCCAAATTTCAAAGCTCATGAGTTTAACAGTCATGTCAGCCTAACTACATTACTTTTAATTTAAGTTTCAACACATTCAGTATGATGCTGTTCACTTCTAATGCACGTGGTCGGGGATGTTACATTCAGTAGCAGGTAAGTAGGTTTGGCAATCAGTGGATAGAACCTGTGCCATTCAAGCTCAATTTCATCTTTCTGCTGCTAATTTCTGTTCCTGCTGGTAAGTCATAGCTCCCTCTTAATGCTTTTGTTATTTCTTCAACCATGCTGCCAAATGCCTTACTGATTTTAAAGTTATCAATGTTTTTGTTTTTGCTCCACTCAATGTGTGTATATATATATATATATATATATATATATATATATATATGTATATATATCGCATTCAGGACAGCTCTCATCAGTAGCAGGCAGTAGGATTAGTTCCTCTGGACATCACCGTGCCTGATAGGTGTTCTCACAATAGATACCGAAATTCAGTCCACTGGAGCTGCATGTCATGGTCTGCTAGTTTTACGGGCTAAAAAAAAACAAAAAACAAAAAAAATGCAGATATCAAAGACTCTTTCAAAATCATGCCCATTCACCCTGCCGACTGGCCCCTCTCTGGTGTCACATGGCAGTCAAAATTTGACTTTGCTGTCCGACTCCCTTTTGGGTGCAGAAGTAGCCCTCACATTTTAATTCTTTATCGGAAGGCCTATGCTGGATCCTTCTCAATTTAAGCTCCCCTTCGTACTACACCAGCTCAACGATTTCCTGCTCATCGATCACCCCGCTGCCCACACCCCTATTTTTGGGGTATCGATCACGCTCAAGATGCTCGGCCGCTGGTCTTCCTCATCCCATCTGAAATATAGTTGACCTAATCCAAATCATCAAACAAGCTCAACTCTCCATCAGCCATAAGTTTTCAAACCTATCTGGTGGTGGTTGGTGGCTCTCTCATCACATCTTTCCCCACACAATGATTCAATTCAAGCACATCCATCGTTTCACAAGGATAACACATAACTATGTCTACCCTCCTCGCCAGGGCTTCCATAATCTCAAGCATGGTTTGCTTTGCTTAGGTATTGCACAAGTCAGCTCAACCTCGCCAGAAAGCTCACACTATCATGGGATATCTTTCAACAGGGTATTGCATGTCAGCATCGCCATTATCGTATGGCTTTATGTATGCTGTTCACCTTGGCAAAGATAACCATTAAACAATGGCCGCCCTCGTTGGAGGGCTTGAGCCTCATGGGATATCTTTCAAAGAAGGGTATTGCATGCAACATCACCATTATCGTATGGCTTTACACATGTTGTTCACCTTTCGGCAAAGATAATCATCAAACAATGAGTGCCCTTGTCAGAGTGTTCATAATCAAATGTTGTTTTCTTTCAACGAAAGTTATTGCACGCAATGTCGCCATTATCATATGGCTTTATGCTACGTTGTTCATCTTTCGGCAAAGATATCTCAAATAACTCTTCCCTCATCGGAGGGTTTTCATAATCAAACATTGTTTATCTTTCAACAAAGATACTGCACAACAACGCTGGCATAATGTAGAGCCTCATACCCCGTTGTTCATCTTTGGCAAAGATTCTGCACAACAAGGGGCTCCTCAATGGAGGGCCCAAAATCGCACTCAAGGACAAGGATAAAATTAAACTAAAAAAACCCAGACAATGACAAAATCAAACTAAAAAACAAAAAAACAACCCACAAAGGACGAAAACGCACGGCTTTTTCTATTGCAAAGGTATTGCACAACCATGCCAGAGATATTGCGCATTTCATGTCAAATCTAAGTGTTCACTTCTCTTTTTTTTTTTTTTTTTGTTTTTTTGTTTTTTGCTCTTCTCCAGAATGAACACCTAACACAAGACCTGGTTCGTACCTGACTGGATCTTCTCTTTTGGTGGTAGTATTCTACTTTCTCTCTCTTTTGGGGTAGGCTCCTCGCCCCTGCCTCCTATCTCCGGCAGGATATGATGGTTCTGAGTGTAGAAACACAAGCTTTGCAAACAGTTTTGACAATTTTAGTCTTTCACCATTTAATTTGATAAAAGCTGCACTTGCATGACTGAAGAACATCTGCCAGGGGATGTTACCAAATTTGGCTCCCATGAGAACTGACTTACTCCAATAGGACTAAGCTTTTGCTTCTTTCTAGTTCCAAGCAACCAGGTTTGAAAGTGGGAACCGGTCCACACAGATAATAAATAGAAACTGTCTAGTTGTTTTTATTTGTTGACAGTGTCACCTTTAGCAACACAGTTCTTTCAATTACTAGACACTACAATGGAGAGTGAAATATTATTCATGAAATCTTTTTAGAGTAAAGGCTTTCTTTAACTCCTTCCAGCTTCAGGCTCCTGTCCACCTTCTTTCTAAACCTGACCTAAGGGGATTATTGAGAATACTCTTGTGGTATATGATTTGTCTCCACTTGCTTTTCAGCATGTATGAAGAGCATTCCAGAGGCTTTCTCAATGTCACTAATGTCAACTTTTATCGGTTCACTGTGTGGCTCATTGTGCATCACGAAGCATTTTATTATTGCTGCCCCATCCCCCCTCTCCAAAATGATCACCTTGAAGAAGTGAGTTGGCATGACTTTGCTCTCCTAATAATCGATAACTCACAAAATCTCAGTCATGGCTCACATAATGTGGACAATATTTCACAGATGGAAAAACCTTTTGGCTGGTAAAGTGGTCCAGTGTACACATGCACTTTATGGTGATTTCCTGTTTCATTAAAAATTCGATTCTCAAAAATTCTCCATTGTCCTTTATTTATATTAGGAGCCTTTGGTGACATCTTGCTGTATAAGTATGTGTCATGTATGGCTTCCTGACTGTAATTGTGGTTGGCTGCAGCAGCAAGGTGACCTCTGACAAATCCACTGTGTTCATAGTCATTCGCATTTGTTCTGTAGTAGGGATTTCAGGTGATTTGCTTGCCTCCACTGTTGTTTCTGTCTCGTGTTTAGTCATTGTCTCGAACACCCATGCAGCATTCCTGGTTCGATTGTCATATATCATAACATAAGACTTTTTGTAAAAGGAGGGAACTCCATCTGTACATCTATAGGAAGAATTTTTGTTATATTGTTCTGCAACTTTTACTCCTAGAGTTTTGTGCATCAGTGTTTAGTCTTGTGGATGGGATACTTATAAAGGTATAGGAGGTGGTTTTAGGTGGTTGTCACTTTTTATATGGTGTTGAAATAATTGTTTTAATTTTGTTTCTCACTGTTGATTGCTTCTGATTGGATTTTTTCTTTGGTTTTAATGAGGATAATTTAATTGCAGTGGTGGTCTTTAGTACTTTGGTGGCTCATCGGGTTAACTTGCTGATGCTGTATTGACACAATGTTTTTGGTCAGTATTGGTTTTTGGTCAGTACATCTTGAGTACCTGGACTCAAGATGGCGCCGAGTATGGCTGCTGCGTTGCGAGCTCCGATACAACATGGTAGTGTTTTGTTTGTTTTGTTTACAATTCTTATGTTTTTTGTCTTGGATGTTGTCTGCCTTATTGTCTACGACAGACAAACACTTTTGGACATTGGTTCACCAATTACACACCGTAAACCGGACTTCAAATTCCTCAATGCCGACCCGCTGTTTACAAACACGCAAGCGGAGCCCTTTTTCTGGGTTGCCCGGCCGCGGAAACGCAGGAGGAAAAGGGGAAACAGAGCCGCCGTTCTCATCAGAGTGAGACGCTGCGCAAATCGACCCCCGCTACCCAGTATTCTACTGGCAAATGTTCAGTATCTGGATAACAAGCTCTGCGAGCTGAAAGTGCGGATCTCTTTCCAACAAGAGACGAAGGACTGCTGCATTATCTGCCTTACTGAAACTTAGATGTCTGCTGAGATTCCAGGTTCAGCCATTGAACCCGTGGGGTTCTGCATGCACTGAGCGGACAGAGCGAAAGACCTCTCAGGTAAAAGCAGAGGTGGTGGTGTATGTTTTATGACCAACAAATCCTGGTGTGATCAGAGGAACGTACATTCTATCAAGTCTTTCTGCTCTCCTGATCTGGAATTTCTCATGCTTCTGTGTCGACCATTCTGGCTACCGATGGAAATCACAGCGATCATTATCACTGCTGTGTACATCCTGCCACAAGCCGACACACATCGGGCACTCAAGGAACTGTATGGGATTATAAGCAAGCAGGAAACCACGCACCCTGAGGCCACGTTCATTGTGACCGCGGACTTTAATAAAGCCAGTTTCAAATCAGTCGCACCAAAATACCACCAACACAAGTTTCAACACACGAGGGTTTTGGACCATTGCTACTCTCCCTTCCGGCATGGCTACAAATCCCTCCCCCGTTCAACATTTGGCAAATCGGACCACTCCTCCATTCTGCTTACAGGCAGAATCTGAAACAGGAAGCACCCACCCTCAGAACAATCCAGTGCTGGTCGGACCAATCAGACTCTACGCTACAAGACTGTTTTGATCACACGGACTGGGAGATGTTTCTGTCCACCTCTAATGACGACATCGAGCTTTACGCTGATAGCGTAATGTGTTTCATCAGAAAGTGTGTAGAGGATGTCGTACCGACCAGAACAATACAGATCTATTCGAACCAGAAGCCATGGATTAATAGCGATGTTCGCGCTGTACTTAATGTGCGGACCTCCGCTTTTAATTCCGGGAACGCGGAGGTGCATAAACAAGCCAGTTATGCCCTCCGAAAAACTATCAGAACAGCAAAACGCCAGTACAGGAACAAGATTGAAGGACAGTTTAACACCACCAACTCTAGAAGCATGTGGCAGAGAATTAACATCATCACGGACTTTAAAGGGAATAAAAACTCTGCCATGCACACCGCTGCATCTCTCCCGGGTGAGCTAAATACTTTTTATGCTCGTTTTGAGGGAAATAACACTGCCCTCGCGGAGAGAGCTCTCGCGGCCGAAGCTACAGAGGTTAGTTCACTCTCCGTCTCTGTAGCAGATGTAACCCGATCGTTCCGACGGGTGAATATCCGCGAAGCTGCAGGTCCAGACGGCATTCCGGGCTGCGTCATCAGAGCGTGCGCAAACCAACTGGCTTGTGTTTTTACGGACATTTTCAACCTTTCCCTCTCTTTGTCTGTAGTCCCCACATGCTTGAAAACATCCACCATTGTGCCTGTTCCAAAGCAATCCAAAATCACTTGCTTAAATGACTGGCGTCCTGTTGCTCTGACCCCCATCATCAGCAAATGCTTTGAGAGACTAATCAGAGATTACATCTGCTCTGTACTGCCTCTCTCACTAGACCCATTGCAGTTTGCTTACCGCAACAACCGCTCCACTGATGATGCCATTGCATCTACAATACACACTGCTCTCTCCCACCTGGAAAAAAAGAACCCTTATGTGAAAATGCTGTTTGTAGACTACAGCTCAGCATTCAACACCATAGTGCCCTCCAAGCTTGATGAGAAACTCCGGGCTTTGGGCTTAAACAGCTTGCTGTGCAGCTGGATCCTGGACTTCCTGTCAAGCATCCTGACTGGCTGCATCTCCGCCTGGTACGGCAATAGCACCACCCACAACTGCAAAGCACTGCAAAGGGTGGTGCGAACTGCCAGACACATCATCGAAGGTGAGCTTCCCTCCCTCCAGGCAGTGTGTGAAAAAAGCTTGGAGGATCATCAGAGACTCCAGCCACCTGAGCCATCGGCTGTTCTCACTGCTACCATCAGGCAGGCAGCATCAGGACCCGCACCAGCCGACTTCATGATAGCTTCTTCCCCCAAGCAATCAGACTTTTGAACTCTTGATCTCCCACGATCAAAATACATCAGCACTGCACTTTATTACTCTTACTCTTATATCTCACACCGGACTGTCATAAATTATATTATTATTATATTATATTCTCTCTTAACAACTGACTATCAACCGACAGCCTGAATGTCAATAGAGTACAATACAACCTACTGTACATTCTATATATACTATATATACTTTTTTATTGAATAATGTGTACCTATATTGTGTGTATTGTATACTGTACAGTGTATGTTATTATTTGTATATTGTGTTGTGTGAAATTATGTGTATATTAGACTTTAAATTGTGTTGTGTTAATCTGATGTTTATTGTAAATTGGTATATGTCTCATCACTGTCACGACTGCTATGTTGATCGGAACTGCACCCAAGAATTTCACACACCATTGCATTTGTGTATATGGTTGTGTGACAATAAAAGTGATTTGATTTGATTTGATTTATTCAGTATGATCCTTTCAATGACATCTGCTTCACACTGCTGCTCAACATGCTTTGTCTTTACTAACTCTTCAGCTGTTTGTAAGGCAGCTCTCAACTTCTCCAACTTGCCATTGCTTTGAGACAATTCCCTTTCGTATGTTTTTATCAGCTGAGACATAATTACAAACATCCATCTATCTTTTGGAGTTTCTTTCGTTCCTTGTGTTTTCCCCCAAGCTCGTTTAATATCATCAGTTGACCAGAGACCACCTTCCTGTTTCTGGATCCCATATTTCTTTTCAATTGCTTTTTCAGCTTTGGTTAGGTCAGGCTTATCTCTCGCATACAAGGACAAATTCTGAACTAGATGCTCGAGACTAATTTCAGGTGGGTCTCTTCCTCCTTTCTCGAGAGTGCTTTTTTACTTTCGCTTTGCTTTACTCATCATGTCTCTTCTCTCAGATGGTAAGGAGAATTCATATGTCACTCCAGATCTATTCACTGCATGTTGTTTTGGTGGACAGGGTGTGATTTCTGCAGCTGCATGACATGATGTAGTCCCATCCTCTCTGAGATTAGACTGTTTGTTTGTTTCTTTCCTTTTACATCCTTGCATTTATTTTTCTCCTAAAAACTGGAATATGCAATCATCTTTCATAATGCACCACACTCGCTCCTATGATTACCTTTCACGCCATCCCCAACAGACAGATCTGTGAAGTATATTCACGGATAATTTAATTTCACCACACCACAGTGGAAAAAGAAACTGTAACTGTGCCAACTGGCCTGGACTGGCATGGAACGGTATGGTTTTGCGATGATAAATTTTCAGCCCGATGGTGGAAAAGTGGCTGTACACAGAAGCATACTTTCAATCTAGTCTAACACCTAGTACACTCCAAGGGCCCTATTTTAAGAGTACTAGCATTAAGCACAGCGCTATGCCATAAGTCATAAGCGCAAAGTCAGTGGGCATGGCCATTAAATTTAGGTATTTTCATGCAAGCATGCGCTAAGTCTAGGCAAGTAGGTTTGGCGAAATTGCCCGCTAACGTGCAAATAGGCTGGATTAAGTGCAGTTGAATTCTGAGGTTCTTCTTTGGGATTTCCACCATCTGCGTCCTATTATAGTCCATACCCTGTCAAGCACCAGTGATGTAAACAAAGACAGCACATTCATAAGAAGTTGGTAGTGTAAATGGACTGTATGCAATGAATTAGAAGAATAGAAAATGTGCATTAAATGCATTCTTGATGAATGCCAGGCATATTTCTATGACAGTGACATGCTCCTTTTATACGTATAAAAATGTAATTCTCTTCTGAATTTGGATGTGCGCTCAGTTAAATTATAGGGAATGTAAGTATTATTAATCATTTTCATCTACTAACACACAAATCATTGCTTGTATTAACAGTGATTGTATCGGCACACACTTCACTTCTACCGGTCGAATTACACTTTAAACTAAAGAAAATTATAATCAAAATAACGAAGTGGTACAAAGACTATACCTAATCCAAACATTTTAGTCTCTTCTTCTTCCACTGGCCCCTTTTGCAGTGATTTAAAAATCAATCTCAACAATCTCACTAGGTGAAAAATTACTAGGCTACAAATGAAATCAAATTTATAATTGTAAATATACAATAATAATAATAATACATATAAACATAACAATAATAATACAAATTATTTGGGAAAAAATAAACCATAACATCTTGAAAGTTTATACAATCTCAAGTGATTACCCCTGAAAATTTGCAATTGTCAGGGACATTATTTTATGTTCTGTCCTTTCAGAATTTGGACATTAACTTTATTACCACCTGCTGGTGGAATCTCCAAACTGCAAATGCAGGAACTGAAATGTAACAACCTATTTCTTAGGAAATAGCAAATTGCGCTTTGCGTAACTTCATTTACATACAATACACCCACAGTTTGCGCACCTACACCCACAAGAGCGCAAACACTCCCACCCACGCCCAATTGCACTTTGTGCTGGCACGAAAATTACACTTAGAAAATTGCTTTGCGCTGACGAAGATTTGCACCTCAAAAATAAAAATGTATCAGCCTCGGCGATATATCGGTCGACCGCTACCAAAAACGCTCAATCAATTTCTTCTGAACCAGTTTCAACAGCGAAACCACATGAGAGAGACCCAGCATGTGCGTGAGAAGGACCTGTTCGTTCAGAAACCTGCAGATAGGTATACTTGTAGAGACTGAACAGAAGCCAGAGAAAATAATTGAGATTTGAAACTTCAGCAAATTAAATACATTTAATATGTTTAATATCTGTTTGTTTGGTGTCTGATAATACATTGGCAATGTAAAGATAAGTTTATCTTGCCAATAAGTTTGATGTCAATTGAATCTGCCCATTTTACCTATTATAAAAAAAACAAGTTCACTGGAAATGGCAGAAGATTTTGCCCAACTTGATGTCCACTGATTTTATGCCATGTGTGTAAATAAAATTGTATCAAAGATTAATACTTGTAAAAAAATAAATAAATAAATTACTCTATCTGCAAAAAAAAAAAAAAAAAAAAAAAAAAATTTTAACATGTATATATTTAAATACAAATAAATGATGACTAACCAATTTCCTGCAAGTTCTATGAGACAAAGTATAAATATATTTATGATGATTTTTTAAATGTTTGTTGTAATGTATCATGTATAATAATTTAATTGCGATTAATCATAGAAAACTGTGTGATTAATTAGTAAAAAAAAAAAAAAAAAAAAAAAAAAAATGTAGATTCACAGCCTTATGTTTAACATATTTAAATTATAAGTTCACAGTTTTGGCAGCCATAAATAATTAAAAACTAAATACACAGAAAAAAAAAAAAAAACACTGAAAGAAACTATAAATTACAATTGGAGGGAAAACTAATGGAAATAAAGCAAAATTCCAAGGACAAATTGTATACAAAATAGAAATAAAAAGTTTTTAAAAATTTGTAATAACTTTTTTGGAGAGAAGAGAAAGAAAGGTTTAGAAACAGGTTGTAATTAGGTTTGATTTAAGATGATGTTGTTCCAGTATTGTTTCTTACCTTGACACACACAAACAGGATGTGGTGATGCTTTTACATTCTTGTTTTTGATCTTTTCTTTGTTTCTTCTTGAAGTGTTAAAGGTGCAAAATGTGTTAACACTCACAAAACAAGTGTAGATCTGTTACATGCAAAAACACAGTAAATGCGGGATAAGCTCAATGCAGAATCAGAATTATAACATGTTCCAGGAAGCAAATGGAAGTAGATATGACAACAGGATTTGAGTGGAGAAGTTGTGTGCCTGTTTCATATAAGAACTCGCACAATAAACAAACTTTTGAAAAGTTTTAATCTGATGATGACACTAGAACCATTTTAAGATGCTGTACTATTATTGTTAGTTGAGTTCTCCAAACAGCTGGCTAGAGATTATAAGACACCCAGAACTCTGAACCAACAGAAACTGGTATTATACGCTTTAACACTCATTTCAGAATTCGCATGATAGACTTTTATTTCAAGATCAACCTGCATTGCTTTAACCGCATTGTTCTTTTTTCGGTTCTCTTTTGGGAACCAAAGGCCCTTTTAATATCAAAACAGTATTAGAGTACAGTAATAGAGTAACAGGTTGGTCCTTCATGACTTTTCTTAATCTTGTAAAAATGGATAAAGTTTCAACTTGATAATATTCACACATCCTCCATGAATATATTTGGTTTTTAGGATTTACATGTCAGTTAAGAGTGTTGCCATTGTTACGGCCATGGGCGTTGATGCTATTTTTGTCCACCAGATGGCGATGTCTCTTCCAGGGTGGATTTATGATCAGGTGTTCTGAAATACCTGAGATGAGAGCAGGAATGAGCAGCCCATAAAAAAGGCCCTTCTCCCCAGTGTGGTTGCCTCCCCTCACCAGCACCTTGATTTGTTTCCGTTGACTATATCTTTGTTTTTCTTTTTATTTCTTTTTCTTATTACATATTTTGACTGTTACGTTGACTTGAAAATAAATGATATTTTTTGTTTAAATCTTTTCCACGTGTGGCCTCCCCTTCATGGTACTCTGCCTTAAGCTGGGTGGTTTGTAACATATGGGGTTCATCGTTCAAGTTTGTAGCTGGGATCAGGTCAGTAATGCCCTTAGGAATATTTTTCACAACACATTATGTGAGATGTATTGTGTTAGTGTTGGTTTGAAATATTTGGAGGGCCTGTTTACAGATTGGCAATTTAATAATTTCATGGTAATTGATTGATTGTCAGTTGGGTCTGTTTGGGTTTGGGGAGTGCTGCATGGATTTATTGATTGGGGGAAAAAATAATATTTTTAACTTTGAAAATATTTTTTCCTTTTGTTACATTTTTTTCCCTCTGGTGCTGGAGACGGGAACGCCAAGATCGTCCTGCAATCAAAGTTCTGGTATTTTGACGGGGTCAAGCTTTTGCTGCTACATTTGTTGGAGAAAAGTTTAAGTGCAGGAACGAGAGCGTGAACTAGAATTCAAAAAGTTTAAATCTCAACAAAGAATTGAAGAAACTAAATTGGCACAAGAAGCGGAAAGTTTGAGATTGATTGCTGTGGGAAAAATGCCAAGCGGGGGTGCTGATACCTCAGGTGACCAGTCAAGTTCAGATGTTGGGTGATTATCGAATATCACAAGTATGATTTCCCAAATTTAACGAAAAAGATCCAGACTAGTTTTTTTTTTTTTTGTTTGAGAATGTGGCTGATGATAGAGCATGTGATGATGCCGAGCACACTCTCTTATTGCAAAGTGTTGAGGGTAAAGCACAAGAGGCTTTTATTGCACTGTCAGCAGCAGATATAAAGGTATATAAGACCGTAAAAGATGCTGTTTTAAAAGCAAATGAGCTCGACCTTGAAGCTTAGCTTTAGGGGTTGGAAAAAGGGGGAACAAGGTGGCTAGAGAGCTTACTGGTAATCTTTTTTTTTCTGTTGGTGTAAATTATTTTGAGAGTCTTTGCGATGTGATAGTGCTGGAAGAATTTTAAAACATTGTTCCTGACCAAATTGCCACATTTGTTATCGAACGCAAGGTCAAAACAGCAGCCGAAGCAGCAGTTCATATGGATGAGTTTGTGTTGACTGTAGACAAAGGTAATGGGGACTATAACCGCAGGGAATATTGCAGATATGAGGCCGGGGGTAGGTCAACTTCACCAAAGTTAGATCAGAGTCGAAAAATAGATCCAAACTCTACCTGTAACTACTGTCTGGAAAAGGGGCATTGGAAGAATGAATGTCCATTGCTTAAAGTTAAGCATAAGTCCACTACCACAAGACCTGTAGTTCTTGTTTACTGGTTTGTGGTTCTGACTTGGTGTTTGGAAATAGAGTGAGAGGTCCTTTAGCAACTCTGCAAGATGAGTTGGTAAAATCTGAGTCGCCAGTGAACCTGTTGGAGTGTGTTAATGGGTTTTGACGCAAGTTTTTAGAAGGTAAGTTGGCCAGTGAAAATTTGGGTAAGGCCAAATGAAAAATGAAATCCTGGTTTGATCGTAGAGCTGAGCATAGAGAATTTAGCCATGGTGATCAAGTGCTTGCGTTGCTCCCCATTTACAGGTTCATACCTTTAAGCGAAATTTGTGGGCCCTTATACAGTTGTCCGTCAGGTGTCCAAACAAAATTATGTACTGTTGACCCCTGACTGTAAAAGATCTACACAGCTCTGTCATGTAAATCTATTGAAACCTTATTACAGTCATGCGTCCAGGTCTGAAGCCGCTGTCCAAGGTGCTGAAGTGAAGTCTGTTGCGCTGGTCACAGGAAATGTGCCCACCTCTTCCTCGCATATGGTTGCAGCTTGCACTCGATGGGAATGTTCCTGATGACTATGTTGTCCAGCCTCGGCTTCGTAATTCAGAAAAATTGCCAGAGTTGGACACGAAATTTAAAACAAACCAGCTGAATGATCCAATAACTTAACGAGAAGCGTTGGCATTGATTTGCCATTTTAACATTTGCATGTGTATGTGGGTGGAGGTTCGGTACTGGTGTTTTCTGACCACAATCCACTCATATTCTTACATTCTTTGAGTATCCCAAATCAGTGTCTTGTTCATTGGGCTTTGTTCTTACAGCCGTACAGTCTGGAAATCCGTCATGTTTGGGGGGTGGACAATTTTATGGCCGATACTTTGGTCCTGTTCCCTGAATGAATGATGTTGCCAGTTTGTCTCTCTCTCTCTCTCTCTCTCTCTCTCTCCCTCCTCTTGCTTTTCTATGTCTTATTTGTTCAGTATTTTTCAAGGCGCCAGAAATTGCTGAAGGATGTGGATTGGCAAGCAGTTAGAGCGGACTGTGTTGACATCAGCTGGTTGAGAGTGTTCTGGCGACTGTACAAACATCTTACATTTTTGATTGGATGAGTAGCCTTATCAAGCAAACTGAGTAAAATGTTTGTAAGTTTATGAATATTTAGTTTTTTTGTTCGGTATCTGTGGCAGCGGGGACGTGGTCAAGCGTCCGTCCGGAGAGAGAGAAAGCGGTAAGGGTGCTTGCACCTGAGCTAAATTATGTCTAACACCTGTCTCTAATTACAGTGAGCATGGGGAGAGCGGCATAAAAGAGCCACACTGCCAGCAGACCAGAGAGAGAGAGAGTCTGGGTCTAGAAACCTCTTTGTGAAGCTAGAGTGCTACTGTGAAGCTAGTGTGTTACTGTAAAGCTAAAGAGTTTTGTTAAAGTTTATGAAGCTGGCCTTGTGGCAACCCTGTAAGATCCACATTACTCCATTAAAAACCCTTACCTGAGTGGAAGAAACCTGATTCCCCGTGTCCTCCTTGTGAAACCCTTCACAGTATCCAAGGTCACAGATTCCCTCTTCGAGGAGCCTCTGTTTTAAAGGGGGAGATTTATTTTTTGTGTTACTTTTTATTTATTTTTATTTTTACATATTTTGACTGTTACTTTGACTTTAAAATAAATCATATTTTTTGCTTGAAGTCTGCATGAAATGAAAATTCACCTATTTTCTAAATGCATGTTATTGATCTTATTGTGAATGACTCATCCATGCATGTTTTATTTTTTTATTTTTTTTTGACCTCGTAATATTTAATCAAAGTGTAATAACTCAATCTTCTGGCGAAACGACAGACTTCTCTTTGGTGACGTATGCAGGACTTCTCCAATCATTTAGTCCGCTTAAACCCTGCCCCTTTCTTATAAATACCACAACCTTGAGTAGAGTTGAACGAAGCGTCAATCACATGTTGAAGATGGCAAGGTGTATTTTTGTTTGTTTTCCTTCAAAACTATCGTTCCTTAACACAAACTTCCTTGGTTATGGGTCAGCTGGCTCAATTTTACCGATAACCAGTTCTGACTCGAGCACCATGGTGGTAGGGGTGTGTGTGTCCACTGCAAACTCACATTCAGATCTGCCTCCATTTCGCTATGCAGTGCCCACATTTTCACAATCAAATCAACAACCAATGGATGAACTCAAATCCCCGGCATACATTTTTTTTCTTGTTTCACTCGGAAATATGTCACAATACGGAAGTCGGTCGCAACTTCTGTTTCATACCGACTTTAAATCTTATCCATTTGTGGCCTCCCCTTCATGTTACTCTGCCTTGACCCGGGTGGTTTGTAACACTATCAACAGAGTATGTTAATGGGTCCCTGTGATGGAGGATAGTATAGTTGGGGGTAGTGAGAAGAAAAGTGGTCATGCGTTGCGTAATCTAGGAACTGGAAGTGTTTTAAATTCACACACAGAAATGATTGGCACATACAGTATTGTTGTTTTACATGTTTGCTGATGTTCTGGCAGCTTATTTATTGTGCGCATGTCAAAACAGTAGAAAAAACTACTGCTCATGTAAACACTGTTTTCTTGCGTTGTCAGGTTTTTAAAATGAGATGATTTTTAATAGTTATCAGGTATTGGTGTACATGTAATCATGCTCTGTGTTAGTAACGTGAAGCTTTATTGTTTATGGAACTAATCAATTACAGAGGCTAAATAATAGACTGTATTTCACATGGCATAAACAACAAGAAACGTGTGATGTATGAAATAGCTGATAATCAAGCTCCTAATTTGTCAAATCATCATTCCATTTCCTGCAGTCTGAGCTGAGAGCTCAAAGCCATCGTTAAATACAGACCACAACCCCAATTATCCTCGGGCCAGATCTCCGTCACCAAGCTGTTGCCATCTTTAATTCTCCTGTTTCCTGCATTGTTTCCATGACATCCACGGGCAGCAAGACTGAAATATTGATGGCTGATTATAAAGATGCTGACACATTAATTTCATGAAATGCCACTCTGCCTGTGCCAGTCACTGACAGAGCCATGCGTCTGGCTTTAGTGCATGCTGATTGGTCAGCTTTGGTGTTGCCCTGGGTGACTTTGTCTCTGGACCTCCATTCTACAAATTTTGCTGAAATAAATTTACTGGGTTATTCAGTGTGACAAGGAGGAGGCCGGGCCATGAGTCCGCACTGCCGGACCCATTCGGGCTAATCAGCCGAGGAAAGGGATAAGGCCGAGCCAGATGCGGCAGTTTGGGAGAGAGAGAGCCACACACAGCTGCCGTGTGTGTTTAAGTTTATGTCTTTTTTTCATTAACATTATTTTGATGGTTTGTCTGGTTCCCGCCTCCTCCTTGCCCATCTTAACCAGGTTACATTAGTGCCGAAGCCCGGGAAGGAGGAGGGATACGCTGTCATGGAGTCCTCACCACTGCCCTCCGCCCAAAGGAGCAGCCGCTGCCAGGGGCGGAAGGGCTCACTACCAGCCGCCAGAAAGCGGAGAGGCGTTCCATCCACCAGGGGGCGGAGGACTCGCTCTGGTCCACCTAGGGAGGAGCAGCTGTTGTCTGCGAGAGAGTGGAGGAGTGGTCGAGGACCAGGCGATGGTGTGCAAGCAATTTTTTTTCTCTCTTTCAGTGTCGCTCCGCCTTGCCCTTTCCCGCTCCTCTTTTCCCTCCCCTTGTCTCCCTCCCAGGTCTCGAAAGGCAGGGAAAGCCTGCCAGCAGGTGTGGCCAGAAGGGCAACGCCCCCCCTCGGAAAGGAGGGGGGGGGAGATGTACGTCATGCCGGGGGTTCCCCAACCTGAGGCAAAGGAGGGAGGAGTGTGACCAGGAGGAGGGCAGGGAAGGGCTGTGCCACCAATCGGATTAATCAGCAAAGAAGAGGGATAAGGCCGAGCTGGATGCAGCAGTTCAGGAGAGAGAGAGCCACACACAGCCAAAAGTTTGGAATAATGTACAGAATTTGCTCTTATGGAAAGAAATTGGTACTTTTATTCACCAAAGTGGCATTCAACTGATCACAATGTATAGTCAGGACATTAATAACGTAAAACATTACTCTTACAATTTGAAGAAAATTTTCAGAACTTCTTAAACTACTTCAAAGAGTTCTCATCAAAAATATCCTCCACGTGCAGCAATGACAGCTTTGCAGATTCTTGGAATTCTAGCTGTCAGTTTGTCCAGATACTTAGGTGACATTGCACCCCACGCTTCCTGTAGCACTTGCCATAGATGTGGAGGTCTTGTTGGGCACTTCTCATGCACCTTACAGTCTAGCTGATCCCACAAAAGCTCAATGGTGTTAGGATCCATAACGCTCTTTTCCAATTATCTGTTGTCCAATGTCTGTGTTTTTTTGCCCACTCTAACCTTTTCATTTTGTTTTTCTATTTCAGAAGTGGCTTTTCTTTGCAATTCTTCCCATAAGACCTGAGTCTTCTCTTTACTGTTGTACATAAAACTGGTGTTGAGTGAGTAGAATGCAGTGAAGCTGTAAGCTGAGGACATGAGACATCTATTTCTCAAACTAGAGACTCTGGTGTACTTAACCTCTTGTTTAGTTGTACATCTGGCCTTCCACATCTCTTTCTGTCCTTGTTAGAGCCAGTTGTTCTTTGTCTTTGAAGACTGTAATGTACACCTTTGAATGAAATCTTCAGTTTTTTGGCAATTTCAAGCATTGGATAGCCTTTATTCCTCAAAACAATGATTGACTGACGAGTTTCTAGAGAAAGCTGTTTCTTTTTTGCCATTTTTGACCTAAGATTGACCTTAAGACATGCAAGTCTATTGCATACTGTGGCAACTCAAAAACAAACACAGACAATGTTAAGCTTAATTTAACGAACCAAATACCTTTCAGCAGTGTTTGATATAATGTGATTTTCTAGTACCAAATTAGCAATTTAGCATGATTAATCAAGGATAAAATGTTGAGTGATGGCTGCTAGAAATGGGCCTTTCTAGATTTGATCAAAAATGACATTTTTTCATATAGTGATGGTGCTGTTTTTTACATCAGTAATGTCCTGACTATACTTTGTGATCAGTTGAATGCCACTTTTTTTAATTAAAGTACCAATTTCCTTCCGAAACAGCAAAATCTGTACATTATTCCAAACTTTTGGCCACCAGTGTATATATATTGAAGTCATTAAAACTCATTTTTTAACCACTCTACATATTTCATATTAGCAAACTATAGTTTTGGCAAGTCGTTTAGGACATCTACTTTGTGCATGACACAAGTAATTTTTCTAACCATTTCTAACAATTGTTTACAGACAGATTGTTTTACTTTTAATTGGCTATATTACAATTCCAGTGGGTCAGAAGTTTACATACACTAAGTTAACTGTGCCCTTAAGCAGCTTGGAAAATTCCAGAAAATGATGTCAAGCCTTTAGGCAATTAACCAATTAGATTCTGATAGGCTAATTGGAGTCAATTGGAGGTGTACCTGTGGAGGTATTTTAAGGCCTACCTTCAAACTCAGTGCCTCTTTGCTTGACATCATGGGAAAATCAAAAGAAATTAGACGAGACCTCAAAAAAAAATTGTGGACCTCCACAACTCATCCTTCCAAACCATGTTCATCTGTACAAACATTAGTACGCAAGTATAAACACCATGGGTCCATGCAGCCATCATACCTCTCAGGAAGGGGATGCATTCTGTCTCCTAGAGAGGAACGTAGTTTGGTGCAAAAAGTGCAAATCAATCCCAGAACAACAGCAAAGTACCTGTGAAGATGCTGGAGGAAACGGGTAGACAAGTATCTATATCCATAGTAAAATGAGTCCTATATCGACATAACCTGAAAGGCTGCCAAGCAAGGAAGAATCCACTGCTCTAAAAAAAAAAAAAAAAAAATGCCAGACTACAGTTTGCAAGTGCAGATGGGGACAAAGATCTTACTTTTTTAGAAATGTCCTCTGGTCTAATGAAACAAAAACTGAACTCTTTGGCCATAATGACCATCGTTATGTTTGGAGAACGCCAAAGAACACCATCCAAACTGTGAAGCATGGGAGTGGCAGCATCATGTTGTGGGGGTGCTTTGCTGCATGAGGGACTGGTGCACTTCACAAAATAGATGGCATCATGAGGAAGGAAAATTATGTGGATATATTGAAGCAACATCTCAAGACATCAGCCAGGAAGTTAAAGCTCGGTCACAAATGGGTCTTCCAAATGGACAATAACCCAAAGCATACCTCCAAAGTTGTGGCAAAATGGCTTAAGGACAACAAAGTCAAGGTATTGGAGTGGCCATCACAAAGCCCTGACCTCAATCTGATAGAAAATTTGTGGACAACTGAAAAAGCATGTGCGAGCGTGGAGGCCTACAAACCTGACTCCAGTTACACCAGTTCTGTCTGGAGGAATGGGCCAAAATTCCAGCAACTTATTGTGAGTAGACTACCCAAAACGTTTGACCGAAGTTAAACAATTTAAAGGCAATGCTGCCAAATACTAACAAAGTGTATGTAAACTTCTGACCCTTTGGGAACAGGGCCGGCCCGTCCTACAGGCAATACAGGCGACCACCCGGGGCCCCAGCGTGTCTGATGGTGCCCCGCAAACACGTGAAAAGCATATGAACAAGTCATAGAATTTAAAACAATGATAACTTTTAATTTGAAACTTTCTGCAGTTTAATGGTTCCAGAGCATTTACACGCTAGATAACGTGCAACGCGCGTGGACCTGATCATTTAACATACAAATCACAATGACAGTGAAAACTAAAAACATCATATTACGTATAAAATGAGCTCTGAATAATCACAAAAAGACAAATAACTGAAAGTGACAACAAATGAAATAACAGCAGTGTATCTAAAATCGGCAAGAAGTAAAGCTAAGCACTACACACTAATTTGCATAATTTATTCATAACGCAAATCATTGCTGGGAATTAGAGCGCAGCTTCTTTTCACAGTATTATTAGACAGGAAGGAATTCAGACACTGCCGATATAAAGACGCAAAAAAACTCTCAGTGAGTGAAAATATGAGCAATTACTCTAGAAAATAACCAAACCATCCTATCTGCAAAGATGTCAGCTCTCTAAGAGGTATGTGCTTTTCTTTACATTTGTTTACAGATACATATTTCGAGGTGTTATGTTAATAGGCCTTTTTAAAATATGTAATTTTATTTATAAATAATTATACATTGCTGTAGTTACCTTATTTTCCCTGATGTTTTAACTTTTATTAACTTTTGCACACATTCTGACCAACTTTTTGTTTGCATTGATTTTGTTGCTCTAAATAAACATTTCAAGCATTTTCAGCAGAATTTCAAGCATTGTCAGCAGTGTCCTATACAATTAAAACTATCTAAAACTATTTTAAACAGCATTTTCTTATTTGTATAACTTTAATGGGTAACACGTGGTTGCATTTGTTAACATTAGTTAACTACATTAGATAACATGAACTAACAATGAACAATACTTAATAATCTTAATGTTAATTTCTACATATACTAGTCCATTTTTAACATTAGTTAATACAATATGAACTAACATGAACAAACAATAAACAGTTGTATTTTTATAAATTGACATTAGCCAAGATTAATAAATGCTGTAAAATTGTATTATACATTGTTAATGATACATAATGCAAACCTTATTGTAAAACGTTACCCAGTAATTATCATACTTGCAGTTTCCATGACCATCTTAATTGAGACACTAGTTTATTTGTACTTCTAGAACATTTTTTGAAAGGTGATTAAAATAAGCCGATAAAATGGTGACTTGTCAAAGCACCTAAAATACACATATTCCTTCATGCATTCATGTACATTTTAACCTAACATCTTCATGTTGGGAAAAAACTACTGGAACGCTTTATTTGTGATCTACCGAGCTATATATAGTATAGGGCTTCTTTTTTAGTGGTTTCTATAAAATAAAATAAAAATCTGCTCATCACGTTTGCAGCAGTTTTATGAATGTTTTAAAGTTACGACAATTTTCACATAGGCGGGGCCATTTTCTTAATTTCGCCTAGGGCCCCACAAACCCATGGGCCAGCCCTGACTGGGAATGTGATGAAAGAAATAAAAGCTGAAATGAATCATTCTCTCTACTATTATTCTGACATTTCACATTCTTAAAATAAAGTAGTGATCCTAACTGACCTAAGACAGGGAAGTTTTTCTACGATTAAATGTCAGGAATTGTGAAAAACTGAGTTTAAATGTATTTGGCTAAGGTGTATGTAAACTTCTGACTTCAACTTGTGTGTGTATATATATATATATATATATATATATATATATATATATATATATATATATATATATATATATATATTAGGGATGTGCGCTACGACTAATTTGACTGTCGTTTAAATGGAAGTTCCTATCTGTCACTCATTCGACGTTGTGTCGATGTAGTGACACTATGGGTCACTCTTGAGAGCCCCAAACACCTCTAATCTTTTTTTAAAAGGCCAATGAGAATTGGCGAGTGGAATTTGCATGCCACTCCCCCAGACATACGGGTATAAAAGGAGCTGGTATGCAACCACTCGTTCATATTTTCTCTTCGGAGCCAAGCGGTTCTATTCATTGAGCTGAATTCATCCGCCGAGTTCATTCACCTCTCTCTGCTGGATCTCACGGCGCATTTCAGCGGCTTCTCCCCCTCTGCATCTGTGGTTTGCAGAGAACACCCCTGGGTGCTTTGGCAGAACATTTAAAAGAGTATATTCTAATAGAGGATATTTTCTTTCTGAAAGAGGGGCACACACGGAACGTCTTTTTAAAGATGCCTTTCCGTTTGTGTGTTATTCCTGGTTGCGGTTGTTATCTCTCCACTTCTGACAGCCACGATCGCTGTCTTACGTGTCTGTGCGCTGCCCACGCGGAGACATCATTCGTGGATGGATCATGTCCTCATTGCTAGAACATGACCATGGCAACGTTGCGGTCGCAGCTTGCATTCATAAGAAAGCAAGCCACCCCAGCGGCTCCCCGCCTCAGTCCTTCTACCTACGGGTATGAGGCCATGCCGGTTAGCACTGGGGGCGATTTGGGGACCTCAATGGGACCACCTCCGCCGGGTATTCCCCCACGGAGCTCGCGCGCTCGGACAAGATCGCCGGCTTGTCTCAGGGCGAGTTCGACCCCTCATTCAGAGCCCGGGAAGAGGATGAGTTATCGAGCGCAGCATCGGTGAGTGGGCTTGTTCAGTCAGACGCAGAGGCTTCAACTGGGCTTCCTCCTTCGGGAATGGTCGCCTAGTCCCAGGCTGACGCGGAAATGATGGACATGCTTTCCCAGGCAGCCGCGAATGTCAGGCTAGAGTGGAACCCTCCACTCTCCCCGGAACCCTCGGGGCTCGATGATTGGTTCCTGGGCTCGGGGCACCGCTCACAGCCGCGCCCCGCCCCTGTTCCTTTTTTCACGGAAGTGCATGACAAGCTGACAAGATTGTGGGAGGCACCTTTTACTGCCCGGTCCCGATCTTACAGCTCCCCCGCTCTCGCTACCCTCGATGGCGGAGCGGCCAGGGGGTACTCAGTGATCCCCTGGTGGATAAGGCGCTCGTGGTGCACTTATGTCCGTAGAGCGCCGCCACCTGGCGTGGGCGCCCGAAACTCCCATCCAGAGCCTGTAGGTTTATGTCGTCCCTGACAGCTAAGGCCTACAGTGCCACTGGACAGTCTCCACCCTGCACGCCATGGCTCTCCTGCAAGTATATCAAGCCAAGGTGCTAAAAGAACTGTATGAGGGTAGTTCTGACCTGGGATTGATGCAGGAACTGCGCTCGGCGACTGACCTCGCTCTCCGAGTGACAAAGGTCATGGCGCGGTCTCTCGGGCAGGCGATGTCCACCCTTGTGGTCCAGGAGCACCACCTTTGGCTCAACTTAGTTGAGATGCAAGAGGCTGACAAGGCACGGTCCACCTCGCCCAGAGTTTGGGCGCGTGGCTCGCACTTTCCAACCTGTCGCGATGGCTGGTCCGGACCGTCCGACTCGGCTACGTGATTCAGTTTGCCAGGCGCCCGCCCAGGTTCAGCATCATCTGCTACACCTCGGTGAAGGGCAAGAACGCCGCTACCTTGCGTGCGGAGATTGCTACCCTTCGTTGCAAGGGCGCGATAGAGCCTGTCCCTCCAGCTGAGATGAAGAAAGGGTTCTACAGCCCTTACTTCACCGTACCAAAAAAAAGTGGTGGGTTGCGACCAATCTTGGACCTGCGAGTACTGAACTGGGCTTTGCACAGACTCCCGACGCAAAAGCGCCTTCTAGCAAGCGTCCGGCATCGCGGCAGTAGACCTGAAGGACACGTACTTCCATGTCTTGTCTTACCTCGACACAGACCCTTTCTGCGGTTTGCCTTCCTGCGGTTTTCCTCCCCTTCAGCCTGTCCCTGTCCACTCGCATCTTCACGAAGGTCGCAGAAGCAGCCCTTGCCCTGCTAAGGGAAGTGGGCATCCGCATCTTCAACTATCTTGATGACTGGCTGATCCTAGCTTACTCTCGAGAGTTACTGTGCGGACATAGGGACCGCGTGCTTCGGCACCTCAGCTGACTGGGGCTTTGGGTCAACTGGGAAAAGAGCAAGCTCTCCCTGGTTCAGAGCATCTCTTTTCTCGGTTTGGAGTTGGACTCAGTTTTGATGACAGCACGCCTCACGAACGAGTGCACACATTCAGTGCTGAACTGTCTGAAGGCATTCAGATGGAGAACAACGGTTATACTGAAACACTTTCAGAGGCTCCTGGGGCATATGGCATCCTCAGCGGCGGCCACACCGCTCGGGTTGATGCATATGAGACCACTTCAGCACTGGCTTCAGACTTGAGTCCCGAGATGGGCATGGTGCCACGGGACACATCGCGTGACCATCACGCCGGTCTGTCACAGCCTCTTCAGCCCTTGGACCGACCTGGCATTTCTGCGGGCAGGGGTCATGCTGTCATGTCAGGTTACCCTCAGGGGAGAGTGGAGACTCCACCCTCAGGTGGTCCAGCTGATTTGGAGTCGATTCGGTCAAGCACAGGTAGATCTGTTTGCTTCCTGGGAATCCTCCCACTGCCCGCTTTGGTACGCCCTGACCGAGGCACCTCTTGGTATAGACGCATTGGCGCACAGCTGGCCCCCTGGACTACGCAAGTATGCGTTTCCCCCAGTGAGCCTACTTGCACAGACCTTGTGCAAGGTCAGGGAGGATGGGGAGCAAGTCATCCTAGTAGCACCCTACTGGCCTACCCAGACATGGTTCTCGGATCTCATGCTCCTCGTGACAGCGGCTATCTCCCCCTCCACCTTGAAGGTGTATGTAGCCGCTATTTCGGCTCATCACGATTTGGTAGATGGTAAGTACTTGGGGAAGCATGACTTGATCATCAGGTTCCTGAGAGGTGCTAGGAGGTTGAACCCCTCTAGACCATGCCACGTCCCCCTGTGGGACCTCTCTGTAGTCCTTCAGGGTCTACAGGGAGCTCGCTTTGAGCCCTTGGAGTCAGCTGAGTTTAAGGCACTCTCTTTGGAAGACTTCCATCAAGAGGGTAGGGGACCTGCAGGCGTTCTCTGTCAGTGAATCGTGCCTGGAGTTTGGTCCGGGTTACTCTCACGTGATCCTGAGACCCCGACCGGGCTATGTGCCCAAGGTTCCCATGACCCCTTTTAGGGATCAGGTGGTGAACTTGCAAGTGCTGCCCCAGGAGGAGGCAGACCCAGCCTTGGCGTTGCTGTGTCCGGTGCGAGATTTACGCATCTATTTGGATCACACGCAGAGCTTTAGAAGCTCCGAGCAGCTCTTTGTCTGCTTTGGTGGACAGCGGAAAGGAATCCTCTGTCTCCAAACAGAGGATCGCCCACTGGGTCATTGATGCCATCACAATGGCATATCAGGCTCCGACTTACGAGCTCACTCTACCAGGAGTGTGGCGGCTTCCTGGGCCCTGGCCAGTGGCACCTCTTTGGCAGACATCTGCAGAGCAGTGGGCTGGGCAGCACCCAACACCTTTGTGAGGTTCTACAATCACCGGGTTGAGCCGGTCTCGTCCCGAGTAGTGGCAGGCACAAGCAGATAAGTTCCGGGACAACTGGCCGGGTGTACCGCTTGTGCATAGCGCCTTTCCCCTCCCTTGAGGGGAAGACGTGCGCTCTTGACTCCCAGTAGTGTTCACAGACTGTGATCACTGGATGCTTTCCTTCTTAGCCCTGTGACAGTTGAGTTTGCGGAGAAACTCGCTGCCGGTTCAGTAAGTGCGCTAATGAGGCCCTGTACTGAGGTAGGTGCTCCACAAAATCGTTAGGCAGGGGCCCCTCTGCCCCCGGTCTCCATGCTTTTTAGAAACACCTCCCCCTTTGGGTAGGACCTACTATGGGACCTCTCCACATGACATACTTCCGACAAGGCTCGGTAAAGACCATGTGACGTATTTCCACTCAAAATCCCCCCCCCCCTCTTTTTTTGGGTGGGGCGTGGTCTCCGCGGTGTCTTCCCCTTAGGGCTCCCAGTCAGTTAACAAATTCCACTCTTTTTGGGGAGAAAAGAGAAGGAAAAGAGGCCTCAGCTGGGCTAGCCTGTCCACCTATTCATTGGGCGGTCGACTTGTTCCTGAAGGACTGTTCGACGCTCATAAAGAACATTGGGGGAGGTTACGTGACGGCCTGGGGCAATGGCTACGAGGCACACAGCAGTCTGCCTGTCACACACCGCCACTTCATGTAACACAGTTCAGTTAGTTGTGGCGTTTTGTATAGGGACCCCTAGCATCACTACATCGACACAACATTGGTGAGTGACAGATAGGGAACGTCATGGTTACTTTCGTAACCTCCGTTCCCTGATGGAGGGAATGAGACGTTGTGTCAATGTAGTGACACTAGGGGTCACTCTTGGGAGCCCCAAACACCTCTGATCTTTTTTAAAGGCCAATGAGAATTGGCGAGTGGAATTTGCATGCCACTCCCCTGGACATACAGGTATAAAAGGCGCTGGTATGCAACCACTCATTCAGGTTTTGTGCTGAGGAACTGAGATAAGGTCCCGGCCATTTCAGCAGGTAGTTCAGCGTTGTGGCAAGAGGGACACAATATCTCATTCCCTCCATCAGGGAACGGAGGTTACGAAAGTAACCATGATTTTTGTAACCGACTAGTCGACTAGTCTAAAGAGAAACAGTAAAACAGTCAAAAAACAGTAAAAAACAGTAAAAAAAAAAAATGTTTTTATGCAACCCATTTAAAATACTTAATCTATTCCAAATCCAATGCTAAATTCTACTGAAAAGGGGCATTTATCTGTGACGTGCTCGCCTTGAATAATGATCATTGTACTTCAAATATAGAACATGACACGCATTCACTGAATCAATGTTTGCGAATATTTAACAGGCATATTTATAGAAAACAATTGAATGAATAGTGCAGGGTCAACGGAACAACCCTAATAGCCTGTTCTAAACAGAAATGACCAAGTAAAAGTTACTTAACATATTAAAACAGTCAGGACATTGTTGAAAATAATGAACAGGTAGGCTAAGCCAAATCTATGAGAGAGAAAAAAATGCGCTGAAAAGTTGAGTGTATTTCACGACGTGCAGTCGTGCAATAGCCATTGATCTAATATGACAGCTGTTCGGTAAAGAATGTCAATCAATAACAATAACGATGTAAAAAAAAAAAAAAAATAGCTATAGGATAGAAAAAATAGGCCTGTGATGTAGCCTACAATAAACCTAATGTTTTCTAAACATGACGTGCACACAGAATAAAAGATAGTTTAACCCGTTAAGCAGTCGGCACCTCGTTGAAAATAGCCTTCTTAATCAGCAGATTAAAAAAATGGCATACCTAGTCTAAAACAGTTATTTTCTAGGCTACTTACTCAAAATCATACATTTTGTGATAAGTGAAATTAACCCATCGACATGGTCTGGTGAAAGACGGGACTTGACTCAAAATAACGTACAAGCATGCACAGATGTAAAGAAGACTCAAATGTGAAAACATCCTTAGGGACTTTCAAACATTTGGAAAGCCGATTCCCTTACCACCGAAGTGATTTCATTACTACTTTGCTGAGTTTGCTTGTCTAGCGAGAGGACATTTTCCTGCGTGCGCCGCGATAGAGAATTAAGTGAAATTAAACTCTGTATCAGCTCCAGATATCCTCTTTTTTTAAAATAATATTTGTATTATTAATTCTATTTAAAATATGTAACATTAATATGACAGTAATTTAAGTGCAGCCTCTGTAAAAATATAAAGCCAAACGTAAATGTGTAAAAATTATTATCAGTTTAATGGGGGGGAAATATTAACCAACTGGTAATTCCAGTGTCGACTAGCAGCATCAGAACCGTTTAGTCGACTAGTCGACTAGTCTCGCACATCCCTAATATATATATATATATATATATATATATATATATATATATATATATATATATATATATATATATATATATACACACCGATCAGCCACAGCATTAAAACTGCCTAATATTGAGTAGGTCCCCCTTGTGCCGCCAAAACAGCGCCAATCCGCATCTCAGAATAGCATTCTGAAATGCTGTTCTTCTCACCACAATTGTACAGAGTGGTTATCTGAGTTACCATAGACTTTGTCAGTTCGAAGCAGTCTGGCCGTTCTCTGTTTCCGTCTACAGAACTGCCGCTCACTGGATGTTTTTTGTTTTTGGCAACTTTCGGAGTAATTTCTAGAGACTGTTGTGCGTGAAAATCCCAGGAGATCAGCAGTTACAGAAATACTCAAACCAGCCCGTCTGGCACCAACAATCATGCCACAGTCCAAATAACTGAGATCACATTTGTTTCCGCATTCTGATGGCTGCTGACCCGTATCTGCATGATTTTATGCACTGCACTGCTACCACACAATTGGCTGATTAGATAATTGCATGATTTTATGCACTGCACTGCTGCCACACGATTGGCTGATTAGATAATCGCATGGATGATTGTTGGTGCCAGATGGGCTGGTGTGAGTATTTCTGTAACTGCTGATCTCCAGCACCACTGCAGGAACACATCATCTCCTCCTCCCTCGAGATCTTCTCAAACATCCACGACTGCCACCTCCAACATGTCTGATTACCCAGCTATTCCCACATGTCCATGTAGACCGTTAATGGCT
Source organism: Myxocyprinus asiaticus (assembly GCF_019703515.2). NCBI lineage: Eukaryota > Metazoa > Chordata > Actinopteri > Cypriniformes > Catostomidae > Myxocyprinus > Myxocyprinus asiaticus. The sequence goes on along the minus strand of NC_059355.1, from coordinate 12,969,339 downwards.
TGTGACACGCTTTAGCAGCCACAGACATCCCGTTCTCTCGCTGTTCAAACAAAACGCAGTACTACGATCTGTACTTTTTAGCAAAACGCGGCAATTCACTAACCCCGTCAACACCTTCTCCATCCGCTAATCCCCCTTAAATGCTCCAAGCGCTCCAAATCGGCTGCTCCCAGCCAAAACATCCAAAGCACCCTCAATCCTTCCGTCTCAACCAACCAGCGGTAGTGGAAATCATATTTCTCCCAATGTAAACATGGAACTTCGGCACCTGCGAAGACTCTCCAGTTGGGGAACATGTGTCACTGTCCCCACCCCCGCCGAGCTCCCTCCTCACTGTAGTGATGTAACGTTTGACATTGAAGCTTCAAAGCCTGTATTGAGTACACAGTGCAATTTTCAATAAAGCCCTGTATCAGAGCGTGTATTGTTTTCAGAGAATCACGTGATCAACGAAAAACTAAGCTTCCCTTTCTGTCCAGTCACGTGCACGCTTCACTTTGCATGTCGGAATGTTTAAATCCAGATTTTTACTCTATGGGTTTATGGAAGTTTAAGTCCATTTACTAACATATTTAAAATTACATTATGATATATCCTGCAATACAAGTATTATTAAAAATAATAAGCACATCAGATGCTTGCCTCATACAACTCTGTCGTTTTTATGTTCATTAATATTATTATCACATGGAATCATAATGACTCATTGGCATTTATTGCCACAATTTCATAAGCCAATAACATTATCAGAAGGTGAAAATCAACTCACTTAGCATTGTTAGGCTTTTATTTGTGCACATTGGATCAAAACTACATCAGGCGCTTCTTATAATGGAGCTGCATACCTGGGATTATGGCTGCTTTAAATTTGACCAACCACCAGATGGCACTATTACGACACTCCTGAGGCTTTGAATCTTTTCCCGGAGCAATCGGGGAAAAGCTTCAGGAGGCTTCATTTACCCATCCCTACCTCCCTTCTCTCTTCATCTCCAACCTCCCAATGCAAATTCTCGCTCAACAGCAGGGCTTTCAGCAAACTTACCTCCCAATATGCAATCAGATCATCCTCCGTTTCCAGGATTGGAAAATACCAGTCATCCTCCCCTCTCTTCTATGACAGCTCTTCTAAATATATCTGCTTATTCCGTGCAACCTGCTCTCTCTACCAGTGTTCCTCCTTCTATCCCTCGCTATCCATGGGTTTCCGGAGCGGAATCCCACATGAGGCTGTCTCCGCAGGAGACTTCTGCTCCCGACTCATTCCCCCTACGCTCTTCAGAACCGATCCTAGCATGAAGCTGCCTCAGCAAACTACCGTGTTTCCGAATTCTTTCCCCCTAACACTCTCTTCCAGCTCGTCCTCCCACATTACACTTCAAACAGCCATACCTCTCGCCATTCCCTCAAATGCTTCCGCTACAGAGCCTCCACCAGCCTCCAATCACCTTCTCACTCAAATCCTAACAGGTGCAGACATAGATCTCTCTTCTCTCCTTTCAGCAGTCCCTCACAGTAATGCAGTCCGATCCATAGACAGCGGTGAGTCTTCTGTTACACTCAAAAAACCCTCGCCCAGCTCTTCTGGCATGCTCACTCTCGCTGAATTCTGCATCTAATTTGGACACTACACCAACACCATTTGCTCAATGTTTCTACACAGACGCCGCGAGCTGAATGACTACCTGTCAATAATCGCCAAACTCTCACTCTCTTTTGGTTGTAGCCTTGTTTTTACACTTACCATAGGCTGTTCTCAGCAAAATGCACTGCGAAAGAAGCACAGTGGAATCAGTGTCAGTACTGGGGAGCACTACATTTATGCATTTTGGCAGGTGCTTTTATCCAAAGCAGGAACTAGATCTAGATTTACACAACAGGGTGTTCCTGGGATACAGGAGCATCTCGTGCGCAGTCTGTTGGTCTATCGAACACCAAACCGAGTCCTGCTCTATGATTATGCCCCCTCGCTCTGACATCCCGGTTACGAGCAAACCATCAAATTATGTCCCTCAACCCAGCAGCAGCCATTCGAATTCCTCCAAGTCAAGTCAAGTCATTTTTATTTGTATAGCACCTTTCACAACACACATCATTTCAAAGCAGCTTTACAGAAGATCAGGCATTAACAGAAGATAAAACTGTAATATCTATAATGTCTTAGTGTCATCATTGTGTAGTTTGATAAAATACGATTGTGAATTGTGTTTAAAAATAAGTAATTAAATAATAATTGTATTTATAACCCCAGTGACTGTGGCAAGGAACACAAAACTCCATATAATGTTGGTTAATGGAGAAAATAACCTTGGGAGAAACTTCACTCACTGTGGGGGCCAGTCCCCTCTGGCTAACATCATGAATATAATGTCAATATTACTTATGTATAGTGCAAGTCATGGTTTAAAATTATTAAACTAAGTAAGTGTTAAGGGTCAGTGTTTAAAACAAAGATTTTGTATGAATTGTAAGATTAATGACAAATGTCTTTGAAGTCCATCCTTGATTAACTGCAGAAGTTCACATAGATGCAGTTGTCCTTGTTGGTTGGCTGATGAAGGGTTTTGTTGGCAATTAATTGAAAGTCTATGTATTCTATATCAAGAGTGTAGTCCATCATTAGACCGAGGTGATGCAGGCAGAGATCAGTCAGGTGCATCGCAGTTCAACCTGGCCGGTAATTTTGGTGAGGTCTATCCTAAGTCCAAGGTTCAGGCAATGGCATATGAAGTATCCCATGTCTTATGGTTGGAGTTGGCATCAGTTCATCCTCTGAAGTCCATCGTAATAGACTGAAGTGATGTTTGGCTGGCACCAGCTGCTATTAGTCATCACACAGCGACACGTAGTAGTGGAGTCCAACATGAAGCAGGAATGGAGCTGGATCCAGCCGGTTCTGGTGACCTCAGTATAGGAGTCCCGAGGTTGAGACAGGGAAACAAATAAAATAATATTAGCATAGATGCCATTCAGTTTATTGCAGAGTAATAGATCATGATCACTGTTTCTGGTTCCAGCAGACCTAACTAAAGCAGCTTAATTGTGAGTTGAAGGATAAATTAGGTGTATGCCAGGCTAAATAGATGAGTTTTTAGTCTAGACTTAAACTGATTGAGTGAGTCTGCGTCTCGAACAGTGTTAGGGAGACTATTCCATAGTTTAGGAGCCAAATATGAAAAGGATCAAAGATTTAAATGGTAGAACAGTGAACTACTCAGCAGGTAAACAAATCTGTAACAATTTTAATGACTACGGCTGAGCCAAAGATCAGTGCCGTTTCCTGCACATCTGCAATTTCTGTGGAGGTGATCACACTCGCTCCATATGCCCTGCTCAAAAAGTACATCTGCACTCCGGTCATTATTTGTGTCCTAGCCAAAGAACTGGCTAACTATCCTGATACATCTTTCTCCCAATTTTATTGACTGGGCTAAAGGCTACCCTTTCATTTCTCATCTCCTCTCATTAGCCTCATCTGTCAATTCACTAAACGACCCCGTAACCCTAAACAAATTATGCTGTGCAGACTTGCAGCTATGGCTACATTTTCTCAACCACTGGAACGGTCTCACCTTCTTTTATGATGATTTCATTTCCTCCCCCGACAACATCCATTTGTACAGGGCCGCCGTTTCGCATCAACCTGGCCCCCTGATCTAATTAACTTACCTCCTCACTCGGCTTCCTCCGCCCTGTTCGAACTTTACCCCAACGTGGTAGCGGCCTCCCTATGGGGGCCGGAATGGACCGCTAAAAGCATTTTAGTCCATTGTGACAACCTAACCACCATCCAGTGCATTAACAAAGGCAGATCCTGATCTCCAGAATTGGCACCTTCTCTTATGGGGCATTTCCACTGCATGATACGGCTTGACTCTGCTTGCTTTTTGGGGGTTTTCCACTGTGGATGGTACCTGGTATTTTTTTAGTTCCACCTAGGTCGAGGTTCCAAGCGAGCCGAGCCGATACTAAATGTGACGTCAAAACCCTGCAGATCACTGATTGGTCAGAGAGAATCGTCACTACCAGCATGATTGCTATAAGCTAGATGGCAGGTTAGCGTACCCTCATGCGTCGTCTTTGAGCTAACACAGTGATGTCCTCGTCTGCACTTTGCTGTATGATTTCCCAAACTCTTCTGTTTTTTTAGAGGTATTTTGTCTTGCTGCCATCAGCGTCTTTTGAAACAAAGTTTGTCATCTTGCTGTGAAAAACAGCCACATGCTGAGAATCAAGAACACCATTCCTTCGATATACTCCATTGCTCCTTTGTGTGTTTGTGTCACATATAAGATGGTGTCACGGCAGTAGAGGTGGCACAACTATGACGATCAGCCTATAATCCCACCCACGTTGAGGCTTCACTAAACTGCAGTGGAAAAGCAAGCTCAGAAAAGTAAAGCAAGCAGAGTCCAACCGTAACGTGCAGTGGAAAAGTGCCATTAGACACCTAATATTGATCACCATCCCCAACCAATTCATAATCAAGGCTGAGCACGTGCCATGCTAAAAAGAATCTGATCACTGACTCTCTCTCTCTCGCTTTCTCTTCCAGAGATTCAGAACCTTGGCTCCAGAGGCAAACCTGACTCCAACCCCAGTTCCTCCCTTTTCAGAGCTGAAATTCCACTAAACCACCCACTCAGACTCCTCCATCAAGCATCTCTGGACTCCATTCTCCAACCCATATCCCCGCGAACCCACCAAACATACTGGACAGCCTGGAAATGTTTTAACATTTTTCACGAAACCTACAAACTGCCCTTCCCAGATTTCTCTCTACTTTCCGTCTCATCCATCTCACATCTCAACCAATCCAAAAGTCTTTACGCCGGGACTATCAAAGGGTACCTGAGTGGTATCCATTTTTCCATAAAATAATATGTGGCAAAAAACTCCTCTTCAATAAACCACCCTCAAATCTCACTCCTAGTCAAGGGCATCCAAAGCCCAACCCACCAGAATCGACATCAGACAGCCTCTAACCATTGATCTCTTAACCAGACACCTAACCACACTCTGATGGGGTTGAATTTCAGAAAACACCACCAAAACCCTTGATGCCATGTTCATCCTCGCTTTTTTCAGTCTCCTCCGCTGCTCTGAATTCACCACCACAGCAAAATTCATCCCACTATCTCCAATTTGCACATCCTCAGCAACAATACCATCAGATACCACATTAAACAGAGCAAAACAGATCAAACCAGAAAAGGGCATTCTACTTATATTTTCAACCTGCCAACCCCCATCCAGCCCTTTCAATCACTTGCTCACTACCTGCATTTCAGAGGTTCCCAAGTCAAACTGCCAAGTCAAGCTCCAAACTGCCTTGCCCATACACACGGTGGGCCCTCCCATTCGGATGCTGTGAGGGCCACCCCGGCTAGACCAGAAGCCCTCCTGTTCATACCGCTGTGAAGGCCCTCCCAATTATATTCAAGGGCTCTCCCATTCGAATCGCAGTGAGCTTTCTCCCATGCTAATGCTGTGTGAGCTTACTCGTGTTTCTTTGTATCGTGGGCTCTCCCGTTCATACCGCTGTGAGAACTCCCCCGTATGAATGCAGTGAGGACCCCCATTTGATCGCAGGATCTGCTCGAGTGGCAGCCGAGCCCCACACACTTGGGGTTAGCCGTTCACAGCATGGGCCTCTCCCATCAAATGACTTGCGTCTGGAGAAATCTGCCCGGGCTGTGGGAGGTTATCCCTCTTCCTTCAGAGGGGGTGGGGGTGGCCTCCCATCCACTGGGGTTGCTAGTCCTCCAGCAAAACAGCAGCTCCTGTGAGACCTCATTTCCATGCGGCAGCAACTGCCACTGATTCTTCAGTGTTTCGAGTTTTATTGGTCACATATGATCTTCCTGGCTTTGGTCCAGCATAATTTGCTGTAGATGGACTGCAGGTCAGGGAGTTTGATGTGGGTGATGCACTCAGCTGATCGCACCACTCTTTGTAGAGCCAGTCTATCTTGTTTTGTGCAGTTTCCAAACCAGGCTGTGATGTTTCCTGTCAGGATACTCTCAATGGTGCAGGTGTAAAAGTTTTTTAGCACCATAGAGGGCAGTTTAAAGTCCTTTAAGTGCCTGAGGTGGTAAAGACGCTGACGGGCCTTCTTCACCAGGGTGTTAATGTGGCAGGTCCATGACAGATCGTGTGAGATGTATATGCCAAGATATCGGAAACTGTCCACTCTCTCCACTGTGGCCCCGTTGATCATAATGGGGTGGTAGTTCCTCACCTGCTTTGTGCTGAAGTCCACTATCAGCTCCTTTGTCTTGCTGACATTCAAAAGGAGGTTGTTCTCTTGGCACCAGTCCTCCAGGCCTTTGATCTCCTGCAGATAGGCCCTCTCGTCGTTATCAGACATCAGGCCCACCACAACAGTGTCGTCAGCAAACTTGACAATGGTGGTGGAGTTGGAAGTGGCCACACAGTCATAAGAGTACAATGAGTACAGCAGAGGACTTAGAACACAACCCTGGGGGGCTCCAGTGCTGAGGGTGAGGGGGGGGTGAGACATGTCTGCCCACCCTTACTGCTTGTGGCCTGTCAGTCAGGAAGTTGGAGATCCACTGACGCAGAGATGGGCTAAATCCTAGGTCCTCCAGTTTGGTGGTGAGTTTAGAGGGAATTATAGTATTAAAAGCTGAACTGTAATCAACAAACAGCAAACATAATTAATTAATTAACATAATTTCCCTTCCTCTTGTCCAGATGATCTAGGACTGTGTGGAGGAGATTTGTGATGGCATCGTCCGTTGAGCGATTTGGCTGGTAAGCGAACTGTAAGGGATCCAGGGTGTCAGGTATCCTCCTCAGGTGAAGAAGTCTCTGACCAGTTTTCAAAGCACTTCATCACAATTGAGGTAAGTGCTACAGGACAATAGTCATTAAGGCAGGAAGGTTGGGGTTTCTTCGGGACAGGAACAATGATGGACTGTTTAAAGCAGGTTGGATTTACTGACTGTTCCAGGGAGAGTTTGAATATCTGTGTGAACACCGGTGCTAGCTGGTCAGCACAGGCTCTGAGGACCCGACCTGAGATTCCATCTGGTCCCGCTGCCTTCCTGATGTTCACTCTCTGGAAAGCCTTTCTCACGTCGCACTCTGTGATGGTGAATGCGTTTCTAGCGTTAATGCTCTCTGCATACAGGCAGCCATTATCACTATTGCCGCTGTTAGCACCGTTAGCACAGTAAACTGCAGCCTCGAAGCGAGCATAAAAAGTGTTCAGCTTGTCTGCGAGAGAAGCATCAGCGTTCGCGATTTTGGGGGATAGTGTTTTATAGTCCGTTATTGTTCTCAGTCCCTGCCACAGGCTTCTAGAGCCACCCTGTTGAAACGGAATTTCTTCTAGTAGCGCCGCTTTGCCAACCCCACCGCTCTGCATGTGTTGTAAGACGCGATTTTGTAATTGTCCTTGTTCCCGGTGGCGAGCCCCGCTTTATAGGCAGCGATGCGGGATGGATTTATCCACCCACGGCTTCTGGTTGGGAAACATCCTGATGGTGGTTTTGCAGACTGTATCATCAACCAGTTTCCCGATCAGTCCCACAACTGCTTCCGTAAACACGTTGATGTCATCAGAGCTGCGCCAGAACATGTCTCAATCTACGTCATCTAGAGCGTCTTGCAGAGTGGCCACTGATTGCAGTCTCTAAGGTCCCTTTGGAACTTAACCCTGGCCCTGAGGTTGTCCAGCTTGTTCTCCAGTGACTGAATGTTGGCTAGCAGAATACTAGGCAGAGGAGCATGGTGGACGCGAGTCCTCAGTCTGTTCCTGACGCTGGCTCGTTTCCCTCGGGGCCGCCGTTTCGGGTCGCGTCCTTTGTTCTTCCTTAGAATCTCACTTGGCCAGCATGGGTCCGGTGTTAAAAATGACGATGGGTAAGTTGTAGACCAATAGAGATAAGAGTATGTCTGTCGTAATTGATAGTAACCATGGTGAGAAGTAAGAAAGATTAAAATAACTTAAGTGCAAGAGAAAAAAAGCAAAAAAGCAAACTGTGGTTGGAGCAGTTGTGATGGCAGCTGACCTCACCGGCGCCATCTTTACTTCTGCCTATTGATTTTGTTTCTGCCTATTTTCACTCTACCCATTCTCTACCTAACCTGCAGCTCCCAGTTTCCTATCCCCCAAGCAGACCTTAGCGTGAGGCTGACTCTGCAAGCGGCAACTGCTTGTTCTTTCATCTGTGGGACTTCTGCCCCTCTTACACACAGGCTCAGCAGACATTGTGTAACATTCCATTTTGAATTCTTGTAATCAGATTACAGTTACTGTCTTTTAGTTCATTACTATTAAGTAGCCTACATTTCTACTGTTACATATATTTCTAAGAAGTTATATATGTAGAATACATTTAAAACATATGTACATCTGTTTGTGTTTCTGTGACAGCTGAAGAGTCAATCTGCGGTAAGGGAGAAACCTGTGGTGTTGAGTGTATGACTAGAATGCGACAATAAATAAGGAGGAAATACAGACATTATTTTGAATTTGTTGAGTGGAAAAACAAACTTTTGCATAAAATGTTTTAGAAAGTAACTTAAAAGTAAGTAGTAATGCGATAACTTTCCCCAATGAAGTAATCCGTAAAGTATCCAGATTACAATTTATATAAAAAAAATAATTCAAAGTTTGTAGTGGATTACTTTTTTTGAGTAACAACATTGATCAAGACATGTCACACTAGGTTTTGCATCAATGAAGCCAAATTTGTTGCCATGTGTGTAAATGTTATAGTGCGAATGGCTAATTGTTTGACCATAAAAGCTCTTCAGTGCTACATAAGGTTGTTTGTTGGACTAAATTTACGCTTTTGCATAAATGGATATGTGTGGGATGCTGGTATAAAGCCTGAAAAACACTGTTTAGCAGTCCACTCTTTTTATATGCATTAAAGCTGTCTCATTTTTTGGGCCAGTACACTCAATTATTCAATTTCTCTGTCTTGCCATGGAGAAAATTTATGGTTCTCGTGTAATGGCTCTCATTTAGGGATGATAGGTTAGTCATAGTAGCAGTGCCTCCTTGGAGCATTGAGTCTAATGACAGTTACACTGTCTGCACTCTCCTGGGCGACATCATCTATTAAACACCCAATAGCACTGTACTTATGATGCTATTACTGAAATGTGATGATTGGCACTTTAAGCAGAGTCGTTACTCAACCACAGGGGGCGTCTGAGAATAAAGTCAATACATTTCTCATGGGAGTATTGACAGCCATGAGAAATATTATAAATATACATTGCTCTGGATATTCAATGTATATTCCTCTCACCATCGCTGTGCAATGGCATGTTCAGAATGTTTCATTGCATAAAGAATTCACATGTACTGTCAGAAACAATTTGCAAAAATTTTACCTTTTGGGGTACAACAGCTAGTCACTGGTGCAGTAACCTCAAAGGTACACCCACTGTACCTTCTGTACACCTTAAGGTACTAATATGTACCTTTTAGAGACAAATAAGACACTTAGGGTACTAATGTGACAGTTATACAAATACTGACACAGTTATATGTTTCAATTAACATATAAAGGGTACAGTGGTTGTACCTTTGAGGTCACTGGCCCAGTGACAAGCTGTTTTACCCCTAAATGTACAATTTTTGCTCATTTTTTTCTGACAGTGTGTATTAAAGAAAAAATTCACCTGAAAATGAAATTTTGTAATCACTCTGATCCAGCTCCACTCTGATCCTATACTGCCTTTGTTCTTAATTTCCATGTTTTGTCAAGTTTAAAATGCTTAATTTGCCTTGATTTTATTTACAATGTTTGAAGAGAGCAGAAGCCAGCCAGCGGTGCAGAGAAAGTTTGCTTAGTGAACACACTAGATTAATTAAACTGACGTTTATAATCAGATCATACAGTTATTTACAGTTCATGTTATAAGCAAATCTTCATAATAGGTGTTTGATTGTAAAGTGAGTCTATCACTCTTTTAGCTCTTCCGATAAGTCTTCTACCTGTATCTTCGGCGTCTAGTTCTAATGATAGCAATTTATCAAGCAGTAAAGTGAAGTTCTATCCAACTTGCTTTTAGCCTCTCCAATGAAGCAGGGCTAATTCTGACATTGTGTAATGTAAGGCAATTACATGTCGGTCTCACTCCATTTTGCAGTGAATTCAGAGGTGGCACTCTGATGGTAAATGTGGGTGGAGACCACAGCAAAGGCTTTTGATGTCTCATTTATTTAGATGATTTGTCCTGGATAGATGTGTTTCTATACCTAAAGATTCAAGGCAATGTGAAACATTGTGTGTAACCCATTTTACTTTCGGAATCTGATGTATTTTCAAGTGAAACAAGATATTCAATGAGAACAATTTAGGGTGAGAATTGGTTTGATTGTGAAAAATGGGTGCTACGTACCAAAGTGGAGCCAGGTGGTTGGAGGGGAGGAGTTGAAATGTGCACCATGATTATATGGGAATAGACATGTTGCTACCTAAAGTTCATGTACCCTGAGATTGATCCCATTGATCCTCATAGACATATACATACAGTATATGTGCATAAATGCCAGACATACACTATATTGCCAAAAGTATTCGCTCATCTGCCTTTAGACGCATATGAACTTAAGTGACATCCCATTCTTAATCCATAGGGTTTAATATGACGTTGGCCCACCCTTTGCAGCTATAACAGCTTCAACTCTTCTGGGAAGGCTTTCCACAAGGTTTAGGAGTGTGTTTATGGGAATTTTTGACCATTCTTCCAGAAGCGCATTTGTGAGGTCAGACACTGATGTTGGACGAGAAGGCCTGGCTCGCAGTCTTCGCTCTAATTCATCCCAAAGGTGCTCTGTCGGGTTGAGGTCAGGACTCTGTGCAGGCCAGTCAAGTTCTTCCACACCAAACTCGCTCATCCATGTCTTTATGGACCTTGCTTTGTGCACTGGTGCGCAGTCATGTTGGAACAGGAAGGGGCCATCCCCAAACTGTTCCCACAAAGTTGGGAGCATGGAATTGTCCAAAATCTCTTGGTATGCTGAAGCATTCAGAGTTCCTTTCACTGGAACTAAGGGGCCAAACCCAGCTCCTGAAAAACAACCCCACACCATAATCCCCCCTCCACCAAACTTCACAGTTGGCACAATGCAGTCAGACATGTACCGTTCTCCTGGCAACCGCCAAACCCAGACTCGTCCATCAGATTGCCAGATGGAGAAGTGTGATTTGTCACTCCAGAGAACGCGTCTCCACTGCTCTAGAGTCCAGTGGCGGCGTGCTTTACACCACTGCATCCGATGCTTTGCATTGCACTTGGTGATGTATGGCTTGGATGCAGCTGCTCGGCCATGGAAACCCATTCCATGAAGCTCTCTACACACTGTTCTTGAGCTAATCTGAAGGCCACATGAACTTTGGAGGTCTGTAGCGATTGACTCTGCAGAAAGTTGGCGACCTCTACGCACTATGCGCCTCAGCATCCGCTGACCCCGCTCTGTCATTTTACGTGGCCTACCACTTCGTGGCTGAGTTGCTGTCATTCCCAATCGCTTCCACTTTGTTATAATACCACTGACAGTTGACTGTGGAATATTTAGTAGCGAGGAAATTTCACGACTGGACTTGTTGCACAGGTGGCATCCTATCACAGTACCACGCTGGAATTCACTGAGCTCCTGAGAGCGGCCCATTCTTTCACAAATGTTTGTAGAAGCAGTCTGCATGCCTAAGTGCTTCATTTTATACACCTGTGGCCATGGAAGTGATTGGAACACCTGAATTCAATTATTTGGATGGGTGAGCGAATACTTTTGGCAATATAGTGTATGTCATTTGGTTTATGTTGGACTTCCAACATGGAAACTCATGTTGAAATCTGCAACTCTGATTTCACAGAGGTGCAGGTGTGTGATGTCACACAAACATGTCGGCACCCAGGGAGAGTCAATGGTAAACATTCACTTTTATGAATGTTAAAGGGGCACTCAGTAATTCTTTCCCCATTAAGAAGTTTTACTCCTGGGGACTGGATAGCTCAGCGAGTAAAGATGCTGACTACCACCCCTGGAGTCGCAAGTTCGAATCCAGGGCGTGCTGAGTGACTCCAGCCAGGTCTCCTAAGCAACCAAATTGGCCCGGTTGCTAGGGAGGGAAGAGTCACACGGGGTAACCTCCTCGTGGTCACTATAATGTGGTTCTCGCTCTCGGTGGGGCGCATGGTGAGTTGTGCGTGGATGCCAGCAGTAACGCGCTCAACAAGCCACGTGATAAGATGCGCAGATTGACTGTCTCAGATGTGGAGGCAACTGAGATTCATCCTCCACCACCTGGATTGAGGCAAGTCACTACACCACCACGAGGACTTAGAGCGCATTGGGAATTGGGCATTCCAAATTGGGGAGAAAAAGGGAGAGAAAAAAAGTAGTTTTACACCTAAAGAAATTACATTAATTTTGAAAACATGTATAAAATAATGACCACTCACAAGAGATGAGGACTCTAGTCATATCAGTTACCTTATAAAAGCTGTTTTATTCTACGTGGGGGAGGGGCGCCCTCATGGGGGCTGCCATTTTAGAACCACATGACCAGCTGAATACTACTCGCTTAATCTCAGTAACCGTGTTGTTATTGGACACTTTCACTTTTGGATTAAATGAATCATGGTTTATTGTGAATAGTGAATTTCTACAATGGCATCTGTAACTGAAAACTATTGTTCCCTATCTGTTACTCACTCGACGTTTTGTCGATGTAGTGACACTAGGGGTTACTCTTGGGAGCCCGAGACACCTCTGGTCTTTGATAAAAGGCCAGTGAAAATTGGCGAGTGGTATTTGCATGGTATTTGCTGAATGAGTGGTTGCATACCAGCTCCTTTTATACCCGTATGTCTGGTATAAAAGGAGCTGGTATGCAACCACTCATTCAGATTTTCTCTTCGGAGCCGAACAGTCATGCTCACTTAGCTGAATTCTCACGACTGTTCATTCACCTCTGCTGGATCTGACGGCGCATTTCAGTGGCTTCTCCCTCCTCTGCACTGGTGCACTGCAGAGAACGCCCCTGGGCGCTTCGGCAGAAAAAAAGAGAGTATATTTTCCTGAAAGAGTATATCTCTCTAAAAGAGCGGCACACATGGAACGTCTTTTTAAAGACGCGTCTTTTTAAAGATGCCTTTCCGATTGTGTGTTATTCCTGGTTGCGGTCATTACCACTCAACTCCAGACAGTCACGATCGCTGTCTTTCGTGTCTGGGCACGACCCACTCGGAGGCAGCATTCGTGGATGGTTCATGTTCTCACTGCGAGAACATGACCATGGCAACATTGCGGCTCCCCGCCTCGGTCCTTCTACCTACAAGTTTGAGGCCAGCGCGGCTAGCACTGGGGGTGATTTGGGGACCCCAATGGGACCGCCTCTGCTGGGTATCCCCCACGGACCTCCCATTCCCCAGCATGCTCGTTTGCCCCGATCGGGCTTCCGGATGAGTCCGCCGGCTCATCTCACGGCGAGTTCAACCTCTTGTTCGGAGCCCGTGAAGCTGATGAGCTCTCGAGCGCAGCATCGGAGAGTGAGCTTGTCCAGTCGGACGCAGAAGCCTCAGCTGGGCTCCCCCCTTCGGGGATGATTGCTCAGTCACAGGCTGATGCAGAGATGACGGACATGCTTTCCCGGGCGGCCGCGAGCATCAGGCTAGAGTGGAACCCTCCGCTCTCCCCTGAACCCTCGCGGCTCGATGATTGGTTCATGGGCTTGCAGCGCCGCTCAAAGCAGCCGCACCCCGCTCCAGTGCCTTTCTTCCCGGTAGTGCACAAGGAGCTGACAAAATCGTGGGAGGCACCTTTTACTGCCTGGTCCCGATTTCTCAGTTCCCCCGCCCTCACTACCCTCGATGGCAGTGCGGCCAGGGGCTATACAGCAATTCCCCTGGCGGATAAGGCGCTCGCAGTGCACCTATGCCCGCAGAGCGCCACCACCTGGCACGGACGCCCAAAGCTCCCGTCCAAACCCTGTAGGTTCACGTTGTCCCTGACAGCCAAAGCCTACAGCACTGCTGGACAAGCTGCCTCTGCACTGCACGCCATGGCTTTCCTGCGGGTCCACCAAGCAAAGGCGCTAAAAGAACTGCACGAGGGTAGTTCCGCCCCAGATCTGTTGCAGGAACTGCGCTCGGCGACCGACCTCGCTGTCCGAGCCACGAAGGTCATGGCGCGGACAATCGGGCAGACGATGTCCACATTAGTGGTCCAGGAGCGCCACCTTTGGCTCAACCTGGTCGAGATGGGTGAGGCCGACAAGACACGGTCTGCCCCTTCGGCCCGGCCCCAGCGTGGAGCCCACCACAGGAAGCAGACGCCACCCGTCTCATGGCCAGCCGCCAAGAACTCACGAAGGTCGTCAAAGCACCCCTGAGACGGGCAACCCAGGGTCAACGAAACGCACTGCATTGGAGCTGGTAGTAAGACCACTCCATCCCCCGGTGGAGGGCCGGGTGGAGAATCTTTTGTTGCCTGTTCATTTGATTTCGGCGCATGCCCAAGTGGCTGCGGTACCCAACAGTTCAGCAAAAGAGCGGGTTCCTCCTTCCCTGGGTCACATACCCGGTGTGCACGGTCGTCATCATGACCACCATCCACCTTTTTTCCCTTGCAGGATTGGCGCTCCAGCGGTGGTCTCCCCGCCCCTGCGCGCCCAGCCGTGGCACAAATCCGCCCCCGATGTGACGGTCTCCACGGGTCACGAGGACAGGCCTCTTCTTCCCCCGTCCCAGGCTGTTCCGGGGGTGGTCACAAGGAGCCAGGTAAGTGCTTCGATGTCCCTGAAATCAGCACGGCCACGACATTGCGTGGCACCTCAGGCTCCGCCCCGCCACGAGGCCCTACCCGCCGGTACATCCGATGAGATTGTCCCCTTGGTCCCCCTAGCCCGGAGCTTGGACGCATGGCTTGCGCTTTCCAACCCGTCACGATGGCTGGTCGGGACTGTCCGACTCGGCTACACGATTCAGTTCGCCAGGCGTCCAGTCTTGATGACGGCGCGCCTCAAGAACGAGTCTGCACAGTCGGTGCTGACCTGTTTGAAGGTGTTCAGACAGAAGACAGCGTTTCCACTTAAACTGTTTCAGAGGCTCCTGGGGCATATGGCATCCTCAGCGGTGGCCACTCCGCTCGGGTTGATGCATATGAGACCACTTCAGCACTGGCTCCAGACTCAAGTCCCGAGATGGGCATGGCGCCACGGGACACATCGCGTGGCCATCATCTCAGTCTGTCACTGCCTCTACAGCCCTTGGACCGACCTAGGGGCAGGCGTTCCCCTAGAGCAGGTCTCCAGGCGCGTCATGGTTATGACAGATGCCTCCAAAATTGGCTGGGGCTCTGTATGCAATGGGCATGCAGCCGCCGGCTCCTGGACAGGCCCGCAGCTACGTTGGCACATCAACTGCTTCGAGTTGCTCTCAATTTTGCTCGCCATGCGGAGATTTCAGCCATTGATCCAGGGCAAGCATGTGTTAGTTCGGACAGACAACACGGCAATGGTAGCATATATCAACCATCAAGGCGGTTTACGCTCCCGTTGTATGTCACAAATCGCCCACCGTCTCCTCCTCTGGAGTCAGCAGCACCTCAAGTCGCTGTGAGCCACTCACATCCTGGGCGACCTCAGCACTGCAGCAGACGCGCTGTCACGGCAGGTTACCCTCAGGGGAGAGTGGAGACTCCACCCTCAGGTGGTCCAGCTGATTTGGAGTCGATTTGGGCAGGCACAGGTAGACCTGTTCGCTTCCCAAGAATCCGCGAATAGATGCGCTGGCACACAGCTGGCCCCCTGGACTATGCAAATATGCATTTCCCCCAGTGAGCCTACTTGCACAGACCCTGTCTTAGACCGGCGAATTCCCCTGAGGAAGGACCTTCTTTCTCAGGGACGGGGCACCATCTGGCACCTGTGACCAGACCTCTGGAATCTCCATGTCTGGCCCCTGGACGGGACACGGAAGACTTAAGTGGCCTACCACCCGCAGTGGTAGACACGATCACTCAGGCTAGGGCCCCCTCTACGAGGCGCCTGTATGCCTTGAAGTGGCGTCTGT
The DNA here is from genome assembly GCF_019703515.2 of Myxocyprinus asiaticus. NCBI lineage: Eukaryota > Metazoa > Chordata > Actinopteri > Cypriniformes > Catostomidae > Myxocyprinus > Myxocyprinus asiaticus. Next base: position 12,953,271 of record NC_059355.1, on the reverse strand, counting down.
TCGCTAAGTGGTGTTCTTCCCAACGCAAAGACCCCCAGAGTTGCACAGTCGGATCGGTGCTTTCCTTCCTGCAGGAGAGGTTGGAAGGGCAGCTGTCCCCCTCCACCTTGAAGGTGTATGCATGCGCTATAGCGGCACACCACGACACAGTGGACGGTAAGTCCTTAGGGAAGCACGACCTGATCATCAGGTCTATGGAGAGCCCCCTTTGAGCCCCTGCACTCAGCTGAGCTTAAGGAACTCTCTTTAAAGACTGCCCTCCTGACTGCGCTCACTTCCATCAAGAGGGTAAGAGACCTGCGAGCATTCTATGTCAGCGAAACGTGCCTGGAGTTTGGTCTGGGTGTATCGCCTTGTGCATAGTGGCTTTCACCTCCCCTGAGCTGAAGACGTGCGCTGTTGATTCCCAGTAGTGTTCACAAACTGTGTTCCCTGGATGATTTCCTCCGAGCCCTGTGGCAGACGAGTTTGTGGAGAAACTCGCTGCCGGCTCAGTACACGTGCTAACTAAGCCCTGTACATGTGTTGGTTCCCCCATAGGTAACCCCATGTGACATATATCTTCACTAATTCATTTCCCTGTTGGTAAACTGCATCTTCCTTGGGCAGAGGCCCCTCTGCCCCAGTCAGCATGTTTGTAGAAACTCCTCCCCCATAGGGTAGGACCTACCTTGGGACTTCTCCACATTACATACTTCTGACAAAGCTCAGTAAGACCATGTGATGTATTTCCACTCAAATACCCCCCCCCCCGGGTGGGGTGTGGTCTCCGTGGTGTCTTCCCCTTGGGAGGGACACCCCCCCCCAACGTAAACCTGGTGGCCCCATTTGGTTAACTCTTTTTTTTTTTTTTGGGGGGGGAGAAAAAAAAGAGAGGATAAGAAGCCACGACTGGGCTAGCCTGTCTCTATCTTTTGGGCAGTCGACTTGTCCCCGAAGGGCCGTTCGACACTCATAACAGCGTTGGGGGAGGTTACGTGTCAGCCTGGTGCACTGGCTACGAGGCACACAGTGGTCTGCCCGTAACACACCGCCAGTTCATGTAACACAGTTCAGCCAGTTGTGGCGTTTCGTATAGGGACCCCTAGTGTTACTACATCGACACAACGTCGAGTGAGTGACAGAGAGGGAACGTCCTGGTTACTTGTGTAACCTCCGTTTCCTGATGGAGGGAACGAGACGTTGTGTCCCTCCTGCCACGACGCTGGACTACCTGCTGAAATGGCCAGGACTTTGTCTCGGCTCCTCAGCACAAAACCTGAATGAGTGGTTGCATACCAGCTCCTTTTATACCCATATGTTCGGGGGAGTGGTATGCAAATACCACTCATCAATTTTCATTGGCCTTTTATCAAAGACCAGAGGTGTTTCGGGCTCCCAAGAGTGACCCCTAGTGTCATTACATCGACACACCCTCTCGTTCCCTCCATCAGGGAACGGAGGTTATGCAAGTAACCAGGACAGTAATTTTGCTAGGTCCTGAAGAGCAAATGTTGGCGTAACGGTGAATTTTTATTTCATACAAGATATAGAATGATAAGACTGTAGGAAAACTAGAAGCATGTAATTTCAAAAAAAGCAAAACAGCCTGAAGGCTTCATGCTGCAAAGTCATGTTTGATCCAGCACTTGTTCTTCAGCGGCACTGAAATTTCTGAAAATATAAATATTCTTTTGATATGGATCAGAAAGCAAGGTTCCAGGTTAATCTGTCCGTGACCATGGTAGCAATGGGTGGGGGCAGAGTTTGGCCTTTTGGTAACAATGCTTGTGTGTTTTAGAGCTGTTATTATTTTTATTATTCATGCATTCACATGCCGACCTGCCTGTCTCTCAATAACCATATTAGCCTCTTACAAGTATGCAATGTTCATCCACTATTGCACCCCCTACCTACCCACTTAGATATGACATTTTTGTCTGAAATAGATTTAATAAAACGGAAAAATGCAGATTGGCGTTGGAAATGTAGTTTAATATTTAAATTTTTAGGGGGAAATAATTTCTGTCAAACAACCACTACTTATTTCTGTTGATATTGGGATATACTGGAGCTAGTTTCACACTTGTTAATCCAATGAATAGCCTATTCCTCAGAGAAGGTTTATTTTTCAAACTTAATTTCTGTATACCTTAAATTATTGGCTTCAAAATATCTTTCGAACATTTCCACCATTATTGGCTAGGAAAAAGGATAAAGTTAATTTAACACACTTTATTTTTTGTGTGATAACATGCCCCAATAGTGGGACACTATATGGGGTAAGTTGTCATAATAGCAACCTGCCATTAAATAGCCAATTACAGTATAGAGTTGGCTATTCAGCAAAAGTTAAATAATAAAACAAATAAGCACAAAACAATTCACTCAAAAAAAGAAATATAAATGTAAATGCAAAAAATATTGGCCGACAGGAATTGGAATTAATAATCTGTATAAAATTTGAGAGCATAGTTATACTGGAATTTTAGTTAAGAGGATAGAATTCACAAAAATTAAGACAGTTTTGTTCTAGGTTTTTGAAACTAGCTACAAAACCACTGCTAGAGAATGCATGCAATTTTTAATTTATCCTTTAACCTTATATAATCGGGAGGCGGCATCTTGCCAGGGGCGGAACGAGGCACCCACACAAACAAGTGGTTGCCCTGAAGTCCACCAGCCATCTCATCTCTAACCACAATGCACTTTCTACTAATACAAGTGAATGTTGCTTTCAAATTTCTTAGATTATCATATTCAAGTAACTTACATTTAGCCTGGTCAGCTACCATAGTATCATGTTTTCTGTCTTTTACTGTCTGTATGTGTTTGTCTATTTAGGAGCTGACACCTTTAAAAGAGCCAGAGATCAAAGGATTGAATCTGAGTGGGTTTGCACTTGATAAGAAACCATTTGAAGAGTGCAGAAATGCATTATGGGAATTGTATTAGTAATATATGCAAATGCACCAAAAAACACCCACCATCAATTAATCTCTCTCTCTCTTCCTCTGATGCATATTGAAAGACATCTAGTATCAGTATCCACCATGAATAACATACTGGAAGATTATTGACTGCAATGGGCTCAATAGAGCGACCAAGTGCAGTTTGTATTGACAAGACATGTTGTCGCATCTTTGGCTTTTTAATGTACAGAATATTTAGGGGCTAATGCATATGCAATTGAGCCATATGTACACAGCCACAACATACAATCAGCATCCTCTGTCAATACCAACAAGCTCTATAATATCTAGAGAAAGCAATCAATTAGCATTTCTATTCATCTCAATGGAAGTTGCTTGTCTGGGCATTTTGTTTTTTTTTTTTTGTTTTTTTTTTTTGGGCCATACACCTGAGCCATAAAAGCAATGTGACTAATTATTGGCCGATGGCACCACAATAACACGCACAGTTGCAAGTCGTTTACTAGCGACTAGCCTGAGCTGTGATGTCAAAGGCAGCAGACAGGGCTGTTAAAAAGAACCCTCAAAAATTTGTTGCTGGTAAAACCTCTACCATAATATAGTATTCTATTATTTAAAGCTTTTTTGAATGGCCGTCAACAGAGCACATCAGTGCCCGCCCACTTTTATAGCTCTCTTGATTCCAGAAATATTTTCCCATTAATTTTTCCCATAGGTATTTCATAAAATCATTAATAAAAGAGTTCTATGCAATGAACCAAACCAGCCAGCTCCGAGGTGAATAACAACATTCCAAACTTTGATTTGAAGCAAAAAAAAAAAAAAAAAACTGTAATTAATGTCTTTCATGAGGGAATGAATTGCAATCCCATGCAGCATTGTGAATGGCATAATCAAATTAAAAACTGAGGCAAATGTAAAACTATTGATTGAAAGTTGTTGATTTCAAAATTTTTAAAGTAGATTGCAAAATATTCAGAAATATGAAAATACATAAGTATTTTGAGGGTGGGAGACCGGACTCGACTGCGTCATTCACAGTGTGTCATGGAAGTGGGCGGTCTCTGCAGTGCTCTTTTGCTGTGCTTTGTTTGCCACGATTCTCAGATTGGTGGATTTATCCCTTCAGGATAATGGGTAATGTAGTTTTTCAACAGGAATTCCACTATTAAACACAGTTTTAAAAAAATAAGTTGAAATAATGCAGACTGATGGCTTCAACAGAAGCATATACCATCAATTAACAACCTCAGAGCACAGCAGGTCTGTCTTAAAAGATTGACAAGATATCGTTAATAATTAGTTCTATGAAAAAATGGATTGGGATTTTTACTACTGGAACTAATGGAGAATGATGTTTATGCCCCCTAAAATGGTGCAGTTATGGCATATAGCAGCAGGGGCTAGACCAGACCATGCTAACTAGATGGTCGCTCAATTTGCACCTCTGGCAGCACAAGACAATTGCAGTCTTCATTTGCCCAAAAATGTGTGATATGTTCACATCACCGAATCAAAGTGCCTTTAATCAGAAGCACTTTGATCATGTATCCTAAAGCGGCAAAATAAAAGTCACATATTTCACAAGCTCACGCCCTCCAAGCCATCAGGGCACCTTAAGCGGGTGATGAAACAGCTCTAGGGGACAGAGTTTACGATTGACATGCCAACCTTAGTTGTAGCGCTGGCGGAATGCATTAGTTCACCTGTCCGTCTCTTCGTGCACAAGTCAGTGACCCTCAGTTTTGGCCTGCACACTCTATTACAGCCCTACTACAAATAGCTTTAGCTCTAAATTGGGATCACTCAAGGCAATTGGCCCTCAATTTCTTTCAATTTTGTGTGATTGGAGCCCTTCTCTCCAGTAGAATCAGCATGGCTCTGTGCTTTCCCAGCAATTTTGTTCCCCACGGCTGGCCTTCAGTGCCATAGATAGACGTGCATCTTAATATTGTTTAACAGTGGGGGACCTGGTTGACAGTAAGATGCAGAGAAAGCACCCTAGCAAATGCATGGCAATCTGCTAAAAACAACTTCTTGTTAAACTGCCTCATTAAAACATTTTCACACTCTCACAATTTTCAACATTGTATATACATGCATTACAATAGATTTTTCATTTTTGTAAATTTTTTCTGAAAGTCATGGAAATTCCAACCACATAGATTCTAGCACATCTCAAATTCTGTATTGTGTTTAATAGAATTGTGTGGTCCTATTGATAGAAATGACATTTTTAACGTTTTTGAAATACCCTTTTGGGTGAACCATTATTTTAAGATCATGATGGCGATAACTCATTTATTCATTTACAGTACCAGGCCAGGTCTTTAACCATTAATTTTCACTGGTTGACCTAAATGATTATGCATTCATATGTGCCTCATCTGAGACAGGACTTAAGCTAGCTTAATAAAAGTTTCATGAACACAGACACACACACATTCTGCCACCCATAATGATCCAATATCCTGAATCTTTAAGCCTGTAAGAGTGAATTAGAGAATTAGGCTTAGTTATGTGTTACATCAAAATCAAAATGTCAAACAGCATAATCTAACAGTCCTTACACTGGGAGTTCCAGCATGCATCTCAATATGGAGCATCAGTATTTGTCAGACTAGCTGCTAATTCAGCGCATTTGCTTGCAGAGTAATAATCATTTGACATCTTTTGATGTCAACCCTGATAATGTAACATGGCTTATTTGTTGACCCAACATCAGCTGAATTTAAAACCGCTGGGCTTCACTTCAGGAATGAAGACTTTGTAACCATAGAAACAGATATGTCACATGATTGCAGTTCCGGTGCAGTCAGTAAGGATAGTGCAGGGAGAGAGAGCTCCTCCACTGACAGCTCCTTATGAGCCCTGCAGAATAACAACACTTACCTGTCCTGTGTTATTTGTCATTTAGTTTATTCAGGAGTTTTTTCCACTCTTGCATTGGGAAATGTAAAATTAACACTCAATAGCATTATAAGCAATAGTCCCTATCATTTTTGTTGTTGCTGAGCAAAACTTGTTTCTATTGTGTGCATTCCAAAGAATGGCACAGTGATCACTTAAAAAAAAAAAAAAAAAAATTACAATAAGGTTCTTTTCATTAATTATAGCTAATGGATTTGTTATCAAACTAATGATAAACAATATTTTTTACTGCATTTATTGACATATGCAAATGCAATTGTTAATTTAAAAAAAAAAATTTGTATCCCATTTTCTCCCAATTTGGAATGCCCAATTTCCACTACTTAGTAGGTCCTCGTGGTGGCGCGGTTACTCACCTCAATCCGGATGGTGGAGGACAAGTCTCAGTTGCCTCCGCTTCTGAGACAGTCAATCCGCGCATCTTATCACGTGGCTCGTTGTACATGACACTGCGGAGACTCACAGCATGTGGAGGCTCATGCTACTCTCCGCGATCCACACACAATTTACCACGCACCCCATTGAGAGTGAGAACCACTAATCACGACCACTTGTTGCTTAAGAGAACTGGCTGGAGTCACTCAGCACACCCTGGATTCGAACTCGCGACTCCAAGGGTGGTAGTCAGCGTCAATACTCGCTGAGCTACCCAGGCCCCTGCAATTGTTCATTTATAATGTTTGTTCAAAATTCTAATGTTAACATATACAACTTTATATATATTTAAAAAAAAATGGTGTTAGTATATGTTGAAATGTGCATTTAACCAAGATCAGTTAGTGCTGTGTGTTGTTCATTGTAAGTTCTAGTTAACTAATGCTAACAAATATAACCTTATTGCAAATTATTGCAGTTTTATAAGTCTATTTATGATATTTTGATATATATATATATATATATATATATATATACAGTACTGTGCAAAAGTCTTAGGCACATAAGATGTTTCACAAAAGCACTTTTCTAAAGATGGTTATTTATATCTTCAGCTTTATTGTGTCAACAGGAAATATAAATGTTAGACTCCCAAACATTACTTTTGCAAATAGAAAGTTTAGAATAGAAGAACAGGGAGCCCTGCAACAGATGTCATGGCCCCCACAAAGCCCCCCACTGAACATCGTGTCAGTCTGAGATTACATAAAGAGACAGAAGCAATTGAGACAGCCTAAATAGATAGAAGAACTGTGGTGAATTCTCCAAGAAGCTTGGAACATCCTATCTGCCAACAATCAAGAAAAACTGTGTCCAGGTGTACCTAGGAGATTTGGTGCTGTTTTGAAGGCAAAGGTGGTCACACCAAATATTGATTTCGCTTTTTTAGGTTTACTGGACTTTGTATGACAGTATGTGATAAATGAAAACCATTTATGTCATTATTTTTGAAGACATCCTCACTATGCAACATTTTTCACAAGTGCCTAAAACTTTTGCACAGTACTGTAGACGGTTAATAGCTCTAAAAGTACTACAAGTCTCTGGGCAAAGATGAAGAGTATGAGCACAAGACTATTTTTTAAAATGGTCTACACGTTTAGTATAGATTGAAGAGTTTGATTGTCAGTATATTAGAGTTGGGGTACTTGAGTGTGTCATGAGTCCAGTTTTAATGGACTTGGACTTGTCACGGACTCGGATGCATTTTTACTAGGACTTGACTCGGACTCAAGGCTTTAGGACTCTGGATTTTTGTCAGAGTCCAGCCGAGTCCATGGCATTTGTGATGCAATGACAAAAAAATTACGTAACATAGGGTGACCATGCATCGTCTTTTTCCCGAAAAAAAAAAGCGTCTGGCTGGGATTTCAAAATTGTCTCTAAATGTCCTGGATTTGGCTTTTTCTTCATAATGATGTGCTCTCTACAGTTAGTACTATCATACATTCTGTGTATTTGATACTGCACATCAGTTTTCATGCATATATTTCCTTCCGTGTGATTATTCTGGCTGAGAGCAGCAGCGCGCACTCTTTTAAAGCACTTTCTCTCCCTCGCCCGCATGCTCGTACTGTATGTGTGTGCGGGAAAGAGATCGCCACACTTGCTCTGCCACTTACATCCAGAAACATCAATAACGTAAGTACACTTTTAAAAGTACGTTCCCCAACTCTGCAAATTATTAAATAAAACAAATGTTTTATCAGACTCACGTTACTACGCAAAACAATTTCTAACTGATAATGTTGACTATATCGAGACAAAATCAAAAATGGTTCGTATTAGGGATATTTAAACTAATATAAAGGATGGAATAGACCATGGAAATTGTACAGCTCAGTCCATTACATATTTGTAGTGCAACCTTTGTGTGTTACCTTTAAAGCTGGCACTTTTCAATGGTTTTCAATGGTTTTCAATGGTTTCAATGGTTTTCAATGGTTTTCAATGGTTTCAATGGCAAAAAAGTCAGAAAATACAATGAAGAACACAAGTGAGGGGATAAGTCTCTGTTCACTTATTATCCATACTAAATATAATGTGAAAAGAACAACACATCAACTCAAGGAGAGTTTGTCATAAAAAATTTGATCTTAACTTTAGGGAAGTAGGATATAACTGGACACAGCAAGAGGACTGAAAAGTATGAAGAGTAGTAGAATAACAATACATTTCTAATGGTATCTGATCTTTTCTTTTTTTATTTTCTGTGTAATTTTATGGGTATTATTAAATGTTTTAATATTACCATTTTTTTTTTAAATGTATTAAACATATTAAATGTATGTAATTAATTACATTACATGTATTTCACCCATAATTTTAGATAAAACTAAACTAAATTGAATGGACAAATTGAAAATGAAGTAGAAATAAAAACTAAATTAAAATTCGAAATAATAATAATTCTGGTTGTAATGACTAACAGCTTTCACTTTCTTTAGTCTATGTTTGAGTGGAGGGGGAAAATCAACAAATAACTGATAAGGTCAACAGAACACAATAAGAAGTGTGCTGAAGGACAGTTTTGTCTTTATACACCTAAAGCATATGCTTTCATTCTGAAACCACTTTGAAATTTGTTCAGCAGGATACTAATCATAAAATGTGAATATGAAATGCAACAGAGGTGTTTTTGTTGCATTTATATTGACAAGTTGTTTTTCTTAGTTGTGAAGGTTAAAATAAGCATAAAATATTTACGGTTTACGGTTACAATTGTATTTCAAATTCATGAACAGATTCATTCGGACTCGGACTCGGCCTGTTATGGACTCGGTCTTGAGTTAGACTCGGCCCATTTTGGACTCAGACTCAACTCGGACTCGATTGTTTAAAAACTTGGACTTGACACGGACTCGACTAAGGTGGACTTGAACCCAACACTACAGTATATGGGGATTCTTCTCAAAATTAAAACCCTACAAATTAAATGATGATATATGAAATATAAAACAGCTATGCTGTTCTAAATATAGCTGCAAGCCAATCAATGAAACAGGGTTCTCATGCCTTTTGACCAATTAATTTTTATAAATTTTCCTGTCTTGTTCTTGGTTACTGAGTAAGGATGTCTTTAAAAATCATTTAATAAAGATTGCAGTTATAAGGAGTATTTTCTTATGGTTTAAATATTTGAGAGCTGAGCACAACTAGAGAATGTTATATCTATCTATTATTTTTTTGATATTATTAAGTTTTTAAAGTCAGATATGTTTGTTTAATCTTAATTTAAAAGCAAGAGTTGACACAAAATACAGTAGATAGGTGGATGGATGGATGGATGGATGGACAGACACACAAAGACAGACAGATAGATAGATGGATGGATGAATGGATGGATGGATGGATGGATGGATGGATGAGTAGATAGAAAGTCATCTATCACAGCTTAGTCAGTGATGGCTAAATCTCACAGCCTTCAGATTCTTGCAAAGAAGTAATGTTCAATTTAACTGCAGAAGGAAACACAAAGCATCTTTTGAGAGAGAGAAAGGGAGAGAGAATTAATTACTGTCTCCATTATTCAAGCTAAAATACATTATACTGAAATCACAACAAACAATGACTGAATAAATCCACATCAAACAAAAGCATCTGTGAGCATTTTGCCAAACAAATGCAGTAAACTGGCCTGTTTAATATAAGGGATTCCCTAAGAGACTTTGTGCCCTCATTCAATAAAAGCATGAGAACCCTCTTACTGTGCTGTTATGAGATAACTAACACTGCAAAAAACTGCAGCCATTCAGCCACAGGTCAGAGAGAAACCATCACTCATATTGGCAGGATGTTAAAAGGATTTCATCCTCTGCAGCTTAAAAGCCCAAATGTTTGCTGTGAGCGTATTTGTCCAAACCTTGCGGGAATATGAGCCATTACGGCAGGTCTGGAATCTGGTTGGTAATCCTTCAATTTGGAGAAGCATAGCGGGCAATCGGATTTAGGCCATATTGCTTTGTTTAATGATGGGTGACACGTCCGGTCTAAGCCAGGAGGTCAGACCAGCAGGTGGTTGTATGAAGACAATAAGCCACGGTCTTATCTTCAGCTAAGACCTGTTATGACTCTTCGCTCTCAACAGCATTCAAGGAAAACCTTGTAGAGCGGATCCCTAAGCTTAGACCTTGTCGACAAATCCCAGTCCACCCAGGCCAGGAGCTGCTTGTTGATCGGAGTTAGGCGCTAAAGCTGGATATGTTGTGATATTGTTTTGACTATCAAAGGCAAAGAGGATAAGATAAAAGGATACGATAAAACCCTGAGCTACTCTCCAGGTCATATATTAAAAGAACATTCTTTATTAGTTCCCAATTTATCTTTATTCACTCTCAGCAGCTTTCTTTAACTTCTTTCGTGGAACACAAATGGTGAATTCTTAAAATGTATTCACACGGTTTGTTTCCCGTACTGACACTGAATAGTGCTACCTAGTCTCATAGAATGAATGTTACTTTAACTACATTCTTGCAAACTGACTTACATGCTGCGTTCTACATTTTGCCGCAGTTTCCTGGTGAAATTAACAATAGAGGCACTACAACAAAGTTTCATTTACTTTCACACAAAACACGACTACAACATATGATTATGACTTTACAAACACTTATTGTTTACTCACAAACTGCTGTTATGATATTGTAACGTTTACTTTAAATGCATAATTTAAAAAAACAATACATTTAAATTATTTTATTACAGACCCACCTACATTTACACACTTATTCCACAGTGATTAGTTTCCACAGTAGCTCACCTGATAGAGTGTTGTACTGTGGTCTCGGAAGACCGCGTTTCATGCCCAGCCAAATGCGCAAGATGATTCGTGAAACAAAAGTGCCATAGAAGCAACACGAAATGATGTGGTTGCTTCAGTAAATTTGCTTTTCATGTGGCATTTGCTTTTACGACACTATTGGTTAGGTTTAGGTTAAACTTTTAGGTTAGAGAGATACGTTTTACTCATCAAAACTTCTATCTTACATTTACCTTTAAAACCTCATCTGCATAGGACACCATTTCACTCGCTTTTGGTGCCCCTGTTGGACATTTCACTGGGAAACTGCAGCAAAACGTGTAATGAAACACATAATTTCCTTTTGCAGAAATTGTGATCAGGCTGGAATAGAGACTGGCCTGTCAAGCTCGAAAAAGGCAAAAATAAAAAAAGTAATTGATATGATTTCAAATCTTCAGAAGTGTTACAATCACTTTGTGCGATGAACAGAATGAAATGTAAGTTGTTATTCACTCTCAAATTAAATAAGCGCTTAGATCAAATATGGCAGCTATGTCAATGCGTCAAACCTCATTGGTTCTCATCGCATCTTGTGACAAAATGTGCGATAAGCACAAGTCATAATGTTTGGTCACAATACGCAAAGCAACAGATATGAGGTGTGCATTTGGGGACTGAGGATAACTTTCTGCCGAACATTATTTTGTTATTTTATTACTTATTTTGTGTTCCACAGATAGAAACTTACTTGTGTTTGGAACAATACTGTACTGTTAGTGTAATATAGAAGACATACTGTAACTGTAAATACCTCCTTATATCCTTGCATTTTCTTTCAGATTTTCTCAAATTAATTTGCAAAAGCTGGTTCTTCAGGTCCCTCCAAAGTTTTGTTTTTATTTAATTTTTATACTTTCTTTTTGGTGTGGGTTGAATGGTGTGGAGACCAGCATCTACAACACAACATATACTAGTGAGCAGATATTCAGGGTTTACATCAGGTATCATATTTCCTTTGGTCAACATAATCTGACTGCTGAATCTGTGTGCTGATAGCTTGACTCTGATGGTACGGGTCAAGCAGGGAGGTTTATGTTAATCAAGGATGGCAGTAATTAAGTCTGGTTGTGTTCAGTCAGTTGATACTAACAATTTCTTTAACTGGGTTGGTTTAACTTCGATAACTTATTGCTCATTAACTAAATAAAATAGGTAGAAGTTGCTTCGCTTTATCTAATTTTAGATTTAAGGTGTGCATACATTTACATTAAAGGGAAAGCTTATCTATTTTTCTTCAAATGTATTCTTCTGAAAAAAGAAAGTCATACACACCTGGGATATCATGAGGGTGAGTATATGATGAGAGAATTTTCATTTTTGGGTGAACTATCCCTTTAAGATTTTGATGCAAAGCAACTGACACTACATTCATCATGCATTTTTATCAGTTTGTGTGTTCCTTAGAAATTAAATCCAGGGGTAAATATAATTTTATTCTGTTGCAAGTGTCTTTTGATTATAGTCATAGTTTTTGTTTTTCTTCTGAGCAGCCATTATTTTTGCAGTACATTCTGACAGATCATTTTTCAGGCGTATGAAAGGCAGAACCCTGTTCACAGAGGTTGAGTCGGATATCGAACAAACTTGCGTCACTAGAGAGAGTCTAATTCTGACCAGCAGATGCGGCTCAGATGAGCTCTGTCTGCACGCTTGCCGGCCAGAAAGCCACCGAGGCCATAACACCATACACACATACACACACACAGAGTAAAAAGTGTGGCAGCTTTATATGATAGCTCTAAATGCTTCAATAGCACTGGATGTGTGCAGGTTGTTCTGCTAAGCCAGTGACACTTGAGTCTGTTCAGGTTTCTTTGAGCAGTTTTTCTAGAGACACTCCTTTTCCTCTTAGTTGCTCTTTCATTGCTCAAGATGTTTCTTTAAATATTCCTTAAAAAAAATAAACACTAATGAGACAATTGTTAAAAAATAGACACTAATGAGACAATTGTAGATGTACAGTATCAAATAAAACAATGTAATATTATTTAAATTGTTATGTGTTTATTCGACATAGTAGTGTTTGTGGTACTGCCTAAGATTTATGTTGATTTAAGTACAAATTCATTGTAATTCTCATTATAGTAATAGAAATTACACTAAAAAAATAATAATTAGCATTAAATTTTAATATTAATACATTTCAGTTGTATGAAAAATCTTTATCAGACTGAATTTAGTAATCTTTTACAAAATGTACATATTATGCTACTGAACACACTCCTTTAGTCTATTTAAAAAGTTAATATCAATGTAAATAATGCATTAAAACAAATGAATGTTTTCTTGAAGTGTTTCTCAATTAAGTAAACATTACTTCAAGTTTTTTAAGTAGGAATTTATGAAATCTTTTTTTATTATTATTCTGTTTTTTTCTAAATTCTGTGTTTTGAAGTTTAATTTAATTTCATCATAAAAATTTTCTAATCAAATAAATCCACAAAACTTTGATCAAATAAAATTAAACAATTACTTTTCAGCATGTCATTGCATTTGTTTATCAAATGAAGTGCTTCAGTAAATTAGATCTTCACAGCATAATCTAAAACACAACAGGTCTCATTTTTTGTCAGATGATGTGCTGCACAACAGAGCATCACAGCATAAATGAAAACAGATGAAAACATTTATTCAGTAAAAAAGAACCCTTGTTTGTGAATTAATGGTTCAATATAAAAATAACAATAATAATAATAATGATAACAATAATAAGTAAATACATTTCACTATAGACAATTTCAAGGACAGTTCGTTGGTGACGTCAAGTGACGTCATTGTTCCATTAACATTTCCTGCTTGTCAAATCAGACTATTTAGCAGAGACGGGCCATTTCTATTAATATGAATGGGAGAAATTGTAACCGCCAACGGCAGCAACGGTCAGTGGATCTGAGCGTAAACTGAGTTAAAGACGCACAATTTAATACACCATTTGTGACGGAACGACATGCCCCTCCTATGGATCATCATCACCCGCGGTGACTTTTCCCCATTTCCCCGCAAGTCAGATGCGACTCTGAGGATTGGAGCACGCGTCGCAGCCGACGGGCCAGGATGCCGGGCCTAACAGTGTTGTCAGATTTTTCTGCTTATTTGAAATATGTTCTTTTATCGTAATCTTGACCAACCGTTTTGGAGATTTCGGTCTTTCCCCATTCAAATAGACAGGAGCTGCACTTTTATGATGCTTGTTTACATAGAAAAATAGCTGCCCAAACTGCCGTTCCGAATACGGCCGCTGAGTGGACTGATTTACCTTGAGAGACTGACTTACATGCAGACTGTATATTTATTTAAATAAAATGCATACATTTGCAGTTTTAGAATCATACTAGGACATTTAACAATTTTTATTTGATTAATTGTCCATTTCGGTATAAAAGAGACTTATAAATCACGTTCTCAAATAAGCCGTCTGTGAGTCAGACCAAATTGAGTCGGTGCTCGGTTCTACCGGTACTGTAGAAACACTGGTAATGTTATATCTTTTTTATTTTTATATCGACTTGGTACTGTAGTACAAGTACCTTTGACATCCCTATATACATTTATATACAATATCAGATTATATTATTTAATATATTAAATAATTATTTTGTGCCATATGACATAAATATTGTATCCAGTATGGCACAAAACAATGGAGATCTCAACTGAAATTAATTAAGCGTCTTGTGAAGTATTTAATGAAGTATTTTATAGTATTCTATCTTTTTATATATATGTTTTCTATTTATAGTATGTAAATAAGTATTCTAACTTAAATACTTCACTTTTATGTGTAATTTATAATAATGTACATTATTTAAAAATGACTTAATTAGGTTTTATGGAAATTTGTCATATGATTGAAATGTGTAAATGTTAAAAATCGTATGAATCTTAAAGTTTTTTTTTTTTTAAGTTTCGGAAATGTATGCAAAATAATAAAAAAAATATAATATTTTTGGGGGGGGGGAGTGAAATGTGGATATGCTTTCATGAGATTCAACCCATTTAAATTGCTCTTGAAAGAATTTAATGAGAAATGTTTGAGTTAATTTTGAGATCTCTTTTGATCGCAGACTTTGGAATTGGCAAATCTGAGCTCAGACACATCTTTTCTGAAACTCTAGAGGAGACGCGTGTGAGATCACTGGGGTATCTTTCTCAGGAGAAATATCTGAGAAGCAGGAGATTTCAGCTAAGACCTCCATTTATTCTCTATGTAATCACAATGGAGATACTGTGGGTAATGATTGACATGATTGCTGTAATTTACTCATCTATATTAGTAGGTCCCAACTCTTTTACTCTGACCTCTGTGGCTGAATTATTAATCGGCCAATACCAGCCGGCATCCAAAAATGATCAATCATTCCATCTGCCCAGAAAATCTCCAGCTGGATGTGTTATCTTAATACATCACAAATAAGCTGAAGAATCTGCTCTGCCCTTCAATGACCCTTACATGAAGGCCACAGGTTTAAGTTGCAGATTTGCTCATGTTTTATGGTAAAGTCAGATGACCAGATGCATGTTGCGAATTTATTTTCCCTCACTAAAGAATTCTTTCATATGCATTGTGTATCAAATATCAAATATTCAAAATTTCCTTGTGAGAAGTTTTGTTGCCACATTGTGAAGTGATTGTAATGGATTTATATATTTTTATTTGGACAGTTAAGTTTGCTAACAACTATGTCATTAGATTAGTTTCACCATCCTTTATTGTCTCGCGACACAGTAGTACAAGAGCATTAAGAAAGATATTTTTTAATGGTGTATATGTTTTGAACCTAAGTATGAAAATTGTTGGTAAGTTCGATGTGAATCAGTTTAAACTCAATTATAATAAATCCATTAAAAAGTCTTCATTTGCATTACTGTAAATTAAAAAAAATATAAAAAATCACGGAAGGCTCTTATTGACATTTTTCATATATTAAAATGTTTTAGTAAAATGTATATACTGTATGTTGGTACATGTTGCTATTAATGACTTTGTACTATTGTTGTGTTGGTGAATATAAATGCAAAGTAAATATAATTCTTCCTTGTGTTCAGATAGTGATTTTAAACTTCATTTTACTGTTTTAGATGCATGAAAACATTTGAATCGAGTTGTTTTGTTAATATTTTGAATCTTCAGAGCGAATACATGAATTTTAGCTACATTATATCAGATATTTGACTGCATAATTCTGTGATTGACCAATCAGAATTAAGTATTGCCAAAGAGCTGTGTGATAAGCTCTTTTACGCAGACAGATGTAAAGAAAGATGCATTGCTCAAACTGTATGCTAGTGTGTTTATAAAAGTGCCAAGCCAAGCCAAAAAAAAATAAAATATATATATATATATATATATATATATATATATATATATATATATATATATATATACAGTATATATATATTTGTTTGTGTGTGTTTGGCCACCTGTGTTGGTGTGTATATGTGTGTGAGCTGATCAACTGGCGACTGTAGCTTTGCAACTCTGTACAGGAGACCTGCGGATGACAAATAACTCCCGGGGAAGTCTTGGCAGCATCTGGTCATATATTCTATGGGTCACCTTGCTACTCTCTTGCAGTTTGCTCCTAACAGCGTGATAAATACAACAATTCATACATCGTTTCATGTAAGCACTAGAAAGTCCTGCCACTGTGAGTCCATTTATTTGGAACTGAAGATCAGTTTAACTTCGAAGAGAATGGCAATTTAGGTTATAGTTTTACTTTTTCAAATGTATTTTTAATTTATTGCTATTTTCAAATGCACTTTAAATTTCAGTTTTGTTTTAGTTAATTTCAGCCAAGGGATCAGGGTTTAGCTTGGTAGCTACACCATCCACACCTATGAATCTTTCCTCATTGACGACCATTCAAAAGTAACCACGTATTCCTGTCTGTTGCGCAAAAACAGGATATCTAATATACTTAATTATAATATGCGATTATTCGCATTTTCAGTGCAGTCATTGAATTAGCCTCTTTATTATTAGATAAAAGGGTCTGCCAAATGCAAAAATGTAAACATTAACCTGCATCACATGTTAAGAAACTCTTTTTGTTTTAGTATTTCCATTTACCTTTTGATAATAATTGTATTTTCAGTTTACAAATATGTTTTAAACCCAATTAGGGCTGACAATTTAATGTGTTTTTTATTGTTATTAATGAAATGATTTCAATGAAGTTTCAAATTGCACTACCTTGACAAAGTGTCGTAAAAATGCAGTGTTTGTGGCAGGGGCGTTTCTAAAGTCAGTGGATATTCAGGGCTTAGCCCAGACAGCTGTGGATACGTAAGGTACCTTTGATGAAATATAGAAATATGCACGGTACGTGAATGAGGGTGAAAGTGTTTGGGGCTAGAGAAAAATGATTTGGGGCTATAGCCCCGGAGGCCCAGGCCTATCTACACTCCTGGTTTGTGGTGCGAGATGTTGAAGATGTGAATGAGACATGCAACAACCAAAGTGAGATGCTCCATAAGCATCTGACACATCTGTACATAGACCAACAAAAATAGCACAGACCTATAAGAACAGGACATTGATGAAATCAATTGCAAAATGAATTGTTGTTGACTGTAGGCCAGTAATAGGCTTACTGTATATTCAATGGCTAACTAAGTAATTCAAAAGTTCCTGAAATTTATAAAGAACGACATTAAGACATTTTTTTTTTCAGTACTCAACTCCAATGCCAGTTACAGACTGTAGCTCTTGCAAAAAGTAAAACATTATTGCACTATTCTTTTCTAACACTTAATGCAACATCTCAAATCATTGTTTATGTCTGTAAAAATGTCTGAACTTAATGAAAAGACACAACATTTTACTGCCCAAATCTGATGGTTTTAGTCGAGGTGCTTATAATCTCTCTAATCAACTTTGATGTGTAATTCAATTTAACGATGCAGTTAATGTCTTCGAAAGAGACAAAGGACTCTATCATTGCTGCGCAATGCACTTTCCTCTGCTCATCTCAATTATCTCAGACCAATAAACACATTTTTAGCCTCTTGTTCCACTGACTGGTGTGTGTTATTCACAGTTTTGGGGAAGCAACTTCAAAACTTCCCAAGTTGCAAGCTACTCAGAATTTAAAAGTGTATTTTTTTCTTTATGTTAAAATACTTTCTCCTACTACACTTTAACATTCATAGACAACTATTAATAAGCCATATGTAGATTGATTCATGCGAAAACTATAAACACTTGTGTGGTGCTTTCAAAATGCTGCATCCTGTCCACCCTGACACAGCAACATTGTCTAGACTAAAGACGTGAGTTTGGGGTGGGACACTCTGGTTTTTCGGGAAACCTATTTGAAAACAATCATTTTGATGAAGTTCTCTCTCAACATTGACTAAACACTCCCAAACCCTCTAGAGCTGTGGTTCCCAACCCTGTTCCTGGAGGCCCCCCAACATTACACATTTTGGATATCTCCCTAATCAAACACACCTGATTCAACTCATCAGCTCGTTGGTAGAGACTCCAAGACCTGAACTGGGTGTGTCAGATAAGGGAGATACTGTATACAGAATGTGCAGTGTTGGGGGGCCTCCAGGAACAGGGTTGGGAACTACTGCTCTAGAGCATTCCAAACAGCTGCTCTATGTTATATTTCATCATCTGTAATTAAATTTAGATGATAATAAAGGTAAAGTGTGTAATTTAAAATCCAATCGCATGACAAGTCATAAAAATTGTGGCGAAATTATATAAATTGTAGCCTACAAGTTGGTTCCTACAAAAACGTATGACTTTTGCTCCCTTGAAGAAAAGTAAACGAGCCAGGAAACAATCTTATTAAGATTTTCCCTAAATTTACACCTAACCTAAGATTAATCCTAATCATAAAGTCTAACCCCTTATGCAAACCCTAAACCTAATAAAGTGTAGGTTTTGATACTCATATTGTATCGATTTAATATTGTGGAGCAGATTCACTAAGAATGAATTGTGCCTGTTAAAAGCATCACACACTGGTTTAGCGCCCAATTCACTAAAGAAATTATGCAGATCAGGCAACAGCGCAAACACAACCACAAAATCGCTGCTGAACGCAATTTGCACGTGCAATTCTGATCTTGCGGGACGATTCTGAGCGATATATTGAGGAGGATGCCACAGACCACTGTACTTGACATACCCTGCCGGGACTGTACAGCATCACTGTAATCCAGACACCTGAATCATCTCTTAAACATGCTGAAATTGTGCTTGACTACACCACGCGTCTGGAAATATGCAAGGTTATAACGCTCTTCTCCATCATTTGATCATTATTTGATTAAGTACTGCTGATATGATTGGTTGAAAATGTTCACAAACATCACTTTTAAATAAAATTCATTTCACCACCTACTTTCATCTAAATTGCACAAGGCATTTTTTGCGAATGATGTGCAATTTACAATAAACCTAATTTACATAGAAAGTAGGCATGTTTGCGCAGAATGGAATGTCAATGACTTCATTTAAAAACTCAAGATGCAGCGCAATTTCAGTGCTGATTGCGCCTGCTAAAATTAAAAAGTAAATAAGACGCAGATTTTGCGCTGAAATACCATGTGCAAAAGTGGTGCAACTGTTTAGTGAATCTGCCCCTTAGTTTGTTGATTAGTTGGCATTTTATGAATAAAAGTCTTACCTTTTAGTACAAACCAAGTCATGCAATATCTTACTATTTTTAAATCTCGCAACAATTATGAGTTGTCATGAGACTACAGTGTATGCTGGTCATTTCGGTGCCACTAGCTTAAATGGAATTGTAAAAATCACAAAGATTACACACTTGATCTTTATATGCTTGATTTTTTCTGATTCAGGACCCTGGTATATTCCGTTTGCTCTGATTTCGCTTTAGTCCCATTCTCTAGTTTAAATCATGACAGTCATCCGTTCTCATGAGAGATGTTTTAATTAATCCACTCTAAACTCAATATAGGATTCTTCTTCCCGTTCTTAAATGCTCCCACATTGCAATTGTGACTAAATATTCATGAACATATAGTGTGTTGTACCATCATTTTAAAGGTCTCTTCTGTGCTGTTGTAAACTCGTACATGAAAAACTGCACAATCCAAATGGGAAGTTCTTTAATAGTCTTTGACCTCTGTCTGTGACCTCCAACAGTAGATTTCCTTCTTATTATAGTTGTATCTTTCCAGCTCTAAATGGGCACCCTCGACCTCGTCTGCTCACAATGGAAGCATCCATTAGACGGAGATGCCACCTGCTCTCACAGTAAGCAATTACCAGAGAATATTGCGATGTGTTTTAGTGGTAGAAGCATGTTAGGTATGACAGACATATGGAATAACTCATTAGTGTGTAAGTGTTTGCTCGTGGCACTTAATACACCATATGTGACTTATTTATTTAAGGGTATTTTCAATCTTGGCTAAAGGAGATGATCAATATGTCTCTCAATATTTTAATCACATAAATATTTTACATTAATAGACTACACATCACCATGGTCATATTAGTAACTGAGTCACTGATAAATGGTACTGCTGATCTTGTTTTCATGTTTTACAAATGTAAGGGTGATATTATAGTGCATTTGCTGCCAATGCTGAGAAACTGCCACTGTAATTAACACCCCTCCAATCCACTAAGTGAAAATACTTTTTTCTTTTCAAGTTTATTTGTTCATTTTCTTTTAATTGGTTTGCCTTATTGCTTTTTAAAGGAGTATTCCAGGTTCAGTGCAAGTTCAGCTCAATCGATAGCATTTGTGGAATAATGTTGATTACCACAAAAATAAATTTTCAACTCATCCCTCCTTTTCTTTAACAAAAGCATAAATCGATGAGAGTCGTGTGACGCTACGCGAGGGTTGGTCACTTAAAGGCAAGCTCTGTTTAAACTTAGCAAAAACAGAAGGTAAGCTTCGCACCAGTGTTATTATAGTTTTGGATTTTTAATTAGTTTTTATTTCTATTTTATATCAATCTGTCATTCAAAATTAGTTTTAGATTTCGTTAGTTTTCACAGATTGTCTGTTAGTTTTAGTTTAGTTTTCGTTTTCACAGTTTCAGTTTAGTTAGTTTTTATTTTATAGTTATTTTAGTTTTAGTATTTTTCACGGCTGCTAAAGCAGAAGCATTTACTGGTATCATTTAAAAATGTCTAACATCATTACATTTCTCAGGGCAGTCTTGTTGTCACCTGTATCTATTTGTAGTTGCAACACACAATCACGGCAAAATCGGGTTGGTATTTTTGTGTTTAATTTGGATTGTAAATATTGCAAATTTTATAACATAGGGTGAATATGGGTAAAGTGACAAAGGACATTTAAACTTGATCCCCATAGTATCCATATGAATTTCCTTAGATGATTATAAATCATTTCTCAATGACTCTTTGGGAAGTAAACAATTAAAGGGATAGTTCACCCAAAAATGTAAATTCTCTTATAATTTATTCACCCTCATGCCATCCCAGATGTGTCTGACTTTCTTTCTTCTGCTGAACACAAATTTTGATTTTTATAAAACTACCTCAGCTCTGTAGTTCCATACAATGCAAGTCATCACAGTACAAAACCTTGAAGCTCCAAAAAGCACATAAAGGTAGCATCCTTTTTCACTGTAAATCGTCATGGTTACTGGTGTAACCTCCGTTCCCTGATGGAGGGAACGAGACGTTGGTGTCGATGTAGTGACACTAGGGGTCACTCTTGGGAGCCCGAGACACCTCTGGTCTTTGATAAAAGGCCAATGAAAATTGGCGAGTGGTATTTGCATGCCACTCCCCCGAACATACGGGTATAAAAGGAGCTGGTATGCAACCACTCATTCAGGTTTTACGCTGAGGAGCCGATATAAGGTCCGGCCATTTCAGCGGGTAGTTCAGCGTTGTGGCAGGAGGGACCAACGTCTCGTTCCCTCCATCAGGGAACGGAGGTTACACCAGTAACCATGACGTTCCCTATCTGTCACTCACTCGACGTTGGTGTCGATGTAGTGACACTAGGGGTCCCTATACAAAACGCCACAAGGCTGAACTGTGTTACGTGAACTGGTGGTGTGTGGTGGGCAGACTTGCTGTGTGCCTCATAGCCAGCACACCAGGTCGACACGTAACCTCCCCCAACACAGTTATGAGTGTCGAACAGCCCTTTTTGGGGACAAGTCGACTACCCAGAGATAGAGACAGGCTTAACCCAGTCATGGCCTCTTTCCCCTTCTCTTTTTCCACTCCCTAAAAAAGAAGGGGGATTATCCGACTGGGCCGCCAGGTCTAGTCGGGGGGTGTCCCTCCCAAGGGGAGGACACCGCGGAGACCACACCTCGCCCCAAGAGAGGGGGGGATATTTAAGTGGAAGAACACATCACATGGTCTTTCCAACCATGTGGAGAGCCTTCAAGGTAGATCCTACCCAATGGGGGAGGAGTTACTACAACATGGAGACTGAGGGGCTCTGCCCAAGGAAGACGCAGTTTGCCAGTAGGGAAACGAACTAGCGGAAGATATTGATCGCATGGGGTTAGCCTTACAGGGAACCGCCACATGCGGAGCACCTACCCCAGAACCGGGCTCTTAGTTAGCGCGTGTACTGGGCCGGCAGCGAGTCTCTCCGAAAACTCGACTGCCACAGGGCTCGGAGGAAGTCAACCAGGGAACAACTTTTGTGAACACTACTGGGAATTAACAGCGCACGTCTTCAGCTCAAAAGGAGGTGGAAGGCGCTATGTGCAAGCGATACACCCAGCCGGCTATCCCGGGCTTATCCGCTTGTGTTGCGTGCCACTACCTGGGACCAAACCGGTTCCACCCGGAGGTTGTAGAACCTTGCAAAGGTGTTGGGTGTTGCCCAGCCCGCTGCTCTGCAATGTCTGTTAGAGAGGCACCTCTGGCCAGGGCCCAAGAAGCCGCTACACCACGGGTAGAATTGGCTCGTAGCCCTACCGGGGGCGGCATGTTTTGGGCGAGACATGCCATAGTTATGGCGTCAATGAGCCAGTGGGCGATCCTCTGCTTGGAGACAGCGCTTCCTTTCCGCTGTGCACCAAAGCAGACAAAGAGCTGCTCAGAGCTTCTAAAGCTCCGCGTGCGATCCAAATAGATGCGTAAAGCACGCACCGGACACAGCAACGACAGGGCTAGGTCTGCCTCCTCCTGGGGCAGTGCTTGCAGGTTCACCACCTGGTCTCTAAAAGGAGTGGTGGGAACCTTGGGCACATAGCCCGGTCGGGGGTCTCAGGATCACGTGAGAATAGCCCGGACCGAACTCCAGGCACGTTTCGCTGACTGAGAACGCTTGCAGGTCACCTACCCTCTTGATGGAAGTGAGCACAGTCAGGAGGGCAGTCTTCAAGGAGAGTGCCTTAAGCCCGGCTGACTGCAAAACTCAAAGGGGGCTCTCTGTAGACCCTGAAAAACTACAGAGGTCCGATGAGGGAACAAGGCGTGGCCTGGAGGGATTCAGCCTCCTGGCGCCTCTTAGGAACCTGATGATCAGATCATGCTTCCCTAAGGACTCACCGTCGACTGCGTCATGGTGTGCTGCTATGGCAGCAACGTACACCTTCAAGGTGGAAGGGGACAGCCTCCCTTCCAACCTCTCTTGCAGGAAGGAAAGCACTGATCTGACTGCGCACCTCTGGGGGTCATCCTGATGGGAAGAACACCACTTAGCGAACAGACACCACTTAAAGGCATACAGGTGCCTCGTAGAGGGAGCCCTAGCCTGAGTGAACGTGTCTACCACCGCAGGTGGGAGACAGCTTAGGTCTTCCACGTCCCGTCCAGGGGCCAGACATGGAGATTCCAGAGGTCTGGGCGCGGGTGCCGGATGGTGCCCCTTCCCTGAGAAAGAAGGGCCTTTCTCAGGGGAATTTGCCCGGGGGGAGCTGTCACGAGGAGCGTGAGGTCCGAGCACCACGTCTGGGCGGGCCAGTAGGGTGCTTACCAGGATGACCTTCTCCTCATCCTCCCTGACCTTGCACAGGGTCTGTGCAAGCAGGCTCACTGGGGAAAACGCATATTTGCGAATGCCAGGGGACCAGCTGTGTGCCAGCGCGTCTATGCCGAGGAAGGCCTCGGTGAGGGCGTACCAGAGCGGGCAGTGGGAGGATTCTTGGGAGGCGAACAGGTGCACCTGTGCCTGACTGAATCGACTCCAAATCAGCTGGACCACCTGAAGGTGGAGTCTCCACTCTCCCTTGAGGGTAACCTGTTGTTACGGCGCGTCCGCCGAAGTGTTGAGGTTGCCCGGGATGTGAGTGGCTTGCAGCGACTTGGTGCTGCTAACTCCGTTGGAGGAGACGGCGGGCAGTTATGACATACAGCGGGTTGGTTGGCTGTTACCACACTTGGCGGTTGACATATGCTACCGCTGCCGTGCTGTCTGTCCGAACTAGCACGTGCTTGCCCTGGATCAACGGTCGGAACCTCCGCAGGGCAAGCAGAATTGCCAGTAACTCAAGGCAGTTGATGTGCCAACGCAGCTACGGACCCGTCTAGAGGCCGGCGGCTGCGTGCCCGTTGCCAACAGCGCCCCAGCCCATTTTGGAGGCGTCTGTCGTGACCACGACGCGCCTGGAGACCAGTTCTAGCGGAACACCTGCTCGTGGAAACGAGAGGTCGGTCCAAGGGCTGAAAAGACGGTGACAGACCGACGTAATGGCCACGCGGTGTGTCCCGTGGCGCCATGCCCGTCTCGGGACTCGAGTCTGGAGCCAGTGCTGAAGCGGCCTCATATGCATCAACCCGAGCGGGGTGGCCACCGCCGAGGATGCCATATGCCCCAGGAGCCTCTGAAAATGTTTCAGTGGAACCACTGTTTTCTGTTTGAACGCCTTCAAACAGGCCAGCACCGACTGGGCGCGCTCGTTCGTAAGGTGCGCCGTCAAGGAGACTGAGTCCAACTCCAAACCGAGAAAAGAGATGCTCTGAACCGGGAGGAGCTTGCTCTTTTCCCAGCTGACCCGAAGCCCTAGTCGGCTGAGGTGTGAGAGCACCAGGTCCCTGTGTGCGCATAACCCGTCTCGAGAGTGAGCTAGGATTAGCCAGTCGTCGAGATAGTTGAGAATGCGAATGCCCACCTCCCTTAACGGGGCAAGGGCAGCCTCTGCGATCTTCGTAAAGATGCGAGGAGACAGGGACAGGCCGAAAGGGAGGACTTGTACTGATACGCCTGACCCTCGAACGCAAACCGCAGGAAGGGTCTGTGTCGAGGAAGGATCGAGACGTGAAAGTACGCATCCTTCGGGTCTACCGCCGCGAACCAATCTTGATGCCGGATGCTCGCTAGAATGCGTCTTTGCGTCAGCATCTTGAACGGGAGTCTGTGTAAGGCCCGGTTCAGTACTCGCAGGTCCAAGATTGGCCGCAACCCACCGCCTTTTTTCGGTACAATGAAGTAGGGGCTGTAAAACCCCTTCTTCATCTCGGCTGGAGGGACAGGTTCTATCGCGTCCTTCCGTAGGAGGGTAGCGATCTCCGCGCAAGGTAGCAGCGTTTCCATCTTTCACCAAGGTGAAGTGGACACCGCTGGACCTGGGCGGATGCCCAGCGAAGTGAATCGTGCAGCCGAGTCAGACGGTCCAGACCAGCCCTCGCGACGGACTGGAAAGCGCAAGCCATGCATCCGAGTTCCGCGCAAGGGGGACCAAAGGGACAACGTCATCGTGGCCGTGCTGAGTCCGAGGACATCGAAGCACTTACCTGGCTCCTTGTGACCACCCCCGGAACAGCCTGGGACGGGGGAGGAAGAGGCCTGTCCTCATGACCCGTGGAGACTGTCACATCGGGGGCGGATTTGTGCCACAGTTGGGCGCTCAGGGCGGGAGACCACCGCTGGAGTGCCAACCTGCCAAATGGAGTGGTGGACGGTGGTCGTGATGCCAGCCGTACACACCGAATATGTGACCCAGGGAACAAGGAAACCACTCTTGCGGAGCTCCTGAGTACTGCAGCCACTTGGGCATGCAGCGCAATTAAATGCAAAAGGTAACAAAAAGAAGATCTGCTTACCAGCTCCAGAGCAGCGGGTTTCGTTGTCCCTGGGTCGCCCGTCTCAGGGGCGCTTCGAAGACCTCCGTGGGTTCTTCGGTGCCGGCTGTGAGACGGGTGGCGTCGGCTTCCTGCGGTGGGCTCCACGCCGGGGCCGGGCCGGAGGGGCGGGCTGCGGCGGAGCCGGTGCAGTCACCGCAGGGGGACGCCCTCGGCGATGAGTAGATGGGGGGGATCTTGAGCCACGCCGGGGCAGGACAAGCCGGCTAGCATCCATCTACTGCTCTACCATCGAGAACTGCTGGGCAAAGTCCTCGACAGTGTCGCCGAATAGGCCCGCCTGGAAAATGGGGGCAGCAAGGAATCGTGTCCTGTCGGCCTCACCCATCTCGACCAGGTTGAGCCAAAGGTGGCGCTCCTGGACCACTAGTGTGGCCATCGTCCGCCCGGGAGACCGCGCCGTGACCTCCGTCGCTCGGAGAGCGAGGTCGGTCGCCGAGCGCAGTTCCTGCACCAATCCCGGGGCGTAACTACCCTCGTGCAGTTCCTTTAGCGCCTTGGCGGACTTGCAGGAGAGCCATGGCGTGCAGGGCGGAGGCGGCTTGTCCGGCAGCGCCGTAGGCTTTGACCGTCAGAGACGACGTAAACCTACAGGCCTTGGACGGGGGCTTTGGGCACCCCCGCCAGGTGGCGGCGCTCTGCGGGCATAGGTGCACCGCGAGCGCCTTTATCCACCGGGGGATTGCCGAATAACCCTTGGCCGCCCCACCATCAAGGGTAGTGAGAGCGGGGAAGCTGAAAAGATCAGGACCGGGCAGTAAAAGGTGCCTCCCGCGACCTTGTCAGCTCTTCATGCACTTCCGGGAAGAAAGGAACGGGGCGGGGCGTGGCTTTGAGCGGCGCCGCGAGCCCAGGAACCAATCACAGAGCCGCGAGGGTTCAGGGAAGAGAGGTGAATTCCACTCTAACCGACGCTCGCGGCTGTCCGGGAAAGCATGTCGTCATCTCCGCGTCAGCCTGTGACTGGGCGATCGACGGGAGGAGCCCAGCCGAGGCTTCCGACTGGACGAGCCCGCTCTCCGATGCTGCGCTCGAGAGCTCATCACTTTCGCGGGCTCCGAATAAGAGGTCGAACTCGCCGTGAGACGAGCCGGCGGACTCACCCGGAAGCCCGATCGGGGCAGACGAGCGTGCTGGGGAATGGGAGGTCCGCGGGGGGATACCCGGCGGAGGCGGTCCCATTGGGGTCCCCAAATCGCCCCCAGTGCTATCCGCGCTGGCCTCAAACCCGTGGGTAAAAGGACCGAGGCGGGAGCCTCTGGGGTGGCTCGCTTCCTTACGAAGGCGAGCCGCGACCGCAACGTTGCCATGGACACATTCTCGCAATGAGAATGTGACCATCCACGAACGCTGTCTCCGCGTGAGCAGTGCCCAGACACGAAAGACAGTGATCGTGACCGTTAGAAGGCGAGAGATAACGAGCACAACCAGGAATAACACACAATCGGAAAAGCATCTTTAAAAAGACGCGTCTTTAAAAAGACGTTCCGTGTGTGCGCTCTTTTAGAGAAATATATACTCTTTTAGAGGGGAAAAATGCTCTTTCAGAAAATATACTCTCTAGTTTTTCTGCCGAAGCGCCCAGGGGCGTTCTCTGCAGTGCACCAGTGCAGAGGAGGGAGAAGCCGCTGAAATGCGCCGTCAGATCCAGCAGGTGAATGAACAGTAGTATTCAGCTCAATGAGCATGACCGTTCGGCTCCGAAGAGAAAATCTGAATGAGTGGTTGCATACCAGCTCCTTTTATACCCGTATGTTCGGGGGAGTGGCATGCAAATACCACTCGCCAATTTTCATTGGCCTTTTATCAAAGACCAGAGGTGTCTCGGGCTCCCAAGAGTGACCCCTAGTGTCACTACATCGACACCAACGTCGAGTGAGTGACAGATAGGGAACTTGATATCAGCAGTCTCATTGGTGATTTCCTGTAGACTGCAGTTGAAAAGGAGTTACATTTTGGTCTGTTCTCACCCAAAACCGATTAGATTTCTTCAGAAGACGTGAATTAAACCACTTAAGGATTACTTTTTGTTACCTTTATGTGCTTTTTAGAGCTTAAAAGCTTTGGACCCTGTTGACTCGTGTTGTATGGAACTACAGATCTGATATATTTCTATAATATCTTTGCTTGTGTTCAGCAGAAGAAAGAAAGTCAAACACATCTGGGATGGCATGAAGGTGAGTAAATAATAAGAGAATTGTCATTTTTGGGCAAAATCTCTCTTTCTCTCTTTCTCTTTCTCGGGATTTGGTCAAAAGAGGGTCTTCAATGGTTCTACTTCTCAGTATTAAGAATTTCTTCATTTTTACTTTTGTCGAAGGTAGAAGACATCCTAAGCTTTCTTCAAAGGTATAATGTCATATAAGTTATGTGTGTTTGGATCATAATTAAAACTGCCAAGAAATGTACAATTTACAAAAGTGTCCTACTTTGCCCAAAACTAAAACTAAACTAAAACTGAAATGATCATTTTAATTTTTATTTTAGTTAGTTTTGGAGTTAAGAAAAAGTATTTTAGTTTAGTTTTAGGTTGTTGGGTTTTTTTTTTTCATATATAATTTCAGTTTATTTTTGTTTTTTTCATTAACGAAAATGGTTTTAGTTAGTTTTTATTTTAGTTTTCATTAACTATAAGAACACTGCTTCGCACTGCTCTATCCGGCTAAGCTGAGAATTGAAGGCAAGAATGGGCATAAGACTTTTACATGCCCATGACAAGCGATGGCCTTCATTGAATCAATGGAGTGAGTGGGTAACTTTGCCTGCACTCGATCAACAATACAGACTACACATCGTGCATTTTGCTGACGCAGCCTGAGAAGGTTTGTTGTTCTGTTGTCTGCCCACTGGCTCCAACCTGACTCTTTTTTTTTTCCTCTCTGTTTTTTCTCCCTTTGTTAATTTGCTGTAGAGCTCATTTGCTCATGTTATGGGTTCGATGTTATTGTTAACTGGGCCTCTTTTTTTTTTTTTTTTTTCTTTTTTCTTTTTTTATATTGAACATATTTATGTACAATTTAATGGCATGGTTTATGTTAAAAAATAAAAAAGGGAAAAAAGGGAAAAAACAACAAAACAAACAAACAACAAAAAAAAAATATATATATATATATATATATATATATATATACATATATATATATATATATATATATATATATATATATATATATATATATATATATATATATATATATATATATTATATAGGCCTATGTAAAAATCACCGGACTTGAGCAATCTACTAGCAATAGTGTCGCAGAAAGTCTCGTGAGCGTGCAATGACCATCTGATTTCTGAACATTGGACACCAGTTGGGACTGTTATGCGCGAGGCTGAAGTGCATTTTTTTCTGTTCTGTGGGTTGTTAAAGATGTTATAGTTACATCAATGTTGGATAATGGTCCTATAATTTAGCCTTGGGTACACAATTTATCTTAACATGTCAATATGTCACACTTTAATATAGGTCAAATGTTTCTCACCACGTGGAATGTTAATGGGCTGGGGCACCCTATAAAAAGAAGGAAGGTTGTATCTTTTCTTAAGTGTAAAATATTTCTAAATTTGTATAGTCATTACAGGGACATATTAAAGATTGTGTTAGTCATATTGGTCAAACTAAATTACTAAAAAAATCAGATGTCCATCCAGTTAATTGGGCAGCATCAGGGTGGACAATAACAGGGTGGACATTCAGTGGATAAATTAGCCACTACATGATCTGTGATTGATATCTAGGAAACATATTTGTAAACTAATATTTACGATTTTATTTCTTTTAACATAAATACTGTATATGGAAATTTTAAATGATATTAATTTCCCATATATCTTCCCATAATAGGGTGGACATGTTATGCTTGACCACATATGACTAACACCACAAAATAAAGGAAAACATAAATAAAACAATAGAGTTATAAACTTCAAATAACTCAGTAATTTTGCAGAATGGGTGATGTACACCTCCAGTGTGTGTCATGTAATTTCGTAACATACAGTATATCTTCAATGAAAAGTCATAGTATCATGACATAACAGAGTGCGCAATAAATCAAGGGACACACAAAAAACCTTCACTATCAGTGTTTAAATTACACATTTACCACAAATGAATACATGTTAGTGAGAGAATGTAACACTAAACTCTTAACTGTATGTGGGGTAAAATAGAATCCAATGATTTAGCGTTTATTTTTGTCAAAGATGTTTGACATGCAGTTTTTGGGACATGAGAAAATGACCCAAATTATTTAAAGTTTAACTTTTAAGCCCACAGAAGTGTGTAACATTATAAAAAGTCTTTATTCTTTTTAACAAGCCTATTAAAATTGTAATAGGGTAAAATTAAACAATATAAATACCACACACACTTGTAATGGGGACTTAAATGACACAGAATTGTAGGAATGACCCATATTTACAGGTGTTCCTGTGCTAGACACTGCTTTACATTGAAAAACAGCTCGGATGGTTGCAAAAAACACGTTCAGAGCGAAAATCCCCTTCTAAACGTCAAATGAAAAACGCTTTAATACAACAGCCAGGAAGAAGAGAGAAAGGGAGAGAAAAGGCTTAACATGAAAATAGTGTATTACTCCTTGGAATAGTGTTGTTGTTTTGACAGTAAATAGTGTTTAATCACAAGGGAAATCTAAGAAAATCACATTAAATGTTTTAATTACCACTGCACTACTGTACTTTTATTTTGAATTAATGCAGTAATCCAGTTTTTCTTACCTCACTCTCTCTCTCTCTCTCTCTCAACCAGAACGAGCTCTGACATATGCAATAAAATTGAATGGCATGTCATGAATAGGTGCGTTTACTGGTGTTTTAAAATCTCAATGGTGGGGAAACAATTAACATGCACTCGAATGCTATATGATTCTGACAAAATTATCTTGCTTCTGACAGAAAACACGCGCTGATTGTCACTGATCTTTTCCCCAGCAGTTTCTGTGTCAAGTGTAGCGTCCGTGTAAAGCAACAGCCGATATCTCACACAACTCACGCAAAAGGTGTGTGTTTCAGGTCAATTTCTCTTGATTTGTGAAACATTCTCAGCAGTTTGGGTGTGTGACACTAAAATACGGGACAAACGCTATCGCGAATGGATTTCATACAGAACGCAATTTTTTAATTTTTTAATTTTTTTTTAATTACGGGATGATTCCTTATTTTACAGGACGTTTGGCATATTTTGTTAATTTATTTTACCTGATACTGCTTCGAGGATTCTCTTTCTCTCTCATCACTCACTGTCATAAATTCCCTCAGTCGATGATGGTGGCGACAACGGTTGTCAGGGGCGGGGTATGGCCCTGACTACACCACTGGTGTAGACCCTTTAGAGCAACGTTGACACTACAGAGGATGTGTAAAAATCTTGGTCTTACAGACATTTGGAGACTTCTGAACCCATCTGAGAGGGACTATACCTTTTTTTCATCAGTTCATAAGATTTACTCTAGATTTTTTTATATATCTAAGTCACTTATTCCACTTGCCACTGACTGCTCAATTGGGAACATTTTAGTTTCATATCATGCTTTGGTGTCTTTAGAGATGTTGCCACATATAGACAAAAGGAAATCATATAGATGGCGCTTTAATACTTCCCTTCTACAGGACCCAGCATTTCAACAGATCTTAAAGTTAGAAGTTAATGCTTAAGTAGAAACCAATTGTCCTCAGTGTCCTCTGTGGGCGTGGCATGGGAGGCGCTTAAGGTAGTTAGGGGGCGGGTCATTCAATATGCCTCATTCATTAAAAAGATCAAAGCACAGGAATTAATAGAATTGGAAAAGAGTATTAATGTCATCCAATGGTCTTAGAGAGTTTACTCAGCTAAAATATAGGTACAATACTATTTTGTCACAGAAGATAGAGTTTTGGGGTAACATTTTATAATAATGGTCTGTCATTAATAGGTAACTATGCAGGAATTAATGCAGGACAAATGAGTAGTACTACATTAACACTTTAGTTACTACTATTAACTAATATGGAAATATGATTAACCAGTCAGTAAGTAATAGCAAACTGATGACTGAGGTAGTTCATTGTTAGGTAATCAAAAATGACTGAATTTCATCTGCCTTACTGACAACTATTAACTAACTATGCTAATTTAAAATAACTACTAATTAATTACTAATCAATACATTAACATGTGTCTAAAATGTGAATGATTATGTTTTTATTGTGAACAAGATCATGCATGGGTTCTTTGTGGGAATTAATTGATGAATGTAACAGCTCGCTAAATCAAGGCTACAGTGTCTGGTAGAGTATTATAGTCAAGGATGTAACCACATATTCAGGACTGATAGGGACCAAATTTAATACTGTAATAATTAACCATGGAAAGAACCCATATCAGTAGACCAACATTATGAATATTGGGAGGGGGCATGTGGATGTTACGGCCATGATCATAAGTCAGCTTACCTTACAGAAATATAAGGATGTATGTGCCCAACCTGTGTATTCCTTGGGATATCTCTTGTTCATTAAAAAAATGATATTGCTGAAGGTCTTTTTTTAAATAATTCTGGTAACCCATAAGTAATGAATGTTACCACATAAAAATGAAGAAATTGCTAATGATCTGGACCATTATTTTAAAGTGAGGGTCATGGTAATGCATTATTAATTAATGAGATCTTACTGCTTCCTTATTTGGGAGTTAAAGGTTATCTGGACAGTTATTCAGAATCAGAATGAGCTTTACTGCCAAGTATGCTTACGCATACAAGGAATTTGTCTGGGTACAAACAACAAGGCAGAGATAATAATAATAATAAAAAAGTATAAAAATAAAAAGTGAATAGAAAATAAAGTATTTATAGAATACACTATCTATATATATATATATGCCGAGGAAGGCCTCGGTGAGGGCGTACCAGAGCGGGCAGTGGGAGGATTCTTGGGAGGCGAACAGGTGCACCTGTGCCTGACTGAATCGACTCCAAATCAGCTGGACCACCTGAAGGTAACCTGTTGTTACGGCGCGTCCACCGGAGTGTTGAGGTTGCCCAGGATGTGAATGGCTTGCAGCGACTTGGTGCTGCTAACTCCGTTGGAGGAGACGGCGGGCGAGTTATGACATACAGCGGGAGCGCAGACCGCCTTGGTTGTTGACATATGCTACTGCTGCCGTGCTGTCTGTCCGAACTAGCACGTGCTTGCCCTGGATCAACGGCCAGAACCTCCGCAGGGCGAGCAGAATTGCCAGTAACTCGAGGCAGTTGATGTGCCAACGCAGCTGCGGACCTGTCTAGAGGCCGGCGGCTGCGTGCCCGTTGCCAACAGCGCCCCAGCCCATTTTGGAGGCATCTGTCGTGACCACGACGTGCCTGGAGACCAGTTCTAGCGGAACACCTGCTCGTGGAAACGAGAGGTTGGTCCAAGGGCTGAAAAGACAGTGACAGACTGACGTAATGGCCACGCGGTGTGTCCCATGGCGCCATGCCCGTCTCGGGACTCGAGTCTGGAGCCAGTGCTGAAGCGGCCTCATATACATCAACCCGAGCACCCGAGCGGGGTGGCCACCGCCGAGGATGCCATATGCCCCAGGAGCCTCTGAAAATGTTTCAGTGGAACCACTGTTTTCTGTTTGAACGCCTTCAAACAGGCCAGCACCGACTGGGCGCGCTCGTTCGTAAGGTGCGCCGTCAAGGAGACTGAGTCCAACTCCAAACCGAGAAAAGAGATGCTCTGAACCGGGAGGAGCTTGCTCTTTTCCCAGCTGACCCGAAGCCCTAGTCGGCTGAGGTGTGAGAGCACCAGGTCCCTGTGTGCGCATAACCCGTCTCGAGAGTGAGCTAGGATTAGCCAGTCGTCGAGATAGTTGAGAATGCGAATGCCCACCTCCCTTAACGGGGCAAGGGCAGCCTCTGCGATCTTCGTAAAGATGCGAGGAGACAGGGACAGGCCGAAAGGGAGGACTTGTACCGATACGCCTGACCCTCGAACGCGAACCGCTGGAAGGGTCTGTGTCGAGGAAGGATCGAGACGTGAAAGTACGCATCCTTCGAGTCTACCGCCGCGAACCAATCTTGATGCCGGACGCTCGCTAGAATGCGTCTTTGCGTCAGCATCTTGAACGGGAGTCTGTGTAAGGCCCGGTTCAGTACTCGCAGGTCCAAGATTGGCCGCAACCCACCGCCTTTTTTCGGTACAATGAAGTAGGGGCTGTAAAACCCCTTCTTCATCTCGGCTGGAGGGACAGGTTCTATCGCGTCCTTCCGTAGGAGGGTAGCGATCTCCGCGCAAGGTAGCAGCGTTTCCGTCTTTCACCAAGGTGAAGTGGACACCGCTGGACCTGGGCGGATGTCCAGCTAAGTGAATCGTGCAGCCGAGTCGGACGGTCCGGACCAGCCCTCGTGACGGACTGGAAAGCGCAAGCCATGCGTCCGAGTTCCGCGCAAGGGGGACCATAGGGACAACGTCATCGGATGTACCGGGGGGTGGGGCCTCGCGGCAGGGCGGAGCTTGAGGTGCCACACCACATCGTGGCCGTGCTGAGTCCAAGGACATCGAAGCACTTACCTGGCTCCTTGTGACCACCCCCGGAACAGCCTGGGACGGGGGAGGAAGAGGCCTGTTCTCATGACCCGCGGAGACTGTCACATCGGGGGCGGATTTGTGCCACAGCTGGGCGCTCAGGGCGGGAGACCGCCGCTGGAGCGCCAACCTGCCAAATGGAGTGGTGGATGGTGGTCGTGATGCCAGCCGTACACACCGAATATGTGACCCAGGGAACAAGGAAACCACTCTTGCGGAGCTCTTGAGTACTGCAGCCACTTGGGCATGCAGCGCAATTAAATGCAAAAGGTAACAAAAAGAAGATCTGCTTACCAGCTCCAGAGCAGCGGGTTTCATTGTCCCTGGGTCGCCCGTCTCAGGGGCGCTTCGAAGACCTCCGTGGGTTCTTCGGTGCCGGCTGTGAGACGGGTGGCGTCAGCTTCCTGCGGTGGGCTCCACGCCGGGGCCGGGCCGGAGGGGCGGGCTGCGGCGGAGCCGGTGCAGTCACCGCAGGGGGACGCCCTCGGCGATGAGTAGATGGGGTGCGGGATCTTGAGCCTCGCCGGGGCAGGACAAGCCGGCTAGCATCCATCTACTGCTCTACCATCGAGAACTGCTGGGCAAAGTCCTCGACGGTGTCGCCGAATAGGCCCGCCTGGGAAATGGGGGCAGCAAGGAATCGTGTCCTGTCGGCCTCACCCATCTCGACCAGGTTGAGCCAAAGGTGGCGCTCCTGGACCACTAGTGTGGCCATCGTCCGCCCGAGAGACCGCGCCGTGACCTCCGTCGCTCGGAGAGCGAGGTCGGTCGCCGAGCGCAGTTCCTGCATCAATCCCGGGGCGGAACTACCCTCGTGCAGTTCTTTTAGCGCCTTGGCGGACTTGCAGGAGAGCCATGGTG
This sequence comes from Myxocyprinus asiaticus, assembly GCF_019703515.2. NCBI lineage: Eukaryota > Metazoa > Chordata > Actinopteri > Cypriniformes > Catostomidae > Myxocyprinus > Myxocyprinus asiaticus. The sequence continues at coordinate 12,917,729 of NC_059355.1, read as the reverse complement.
TGCAGGGCGGAGGCGGCTTGTCCAGCAGCACCGTAGGCTTTGACCGTCAGAGACTACGTAAACTACAGGCCTTGGACGGGGGCTTTGGGCACCCACGCCAGGTGGCGGCGCTCTGCGGGCATAGGTGCACCGCGAGCGCCTTTATCCACCGGGGGATTGCCGAATAACCCTTGGCCGCCCCACCATCGAGGGTAGTGAGAGCGGGGAAGCTGAAAAGATCGGGACCGGGCAGTAAAAGGTGCCTCCCGCGACCTTGTCAGCAATTCATGCACTTCCGGGAAGAAAGGAATGGGGCGGGGCGTGGCTTTGAGTGGCGCCGCGAGCCCAGGAACCAATCACAGAGCCGCGAGGGTTCAGGGAAGAGCAGTGAAATCCACTCTAACCGACGCTCACGGCTGTCCGGGAAAGCATGTCATCATCTCCGCGTCAGCCTGTGACTGGGCGATCGACCCCGAAGGGAGGAGCCCAGCTGAGGCTTCCGACTGGACGAGCCCGCTCTCCGATGCTGCACTCGAGAGCTCATCACTTTCGCGGGCTCCGAATAAGAGGTCGAACTCGCCGTGAGATGAGCCGGCGGACTCACCCGGAAGCCCGATCGGGGCAGACGAGCGTGCTGGGGAATGGGAGGTCCGCGGGGGATACCCGGCGGAGGCGGTCCCATTTGGGTCCCCAAATTGCCCCCAGTGCTAGCCGCGCTGGCCTCAAACCCGTGGGTAAAAGGACCGAGGCGGGAGCCTCTGGGGTGGCTCGCTTCCTTACGAAGGTGAGCCGCGACCGCAACGTTGCCATGGACACATTCTCGCGATGAGAATGTGACCATCCACGAACACTGTCTCCGCGTGAGCAGTGCCCAGACACGAAAGACAGTGATCGTGACCGTTAGAAGGCGAGAGATAACGAGCACAACCAGGAATAACATGCGTCTTTAAAAAGACGTTCCGTGTGTGCGCTCTTTTAGAGAAATATATACTCTTTTAGAGGGGAAAAATGCTCTTTCAGAAAATATACTCTCTAGTTTTTCTGCCGAAGTGCCCAGGGGCATTCTCTGCAGTGCACCAGTGCAGAGGAGGGAGAAGCCGCTGAAATGCGCCGTCAGATCCAGCAGGTGAATGAACAGTAGTATTCAGCTCAATGAGCATGACCGTTCGGCTCCGAAGAGAAAATCTGAATGAGTGGTTGCATACCAGCTCCTTTTATACCCGTATGTTCGGGGGAGTGGCATGCAAATACCACTCGCCAATTTTCATTGGCCTTTTATCAAAGACCAGAGGTGTCTCGGGCTCCCAAGAGTGACCCCTAGTGTCACTACATCGACACCAACGTCGAGTGAGTGACAGATAGGGAAAGACAGTTACTGAAGTGCAGAGGACAGACTCAATGATTGCTGAGTAGAACTGTATTAGCAGCGCCTGTGGCAGGTTGAACTATCTCAACTGGTGAAGGAAGTACAACCTCTGCTGGGTCTTTTCACAGTGGAGTCAATGTGGGTCTCCCACTTCAGGTCCTGTGTGATGGTAGTGCCCAGGTACCTGAATGACTCCACTGCTGCCACAGTGCTGTTTAGAATGGTGAGGGGGGTCAGTGTTGGGGTGTTCCTCCTAAAGTCCACAATCATCTCCACTGTTTTGAGTGTGTTCAGCTCCAGGTTGTTTTGAATACACCAGTGAGCCAGCCGTTTACTCCTTCTGTATACAGATTCATCGTCATCTTGCATGAGGCCGATGACAGTAGTGTTATCTGCAAACTTTAGGAGCTTGACAGAGGGGTCCTTGGCAGTGCTCTCATTTGTATACAGGTAGTAGTGGGGTGAGCACACATACCTAGGGGGCACCAGTGCTGACCCTACATGTACTGGAAGTTAATTTCCCCTGTCTCACTAGCTACTGCCTGTCTGTCAGAAAGCTGGTGATCCACTGACAGATAGATGTGGGAGCAGAGAGTTGGAGTAATTTAGTCTGGAGTATAGCTGGGATGATGGTGTTGAAAGCCGAATTGAAGTCCACAAAAAGGATCCTTGCATATGTCCCTGGTCTGTCCAGATGTTGTAAGATATGATGCAATCCCATGTTGACTGCATCATCCACAGAGCTGTTTGCTCGATAAGCAAATTGAAGGGGATCTAGTAAGTGTCCAGGTGGGCCAACACCAGTCTCTCAAATTATTTCATGACCACAGATGTCAGAGCGATGGGTCTGTAGTCATAAAGTCCTGTGATTTTGGGTTTCTTTGGGACAGGAATGATGATTGAGCATTTGAAGCAGCATGGGACTTCACACTGCTCCAGTGATCTATTGAAGATCAGTGTGAAAATGGGGGCCAGTTGGTTAGCACAGGATTTTAGACAAGTGGGTGAAACCCTTTCTGGGTCCTGTGCTTTCCTTGTCTTTTGTTTTCGGAAGACACGGCACACCTCCTCTTCACAGATCTTAAGTGCAGGTTGAGTAGCAGGAGGGGTTTTGCAGGAGGTGTTGATGTTTGTGTGAAGTGAAGGTCAGAGAGGGTGTGGGGTGTGAGTTTGTGCCTTTCAAATCTACAGTAGAACACATTCATGTTGTCATCCAGTTGTTGTTCCACTACAGTGTTGGGGGTAGGAGTCCTGTAGTTAGTAATATGTTTCAGGCCACTCCACACTGATGCAGGGTTGTTAACTGAATTTTTTTTTTTTCAGTTTATCAGAATAGCTTCTTTTAGCCACTCTGATTTCCTTATTCAGTGTGTTCCTGACCTGATTGTACAAGATTTTATCCCCACCCCTGTAAGCATCCTCTTTTGCCTGACAAAGATGCCTGAGTTCTGGTTTGTCCATGGTTTGTCATTGTTGTATGTTAAATAAGTCCTAGTAGGAATGCACATATCCTCACAGAAACTGATATATGATGTCACAGTATCTGTGAGCTCGTCCAGATTGGTGTCTGCAGCCTCAAAAACACTCCAATCAGTGTAGTCAAAGCAGGCTTGTAGTTCCAGCTCTGATTCATTGGTCCATCTCATTACAGTCTCTACTACAGGCTTAGCTGATTTTAGTTTCTGCCTGTAGGTTGGATGAAGATGAACCAGACAGTGATCAGAGAGTCCCAAAGCTGCTCTAGGGACAGAGCGATATGCATCCTCTGTTCGAAAGCCACGCTGACGAAGCTTGACCAGCACGCCAGCTCGTTTCCCTCATCTGCGTCTCTTAAACAGCACAGCTGCGCCTCTGACTAAAATGTCCAGCAAAGCACCTGAATAGTCAAAATCCGGGAAAAGATTGTCTGGTATGTGCTGCCGAATGTTCAGCAGTGTGTCCCTGGTAAAACTGATTGGAAAAAGATTACTAAACACAGGACAAACAAACAAAAACAACAAAGGAATTGGAGAGCTCCACACCGAGGTTGCCGTCTGCGGCGCCATCTTGATCTTGAATCTTGAATCTAAAGTGAAAACACATTATACACATTAATAGTAACTGAGGTGTTACTTGTCAGTTAGTAATGAATACTCAAATGTTTGTTCCTACATTTTATTCATTTAATCAAACAGATTGTTAACAAACATTCACAGACATTCAAAAAAAATCTGCCATTGAATTATGAATCATTGAAATAACTGAACATAATTGCATTGGCTACAAACCTTTAGCAGGATAATGCTTTTAATTGCTGGTGCTCACGGTTACTACATGTTTTAAAAGTCTTATCTCTTAACATAAAGTAAAATAATAAAATTATGTGTCTAAAGGACAAGAGTGTTGATCTCCACAAGACTTCAACAGAAACGGAGAGAAAACCGGCATGCAGCATGAGGCCGATTCCACATGTATACTCCCACCCTAGACAGCCCACTCTGTAAATACTTACAGTTTTTATCAAATTAATTTAACATGTTCCCTCCTTTGCCTATGTTTGGTCTGAACAGAACAGAATGTATGTTAAAGTTTACCATGTGCAGGCGGATCGACAGGAGGGCGGAGCAAAGTCGCACTCGCTCTTCTTTCAGTTTCAGCGCGAGCACTTAATATGGTGAACCCTGGTTGGATTAGAAGCTTGATGGACCAGACATTCATTCTTTTTTCATTGGATACATTAAGTTACTCAGAAAAAAATGCACTTCACATAAAATTAAACACTTCTTGTAAGATTAACCTACAGTATCTATGAATAAAAAATCATTTTAAAAATGTTTTGTAAAAAAAAAAAAAAAAGATAAATTGTGTAGCCTATATTCAAGTGTGTATTCATTAATTAATAATGCGTTACCATGACCCTCACTTTAAAATAATTAGTAATTCCTTCATGTTTATGTGGTAACACTTGACTCATTACTTGGGTTACCAAAATTATTTTAAAAAGACCTCCATCAATATCAAACCTGCTGAAGTTAATAATTTGTAATGAACAGAAAAGATAGCCCTTTCCCAAGGAATACACAGGTTGGGCACATACATCTGTAAACTGACTATGATACTCTACCAGACACTGTAGCCATGATTTAGAGAGCTGTTATGTTCATAAATTAATTCTATCAAAGAACACATGTGAGGCGAATGTTTATCTGAAGGCGCATTTCATGATCATGTTCACAATAAAAACATAATCTTTCACATTTTAGACACATGTTAATGTTTTGATTAGTAATTAATTAGTAGTTATTTTAAATTAGCCATAGTTCGTTGATAGTTTTCAATGAGGAAAATCAAATTCAGTAATTACTGATTACCTAACAGTGAACTACCTCAGTCATCAGTTCGCTATTACTTACTGATTGGTTAATCATGTTTCCATATTAGTTAATATTAGTAACTAAAGTGTTAATGTAGTACTACTCATTAATCCTGCATTAATTCCTGCATAGTTACCTATTATGATGGATTATTATTATAAAGTGTAAAGTTTTGGTTATTCAGGGCAAGACAGACATATTTTTAATCGGGGGACAAGGCAGGGAGACCTCATGCCAGTTACATAAAACAGAGGGTGTTTTTTTCCACCATTCCTTCAGTGAAGTCTTCTGGAGGCAATATATTTACTTCTCCCACAGATATTAATAAACCCATTAAAGAATTGTATTACGATCTTTACAGTTCCACATCCACATCTTCCGATAAGGATATTAGCAACTTCGTAGAGCCATTAGAACTTCCTAAATTGATGAATGATAAAAAAGACTTTCTTGACCAGATATTACTTTGGAGGAGCTTGTTGAGGTAATTAAAGCCTTACCAACAGGTAAGGCACCGGGGCCAGATGGTTTTGCCGCATAATTTTTTAGATCTTATGTCACAGTACTGGCTCCACTTATGTTAGAAGTTTACACAAAGTCATTAAAGAAAGATGAACTACCACCAACCATGACGCAGCCCTGATCAGTCTCATTCTTAAAAAAGATAAAGATCCAAATGAATGTAAACGTTATCATTCAATTTCCCTGATCCAATTAGATGTAAAAAATATTGTCTAAAATTCTGGCTAATTGATTAAGCAGAGTAATTACATCAATTATACAAGTGGGGTTTATACATGGTCAGGGTTTATACATGGTCATTGCTCAGACCCCATTCGTTGCAATCTCACTTGATGCTGAGAAGGCGTTTGATAGGGTGGAATGGGACTATCTTTTTAAGATTTTGGAATTTTACAGGTTTGGGAACACTTTTATTGGGTGGAAAGTTACTTTATAAACAATCGGTAGCTGCAGTGCAAACTAATGGATTAATTTCAGATTTTTTTCTCTTGGTAGGGGAACCTGGCAAGGCTGTCCTCTCTCTCCTTTATTGTTCTGTCTTGCCCTGGAACCATTAGCAGCCACAATAAGAAAAGAGGATGATTTTCCTAGCATTGTAGCAGAAGGTGTGGTACATAAACTTCTACTCTATGCAGATTATATATTATTATTTGTCTCTGACCTTAAAAGATCTATGCCTAGCCTCCACAGAAGTATTAAAGAGGCCCTATTATGCTTTTTGGGATTTTACCTTTCCTTTAGTGTGTAATATTGCTGTTTGTGCATGTAAAAGGTCTGCAAAGTTACAAAGCACAAAGTCCACGCCAAAGGGAGTTACTCTCTCCCACAGAAAACACTGCTCCTGAACTGCCTGTAACTCCATTACTTCCGTGACATAGCTATGTCACTATGTAACACATTTGCATAATGTCTGCCTCAGGAATGCGCTGCTCAGGAAGCCTCGGGAGCTGAAAATTGGTTATGGTTAGGGGCGTTACATTTCCAACACACGCTCTAAGCGGTTGACCAATCATAACAGACTGGGCCAGCTGACCCAGAGTAGACTGGGATTTTCAGAAAGGGGGGCATTAAAGAGACAGGAGCTACAACAGAGTGTTTCAGACAGAGGGTGAAAAGAGGTGATGCAGCAATGTACAGTGTGAGAAAAATAATGTGTTTTTTGAACATTAAAGCATGTAAAACTATTCTAGCAGACCCCCAAAATAAAATTATGAACCTGTAAATGAGCATAATATGGGCTCTTTAATTCTTTCTCCAAACTTTTAGTATATAGGGTGAATTGGTCTAAATCAAAAGCTCTTGCACTGACAGCATATTGCCTTGCCACGGCTTTCCAACCTGGCACCTTTCAATGGCCCAAGCAAGGCATTTGATATTTAGGCATTTTATTTCCAGCAAATTTGAGAGATTTAGTTAGTTAATATTGACCCATTAATGAAAAGGTTCTCGTGTGAAGTGGATAGGTGGGCTTCACTACATCTTTCTATGGCAGGTGTTTTAAAAATGAATTGTATCCCCAAATTCAATTATCTACTACAGTCTCTCTCTCTAGAAGTTCCTCTTTCTTATTTTAAACAATTTGATAGAATATCTAAGTATTTTATTTGGAATGGGAAATGACCTCAGTTGCATTTCAGTAAATTACATAGACCAATTGACAAAGGAGGCTTAGGCCATGCTCCATTGAGATATCTCGGCCCATTCCTGCTCACAGCTCTAACTCTCTCTCTCTCAGGGTGTATCATCTCAGAGAGCCTTGTGCCACTGCTCTCTGCATTCATGCCGTGAGTCAGTGCTCTGTTGCCATCTGTTAGTGCCAGTACCTTCAGAAAAGCTCAAGAATGTCTAATATTAGTGTTTTTTTTTCAACCTCTCACCCAGTGCACATCCCATTGGAGACAGTGTCCTAGGGGAAGCCATCTGTCCATGTGGCTCTGGGTTTGGCTGGATGTTGTATATTATGGTTGTCCGGCTCCTGTCTCAGCATTGCCACTGTGGAGATTGTGAAATCACTGATTTGTATAAATGATCATGGGCTTGTGACCTTGCCTGATTAGTTTGGGTAATATGCATGCATACATTTTAATTAGTTCTGATAAAGATAAGAACTAGGACTACGGCTTGTGTCCACAGATATAGGTGGGGCATCTTCTTGTTCTGAGTGCTATGAAATATGGATAATCACAGGGAAGTTAGTCAGTAAACCAAATTCAAATGAGAAAAAGTCTTTTGCAGTCTTCGCATTTGGTTAAATGCATGGGCGGCTCCAGGGCTGGGCTACCAGGGCTTAAGCCATGAATGTTTTCCGTAAAGCCCTGAATGTCTTTTTGTAGTCATGTCATAAGTACCAGTGCTTGGGTATCAAGTTGATATGAAAACATATTACATTTTATTATTTTAACATTATATTTTAAAGTTAGGGTAATATACTGTATATAAATGAATTATTCCTGTCTTTCTATGGTATTGACAACACCAAATACAGACTCAGTTCAGTACCCACACGCTGTCTTTTTGGCAGTTGCTTTCCAGCTGTCATGTAGACTTTGTGTGTGCATGCAAGAAGAGAGTTTGAGGCACGCAATTGCGTCTGTGTCTTGGAAACTGTGTTGAGTTGGTCCATCCGGATGCAGTAAGTACCAAATATTTAGATGTATAACCATCTAGCTATTATTTTTCATCTCTAGTACCAATTTAGCTTGTTCACAACCTGCTTTCTTGTAAATTAACTTAAGCACCCAACAAATCAATGAAAACTGTATACAGCCATACACAATGTGTGTCAAACTACGGAAAGCCAAAAGGGACAAAATAGTGTTTTTTTAAATCACGTTTTAAAGTATAGATGTTAAAAGCATGCAATTTCTGATGTTTGAGCGTATCTGAGACAAAAGTTAGAGAGACTTTTTTAGTTTACTATATAATAATAATATACACATCATAGATGTATTCAGGTTTTTATTATAAAGTGTATTATATTCTGATATTTCATCAAAGGATGGCCCCATATCCATAGAGGTCTGGGCTAAGCCCCGAATGTCCACTGACCGTAGTACCGCCCCTGGTGAAATGTAATTATAATCAAATCTCAATATTTGCGGAATTACCTACAAGTGAAACATCCTTTACCATAATACTAATGAGATTCATTGTGATTAATTACATTGATCCATTGAATTTTCTTTTAAGAACATTTTAGTGAATTTTCTCTTTGAGTCTTAAAATAAATTACTATAACAACCTGTGTCATTTGCATACTGTGAAAACATTTGTGGAGTTTTGCACCTGGAATTTTTGTTATTCTGCAAACCAAATATGTTTTTGTAGAGGGATGTGAAAGTGCTTGCAAATAAGTGAAATGTGAGTCGCAGTCAGATTGTTGGCTGAAGTGTGTGTGCTCTCTGCTCAGGGTGAGACAGTGGACAGAGTGCTGCATGCACTCATTAATGCATGTAGAGGATGGCCACACATTACTGGCTGTCACTCAGTGCATTCTGCACTTGCTTTTAATTTCAAAGAAAATTATGACATTATAAAAACAATAATCCGCTCTCTCTGTAGGATAGGCTAAACCTGTCAGATTCACAGACAGGGAGTTTTTTATCATCCCAGCTATTTTATTTTTTCAGGGCAGAAACTGGGGATGAACTGATAAAGTCAGCAATTTGCAGACCACAGTGTGATGTATTCATGTGCCAGTTGGGTTGGAAATATATTCTCTTTCTCACTTTCTCTCTTTTTCTATATTCCACACTCTGTATTTTTCTCAAAAAGATCTATTTGCAAATTGAAGAGGTTTAAATGTTTATGCTTGAAAATTTGTATTTGATATTTATTAAATTATATTGATATATAATGTATTATATATAATCCTAAAAAATTAAACAATTATTATTTAATGCTAATTTAAATTATGAATATTAACCTCTTGAGACTTCCGCGTGACTGCTGTGTGCATTTTCCATGTCCCTTTTTGATTTGTAACTAGTAGCACCTAATAAACGAGCAATATACAGTATATATATATATATATATATATATACACACACAGTATATTTCGGGAGCAAATAGTTTTCCTAAAAATTGATGCCCACATATATGGACAGTGGGACTAAGTTGTGAAATTGTAAGTAATTTCAAGCTATAGAACGTCAGATTTTTTTTTATCAAATTGTTTATTATTTGTCCAGAAGTGTTGGTTATTCATGTTTTTGAGACATTACAGACATTACAGCTGATTTTCTATAAAGCTGAATAAATAATTCTGATTAAAAGTAAAGGCCAGCATCATCAAATCACTGCCAACCATGTTAAAATAAAATTTAGCATTATAAATTCTGAATCTAAGTATTGATTACCTTTGTCCAGGGTCAGATCCAAGGGGGGGCCCGCCATGCCCCCCCAATTAGACCACCGTGCTCCCTCTGCAGACATTAGACATGCAGCAAATTTGAACAGTTTAGTTCTCCATTCTGCTCGCCCCCCTAATAAAAAAGGATTTGGATTATGTTTTAGTGGCTCCACATGCTTTATTTTACCTCCCTATCTCACTTCGCCTGCTATCTGTTTACATCACTGAAACAGGAGAAGCGGTCTGCCCATGGAAAAAGCTTTACCTGCTAAAAGCCAAACATGGTGAAATACAGTAAAATACAGCACCCACAGTACAGGTCAAGTTAATCAAATCACAAGATAAAATGTGTCCAGTAACTCATATACATGCATTGCTGTACATTTGCAATTTTTACTTACTGTACTTGCTACAATTTTTATCTATCTAATCTAATGTAAACCTTACATCCGTTTTTGAAGAGTTTATTTTGTTTTGTGACTCAATCAATGAATGTGGTGAAATGTCGCTAGCGTTAGATTGCTACGTAGATATTTTAGTTCAACGATGTACAATTTTCTGTGTACATAGGTTGATTATGGCATATTCTTTTTAGCTACGAGGGTCCACGCACCTCCACCCCTAGCAAAGGGAAGAAGCATCACTTGATGGCCCCGGCACTGTCCAGTATTGGATGTCTATCAAGTGGAACACATTCAGACCGGTCAGTATCTGAATCGATATTTGTTTTCAACCCCCATTGTGAAGTGTATATCCTAATATGAATACATAAGTATTTAGCTGAAACTAAGGAAGTTAATGTAATGCAATTTAAATACAGTTTCCTCATTCTGGCAACCCGTATGAGCTTCAAGTCTGGGGCGGGGCAGACAACTCTCCAATATTTTGAATTTGAACTGCAGTACCCATTTCAAATGCTTGTTGTCAATCTTACATATAGCACCTTTAAAATGCATTAAAATCTATCAATTTTTAAGTGTGACTTTGCTGTCCAAAAGTGCTTAAATACTATTTGGGGCCACTGTTGTACTACTTTGTGGATTTTATTTATTCACTTTTGGGATAAATCTATTAATTGGAAAGTACTACACTGGGATGTTATTTTATTAATCATCTCATGCCTGTTTCTTAAACTTTTGTACTGACATTTTTGCTATTTGTTCCATTTCTACAAAAAAGAAATACACACTTGTCATGTCAACTCAGACAGCCTATTTTTCAGCATAAAGCAGCTAGCAAGGCATTTTGACTGCAGACAGGCAGTATCTGTGCAACCATGGAGTTTGACAGAATCTTGTTTTCTTTTGACCTGTAATCATACCCATTCCAGCAGTAAAGGATCTCTGCTATCTCCAGAGCGTCGCATGAGTTATCCAATCTGGGGCCATTAGTGCAAAGCCCTACACTACAGCACTTTGCATTCAAGAGATTAAAAATTGTTGATTAAAAAGGGAATAGGGATGATCACTTCTGAGTGGAACGCACCCCATCATTCAGATGAGTTATATAGCAGCATGAGCCATATAGCGAATACATAGTGAACTGCCTGAACTCTTTTCTAAGTTTAACCAAACCCATATATATGTGGCCAGATCAGATTTTTTCTGTTCAGACTACAGTCGCTTTTGCTGTCATGTCCACATTAGTTGTCATGGTAATGCAGAAAACATGTGTATATTCACCATGCATGTGATTTTAGTGATGGATGTTTTACCATTGAGTATGCTTTTCATGAGGGCAGTATCCAAATATGAACATTCTTCACAGACAAGGGCTTAAAAATGGGAGAGGTGGCATATGCAATGTTTGATACTGCTAGTGTTGTTGCTGCCCGTTTTAGCGGGGATGTCCTGTATTTTGGCCGAAATTATGACATCTCATACGGGACGCCTTTTATCTTGGGGTCCTGTATTTTAGCCAGAGAGCGAAACATCCTGTATTGAAGGCTTTGTGTCCTGTATTAAATCATAAAAAGGTTGAACGGTGAGACAAAGACCTGCGTCCTGTGATAAAATGCTCAAGTGCCCTGTATTCGCATGACATTCAATACTTTATCGCATTGTGGTTTCTCACAACCGATATGGGTTACTGCACCTTAGCACATATCTTTGGATAAGTTAAGCCATTGTCTGTGTTATTATAAAAGGTTTGCAGTGCCCTGTAACATATGGGTGTGTTTCATTCAGAAGTGATGATCTCTATGCCCTGTTTACCTTCCACTGTGAGAGTTTTGTAGGGTTGAAATGTGTCACAAAACAGGCTGAACTCACTGTTGAGTACAATTTTTTATTGAAAATTCTGTTTGTAATGATTCTACTGCATAGCCATTATTATTGTATTAAATTCGAAGTGCCCTGTGAAGGCATTAATTATGCCATTCGGAGCACAGTATGTTTTCTCATCACAAAACCTGACATATAACAACTGTCGCGCACAGCAAATGATAAAAAAAAACACATGAAATCCAGTCTGACCATTCAGACTGAGATGCATTAAGAAAGAAAGGATTTTAATCAGATTCCAAACCACCTACGAACATGGTTTGGATGAGGATTTCGGATCGGATTTAATGTGTTGTCCTGTTCAAAACAAAAACCTAACAAACCTACAAAAACTTAAATGGATTTGAGTGACTGCATCCAAAAAATCTGATTTTATTCTGCCTGTGTGAACATAGCCTAAGAGTCTGTTTTTGAATGTTCATGATTTCAAACTTCAGCAGTCAAAACTTACACACAAGCTCTTTAATCTGATTTAAGATGCACTTTCTTTCCTGTAAACATTTCTAACTTCAAGCATTTAAAACTACTTTAAACTTTCAGGCAAGTTTTTATCAAACCAACATTATAGATGTCTCGACAAACTTTACGTTTCTAGGTCAGTACTTTTGTACCACACAAAATAAAATATCAATATCTTCTTTTTCCCAACCACCTAAGCCCAGTTATATTGGGGAGAATTGCAGTTATGCAGTGAATAGTATAATAAATGTTTTTGTTCAACAGCACTTTTCATACAAAGCATAAAGCTTAACCCTATAAAGCCTAAAGTATGAAATAATTGTCAGAAAAATTCAATTTTTTAAAGAGTGGCTCAAAATTATTTTATTAGAAACAGCAAAGAAAAGGGGTCCTATAAGCGGGCTGGGGGCCCTCATAGTCACAGAGCCCTATTGAGGGGGCCTTGTATAAGCTGACAGCTTTGGGGCATATTCAAGCATATATAAACATTTGTTTTCAAAGTTGATGTGCTGCCTTTATGGATTCTCATAAATTTACTTCACATTTTTTTTAAAAAGATTGGATTATCATTCAGTTTTCCTCTAAATTATGTGACTCTCATGCACGGGCGGATCTAGTATTTTTTTTTATTGTGTGTCAAGGGGGTGGCATGCAGACTATGAGGGGTGGCAACACCAAAGCAAGAACCCATGTATAGTTCTTATGGATTAAGGAACCAAGCTTCATTGCAACAAGTACTAGTTCATTAATTGGAGTCACTATCATATTACAAATGCCCATGAATTTGTGATAAAACTGCATTTCCACAGCAACCACATAGTAACCATTTTGCAACATAAAAAAGAAAAATCAGTTTTTGCATAATAAATAAGTAATAAAATTAATATCTCCAGAGCACCAAGACATTGTCTATTAAACACATCTACACTTCACATATAGAACTAGCAATCTGGATTAAACATCTCCACCATGTGCAAGCCAATTTTTAAATTTTGTAAAGTGTACACATGGATGGAAAATGCATGCATATCCCATGTTATTCTGCTAATAAATTCCTGTAGACCTATCACCTTTGTAACAGCTGGAATAATCCAAAGCGAAGATTAACACTAAGTTAGGCCTAAATAAAAAATTAAAAAATCTGTACAGAAAATCGTACTGTGGGGGACAGTGCTGCAAAAATCATGAATAATAATTATGCTATGCACAGTAAAAGATTCTTTTAAATGACCTGTTTTGATCAACAGTCATTCTTAATGACCAATTCAAGCACCCGAATATTTTGCATAATATGGTTATTTCATATCTACATCTGTCACTATCAGTCTTGGGATTTTGTCAGTAGATGAATACATAGATCAGCACTTTGATTAAGAGCATGAATGATTGATCTAATAGTAACTTTCTGCCTTTAGTTTTTAGAGGTTTTGGATTCTAATTCACCCAAATATAACTTTATTTTAATAAAAAAAGATTGCATCTGTACTTCAGTGGATGGGTGTTACACTTTAAAAATAAAATGCAATTTAAAAAAAATGCAGGGAGACGAGAGTTGTGGAAACAAAGACACATTTATTGGTAGTTCTGTATATGAAAAAACAGCGAACTCCGAAATTAAGATAGTGACAACCACAAACAGTCAATATGTGCCTGAGCGCCCGTGAACGAGATGACATAGCTCACAAACAGCTGTCTCCCATCACACAACCCAGCCATGAAACACTCAGTTTATATAGGGAGGAAACACAATGTGTGCCACATCAACAATCAGCTCACCTGGATACCGCACACCTGAGAGCGATTAAGAGAGAGGGAAAGAAAGAGAAAAAGACACCACACACACACACTCTACATACACAAACAAGAAAGTCATCGCAGTGGGGGACACAGAAAACAGCACAAGCTGCAGAAAAACTGCAGACACTAAATGACACTGATAACAGCCGCAACGAACAGTTGTCATAACATTCAAAATAACTGGAGAGTAGGGAGTCACGTGACGCCACGCGAGGAGCGGACGTGTGAATGGCGAGCTCTGCGCACTTTTCTAGTTTTAATACTATTTGTGTCATAAACCGGTGAGATTCGATACACCCTAATTCTTAACTGTTCTTGGAAGACAATATGTAAAAAAATTCAAAATCCTTGGGCTCTGGAAATATTAAAAGACACTTACGTGCTCGGGCTGATTCCCCTGAGAATCAGGCCGAAAACCCCGGACTCAGTTCCGACGGTGAACTGAAAGAAATCCAGCGTAAATTGATGAATGTGCCGGCAATGCTGAAGAAGGTCGTTGCAGACTTGGAGGATCTTGCTGTGATATGTCAATTGATCACTTCCATGGATATGAAATTCTCTGAGTTGATTACGAGATTGTCGGACGTCGAGAAATGGTTCGATTATCTGGAGTCATCGGAGAGGAAATTAGCTGCTAATCCGCTGGTGACCAAGGGAGATTTGGAATGCATTTGGGAAAAAATTTAGGATTTGGAGAATCGTAATTGATGAAACAACATTCGAATTGTTGGAATTCCTGAGCATGAGGAAGGCCGAGATATGGTGAAATTCCTAGACGAGCTCTTCCAGAGTCTGCTTAACATAACAGGCCATAAGCTGGAAATCGAGCGAGCTCACAGGGTTCAGGCTCAGAGATCTGCTGAGGGAGAGAGGCCCTGAGCAATTCAGGCCAATTTTCTGAGATCATCCGATAACTATCTCATATTACGCATGGCGAGGAATAAAGGAAGGCTTTCTTGGAAGAACCACAACATTTTCTAGTTCCCAGACTTTGCGAATTCGACAAGAGAGAAACGTGAACGATTCAGGGAATCGTGTAATATAATTTCTTCGGGACAGCTTGTGGATGAATCTGCTAGTTTTGGGTGCTTATGCCTTCTGTTGGCTGGAGTTGGTTTTGTGGAATATTTCTTGCAGCACATTGGAGTGAGTTTGACTGCCTGAAGAACTGAACAGCCCATTTGTTTTTTGTTTGTTTTTTGCTGGTTCCGCTAGCGGCTGGAACTTGTTTTGTGGATGCACACACCTTCGAAACAGTTAAGTGGATGAATCTACATGTGATTTTTTTGTGTTTATTCTGCTTATGGGATGGAGTTTGTTTCATAGATTTTCTTCTGTTATGTAATTCTGTTTTACAAATTTGTGTAAAAAAACACCGGACTTGAGCAATCTGATGGACTGTACGTATGTAGGCGTACATGGACTGTTTGAGGTTAGAGAGATGGATGCCGGTTGGTGCTGTCGGGAGCGAGGTTAATGCGCACATTTTTCTTTTTTCTGTTTGTTTTGTTCTGGGGAAAGTTCAGGGGTTGATTGTTGCAATGTAGAATGTGGTCTTTATAATTTTCTTTTTGACACACAATCTATTTTTTCTAATACGTCAAAATGTCAAATGTTAATATGAGTGGATTGTCTCTCTCCACGTGGAATGTGAATGGGTTGGGGCACCCCATAAAAAGAACGAAGGTTATTTCTTTTCTTAAGTGTAAGAAATATGATATAGTGTTTCTTCAAGAAACGCATCTTTCCCCGCAGGAAGCTGAAAAATTTGGGAGGATATGGGGTGGGCATGTTCCCTATCTGTCACTCACTCGACGTTGTGTCGATCTAGTGACACTAGGGGTCACCCTTGGGAGCCCAAGACACCTCTGGTCTTTGATAAAAGGCCAGTGAAAATTGGCGAGTGGTATTTGCTTGCCACTCCCCTGGACATACGGGTATAAAAGGAGCTGGTATGCAACCACTCATTCAGATTTTCTCTTCGGAGCCGAGGGGTCATGCTCATTGAGCTGAATTCTACTGTTCATTCACCTCTGCTGGATCTGACGGCGCATTTCAGTGGCTTCTCCCTCCTCTGCACTGGTGCACTGCAGAGAACGCCCCTGGGAGCTTCGGCAGAAAACAAGAGTATATTTTCTGAAAGAGCTTTTTTCCTCTAAAAGAGTATATATTTCTCTAAAAGAGCGGCACACAAAGATGCCTTTCCGATTGTATGTTATTCCTGGTTGCGGTCGTTATCTCTCAACTTCGGATGGTCATGATCACTGTCTTTCGTGTCTAGGCGTGACCCACATGGAGGCAGCGTTTGTGGATGTTTCATGTTCTCATTGCGAGAACATACCATGGCAACGTTGCGTTTGCGGCTTGCTTTCGTAAGAAAGCAAGCCACCCCAGTGGCTCCCTGCCTCGGTCCTTCTACCTATGGGTATGAGGCAAAAGCAGCTAGCACTGGGGGCGATTTGGGGACCCCAATGGGATCGCCTCCGCCGGGTATCCCCCCGCGGACCTCCCATTCCCCAGTCACAGTCCGATGCCGAAATGACAGACATGCTTTCCCGGGCAGCCGCTCAAAGCAGCCATTCCCCGCTCCAGTGCCGTACTTCCCGGAAGTGCACGAGGAGCTGACAAAATCATGGGAGGCACCTTTCACTGCCCGGCCCCGATTCTGTAGTTCCCCCGCTCTCACTACCCTCGATGGCGGGGCGGCCAGGGGCTATATGGTGATTCCCCCTGTGGATAAGGTGCTCGCAGTGTACCTATGCCCGCAGAGCGACGCCATAAGCTCCCATCCAAGCCCTGTAGGCTCATGTCATCCCTGATGGCTAAAGCCTACATCGCTGCTGGACAAGCCGCCTCTGCCCTGCACGCCATGGCTCTCCTGCAGGTCCACCAAGCCAAGGCGCTGAAAGAACTGCACAAGGGTAGTTCCGCCCCAGATTTGATGCAGGAACTGCGCTCGGCGACCGACCTCGCTCTCTGAGCGACGAAGCTCACGGCACGGTCTCTCGGGCGGACGATGGCCACACTAGTGGTCCAGGAGCGCCACCTTTGGCTCAACCTGGTTGAGATGGGTGAGGCCGACAAGACACGGTTTCTTGCTGCCCCCATTTCCCAGGCTGGCCTATTCGGCGACACCGTCGAGGACTTTGCCCAGCAGTTCTCGGCAGTGAAGCAGCAGATGGAGGCGATCTGGCACATCCTGCCCCGGTGCGGCTCAAGATCCCGCACCCCATCTGCTCGTCACCAAGGGCGTCCCCCTGCAGTGACCCCTTCGGCCTGGCCCCGCCGTGGAGCCCACAGCAGGAAGCAGACGCCACCCATCTCACAGTCGGCGCCTAAGAACCCACGGAGGTTGTCAAAGCGCCCCTGAGACGAGCGACCCAAGGACGAAGGAACCCACTCACCTGGAGCTGGTAAGAAGACCACTCCATCCTCCGGTGGAGGGCCGGGTGGAAAATCTTTTGTTGCCTTTTTATTTGATTTTGCCGCATGCCCAAGTGGCTGCGGTACCCAACAGTTTAGCAAAAGAGCAGTTTCCTTCCTCCCTGGGTCACTTACCCGGTGTGCACGGTTATCATCACGACTACCGTCCACGGGTTTTCTCTTGCAGGATTGGCGCTCCAACGGTGGTCTTTCCGCCCCCGAGTGTCCATCTGTGGCACACAGCCGCCCCCGATGTGGCAGTCTCCACGGGTTACGAGGACAGGCCTCTTCCACCCCCATCCCAGGCTGTTCCGGGGATTGTCACAAAGAGCCAGGTAAGTGCTTCGATGTCCTTAGACTCAGCATGGCCACAATGTGGTGTGGCACCCCAAGCTCCACCCTGCCACGAGGCCCCACCTGCCGGTACGTCTGACGACATTGTCCCCTTGGTCCCCCTTGCGCAGAACTTGGACGTGTGGCTTGCGCTTTCCAATTCCTACACGATTCAGTTCGCCAGGCGCCCGCCCAGGTTCAGCGGTATTCACTTTACCTTGGTCAAGAACAAAAACGCTACTACCTTGCGCACAGAGATCGCTACCCTCCTACAGAAGGGCGCGATAGAACCTGTCTCTCCAGCCGAGATGAAGAAGGGGTTTTACAGCCCCTGCTTCATCATACCGAAAAAAGGCGGTGGGTTGTGGCCAATCTTGGACCTGCGAGTACTGAACCAGGTCTTACACAGACTCCCGTTCAAGATGCTGACGCAAAAACGCATTCTGGCGAGTGTCCGGCATCACGATTGGTTCGCGGCGGTAGACCTGAAGGACGCGTACTTCCACGTCTCGATCCTTCCTCGACACAGACCCTTCCTGCGGTTTTCATTCAAGGGTCAGGCATATCAGTAAAAGTCCTCCCTTTTCGGCCTGTCCTTGTCTCCTCGCGTCTTCACAAAGGTCACAGAGGCAGCCCTTGCCCCATTAAGGGAGGTGGGCATTCGCATTCTCAACTATCTCGACGACTGGCTAATCCTAGCTCACTCTCGAGACATGTTGTGCGCACACAGGGACTTGGCGCTCTCACACCTCAGCCAACTAGTGCTTCGGGTCAACCGGGAAAAGAGCAAGCTCCTCCCGGTTCAGAGCATCTCTTTTCTCGGTTTGGAGTTGGACTCAGTCTCTTTGACAGCGCGCCTCACGAACGAGCGCACCCAGTCGGTGCTGGCCTGTTTGAAGGCGTTCAAACTGAAAACAGCGGTTCCACTGAGGCTCCTGGGGCATATGACATCCTCGGCGGTAGCCACCCCGCTCAGGTTGATGCATATGAGACCGCTTGAGCACTGGCTCCAGACTCGAGTCCCACGGGACACATCACATGGTCATCACGCCGGTCTGTCACCGTCTTTTCAGCCCTTGGACCGACCTCTTGTTTCTACAGGCAGGTGTTCCTCTAGAACTGGTCTCCAGGCACGTCGTGGTCACGACAGATGCCTCCAAAACGGGCTGGGGTGCTGTTTGCAACAGGCACGCAGCCGCCGGCCTGTGGATGGGCCGTGACTGCATTGGCACATCAACTGCCTCGAGTTGTTGGCAATTCTGCTCGCCCTGCGGAGGTTTCGGCCATTGATCCAGGGCAAACACGTATTTCGGACAGACAACACGGCAATGGTAGCATATGTCAACCGCCAAGGCGGTCTGCGCTCTCATTGTATGTCACAACTCGCCCGCTGTCTCCTCCTCTGGAGTCAGAAGCACTTCAAGTCGTTGTGAGCCACTCACATCCCGGGCAACCTCAACACTACAGCGGAAGCGCTGTCATGGCAGGTTACCCTCAGGGGAAAGTGGAGACTCCACCCTCAGGTGGTCCACAGACCCTGTGCAAGGTTAGGGAGGACGAGGAGCAGGTTGTCCTGGTAGCACCCTACTGGCCCACCCAGACGTGGTTCTCGGACCACCCGCTCCTCGTGACAGCCCCCCCGGCGAATTCCCCTGAGGAAGGACCTTCTTTCTCAGGGATGGGGCACCCTCTGGCACCCACGACCAGACCTCTCCATGTCTGGCCCCTGGACAGGACGCGGAAGACCTAAGCAGCCTAAGCACCTGCGGTGGTAGACACGATTACTCAGGCTAGGGCCCCCTCTACGAGGCGCCTGTATGCCTTTAAGTGGCGTCTGTTCGCTAAGTGGTGTTCTTCCTGATGGGAATACCCCCAGAGATGCGCAGTCGGATCAGTGCTTTCCTTCCTGCAGGAGAGGTTGGAAGAGAGGATGTCCCTTCCACCTTGAAGGTGTACATTGCCACCATAGCAGCACACCACGATGCAAGGGAAACACGACCTCATCATCAGGTTCCTAAGAGGCACCAGGAGGCTGAATCCCTCCAGACCGCACCTCGTTCCCTCATGGGACCTCTCTGTAGTTCTTCAGGGTCTACGGAGAGCCCCCTTTGAGCCTTTGCAGTCAGCCGAGCTTAAGGCACTCTCCTTGAAGACCGCCCTCCTGACTGCACTCACTTCCATCAAGAGGGTAATAGACCTGCAAACATTCTCTGTCAGCAAAATGTGCCTGGAGTTCTGTCCGGGTTACTCTCACGTGATCCTGAGACCCCGACCGGGCTATGTGCCCAAGGTTCCCACCACCCCTTTTAGGGACCAGGTGGTGAACCTGCAAGCGCTGCCCCAGGAGGAGGCAGACCCAGCCCTGTCATTGTTGTGCCCAGTGCGCACTTTACGCATCTATTTGGATCGCACGCAGAGCTTTAGAATCTCTGAGCAGCTCTTTGTCTGCTTTGGTGCATTGAGGAAAGGAAGTGCTGTCTCCAAGCAGAGGATTGCTCACTGGCTCATTGACACCATAACTATGGCATATCACGTCCAGGGCATGCCGCCCCCGGTAGGGCTACGAGCCCATTCTACCAGGGGTGTAGCAGCTTCCTGGGCCCTGACCGGGGTGCCTCTCTAACAGACATTTGCAGAGCAGCAGGCTGGGCAACACCCAACACCTTTGCAAGGTTCTACAACCTCCGGGTGGAACCGGTTTCGTCCCAGGTAGTGGCACGCAATACAAGCGGATAAGCCCGGGATAGCCGGCCGGGTGTATCACTTGCACATAGCGCCTTCCACCTCCTTTTGAGCTGAAGATGTGCGCCATTAATTCCCAGTAGTGTTCACAAGTTTTGTTCCCTGGTTGACTTCCTCTGAGCCCTGTGGCAGTTCAGTTTTCGGAGAGACTCGCTGCCAGCCCAGTACACGTGCTAACTAAGAATCCTGTTCTGGGGTAGGTGCTCCGCATGTGGCAGTTCCCTGTAAGGCTAACCCCATGCGATGTATATCTTCTGCTAATTCGTTTCCCCGTTGGCAAACTGCATCTTCCTTGGGCAGAGCCCCTCTGCCCCAGTCTCCATGTTTGTAGTAATTCCTCCCCCATTGGGTAGGATCTACTTGAAGACTCTCCACATGGTTGTGAGGGTCACCACCAGACTAGACCTGGCAGCCCAGTCGGATAATCCCCCTTCTGTTTTAGGGAGTGGAAAAAATTGAAGGGGAAAAGAGGCCACGACTGGGTTAAGCCTGTCTCTATCTCTTGGGTAGTCGACTTGTCCCCAAAGGGCCGTTCGACACTCATAACTATGTTGGGAGAGGTTACGTGTCGACCTGGTGTGCTTGCTATGAGGCACACAGTAGTCTGCCCACCACACACCGCCAGTTCACGTAACACAGTTCAGCCAATTGTGGTGTTTCGTATAGGGACCCCTAGTGTCACTACATCGACACAACTTCGAGTGAGTGACAGATAGGGAACATCATGGTTACTTGTGTAACCTCCATTCCCTGATGGAGGGAACGAGACGTTGTGTCCTTCCTGCCACAACGCTGAACTACCCGCTGAAATGGCCGGACCTTATATCGGCTCCTCAGCATAAAACCTGAATGAGTGGTTGCATACCAGCTCCTTTTATACCTGTATGTCCGGGGGAGTGGCATGCAAATTCCACTCGTCAATTTTAAATGGCCTTTTATCAAAGACCAGAGATGTCTCGGGCTCCCAAGAGTGACCCCTAGTGTCACTACATCGACACAACGTCTCGTTCCCTCCATCAGGGAATGGAGGTTACACAAGTAACCATGATGTTTTCTTTAGTGCTGGCTCAAGTAAGAGCAGGGGAGTCATTACATTGTTAAGTAAGCATCTACTATTTCAATTTCTCAAACAGATTAAAGATAAATTAGGAAGAGTCATTATTGTTTTAGCAGAAATTCAGGGGCAAAGATTGATTTTGGCTAATGTTTACGCACCTAATGTTGATGATAAGAGCTTTTTTATAGATCTTGAAGGGATGTTGTAAGCTGCTGGCACCCCTCATGATATAATATTGGGAGGAGACTTTAATCTTTTGATGGACTCAGTCCTTGATCATAGTGAAGCAAAAGTATGCAAGCCCCCTAAGCAACATTGACGCTTCACAGGATGTGTAAAAATCTTGGTCTCACAGATATTTGGAGACTTTTGAACCCATCTGGTAGGGACTATACATTTTTTTCATCAGTCCATAAGATTTATTCTAGAATAGATTTATATATATATATATATATATATATAATTCCCTCATTTAATCTGTTGTGGATTGCTCAATTGGAAGCATTTTAGTCTCAGATCACGCCCTGTTGAGTTTAGAGGTGTTGCCATATACGGAGAAAAGGAAATCATATAGTTGGTGCTTTAATGTTTCCCTTTTGCAAAATCCTGAATTCCAACAAATGTTAAAGGCTGAAATCAGTGTTTATATGGAGACCAACTGGTCCTCAGTATCCTCTGTGGGCGTGGCTTGGGAGGCACTTAAGGCGGTTCTTAGGGGCCGGATCATACAGTCATACATGCCTCATTCATCAAAAAATGAAAAGCACGAGAACTTGTGGAGTTAGAAAGGAATATTAAAAATTATAGGAGTAAAGTCGAAATTCACTTTCCTTGATCCTATGATGCAAGAGAACAGGATCATACGCATGAAACACACTAGGCCAGAAGTTCGTGAACACATCCAAGTTTAATTGACAGAAGCACAAAAAAATACAAAAAACAAAAGAAAATGCTTTATATCACTGAAGTATGTATTCGTAAACTCCTTAATACAACTACAGCTTATAAAGGGTGTCGTTCTAGCCTATCAAAGTTACCTTTTTGTGTGCTTTACACGGTAAAATAACTGTTTATCTTTCCATACTGCTTGCACACATTTAACCTATTCTAAAACACTGCCATTTTTCATCCAGCAGGCTTGGTCATCCGAAACCGAAACCGAAACCAAAAATACACATATAGACATAAAATAAGAGTGCCTGCATTACATAACAAAGAAACAAATGAAGATACACTTTAAACCCATAATACTTAAAGTAAAGAAAATAAACAATATGCAAATAATATTAATATACATGAATTACACAAATTATTGATTTGGCTCTTACACACCAGCCCCTAACTGTCTTTGATTTCACAAAACAATTACAAACACACTCTTAAACTAAAGAGCCAAACAGAATTATCCAGTTTGAAACATTAAACAAAATACACTTTATTAAGTAATCCCTTATTACTTTACTCATCACATTTGAGAAAATGAGACTATAAATCTGCTTCTAAAAGCAAACAAAGTTTAGTAACAGGCCTTAAAAGAATATTTGTACTCATTTTCACTTGAGCTTGTCTCACAAAACACTTGCTGTCCGCAAACACCTGCAAAACTCTACCTATTACCCAAACGTTTCGTGGTGCTGAGTTATCTGCAACCAACACAATGTCCCCAGGCTTGAGATTTTTCATTAAACCTTGCCACATTTGTCTTTCTTGCAGATCTGGCAAGTACTCTTTCACCCAGTGCCTCCAAAACAGATCAGCCATATACTAAACTTAGTGCCACCTATGCTTAGAGTACAGATCCACTTTGTCCAAAACTCCAGGTGCCAACAATGGCTTGCCTTTCAGTAACAACAAATGATTAGGTGTAAGAATCTCCAGATCATTTGGGTCACTTGACACCCTAGTGATGGCACGGCTGTTAATGATCGCGTCCACCTCACATAAGAGAGTTTGCAAACCTTCCTCATCCAGTGATTGCTGCTTTACAAGAGAATTGAGAACCTTTCTGATGGTACGTATCTGCCGTTCCCAAATTCCTCCAAAGTGAGACGCAGCCAGAGGATTGAAAATCCACTGGATGCCCTTTGAAAGCAATGTGTTCCGAATCTTGTCCTTGTCTAACCCCTGTATAGCCTCACGTAACTCCCTATCTGCACCAACAAAATTCGTATCATTGTCAAACCTGATTGATTGAACTTGACCCGTCTTACTATGAATCTGCGCAGAGCATGAATAGTATACATGAATCTGTGTCTAGGGAGCTCGCCACTTCAATATGAATAGATCTAAATGTAAGGCAAGTAAAAATCACCCCATATCTTTTAATCAAAGTTCTTCCTCTTTTGATTTCGAATGGGCCAAAATAAACAATGCCTACATTTGTGAACGGGGGTTCATCTAGCAGAAGTCTGTTACGAGGGAGGTCTGCCATAAACTTTTACGTTTGTTTGTACTGCCATGTAAGTGCTTACAACTCACACACTGAGACAAAATCTTTCATATGGCAGCTTGCGCTCTAGGAATCCAATATTTTCGCCGCAATCTTGACAACATATGGTTATGGCCGCTCTGACCTAGTTCAGCATGGATAGATCTTAAGATCAGGTTTGAAACATGATGATCTTTCGCCAAAACAGCAGGGTGCTTGGATTCTTCCGGCATAGCTGATCTGCTTAGTCTGCCACCAACTCTCAGGATCTGGTCCTGTAAAACTGGAGACAGCTTATAAAGAGCACTATTGCACTTTACAACTTTTCCTTGCTGGAGGATTTTAACTTCCTCAGGAAACAAGACTGACTGATTGTAGCAGTTAATTTCTTTTTCCGCCTCCTCAATGTCACTGACCGATAATGTAATACTCTTTTCAACGTCAGAGATTGCCATTGTGTTTTGTCCTACACAGTGAGTCAGCTCTTTCCTTTTCTCCACCAGTAACTTGAGTTCACTCTTAACCTTAAGAAGTCATGCTACAGCTTTTCTCAACCCATATCAGTCTGAACAGTGCAAAACAAACTGAGAAGTATAATCAAACCCTTCAACACACAAGGAGTTGACTGAGGTTTCCCTAACCACTGGATCACCGACAGACATCTTGAAAGTGTTAACTGGTATTTCTGGCCACTTTATTTCTAGATCTGCCAAAAAAGATGGACCCGAAAACCATGACATCGATTTAAGAAAAGCATCTGCAGTGAGACCTCTTGAGGCACTATCGGCTGGGTTCAGTGACGAATTCACATATCTTCATTGTGATATTTTTTAAAGCTCTCTGATCAAAGCTACTCTGTTAGCTACAAACTTCCGAAACCTTGCACTTTCATTGTTGAGATACTTCAGTACTTAAGTACTGTCCATCCAAAACACAGATTCCTGAAGCACCAAGTCCAACTCAGACTTCAACATATCCATTTTTGCAGCCATTGCAGCTGCAGTGAGCGCAAGTCATGGCAAAGTAATTGGTTTTAATGGAGCTACTCTTGCTTTGCCCACAACAAAAGCACAGTGCTGTTTACCTTCACTGTTCTTCATAAGCAAATATGACACAGTGCCATACCCTCGCTCGCTGGCATCTGCAAAATAATGCAGTTGAGTTGAGGCGACTTCACCAAAGTCAAGTGGCTTCATACATCTCTCAACCTGAGAGTCATTTAGCTTTTGCAGGTCGGTCAACCATATGACCCATTGTTGCCGTCCCAATTGTGTCTCATTCTACAAAGCTCTTGCAATATTTGTTTTGCAAGAAGAATAACTGGAGACAGAATTCCAAGGGGATCATAAATGGAGCTGACCATAGAAAAAAATCGCTGTCCTTGTCAATGGTTTTTCCATGCAGATTCACTTTGAACTGAAAAGTGTCTGTCTCTGTACACCACTGCACTCCTAAGGCTCTTTCCATAGGCAACCTGTCCTTTTCTTAATCCAAGTCTTTCAATGTTTTTGCTCTGTCCTCTTCACAGACAGATGCCAACACACTGCGACTGTTGGAAATCCACTTGGTTAAATTAAACCCTCCAAACGCACATACAGCTCACAGATCACAAATCAATGCAATGCTTTGCTGTTCAGTAGCCACATACCTTAAACAATCATTGACATAAAAATTCCTCATCACTGCACTAATCACCTCAGGCCCGTGTCGACCACTGTTGTCCTCTGCACACTTTTGCAGTGCCTAAATTGCACAACTTGGAGACAACATGGCACTGGATAAATGAACAGTCATCCTGTATTCCTCCATATTCAGTGCAGCGTCTCCTTCTTGCCACCACAGAAATCTCAACAAGTCTGAGTCTTTAGTGGGAACTCTAACCTGATGAAACATCCCTTCCATGTCTGCAGCAAAGGCAACCGGCTCCTGTCTAAATCTAATTAACACACCAACAAGAGAGCTGTTCAAATTAGGCCCCTGCAACAGTTGAGAGTCAAGCGATTTTCCTTGGTAAGCAGCTGCACAATCAAATCACACTCTAAGTTTGTGCTTCTGTGGGTGATACACCCTATGATGTGGGAGGTACCAAGTTCTACCAGGAATACCTTTAACCTCATCATCATTGATTTTCTTAGCATGAACTTTTTCCAACATGTCATTTATGAATTTGCAATACTCCTGATGAAAACCCACATTTCTTTTGAATTTCTTCATCAGAAAGTGAGCACGCTGCACAGCAACCTCACGGTTGTTGGGAAACACTGCATCTTTTCTTTTTAGCGGAAGGTCAATGCAGTAGTGACCATCAACCAGCTTTATGGATTGAGACACAGACTCCATAAACTATCTATCCTCTATAGACATTTCCAACCTTTGAGCCTGCTGACATTCAGGAAAGTCATACCTCATTTGCTGCTGAGCGAGATTCTCTAAGCTTACCACAGAAATCCTGTTAGCTAACACCTGTAGTGCTTCCTCGTCTTTCCGAATGCCCTCTCTTTCCAAAGGTCCGTTCACAACCCAACCTAAAATGGTCTTGACAGCGTAAGGCCCATCTCCTTTGCTATTGATGACTTTCCATGGCTTGAGCGCCTTGGGTACATTCATCCCTATTAACAACTGTTGTGCCTCATGTATTCAGATAGAAGACAAAGGCAGGCCTAACACAGTCGTAAAACCTAACTGAGGCCCACAGACACAGTCATAAATCTTACTGATAAAAACCGCGCCAAAATCAAACAAAGGAAGTCCAAAACAGACTACAAATCCCATGAAGCCTTGCTCACTAAAGGATCGAACTCTCAACTCCTATTGGATGAGGCACATGACAGAACGCCCCTCAACCATGACGTCATCAGGAGTAGAAATACCTCTGAGATACTTCCAGGATTTGCTTCCAGCAACTTTGCTCGCCATGCATAGACGCAGCTCATCGCTGCTCTCAGGTGTAGCCCCGTGGCACAAGGAAGTAACGTCCGACTTTAAACTGTGGCCATACAATCTCCAAGTTGAGATTACTCTGTGTTCCACCGATCACTCTAACGGATCCGAAAGAGATCGCCGAGCAATCCGCATCTTCATCCATTTGCCTGCAGAAGGGAAGAGAAAATATTTATCTTCCCTCTTCAATCAAGTCGATGTCGCCGATTTCTCCACCAGCCCGCAGAGAATCAGCAGCCGTACCGCCCACCGTCAGAGCGAAGAAACGGCCTCCCATCATCACCCGAGCCTCGAGGAACCGAGTCGGAGTTAAAGGACGGATGAACACACATTCGTCTGCGTCCTCATACGATTTAAGTAAGAGGTTTACGTCTGGGCAGAGATAGAATATTATAGTGTGTTATTCTTGTGTATCAAAGTTATTGCTTGTACAGTTTACAGACCGCCGAGTCTGCTCATTGCTGCTAATAGTACTCAAGGTATTACTTTAATGTACTGCTATCACGAATCAGATCTGCTGTGTTGTAGTCCAACCACATTGGACTGTTGTGTATTTCCGCCATCGCGGGTGAGACCGGCATACTGAGTTTATCCATTAAAGAATCAAAGACCGTGGGGCGGTTTACGAGCCGTCCACCGCGTCTCTGAGTGATAAACTAACAGCTGCTTTCTCTCCCACAATCACGAAACTGGCTTTGGTGCTGCCACTTTATTCTCTCTCTCTCGTACTAACCACACACACACGCGACCCCTCACAAACATTCTCGCATACACTTTTGGCTAGTAGATAACTTCGTGATAAAGATCAGCTTTGTCCTTAAGTTATTGTACAAGCGGAGACACACGATAAACGGGCAGACACCATTATTTGGCTTCTCTCCACCCACATTCGCGGCCATATTCTCTGGCCGGAAATCTTGCATGACGTACTCTCCATGAGAGTCACGTCCGCCATTTTGTGCACGTCCCTCCTTACACACACACACACCCGTTCTCTCTCACACACACACACACACTTTCCTCTCATGTGTTATAGGATTATTTTGGTTACCATATCTAATCATGTCACTGTTTAGTTTGTAGTTGTAAGTCGGAAGTTTATTGACTGCATTGTATTGACTATTAATTGATATTACTGCATAAATAAACTTTGTTATATTTCAAAGAGAAATGTTTTGGTTTGTTTTGCATACACCTGTGTCAAATGATGACAGGGGATGTCAGTGCTCGGATTCAAGCCTTCATTGTTTCTTTTCGATATTCTTCGGATGTCAATTTTCCTAAGAGAACAATCTAATATTGAGACTGTTATACTATCTGGTTATTAGTCCCTGATTCCAGGGTGGTGCCCCGGCGATATTAATCCTAATTAATATTCTGTTGATTTTTGATAATTGATAATTATCTTTGATGATTGTTGAATTTGAAGGATCAATAAGCTAGGTTTAATTTTAATCAATGTTTCATCGATGTTAATAATGAATGATTATCTTTGATAATTGTTGATTTGAAGGATTAAAAAAGCTAGCATTGATTCTCATCAATGTTCTATTGATTTTGATAATTAATAATTATCTTTGATAATTATTAATTATTGCTAATAACCAAACCCGCTTCTGAACATGGCGCACTACATTTAATGGTGCGCCGTGTGAGGTTTTAATGAGTTAGATTTTATTATTTAATTTAAATATTAATTAATAAATAAATAAATAATTAATTATTTCTGATAGTAACACTGATCTAAACAACCAGTAGAACCTACACAACCCAACTTCTGCATCAATTTGAGGGAGATGTATCTCCTCAAGGTATTTCCATCTTTTAACATCCCCTTGATGTGGAATGTTCTCTCTCTTAACAGGTATTTCCTTTTGAGAGAACACCTGAGGAAGATCCACAAAATTATTCTCATTCATACCGCTTACCTCTAGATCAGTGAGAACATATTTACCAACAGATCTTTCCTGACCCATTGTACGTAGCAGAATGTTTGACTTTTTACCAGTTAGTTTCAGCTCATTCATTAACTGCTCAGTGTAGAATGTGGCTGAACTACCAAGAATGCATAAGTTATCACTTCTTGACTACTCTTCTTTGACTAATCTCTGACTGGCACAATGGCAAGAGCACATACCAATTGACCAGCCCCAGTATAGCCACAAGTTTCATCACATATGACATTAGAATCTACAGCAGTCGAGAAGCTCTCATCACTCTGAGGAGTTGGGGTTAAAGCGCTCTTATCTGCAATATGAAGCACAGTTGGATGCTTCAGCGAACACTTCTGACAAGTAAGTCTTTGCAAACAACCTTTGCTCAGGTGCCCTGGCAACAAATAACCATAGCACAAACCCTTAGTCTTAAGAAAATCAAGCTTATCCTTATGCGGTTTATGCTGCAGAACTTCACAAGATTCTAACCTATGTTCCTTGTTACAGCACAAACATAACTTGCCGTGGCTAAACTTAGCCGCAGTCTTTTCTGTCACTCTTTGTTTCTTGAAATCTGAAACGAGCGTTGCACTGGTTGCAAAGGTGGATTTGT
Source organism: Myxocyprinus asiaticus (assembly GCF_019703515.2). NCBI lineage: Eukaryota > Metazoa > Chordata > Actinopteri > Cypriniformes > Catostomidae > Myxocyprinus > Myxocyprinus asiaticus. The sequence goes on along the minus strand of NC_059355.1, from coordinate 12,888,150 downwards.
TTTCTTGAACTGGTAGGCTTTTCGATCTATTCACCTTAAACTTTGCATTGTCCTTTGGTGGCTTGTTATCCTGAATATTGCCAAAAAGTGGATGTGAAACAATCTTTGATTGCTTATCCACAAAACTAACCAGGTCAGAAAATCTGGACCTCCTACCTGTTCTTTCTTGATATTCACAAGCCATCACTCTCCATTTTTCTCTCAGATTAAACGGAAGCTTTGATTAGAAGGGGTGCATATTGCTTGGGCTCGCCATCTCTTCTACATACTCAACACTGCATACAGTATTGCAACAACCAGTAAGAAAAACAGCAAAATCCGTTAAAACTTTGTCATCCTCAGGCTTAATAACCGGCCAGTTCAGTGCTTTCTCAATATACGCAGTAGCAATTGTGTACTCATTACCAAAATGTTGGTAGAGCAGTTTCTTAGCCTCTTTGTAGCCTCTGTCAAAAGGCATGTGCTGACAACTGCACACAAGAACTTTAGGTTGCCCCTGAGTAAACTGCTCCAAGAAATACAACCTGTCACTGTCATTCAGAGATTTACTCTCTACCCCATGCTCAAATGCTCGAATAAAATTTTTTAATTCGAGTGGATCACCACTATAGACTGGGATGTTCATAGGCGGGAGAGTAGGTAAAGGCTTGTTTTATCAGAAACTCAGCAATGTCATTTTGACGTTGCATGATGTTAAACAAACTTCCTGCTTCAACCTGTGTAGGAACAGTCGCATCAGGCACCGACTGCTGCACATTAGCAAAACCTTGCTGAACACTAGTGAACTTTGTAAATGTGCCAGCATCAGTTGGAGCTTCATGATAAAACAACTTTGGTCGAAATACATGATCCAATGCAGCTTCAACCTCTTCCTCAGTTGTTTTACTGCACTTATCTGTGATTACAGCAGCCTTTTTCACACCACTAACAACAGAACCACTTCATGCTGTTTCATACTGTAACACTTCTCAATGGAAGGAGGAGGCAAGAAGCAAGGTTTCCTGGTTCAGGTAGGCATTTTATTCTCTTCTGTGCAACAGATTCACTCTTTCAGGGTTTTCACTGTGCAATTATTTACTCTCAAAAATAAACTCAATAGCTTCAACATGTTACGGAAACAGTTTGACCATGCTGCACACTTGTTTCTCTCTCTCCCCGACTGCTGGCGGTGTGGCTCTTTTAAGCCGCTCTCCCTGTGCTCACTGAAATTAGAGACAGGTGTTAGACATAATTTAGCCCAGGTGTAAGCGCCCTTACCGCTTTCTCTCTCTCCGGAGAGATGCTTGACCATACCCCCGCTGCCACATATCCCCACCGCCTGACTCAGGCTGGGGCGGCATCCGGCCTGTCTACCACTCCCCCCCCATTCCTGGAGAGGAAGTTGGCGACAGCCATCTGCGCCCCCGGTCTGTGGACCACCTTGAAATTAAACGGCTTAAGAGCCAGATACCAACGGGTGATCCGCGCGTTGGAATCTTTCATGCGGTGGAGCCACTGTAGCGGGGCGTGATCGGAACAGAGGGTAAAGGCCCGCCCCAACAGATAGTATCGGAGAGTGAGGACCGCCCACTTGATGGCAAGACACTCCTTTTCCACGGTGCTGTACTTAGTTTCCCTCAACGAGAGTTTACGGCTAATGTACAGCACCGGGCACTCCTCCCCCTCCACCACCTGCGAGAGCACGGCCCCCAGCCCTCTGTCTGAAGCATCTGTCTGTAAAACAAAAGGGAGAGAGAAGTCAGGTGAATGTAAAAGCAGCCCCCCTGCAAAGTGCAGCTTTAACTTGCGTGAACACCCGCTGACACTGCTCCATCCACTGGACCGGGTCTGGAGCTCCCTTTTTAGTGAGATCAGTCAGCGGGCTGGTGACGTCCGAATAATTAGGCACGAACCTTCTATAATAGCCAGCCAGCCCCAGGAACTGTCTCACCCCCTTTTTGGTCTTGGGCCTCGGGCAGGTCGCAATCACTGCTGTCTTGTCAATTTGGGGATGCACCTGCCCATGGCCCAAGTGGAACCCCAGATACCGTACCTCCACCCGCCCAATCGCACACTTCTTTGGGTTTGCTGTGAGTACCGCTTGGCGCAGCGATCTCAGAACCGCCCTCAGATGTTGCATATGCCGCTGCCAATCATTGCTGTAAATGATGATGTCGAACCGATCAAGCAACTCATCATGCGAGGCATTGGATACGCATCAAATTTAGATACTGCGTTGACTTTCCTATAATCCACACAGAACTGTACAGACCCGTCGCTCTTAGGCACTAGAACAACTGGGCTGGACCAAATCGCTGTGGGATTCTTCTATTACCCCCATATCGAGCATTGCATCCAATTCTTCCCAAACAATTTTCTTCTTGTGTTCAGGTAATCGGTAGGGGCGGCTACATAACACGACCCCCGGCTCGGTCTCAATGTGGTGGTGAATGAGGTTTGTACGCCCGGTAGAGGGGAAAACACATCCGCAAACTCCTGTTGCAACCTAGCAACCTCCGCGAGTTGATTTGGTGAGAGTCGGGGTGAACTGTTTATGTTTTGAACTCACCTCCGGTCTGAGCTCCGCCTTCTCGGGAACTACCATAGCTAACGTCACAGGGACCACCTCCCTCCACAATTTCAGGAGATTGAGGTGGTATATTTGACATGCGCCCCCTCTATCTGTTCGTTTAACCTCATAATTGAGATCTCCCGCTCATCGTGTGACCTCAAAGGGTCCTTGCCACTTGGCGAGTAATTTAGAGCTCGATGTGGGAAGCAGTACAAGCACTTTATATCCCAGTGCAAATTCCCTTAGCTGAGTTCCCCTGTCATACAGTCTGCGCTGTCGTTCTTGAGCTTGGAGCAAATTCTCCGTAAGCCAGGAGGCGCCCCCAGCTGCGACCCCGGACATCCACATGCCATTGCCCCCACCTGCATTGCAGAAGATGGGGACGGCGGACGACCCCGAAACATTCCTCCACTTGTTTGAACACACCGCCGAGATCTGGGGCTGTCCGCTTGGCCAGTGGGCAGCCCAACTTATTCCGCTGTTGTCCGGGGAAGCCCAGCTCATGGCTCAACAACTGCCGGCAACAAGCCTCCTGGCTTACGGAGATTTGAAAAAAGCCATCCTACAACGGGTTGGGCGGAGTCCGGAGGAGTTTCATCAGCTCTTGTGGAACCTGAAGCTGGAGAGCTCCGACCGCCCGTTTGCTTTTGCCCAACGGCTCCGTGACACCTGCAGAAGATGGTTGCTAGCGGGGGTCCGCGGCGTCGACAGGATCATCGACCAGGTGGTACTGGAGCAACTAATACATCGCCTGCCAAAGGGGACGGCGGAGTGGGTCCAGTGCCACCACCTGGCGTCGCTGGAGGAAGCCGTCTGGCTCTCTCTCCTCCCCCTGTCTCATTCTCCTCCGCTCTCTGCTCTCGTTCTGCTCTCTCCCCAGGGCCCGTTCCTGCCCCACGCAGATGTGGAGGACTTCAGCCACCGAGACCAGCTCCCCGGGCGTGGGAGGCAACACCCTTCCCTACCCCGATGCCCCACCACTCTCCATCTCAGGGGGGGCGCCCGCCGATGCAAGAGCGGGCGTAGCGCCTGGGCCAGCCTGCTGGAGGTGCGGGGACCCGGACCACATCCGGGATCAGTGCCCTCTGATGGAGCTGGGGACAGTGGTGCGTGTCTTGGACCTCCCGCAGGCTGCCCCCTGAACGGGCCGGAGTGTACCGGATACCGGTAAGTGTCAAGGGTGGTACTCACCAAGCATTGGTGGACACCGGGTGTAATCAAACCACTATCCACCAACGCTTGGTTCAGCCCGAGGCTTTGGGCACAACTAAAACGGTGAGGGTGAAATGTGTGCACGGGGATATTCACAAGTATCCGGTAGTGAACCTGACAATTAAATTCTGGGGGAAAAAGCATAGAGTGGAGGCCGCGGTTAGTTCCCACCTCACCCATCCACTGATTTTGGGGACTGACTGGCCTGACTTTAGAGTTTTATTAAAGGGAATTTGTGCGGATGGGTCCTGTATGAAATTGGGGAGATGTGCAATGTGCGATGCTCTGGCAGGGGAGGTGGAGCCGGGGCCGTCCTCGACAGCTCCACGCCATAATGACGAGAGAGGGGGAGAGGCTGCAGCCCCTCCCCTTCTCAGGGAATTCCCTGAGGGGGAATTCCCTTTGGAGCAGTCATGAGATGAAACCCTCAAACACGCCTTCAACCAAGTGAGAGTCATCGATGGTCAACGACTTCAGCCTGACATCGCCCTTTCATACCCCTATTTTGCGATTACAAATGAGCGGTTGTACAGAGTGACACAGCACACTCAGACTAAAGAGGATACAACACAACTTTTGATTCAACGGAGCCGTCGGGAAATGGTATTCCAGGCGGCTCATTATAATCCCATGGTGGGCCACTTAGGAGAAAGGAAAACACTCAATAGCTTCAACATGTAACGGAAACAGTTTGACCATGCTGCACACTTGTTTCTCTCTCTCCCTGACTGCTGGCGGTGTGGCTCTTTTAAGCCGCTCTCCCTGTGCTCACTGAAATTAGAGACAGGTGTTAGACATAATTTAGCTCAGGTGTAAGCGCCCTTACCGCTTTCTCTCTCTCCGGAGAGATGCTTGACCACGCCACCGCTGCCACACATACGTAGACAAAACCTGAAGTTTGGCTTCAGCAGCGGCTATAGCAGTTTGCAGCTCCAAATTTTCTTTCTTTGCACGGAGTGCTGCTTCTTCCCACTGAAGTTCTTGTTTTTGCTTCAAAGTACTAGCTCGTGCCAACAACTCCACTCTTTCTGTTTCAACTTTCAGTCTAGAAGATGCTGTAGATGAAATATCTGACACTACTTGACTGCCAGATTTTTTCCTACAGAGAGGTAGTTGTGAGGATGAGATAATCATTGAAACACTATCAACCCATTCAATCTCAGCGTCACATTGTTCTGCTTCTTTATATTGAAGCTTCACTCTTTCAATCCAATCATTGACCTTATCCACATGCTTAACTGCTTGATATTTAGGCTCAAACCAGTTTAACTGATCTAAGTATGCCTCATCTTCAGACATAAGTTCTTTGGCTGCACTATTATTTTCTTGGAACACAACAAAAGACTGTGCAAATTCTGTTATACATTCATGCACATTATTCACATCAACAGAGTCCTCTAGCAAAGCTTCAATTTCTCTCATTTGCCTTGTTAAATGTCCCAACTTGGCTCTCTGAGTTCCTATTAACTGGTTCAGCCGTTCCTCCTGGGCTTTAACAGTCACCTTCGGCACACTTTTTGAAGCAGCGCTCACTTCCTCTGGCTCCACATCAAGATTAGTGTCCAAGTTCACAGCGCTAGTACAGATCAGGCACGAAAAATGGGCAAGATCACTCTCTTGCGTTAGTATGCAGTACCTTACGTAACATGTCCATTTCCGTTAAACAAAATCAAGTCCGCAATCGTCGAATATTAATCCAAATGTGAAAAACCTTTACAGAAGTCCACTCAAAGGTCATCTTTCACCAAATAGATCCGTGAAGAGCCTACTCCAAACATAAATGTCAAAGAATCTCCACAGCCGGAATCCGATTCGAGCATGCGTCTCATCTCCGCTGATCCGTAAAGCGCTCATTAATCCTCTTGTTAAAAGGAAAAATACAGAATTTCCAATCGAAAAAGAGAGGTTATTTTACTAAGAATATAGGAGCAAAGTCGAAAATTCACTTTCCTTGATCCTGTGGTGCAAGAGAACAGGATTGTATGCGTGAAACACACTAGGCCAGAAGTCCGTGAACACATCCAAGTTTAATTGACAGAAGCACAAAAAAATACAAAAAACAAAAGAAAAGGCTTTACATCACTGAAGTATGTATTTGTAAACTCCTTAATACAACTACAGCTTATAAAGGATGTCGTTCTAGCCTATCAAAGTTATCTTTTTGTGTGCCTTTCACGGTAAAATAACTGTTTCTCTTTCCATACTGCTTGCACACATTTAACCTATTTGAAAACACTGCCATTTTTCATCCAGCAGGCGTGGTCAGCCGAAACTGAAACCGAAACCAAAAATACACATATAGACATAAAATAAGAATGCCTATATTACATAACAAAGAAACAAATGAAGATACACTTTAAACCCGTAATACTTAAAGTAAAGAAAATAAACAACATGCAAATAATATTAATATACATGAATTACACAAATTATTGATTTGGCTCTTACAAAAATGCTGAGGCAGAGCTGAAGCGCCAAATGTCGTCTGATGGCCACAGAGAACTGACCCAATTGAAATACAGATATAATACTATTTTGTCACGGAAGGTGGAGTTTTGGCTATTCAGGGCAAGACAGTCTTACTTTGAGTCTGGGGATAAAGCAGGGATGTTTTTGGCTAGATATATAAAGCAGAGAGAGTCTTTTTCTACCATTCCCTCAGTGAAAACTGCTAGTGGTGAAATATTTACCTCGTCATTGATATTAATAATGCTTTTAAAGAATTCTATCTTGATCTTTATAGTTCCACGTCTTCAGAGTCTGGGGGACGGAGCTTTAACTTCGAGATTATGGGAGAAACATTTAAACTTGGTATTGGAGGAGGGAGTGTGGTCTAGGATTATAAAAAACGTAAAGTCTACATCTAGAGATGCAAAGGTGCATCTGATGCAATTTAAGATTTTACATCGAGTCTATTGGACCCCCTCTAGATTATATAGGCTTGGTCTTAAAGACACACCCACCTGCTGGCGATGCTAATCAGAAGACATAACCCATGTTTTTTGGAGATGTGTTAAGATCCAAGAATTTTGGTTGACGTATTGGACACTCAATTTTCATTTTGCCCCAGACTCTTAGGCAATGGGGCAGTCATTAATATAGGGGATATTCATTTAAGAAGTTGGGTCCTAGCCGGAGTTATGATTGGCAGACAAATTATCCTCAGGGGGTGGAAGTAGGCTGGGGCACCCTCGTTTTGGGAGTGGTGTGGGGAGATGGGCGGGGTGGCAGCATTTGAGGAAGTGATTTTTAGAAGGCTGGGAAAATGGGATTTGTTTGATAGGAAGTGGGGTGGATATTTGGCTTTTTTGGAGGGTTCTCGGGGAGGGACATTGAAGAGGGATTTCTAGTTTAGATGTGTATGTGCATTCTTGTTGTTTTTTGAAAGTAAACTTTTTTTTAATGTTGTTGGTGACCACTGTAGTGTGTGTTTGTGTCGGTTGGGGGGGGGTGTTAATGTATATAATTGATTCCATATTTTATGGTGTGTTTGTTTGTCTTATGAATGGAATCAATAAAAATTGTTAATAACAAAAACATTCAAAATAACTAATTCCAGCACCAGATCACCAGGCAAAACCCACACAGATTAAACAGAAACTCCTAGTCAAGAACTGGAGATGTTTCATCTGGATTATACACATACCTGACGAAAGCGTGAGGACACGTCTCATCCGTCTCAACCCATAACTGACGGCGATGTATCTAATAATCATTCGGTGAATACTTGGAAACAAATGAGAAATTCATCAAATTCTTTTTTTTCCCATGTATTTGTCCATGTGGTCATTGTTGTTGAGGAAATAAGCTCATCAACCCGCGAGAGTCCAAACACTGTACACACGCTGGAATAGTAGGTAGGCTATTGGTCAATGTTGTGATTGGACACTGCAGCTGCTGTAAACAATCAGTGGATTGGTCGCTGCTGTAATCAATCACGCTATGGGTCTGTCGTCATTTGTGTGATCGGTGAGAGTTTAGGCAGTTTGACATGAATAAACCCCTACACAATGTCAACATCAACTATAATACATTTATATTTAATACATTTGGATACTTATGTTGGGGTGGCAGACGGTGTGGCAATGCTTTTTTTAGGGTGGCATTTTCCACCCGATGTCACCCTGCTCTCATGGTGTGTTACATATGTACATAAAGAGAGTTATTACATCACTGCTAGTTTATTTTTCTGTTGGGTTTAGATAAGCAACTTCTACTATAGATTAGATAATTTATTTTTCATGAAAAGGGTGGTTGTGAGATGGCATTGCCAGCTTTTGAACCTATACTGTATGTTACAAAAAGTAATACATGTTAGTGAAAGATAGTAGCTAAAATGCTCCATGCATTCTTTTCTCTCTCTAAGAGCATTACTGAAGTCTTTACAACACCACATACAAGCACATATTGAATGTGAATTCAATGTATCACACTGTGGTATTATTGATATCGATATGGCCTTCTCTCAAAAATTATTTTACCTAATTCTGTGTGTTCATGCTGAATGAGAATATTCAAGCTAAATTGATCTGATATCTGAATGTCTGAATGTATATAATTATTTACTGATATCTGAATTTATATAATTATTTATTTTAATTATTTAGCAGTTCCATGTACTTCCAGTGCAGCCTCATGATGAAGAGGATCTTCACACATCCAGCAATGCTGTCAGCAGTACCACAACAGCAGGTACTTTCATCACATCAACACCTCATAAAGAGAAAGAGGCCACACCACTCATTAGCGGCATCACCATAACAACAGAAGGCAGTCAGATCTCTTTAATAATATCAAATGACCGGTACTATGGCTAAGTGTCAAATGATGCTGTGTGCAGTGAAATAGTGAAAAAGGAGTCCTGAGTGCACTTTTTTTATTTATTTTTTTTATCTTTCAGATTACATTTTTGCTGCTTTAGGGGGGTGTATGCTACTCCCAAAAATAGTACAGAGCAAGTGGCGCAGCTGTAAATACCTAAAAAACTGATCTGGGAATCCCAAAATGTTGAACCAAATTTTCAAAGGATCTCAACACTCCGCTCTCATATAAGTCACCGAGTGTATTAACCTCCCTCACATTCCACTCTGACCAGAAGAAAGGGGACTTATTAATACATAATTCTGACATCTATAGGGAGAGACTGTATCAGGTTGTTGAATTTTGTAATACAATTCATTTTAATAACATTAACCTTCCCAATCATCGATAAATGTAATGAAGCCCACCTGCCTACATCGCTTGAAAACCTTTTTATTAAAGGGTCAAAATTAACTCTAACTAAATCACACAAATTTGCTGGGATTAAAATACTCAAATACTTAATGCTCTGTTTGGGCCACTGGAAGGCATCCGGTTGAAAAGCCGTTATCAGGGAGTACGCTGTCAGAGCTTCGGATTTAGACTAATTAACTCCCGAGAACCTAGAAAAGGAATTAATAATTCTGAGGAGGCAAGGCATAGATCTAGAAGGGTTGGAGACGAATAATATAATATCATCTGCGTAAAGCAGAAGCTTATGCACCACACCTCCCACAACAACCCCGGGAAAATCATCCTCCTTTCTTATCGCAGCTGCTAATGATTCCAGGGCAAGAAAGAACAATAATGGGGAAAGAGGGCAACCCTGCCTGGTGCTCCTATCCAGAGTAAAATAATCTGAAATTAATCAATTTGTTTGTACTGCCGCTACCGGGTGTCTATAAAGTAACTTAATCCATCCAATAAATGTACTCCCAAACCCGTAAATTTCCAAATTCTTAAAAAGATAATCCCATTCTACCATATCAAACACCTTTTCGGCATCAAGTGAGATGGCAGCGACCGGAGTCTGATCATTCGCCACTGACCGCATGATATTGATGAAATGCCTAATGTTATCAGAAGAGCTGCGGCCCAGAATAAACCCCACCTGATCTATATGTATAAGAGATGTCATAACTTTACTTAATCGATTGGCCCAAATTTTTGATAATATTTTAACATCTAGCTGGATCAGGGAAATTGGACGATAACTCTTACACTCACTTGGATTTTTGTCAGTTTTAAGAATCAGACTGATCCGTGCTTGCGTCATGGTTGACGGAAGCTTTCCATTCTTTAATGATTCCGTATAAACTTCTAACATAAGTGAAGCAAGTTCTGTAGCATAAGATCTAAAATATTCAGCGGCAAAGCCATCTGGCCCCGGAGACTTGCCTGTAGGCAAGGCCTTAATTACTTCGCCAAGCTCCTCTCAGAATCAAGAACATTTTCTTCTTCAGTCGTCAGTTTAGGAAGTTCTAATGGTTCCACAAAGTTTCTAATGTCTTCATCATTAGACGAAGATGTGGAACTATAAAGATCAAGATAGAATTCTTTAAAAGCATTATTAATATCAATGGCTGAGGTAAAAATTTCACCACCAGCAGATTTGGGGGGTAAAAAAAGACTCTCTCTGCTTTAGAAAGGACTCAAGATGGCGCCGAGTACGGCTGCTGCGTTGCGAGCTCCGACACAACATAGCAATGTTTTGTTTGTTTTGTTCACAATTCTTTTGTTTTTTGTCTTGGATGTTGTCTGCCTTATTGTCTATGACAGACAAACACTTTTGGACATTGGTTCAGTGATCTCACACCGAAAACCGGACTTCACATTCCTCAATGCCGACCCGCTGTTTACAAACACGCAAGCAGAGCCCTTTGTCTGGGCAGCACGGCCGCGGAAACGCAGGAGGAAAAGGGGAAACAGAGCCGGCGTTCTCGTCAGAGTAAGACGCCGCGCAAATCGACCCCCGCTACCCACTATTCTACTGGCAAATGTTCAGTCTCTGGATAACAAGCTCTGCGAGCTGAAAGCGCGGATCTCTTTCCAACGAGAGACGAGGGACTGCTGCATTATCTGCCTAACAGAAACTTGGATGTCTGCGGAGATTCCAGACTCAGCCATTGAACCTGTGGGGTTCTCTGTGCACCAAGCGGACAGAGCGAAAGACCTCTCAGGTAAAACTAGAGGAGGTGGTGTATGTTTTATGATCAACAAATCCTGGTGTGATCAGAGGAACGTACATTCCATCAAGTCTTTCTGTTCTCCTGATCTGGAATTTCTTATGCTTCTGTGTCAACCATTCTGGCTATCGAGGGAATTCACAGCGGTCATTATCACTGCTGTGTACATTCCCCCACAAGCCGACACAGACCTGGCACTCAAGGAACTGTATGGGAGTATAAGTGAGCAGGAAACCGCGCACCCTGAGGCCGCGTTCATTGTGACCGGGGACTTTAATAAAGCCAGTTTAAAATCAGTCGCACCAAAATATCACCAGCACATTAGTTTCAACACACGAGGGGACCGGGTTTTGGATCATTGCTACTCTCCGTTCCGGGATGGCTACAAATCCCTCCCCCGCCCACCATTTGGCAAATCGGACCACTCTTCCATTCTGCTTCTGCCCGCTTACAGGCAGAAATTGAAACAGGAAGCACCCACCCTCAGAACGATCCAGTGCTGGTCGGACCAATCAGACTCTATGCTACAAGACTGTTTTGATCACACGGACTGGGAGATGTTCCGGTCCGCCTCTGATGACGACATCGAGCGTTACGCTGATAGCGTAATGTGTTTCATCAGAACTTGCGTAGAGGAAGTGATTCCGACCAGAACTGTACGAATCTATCCGAATCAGAAGCCATGGATCACTTAATGTGCGGACCTCCGCTTTTAATTCCAGGAACGCGGAGGAGCATAAACAAGCCAGTTATGCCCTCCGAAAAACTATCAAAACAGCAAAACGCCAGTATAGGAGCAAGATTGAAGGACAGTTTAACACCACCAACTCTAGAAGCATGTGGCAGGGAATTAACATCATCACGGACTTTAAAGGGAATAAAAACTCCGCCATGATCACCGCTGCCTCTCTACCGGATGAGCTAAATACTTTTTATGCTCGTTTCAAGGGAAATAACACCGCCCTCGCGGAGAGAGCTCTCACGGCTGAAGCTACAGAGGTTAGTTCACTCTCCGTCTCTGTAGCGGATGTAACCCGATCCTTCCGACGGGTGAATATCCGCAAAGCCGCGGGCCCAGACGGCATTCCGGGCCACGTCATCAGAGCGTGCGCAAACCAGCTGGCTGGTGTTTTTACGGACATTTTCAACCTTTCCCTCTCTTTGTCTGTAGTCCCCACATGCTTTAAAACATCCACCATTGTGCCTGTTCCAAAACAATCAAAAATAACTTGTTTAAATGACTGGCGTCCTGTTGCTCTGACCCCCATCATCAGCAAATGTTTTGAGAGACTAATCAGAGATTACATCTGCTCTGTATTGCCACCCAATCTTGACCCGCTGCAGTTTGCTTACCACAACAACTGCTCCACTGATGATGCCATTGCATCTACAATACACACTGCTCTCTCCCACCTGGAAAAAAAGAACACTTATGTGAGAATGCTGTTTGTAGACTACAGCTCAGCATTCAACACCATAGTGCCCTCCAAGCTAGATGAGAAACTCCGGGCTCTGGGCTTAAACAGCTCGCTGTGCAGCTGGATCCTGGACTTCCTGTCAAGCAGACGCCAGGTGGTTAGAATAGGCAGCAACATCTCCTCATCACTAACCCTCAACATTGGAGCCCCGCAGGGCTGTGTTCTCAGCCCGCTACTGTATTCCTTGTACACACATGACTGTGTGGCAACACATAGCTCCAATGCCATCATTAAGTTTGCTGATGACACGACGGTGGTAGGTCTGATCACTGACAATGATGAAACAGCCTACAGAGAGGAGGTGCACACTCTGACACACTGGTGTCAGGAGCACAACCTCTCCCTCAACGTCAGTAAGACAAAGGAGCTTGTGGTGGACTTCAGAAGAAAAGACAGAGAACACAGTCCCATCACCATCAATGGAGCACCAGTGGAGAGAGTCAGCAGCTTCAAGTTCCTGGGTGTCCACATCACTGAGGAACTCACATGGTCCGTCCACACTGAAGTCGTTGTGAAGAAGGCTCATCAGCGCCTCTTCTTCCTGAGATGGCTGAGGAAGTTTGGAATGAACCGCCACATCCTCACACGGTTCTACACCTGCACTGTGGAGAGCATCCTGACTGGCTGTATCTCCGCCTGGTACGGCAATAGCACCGCCCACAACCGCAAAGCACTGAAAAGAGTGGTGCGAACTGCCAGACACATCATCGGAGGTGAGCTTCCCTCCCTCCAGGAAATATATACAAGGTGGTGTGTGAAAAAAGCTCGGAGGATCATCAGAGACTCCAGCCACCTGAGCCATGGGCTGTTCTCACTGCTACCATCAGGTAGGCGATATCGCAGCATCAGGACCCGCACCAGCCGACACCATGATAGCTTCTTCCCCCAAGGAATCAGACTTCTGAACTCTTGATCTCCCACGATCAAAATACATCAGCACTGCACTTTATTACCCTTACTCTTATATCTCACACCGGACTGTCATAAATTATATTATATTATATTCTCTCTTAACAACTGACTATCAACCGACAGCCTGAATGTCAATACAGTACAATACTGTTCATTCTATAAATATATATATATATATATATATATATATATATATATATATATATATATATATATATATATATATTATACTTTTTTATATATTTTAATTTTTAATTTTTATTGAATAATGTGTATCTATATAGTAAAAAATAAAAAAAAACAAAAACAAAAACAGCGTATTGTATACTGTACAGTGTATGTTATTATTTGTATATTGTTGAGTGTAATTATGTGTATAACAGATGTTTAAATTGTGTTGTGTTAATTTGATGTTATTGTAAATTGGTATATGTCTCATCACTGTCACGACTGCTATGTTGATCGGAACTGCACCCAAGAATTTCACACACCATTGCACTTGTGTATATGGCTGTGTGACAATAAAGTGATTTGATTTGATTTGATTTGATTTATATATCTAGCCAAAAGCTTCCCTGCTTTGTCTTCCACGAAAAAATAGTATTATATCTGTATTTCAATCGGGTCAATTCTCTGAGGCCATCAGATGACATTCAATGCTTCAGCTCTGCCTTGGCACTCTTAATATTCCCTTGCAACTCCACAAATTCTCGTGCTTTGGATTTTTTGATGAATGAGGCATACTGTATGATCCAACCCCTAAGAGCCACCTTAAGTGCCTCCCAAATGTAAGAATCACACCATGACTTACTCATTCCATTGACTTTATGAAGGACACCGCTTGCTGTGGGCATGTAAATATTTTGCGGCCATCCTTAGTATCTATTCTCAATTTGGCCGGGAACATCAGTGCAAACGCGACCTTCCATTGATGTAAGAGTTTCTTGCATTCCTTGAATCTATCACATTTCTCTCTTGTCGAATTCGCAAAGCCTGGGAACAAGAAAATGTTGTGGTTCTTCCAAGAAAGCCTTCCTTTACTCCTTGCCTCGTGTAACACAACATCTTTATTAGATGATTTCAGAAATTTAGCCAGAATTGATCGAGGACTGTCTCCCTCAGCGGATCTCCGAGCCTGAACCCTTTGAGCTTGCTCGATTTCCAGCTTATGGCCTGTTATGTCAAGTAGACTCGGAAAGAGCTCGTCCAGAAATTCCACCATATTCTGACCCTCTGCTCGCTCAGGAATTCCAACAATTCGGATGTTGTTTCGCCGGTTACGATTCTCAAGGTCTTCCAACTTTTCCCAAACGCGTTCCAAGTCCACCTTGGTCGCTAGTGGATTAGCAGCTAATTCCCTCTCCGATGACTCCAGATAATCAATCCGTTTCTCAACATCCGACACTCTTGTAACCAACACAGTGAATTGCAGTAAACATTTGTCAGTTGTTGCATGAATTTAATACACATGCATTTTAAATATATCTTACTGCAAATGTTCTGTTTGATATGTTCCTGTTATTTTTGGAGGGGGGGGGGGGGCTGCATGCATTTAGATATAATTACTGTCCATATCATTCCGCTTACATTATTACATACAGTAGGCTATGTGAGACCACATTTAAAGTCTGGGATTGTTTCATTTAAACCTGGAAATAAAATGAGGTGAACTCGTATAACCAAATGCTGTTTGGTGTATCACTCTGAAAAGAGGGCATGCAGGCAGAGTATTTTCCCCATCAGTGATTTCCCTGTCTACAGCTGCCATTCTTTATTCAGTCTGTTTCTTTGAATTTCAATTTACCCTGAGCTCATTTGAAATTTGCAAGGCTTCAAGAAGCTTGTTTGCCTTTAAGCTCTCTCTCTCTCTCCCTCTCACTCTCTCTCTCTCTCACTCTTTCTCTTTCTCTCACTATCTCTCACTTAAACGAATGCTCCAAGAAAGCAACTTAACTTATAGGCTTTAAAATAGATTTTTTGGGTGAATCTCACGAAAACATGTCCAGGTCACCGCCCCTCCAGTATGTTTTAAGACCATCAAGATGTCTTGCATTGTGACAGTATTTTCATGACAGTTAAGCATATTTCCCTCTGATTCTAATTTCTGTAATGCATCCGGAGAGGGCCATAACCAAAATAGACATTCACTTCAAGACAATTCAAGATTTATGCATTTCAATTTTATAAAAAAAATTCCATCCAATTGAAATGAGTAAACTAACAAAATTAAATGAATAAAACCTAAATATATCTAAGTTTATTAATTTTATTTTGTTAATGATTAATTATTCAGTTCAGTAGAAATTTGTTATAAAAATATAAAAGTAGGCTTATTTCTTGTTGCCCTTCTGCTGCAGTCCATTATGCACCACTGTCTAATTGTCATTAAGTTGATGCAGTGATTACACAACTTCAAAAAGAAGTAAAATTTTTAGCGTACTCAGTTGTTTGAGATGGCCAATCAAATGAAAGAAGGCATGACTCACATTTCATTGAAGTTTCATTAAATGTGAATTACTCTACGTGAAACATCATTGTGGTCAGCAGTTCAGGTTAAGCATGTCAGTGCCATGTAATATGCTAAACTGCTGATATTACAGTATTTGCTGTTAAGATAAATATGTTACACCGACTGACAGTAATTTCCAAGGATGCAAACTACTCACCTTCTGGTGAAATTCGCCATTTTAATTACCATACTTGCTTTGTAATGTAATTCGTAATGTATATATATAAAATAAAATATAATGTAAATTATAATTATTAATAATTATGGTACTGGGGGATGTGGGTTGCTCATTGAGTATTGACACTGACTGCCACCCTGGAGTCACGAGTTCGAATCCAGGGCGTGCTGAGTGACTCCAGCCAGGTCTCCTAAGCAACCAAATTGGTCCATGTGGTCGCGATTAGTGGTTCTCGCTTTCAATGGGGCACATGGTAAATTGTGCATGGATCACGGAGAGTAGCATGAGCCTCCACATGCTAGGAGCCTCCACGGTGTCATGCACAATGAGCCATGTGATAAGATGCATGGATTGACTGTCTCAGAAGTGGAGGCAACTGAGACCTGTCCTCCACCACCCGGATTGAGGTAAGTAATCATGCCACCACGAGGACCTACTAAGTAGTGGGAATTGGGCATTCCAAATTGGGGAGAAAAGGGGATAAAAAATAAAATAAAATAAACATTTATGGTATTATAAATTATAATGTACTGTAACTGGTTTAATATATATAATTTTAGAAATGTTATTTTAGAATATAAAATATAACATATAATGCAATGTAATTATTATAAAGTATCAAATATTATAATCATAATGATTATTTTGCAACATTCAAATGGAGGCTAAAGAGTAGACAAGTACAGAAGAGAAACTTCTTGTTCAAGAACCATTTCTGAGGTTGTACTGAATTATGACACACATGGCATTTCACTTGTAGTTCCAATGTTGTTGCATCCTGAGATGGTCTGATATCATATGCAGCATTCTTATAGATGACACTATTCTTGCAAAGAAGAAATAGTGAGAACTTGTCATATGCGTGTGTTCCACGAGTCACACTTGTGCTGTGCACGTGAATGTCAAGGTGCCAGTAAACCTCTGAATACAGCGAATCTGACATGTGCACTGATAGGTTTTCTGTCTTCTGTTCTTCAAAATATAATCATGTGTGCTTCTTTAAACATGCGTCTTTGTGTCTAATAGCATTTCTTGTCATATGTCACTCCGAGGCGTCTTCAGGTTGCCCGCAAAATTACCTGCCACTGCACATGAAATACCTGCATTTGGCGGGTGATGGGTGTTAATTTCATACCCTGGTCGTACGGATTACTTTTATGCTGCCATAATATGCATTTTGGAGTTTCAAAATTTTGGTACAATTCACCAATTGTGAAGACCAACAGTGCTGAAATATTCTTCTGAAAATCTTAATTTGTGTTCTGCAGAAGAAAGAAAGTCATTCACATCTAGGATGGCATGAGGGTGAGTATATGATTCATATTTGTGTGAACTATCCCTTTAAAGGAGTAGTTCACTTAAAAGTGTAAATTCTGTCATTTACTTACCCTTTTGTTATTCCAAACCTATATGCTGTAATTTTTTATTATTTTTTCTAGTTTGTGGCAAAAAATATGAAGTGTGTACATTGGCTGTTATTTTTTATAATTATATGTTATTAAATATACTATGTACTTTATTCCAAAAGTTTTTACATTCAATGCCATTCAGTTACATTCACCATTACATTTGTGACCTCAACACCCCCCACCCTCCACCCCCAATGTTTAAGAAATGGTTACGGCCTTGCATTTGGACATTTTTTATTTTTTTATTTTGTAAATATGATCTAATCTAATTCTAACAGCTGATTCTCATTAGATTGCCATACATAAAGCAGTGGTTTTAAACTGTATTATAGTTGAACACAATGGCTGGTTTTTTTGTTTTTTTTTATCAGCATAAACTGAAGGCAGTACAACAAATACTTGCATGATGTATAAATACTACAATGTAAATTATATGTAAATTATATTGTAGCATTTTTTTCCTCCTAATTACTGTAAAATATATATATATATATATATATATATATATATATATATATATATATATATATATATATATATTATTATTATTATTATTATTATTATTTTATTTTATTTTATTTTTTTTTTGGATCACAAAAAAAAATAAATTAAAAAAAATAATAATAAAAATAAAATAAAAACGGTAAAATACCAGCAACTGTGGATGCCAGAGATTTACCATAAAAAATACGGTAACCATGTCTCAGGCTTTACAGGATGTATTTTTGATGCCTCCACATTTTACAGTTCACTACCCTTTATATTATTAAATTATATAAACTTGATAAACTAAACTTCTGGAACTATAAAAGTCTGCTTTTCATTTTAAAAAGAATTGTTAATCACCATGGTAACTACAAAAGGCCACATGACGACTTAAAGTTCATCTAGAGTGACCCTTTCCATGAGCAGTAATTAATACATGAAGAGACAATGCACAGTGTTACTCACACAAACACAACATACCATCACGGAAACACGTGACAATAAAATAATGCAATAAACATTAACAAAACTACATAAAATATAGCACAGGACATCCCAAATGTACTGAACTGATATTAAAAATAAGAATAAACATAACTATTCCCATAAAATATAAATAAATGATTATTTTTCACTGTGATTTTAAATATAGTTAATATAGGAATATTTTTTACAGTATATATTTTTTTGGTAAAATTGGTAATGAGAATCTGGGGGGAAATGGTTCATTATCTTTAAGCGAAATATAATTTCTGAAATTTCATATTTATTTTATTTTAGAGTAAAATATGACACATTCTTTGCAGGTTTTGTGAGTTTCACCCCTTTTTTTGTCATTGTGACATTATTTTCAGGACACTTAAAGAGATAGTTCACACACAATTTTAAATTCTCTCATCATTTACTCATCCTCATGCCATCCCAGATGTGTGACTTTTTTTCTTCTGCAGAACAAAAAGAAAATGTTTTGAAGAATATCTCAGCTCTTTTGGTCCTCAGAATGCAAGTGAATGGTGACAAGAACTTTGAAGGTCCAAATTGACATAAAGGATGCATAAAAATAATCCATACGACTACAGTGGTTTAATCCATGTCTTCTTAACAATATGATAGGTGAGGGTGTGAAACATATTAATATTTACTGTAAGTCCTTTTTTATTATAAATTTCCACCAACCAGCCCCGATCAGTAGGTGGCTGAATGTGAAAGTGTAGATTTACAATTAAAAAAGGACTTAAATATTAATCTGTTTCTCACCCACACCTATCATATTGCTTCAGAAGATTTTGGATTTAATCACTGGAGGTTTTATTTTTATTTTTCATAAATGGTGCAAGAAATCCTATACAATCCTGTGATTCAATGGAAAGAGGGGGAATTAAACTGTACATCTGCTGAAACCAGAAGCTGACATGCACAGCAATAGAGAAGCCAGCAACTTCACCTCCATGACGACAAAATAAAAAATAATAGTTTCAACCACAATCTTTTCACCTTGTGGTTTAGCTTGGAAAAAAGTCCTGTTTTTATTTTCATGAGAGGACCATCACTTCTAGATGTGGTGGACATAAGCCAATCAAGAAATTAAAACAGTGGAGGTCACGTGATGCCATGCAAGAAGCAGATGTGTGAGCGACGAGTTCTGTGCACTTTTTGCAAAATGTTTGATTATTTTCATGTTATAATTTGGTGAAATTTGATACACCCAGTTACACATTTGCTCTTTGAGGCAAAACATGGCAAAGAAGTCAAAATCCTCGGGCTCTGGAGACATTAAAAGACACTTACGTGTTCAGGATGAAAGCTCCGACAGGCCTACAGACCGGGGACTCGATTTGGATGGCGTGGCGGGAGGGGTGATCCAACGTCAGTTGTCCAACATGTCGGTGATGTTGACAAAGGTTCTTGTTGACTTGGAGGATCTCGTAGTAATACGTCGATCGATTACGGCGATGGAAATAAAAATCTCTGAGATAGTCACAAGAGTGACTGATGTTGATGTCTTTGGAGAGGGAATTAACCGCTAATCCGCCAGCGACCAAAGTTGATTTGGAACATCTCCTTGAAAAGCTTGAAGATCTTGAGAATAGAAGCTGCAGGAATAATGTTCAAATTGTTGGAATTCCTGAGCATGAAGAGGGCAGAGATATGATGAAATTTCTAGACAAGCTTTTCCAGAGTCTGCTCGACATAACAGGCCACAAGCTGGAAATCGAGCGAGCTCACAGAGTCCCTGCTCGGAGATCTGCTGAGGTAGACAGGCCCGATTGATTCTGGCCAGATTTCTGAGATCATCCGATAAAGATCTTGTGTTACACCAGGTGAGGAGCAAAGGGAAGCTTTCTTGGAAGAACCATAATATTTTCTTGTTCCCGGACTTTGCGAACTCAACAAAAGAGAAACATGATCGGTTCAAGGAATGCAAGAAATTCTTACATCAGAAAAAGATCACTTTTGCTCTGATGTACCCGGCCAAACTGAGAATAGAAACGAAGGTCGGTCACAAAGTATTTATATGTCCCAATCAGGCAATGAGTAAACTGCGTTGGCTCTGCCGAGCAGCTGGAGTTTGTTTTGTGAATAACACTTTTCCTTAAAGAAACTTTTGCATTGATGACAGATTACTTTTGCATTGAAGTTCCCAGCCAATTTGAGAGTGGACACTACAGATGACCGCAAAATATCTACATGCTAACACAAAGGATGTCTTTTATAAAGTTGACGGATTGTGTAAGTCATGGTATATACATTTATGCGGCCTCCGAGTGAACTGACTCGACCATCCGGGGAACCGGAATGCCGGTTTTGTTTCTTTTTATATTGGTTCCGCCTAGCGTCTGGAGTATTTTTACAGGACATTGGAATGATTACGTCATCCACTGAACTCATAACAGCTGGCTCACTGAACATTCGTTTGTCTGTCCGAGGAATCTGAACGGTTTCATATCAGCTGGAATTTGTTTTGTGGAAGATCACACTTTTGAGACAGTTCTGTGAATTAATCTACATGTCCTTTGTGTTCATTCTTCCTATTGACTGGGCTTATTTACAAAGTATTTTCTGTTATGTAATTTTGCCTAACAAATTTGTGAGGCAAAATTGAGCAATCCGATGGCAAAGTTGTCGTGGGGGCTCTCATAGGCGTTCATGGACCTTTTGAGTTTAGAGGGATTGTCGCCGGTTGGCGCTTTCGTGCGTGGGGTTAATGCGCACATTTTTCTTTTTTCTGTTTGTTTAGTTCGGGGGGAAGTTTGGGGTTTGATTATTTCACTAATGGGGAATGTGGTCTGTATAATTTTGTTTTTGACACACAATTAATTTTTTCTACTATATCAAAATGTCAAATGTTAATATGAGTGTACTATCTCTCTCCACATGGAATGTAAATGGGTTGGGGCACCCCATAAAAAGAAGGTTATTACTTTTCTTAAACATAAGAAATATGATATAGTGTTTCTTCAAGAAACACATCTCTCCCCGCAGGAAGCTGAAAAATTTGGGAAGATATGGGATGGACATGTTTTTTTTAGTGCTGGCTCAAGTAAGAGCAAGGGAGTCATTATATTGATAAATAAACATCTACAATTCAAATTTCTCAAACAGATTAAAGATAAATTAGGAAGAGTCATTATTGTTTTAGCTGAAATTCAAGGGCAAAGGTTGATTTTGGCTAATATTTACGCACCTAACGCTGATGATCAGGGCTTTTTCATAGATCTTGAAGGGATGCTGCAAACCGCTGGCACCCCTCATGATATAATATTGGGAGGAGACTTTAATATTTTGATGGACTCAGTCCTTGATCATAGTGAAGCAAAAGTGTGTAAACCCCCTAGAGCATGTGTAAATATCTTGGTCTTATGGATATTTGGAGACTTCTGAACCCATCCGGAAGGGATTATACATTTTTTTCATCAGTCCATAAGATTTATTCTAGAATAGATTTTTTTTTTTTGGTGTCCAAGTCCCTCATTTCATCTGTTGTTGATTGCTCAATTGGAAATATCTTAGTCTCAGATCACGCTCTGGTGAGTTTAGAGGTGTTGCCATATACAGAGAAAAAGAAATCATATAGTTGGCGCCTTAATGTGTCCCTTTTGCAAAATCCTGATTTCCAACAAATGTTAAAGACTGAAATCAATGTTTATATGGAGACCAACTGGTCCTCAGTATCCTCTGTGGGCGTGGTTTGGAAGGCACTTAAGGCGGTTCTTAGGGGTCGGATCATACAGTATGCCTCATTCATTAAAAAATCCAAAGCACAAGAACTTGTGGAGTTGGAAGGAAATATTAAAAGTGCCGAGGCAGAGCTGAAGCGCTGAATGTCATCTGATGGCCTCAGAGAATTGACCCGATTTAAATATAGATATAATACTATTTTGTCACGGAAAGTGGAGTTTTGGTTATTCAGGGCAAGACAGTCAAACTTTGAGTCAGGGGACAAAGCAGGGAAGCTTTTGGCTAGATATATAAAGCAGAGAGAGTCTTTTTCTACCATATCTTTAGTGAAATCTGCTGGTGGTGAAAGTTTTACCTCGGCCATTGATATTAATAATGCCTTTAAAGAATTCTATCTTGTTCTCTATAGTTCCACGTCTTCATCTACTGATGATGATATTAGAAATTTTGTGGAACCATTAGAACTCACTAAATTGATGACTGAGCAAAAAAACTCTCTTGATTCTGAGATAATCTTGGTGGAACTTGACGAGGTAATTAAGGCCTTACCTACAGGCAAGGCTCCGGGGCCAGATGGCTTTGCTGCTGAATTTTTTTGATCTTATGCTACAGAATTGGTTCCACTTTTGTTAGAAGTTTATACGGAATCATTAAAGAATGGAAAGCTTCCGCCAACCATGACGCAAGCCCGGATCAGTCTGCTTCTTAAAAAAGACAAAGATCCAAGCAAGTGTAAGAGTTACCATCCAATTTCCCTGATCCAGCTAGATGTAAACATTTTGGCTAAAATTTTGGCTAAACGATTATGTAAAGTTATGACATCTCTTATACATATAGATCAGGTGGGGTTTATTTGGGGCCGTAGCTCTTCTGATAACATTAGGCATTTCGTCAATATCATGTGGAGTTAATTTTGACCCTTTAATAAAAAGGATTTAGAGCGATGTAGACAGGTGGGCTTCATTACATTTATCGATGATTGAGAAGGTTAATGTTATTAAAATGAACTGTATTCCAAAATTTAACTGCCACAGTCTCTCCCAGTAGATGTGCCCCTCTCTTATTTCAAGCAATCTGAGAGCATAGCGAAGTCTTTTATTTGGAGTGGCAAACACCCCAGATTAAATTTTAGTAAGCTACATAGGCCGATTGACAAAGGTGGGCTAGGCCTACCCAAGATTTCTCAGAAATTTGGCTCATTGGTCGCTTCCACCTGAAAAAGCCCCTCCCTGGTTCTGCATTGAACAAGAAGTTCTTGCTCCTATTTTGCCATTGCAAAGCCTTTCTGCCAATCTAACCAGAGAAGTTAAATCACACCCCGTTATTTCACATTTGCACTCAGTATGGTCAAAATTATCCAGAGTGTTTAATTCAGATATTTATCTAAATGTTGCCTCGAGCCTGTGGCTAAACCCCAAACAATGCATTAATAAGTCCCCTTTTTGTTGGTCAGAGTGGATTGCGAGGGGGGTTAATACACTCGGTGATCTTTATGAGAGTGGTGTGATGAGATCCTTTGAAAATTTGGTTCAATATTTTGGGATCCCCAGATCTCAGTTTTTTAGGTATCTTCAGCTATGCCACTTGCTCTGTACTATTTTTGGGAATAGCACAGCAGATACTCTAGGAGAGGTGATTTCTGCTTTTGGAAAAGGTCATGAAGCATCAGTGTATTACTCCCTGCTAATTCAGAGTCTGGAGGATGCAGTCTCAACCACTCTCAAGAGATTATGGGAGAAAGATTTAAACTTAGAATTGGAGGAGGGAGAATGGGCTAGGATTTAAAAAAAAACATAAAAACTGCATCTAGAGATGCAAGGGTGCCCCTTATACAATTCAAGATTTTACATCGGTTCAATTGGACTCCCTCTAAATTGTATAGGCTTGGTCTTAAAGACATACACACCTGCTGGCAATGGCAATCAGCAAATGGAGATATAACCCATGACTTTTGGGGGTGTGTTGAAATACAAAAGTTTTGGTTAAAGGTGCAGAGTCTGGTGTGCGATGTGTTAGGCATTCAGGTATCATTCTGCCCCAGACTCTGTATCTTGGGTGATGGGGCGGTCATTGACATTGAAAGTAGACACATAAAGAGTTGGGTCTTAACCAGTGTCATGATCGCCAGGCAGATCATTTTGAGGGGCTGGAGGTTGGCTGGAGCGCCCTCTTTTCAGGAGTGGTGCTCAGAGATGGGAAGGGTGGTGGCCTTTGAGGAAATTACATTCAGAGGAACGGGGAGGTTTAAAGTGTCCGTGGAGAAATGGGGCAGGTATTTGTCATTTGTGGTTGTGTGATTATTGTTGTTGTGTTTATCTGTTTATTTATTTATTAATTTTTTTGTGCATGTGTGTGTCTATGTCATTTGGGACCACTGTTATGTTGTTGGAGTTAGGGTGGGATTGGGAGGGGTAATAGTTGGGGTTAAGTTTGATTCTATGTATATATGTTTTGTCTTATGAGTTGCATATATGTGAATCAATAAAAATTGTTAATCAAAAAAAAAAGAGCCTCTGGTCCTGATGGAAAGGAATAGGGGGGAATGATTGGTTTAATCCACGGGCTCAATCCACAGAACAGAGGCCAAATTTGGAGGGGCAATTTTAGATGCTTTTGAAGTTTAGCATTTCTCAGTCTCCAGACCATCCTTGAAGAATAGCATGTATGGTGTGATGCCATCCTCACGGAAGTCAAGGAGACCAACCATGCTGTCTGGGTTCGTGGACTTACTAGTGAAAAACTGAAAGTTCTTGATGTTGCCTAGAATATTCTTGACCTCAGCTAGTGCATTAGCCACGAAGGGTTCAACCTGTCAGGTGCAGTTTCCTGTAGTTTGGCTTTCACTTCCTTCATGTAGTCCATGATGTAGGCCGTGTATGACTCCTTGTTTTAGGATGTCTCCTGAAGTTTGTGGTTGAGGACAGTATCCACACCACTGACAGGGAAGACTCACAGCCCTCATCTTGAACTTCTGCTGATGCATTGCCACCAATCAGTGCATCATCTATGTCTCCCTCTGACCTGCTGATCATCTTTCCCTCCACTTCAATCATCATCCCATTCTCAGACTCTTTGATTTTGTAGATGTCCGAGACCATCTCGTCCCCTGTGATGATGTCCTTGTAAATGATCATTCCCTATCTGTCACTCACTCGACGTTGGTGTCGATGTAGTGACACTAGGGGTCACTCTTGGGAGCCCGAGACACCTCTGGTCTTTGATTAAAGGCCAATGAAAATTGGCAAGTGGTATTTGCATGCCACTCCCCCGGACATCCGGGTATAAAAGGAGCTGATATGCAACCACTCATTCAGATTTTCTCTTCGGAGCCAAACGGTCATGCTCATTTAGCTGAATATCACTGTTCTTTCACCTCTGCTGGAGATGACGGCGCATTTCAGCGGCTTCTCCCTCCTCTGCACTGGTGCACTGCAGAGAATGCCCCTGGGCGCTTCGGCAGAAAAACTAGAGAGTATATTTTCTGAAAAAGCATTTTTCCCCTCTAAAAGAGTATATTTCTCTAAAAGAGCGCACACACTGAACATCTTTTTAAAGACACGTCTTTCTAAAGATGCCTTTCCGATCATGTGTTATTCCTGGTTGCGGTCGTTTTCTCTCAACTTCGGATGGTCATGATCGCTGTCTTTCGTGTCTGGGTGCGACCCACACGGAGGCAGCGTTTGTGAATGGTTCAGGTTCTCACTGCGAGAACACGACCATGGCAACGTTGCGGTCGCGGCTTGCTTTCATAAGAAAGCAAGCCACCCCAGCGGCTCCACGCCTCGGTCCTTCTACCTACGGGTATGAGGTCAGTGCGGCTAGCACTGGGGGCAATTTGGGGACCTCAATGGGATCGTCTCCGCCGGGTATCCCCCCGCGGACCTCCTATTCCCCAGCACGCTCGTCTGCCCCAATCGGGCTTCCGGATGAGTTCGCCGGCTCGTCGCACGGCGAGTCTGGCTTCTTGTTCGGAGCTCGCGAAGATGATGAGCTCTCGAGCGCAGCATCGGAGAGCGGGCTTGTCCAGTCGGACGCAGAAGCCTCAGCTGGGCTTCCCCCTTCAGGGACGATTGCCCAGTCACAGACCAATGCCGAAATGACGGACATACTTTCCCGGGCGGCTGCGAGTGTTGGGCTAGAGTGGAACCCTCCACTCTCCCCTGAACCCTCGCGGCTTGATGATTGGTTTCTGGGCTCGCGGCACCGCTCAAAACAACCACGCCCCGCTCCAGTGCCATTCTTCCTGGAAGTGCATGAGGAGCTGACGAAGTCATGGGAGGCACCTTTCACTGCCCGACTCCGCAGTTCCCCCGCTCTCACTACCCTCGATGGTGGGGCGGCCAAGGTCTATACTGCGATTCCCCCGGTGGATAAGGTGCTCGCGGTGCACTTATGCCCCCAGAGCGCCGCCACCTGGCATGGACGCCCTAAGCTCCCATCCAAGCCCTGTAGGCTCACGTCGTCCCTGACGGCTAAAGCCTACAGTGCTGCTGGACAAGCCACCTCTGCCCTGCACACCATGGCTCTCCTGCAGGTCCACCATGCCAAGGCGCTGAAAGAACTGCACGAGGGTAGTTCTGCCCCAGATTTGATGCAGGAACTGCGCTCGGCGACCGACCTCACCCTCCGGGCGACGAAGGTCATGGCGCGGTCTCTCGGGCAGACGATGGCCACACTAGTGGTCCAGGAGCGCCACCTGTGGCTCAACCTGGTTGAGATGGGCGAGGCCGACAAGACACGGTTCCTTGCTGCCCCCATTTCCCAGGCGGGCCTATTCGGCGACACCATTGATGACTTTGCCCAGCAGTTCTCGACGGTGAAGCAGCAGACGGAGGCAATCCGGCACATCCTGCCCCGGCACGGCTCAAGATCCCACACCCCATCTGCTCGTCACCAAGGGCGTCCCCCTGTGGTGACTGCACCGGCACTCCTGCAGCCCACCCCTTCGGCCCGGCCCCGGCGTGGAAGAACCGCAGGAAGCCAACGCCACCCGTCTCACAGCCGGCGCCGAAGAACCCACGGAGGTCCTCGAAGCGCCCCTGAGACAGGCAACCCACATGGAGCTGGTAGGAAGACCACTCCATCCCCCGGTGGAGGGCCGGGTGGAAAATCTTTTGTTGCCTTTTTGTTTGATTTCACCGCATGCCCAATTGGCTGCGGTACCCAACAGTTCAGCAAAAGAGCAGCTTCCTTCCTCCCTGGGTCACATACCCGGTGTGTACGGTCGTCACCACGACTACCGTCCACGGGATTTTTCTTGCAGGATTGGCGCTCCAGCAGTGCCCTTTCCGCCCCTGAGCGCCCAGCTGTGGCACACAGCCACCCCCAATGTGGCAGCCTCCACGGGTTACGAGGACAGGCCTCTTCCTCCCCCATCCCAGGCTGTTCCGGGTGTGGTCACAAGGAACCAGGTAAGTGCTTCGATGTCCCTAGACTCAGCACGGCCACGACGTGCTGTGGCACCTCGCGCTCCGTCCCGCCACGAGGCCCCACCTGCCGGTACGTCCAACGACGTTGTCCCCTTGGTCCCCCTTGCGCAGAATTTGGACGCGTGGCTAGCAATTTCCAATCCGTCGCGGTGGCTGGTCCGGACCGTCCGACTCGGCTACGTGATTCAGTTCGCCAGGCGGCCGCCCAGGTTCAGCGGTATTCACTTCACCTTGGTCAAGGGTGAAAACGCTGTCACCCTGTGCGCGGAGATCGCTACCCTCTTACGGAAGGACGCGATAGAACCTGTCCCTCCAGCCGAGATGAAGAACGGGTTTTACAGCCCCTACTTCATCGTACCGAAAAAAGGCGGTGGGTTGCGGCCAATCTTGGACCTGCGAGTACTGAACCGGCTTTACACAGACTCCCGTTCAAGATGCTGACGCAAATTCGCATTCTGGCGAAGGTCCAGCATCAAGATTGGTTCGCGGCGGTAGACCTGAAAGATGCGTACTTTCACGTCTCGATCCTTCCTCGACACAGACCTTTCCAGCAGTTCACGTTCGAGGGTCAGGCGTATCAGTACAAAGTCCTCCCTTTCGGCCTGTCCCTGTCTCCTCGCGTCTTTATGAAGATCGCAGAGGCTGCCCTTGCCCCGTTAAGGGAGGTGGGCATTCGCATTCTCAACTATCTTGACGACACCTTACGAACGAGTGCCCAGTCGGTGCTGGCCTGTTTGAAGGCATTCAAACAGGGAACAGCGGTTCCACTGAAACTTTTTCAGAGGCTCCTGGGGCATATGGCATCCTCGGCGGTGGCCACCCCGCTTGGGTTGATGCATATGAGGCCGCTTCAGCACTGGCTCCAGACTCGAGTCCCGAGACGGGCATGGCGCCACGGGACACACCGTGTGGCCATTACGTCGGTCTGTCACCATCTTTTCAGCCCTTAGACCGACCTCTCGTTTCTACGAGCAGGTGTTCCCCTAGAACTGGTCTCCAGGCACGTCGTGGTCACAACAGACACCTCCAAAACGGGCTGGGGCACTGTTTGCAATGGGCACACGGCCGCCGGCCTCTGGACGGGTCTGCGACTGCAGTGGTACATCAACTGACTCGAGTTACTGGCAATGCTGCTCGCCCTGCAGAGGTTCCGGCCGTTGATCCAGGGCAAGCACGTGTTAGTTCGGATGGACAGCATGGCAGCGGTAGCATATGTCAACCGCCAAGGCGGTCTGCGCTCTCGCTGTATGTAACAAGTCGCCCGCCATCTCCTCCTCCAGAGTCGGCAGCACTTCAAGTCGCTGCGAGCCGCTCACATCCCAGGCAACCTCAACACTACAGCGGACGCGCTGTCACGGCAGGTTTCCCTCAGGGGAGAGTGGAGACTCCACCCTCAGGTGGTCCAGCTGATTTGAAGTCGATTCGGACGGGCACAGGTGGACCTGTTCGCCTCCCAAGAATCCTCCCACTGACCGCTCTGGTACGCCCTCACCGAGGCTCCCCTCAGCATAGACGCACTGGCACACAGCTGGCCCCCTAGACTACGCAAATGTGCATTTCCCCCAGTGAGCCTGCTTGCACAGACTCTGTGCAAGGTCAGGGAGGACGAGGAGCATGTCATCCTGGTAGCACCCTACTGGCCCACCCAGACGTGGTTCTCGGACCTCATGCTCCTCGCAACAGCGCCACCCTGGCGAATTCCCCTGAGGAAGGACCTTCTTTCTCAGGGACAGGGCATCCTCTGGCACCCACGCCCAGACCTCTGGAATCTCCATGTCTGGTCCCTGGACAGGATGCAGAAGACCTAAGTGGTCTACCACCAGCAGTGGTAGACACGATCACTCAGGCTAGGGCCCCCTCTACGAGGCGCCTGTATGCCTTTAAGTGGCGTCTATTCGCTAAGTGGTGTTCTTCCCGACACGAAGACCCCCAGAGATGCGCAGTCAGATCAGTGCTTTCCTTCCTGCAGGATAGGCTGGAAGGGAGGCTGTCCCCCTCCACCTTGAAGGTATACATTGCTGCCATAGCAGCACACCACGACGCAGTTGACGGTAAGTCCTTAGGGAAGCACGACCTGATCATCAGGTTCCTAAGAGGTGCCAGGAGGCTGAATCCCTCCAGATCGTGCCTCATTCCCTCATGGGATCTCTCCGTAGTTCTTCAGGGTCTACAGAGAGCCCCCTTTGAGCCTTTGCAGTCAGCCGAGCTTAAGGCACTCTCCTTGAAGACTGCCCTCCTGACTGCGCTCACTTCCATCAAGAGGGTAGGTGACCTACAAGCGTTCTCTGTCAGCGAAACGTGCCTGGATTTCGGTCCGGGTTATTCTCACGTGATCCTGAGACCCCGACCGGGCTATGTGCCCAAGGTTCCCACCACCCCTTTTAGGGACCAGGTGGTGAACCTGCAAGCGCTGCCCCAGGAGGAGGCAGACCCAGCCCTGTCGTTGCTGTGTCCGGTGTGCACTTTACACATCTATTTGGATCGCACGCAGAGCTTTAGAGTCTCTGAGCAGCTCTTTGTCTGCTTTGGTGCACAGTGGAAAGGAAGCGCTGTCTCCAAGCAGAGGATCGCCCACTGGCTCGTTGACGCCATAACTATGGCTTATCTCGCCCAAAACATGCCGCCCCCGGTAGGGCTACGAGCCCATTCTACCCGTGGTGTAGCGGCTTCTTGGGCCCTGGCCAGAGGTGCATCTCTAACAGACATTTGCAGAGCAGCAGGCTGGGCAACACCCAACACCATTGCAAAGTTCTACAACCTCCGGGTGGAACTGGTTTCATCCCAGGTAGTGGCATGCAACACAAGCGGATAAGCCTGGGAGGCCGGGTGTATCACTTGCACATAGTGCCTTCCACCTCCTTTTGAGCTGAAGACGTACGCCGTTAATTCCCAGTAGTGTTCACAAAATTTGTTCCCTGGTTGACTTCCTCCGAGCCCTGTGGCAGTCGAGTTTTCGGAGAGACTCACTGCCGGCCCAGTACACATGCTAACTAAGAGCCCTGTCCTTGGGTAGGTGCTCCGCATGTGGCGGTTCCCTGTAAGGCTAACCCCATGCGATCTATATCCTCCGCTAGTTCATTTCCCTGCTGGCAAACTGCGTCTTCCTTGGGCAGAGCCCCTCTGCCCCAGTCTCCATGTTTGTAGTAACTCCTCCCCCATTGGGCAGGATCTACCTTGAAGGCTCTCCACATGGTTGAAAAGACCATGTGACGTATTCTTCCACTTAAATATCCCCCCCTCTCTTTGGGCGAGGTGTGGTCTCCGCGGTGTCTTCCCCTTGGGAGGGACACCCCCCGACTAGACCTGGCGGCCCAGTCGGATAATCCTTCTTCTTTTTTAGGGAGTGGAAAAATAGAAAGGGAAAAGAGGCCACGACTGGGTTAAGCCTGTCTCTATCTTTGGGTAGTCAACTTGTCCCCAAAAAGGGCTGTTCGACACTCATAACTATGCTGGGGGAGGTTACGTGTCGACCTGGTGTGCTGGCTATGAGGCACACAGCAAGTCTGCCCACCACACACCACCAGTTCACGTAACACAGTTCAGCCTTGTGGCGTTTTGTATAGGGACCCCTAGTGTCACTACATCGACACCAACGTCGAGTGAGTGACAGATAGGGAACGTCATGGTTACTGGTGTAACCTCCGTTCCCTGATGGAGGGAACGAGACGTTGTGTCCCTCCTGCCACAACGCTGAACTACCCGCTGAAATGGCCGGACCTTATATCGGCTCCTCAGCATAAATCCTGAATGAGTGGTTGCATACCAGCTCCTTTTATACCCGTATGTCCGGGGGAGTGGCATGCAAATACCACTCGCCAATTTTCATTGGCCTTTTATCAAAGACCAGAGGTGTCTCGGGCTCCCAAGAGTGACCCCTAGTGTCACTACATCGACACCAACGTCTCGTTCCCTCCATCAGGAAACGGAGGTTACACCAGTAACCATGACGTTTTGTCGGATTGTGTTTGGGGGTTTCTGGCTGTGACCTGATGGCGGACTCAACTAACTACTGGAGTCTTATTGATTACTTGTATGCTGCCTTTTGTCCTGTTCACCATTCTCTTGCATTGTGAGTACCAACAGAGCTGAAATATTCTTTTAAAAATGTTTGTTTGTGTTCTGCAGAAGAAAGAAAATCATACACATCTGGGATGGCATGAGGGTGAGTAAATGATGAGAGAATTTTCATTTTTGGGTGAACTATCCCTTTAAGCACATTTTGCAGCCAGATTCTCGTTATTACAATAAAAAAGATGCTGTTGTATATAAAATACTTTAAAACTGACTTTTTTTTTTTCATGTTGCAGTAATGAGAATATTATAATTGCCATCTTCTTTCGCATTGTGGTAATGAAAATTGTACTTATAAAATGTACTTATCATGACAGCTCATGAAAACAATTTCACAATGGCCCTTACAAAATGCTTCATTTTCTACAAGCAAAATATTATTTATTTCTTGTTTCTTTTGATTTTGGAGTAAAATAGGATCAGGATATTGTCTTGACAGTTTTTTTCAGAATCACCCCACCTGTTGCAGTTTTATTTACAGATCACATAAAAATACTCCTTTGAAAATTATTGTTTTATATATAATAAATATCAACCTCCATATCACAATCTTGAGTCTCTCTTTATAGCCAATGAGACTTCAAATTTAATTAACACATGAAAGAGCAGGTGCCCATCCCTTTACTGACAAAGAGTCAGGGCTTTGAAGACTCTAAAGTGCTAATGAAACTCTACCAGTCTTGATGTTATTAGTGGTGGGTTTGCCTGGTTTAACCGAATTGTTGAACCCACTCAGCCTCATGAGCAGGTATAAAGTAAATGAGGAGCTTTTTCTGGAGGTCAAACAGCACAGCATGCTGCAAAAGCCAGACACTGTCTCTAAGGGCTCATGAAGAATGATGCCGAGCTGTTATTGCATTGTTTGCCATCTGTACAATGCGTTGAGGTCATTGTGGACCCTGACTAATCAGCCATATTAGAGCGAGGCCCTGACCTTCCCTACTTTTAATCAGTGAAGATATGTCTGTCTGCGTAGACAACATAACTGGTGCAATCCATTAGTGTGCGTAACCCTGTTTGATATGGTACTAATGGTAAAAAGCAATGCTTTTGGCGCTGTATGGCAAGGAACAATAAACTAAATGATATGAAGATGAATTCAAACAATTCACTTTTCACAATAAAGTATTCAGGCTCAATAAGCATTTCATAGTCCATATTGCAAATCACAAAGACCCAGCATTTGTCACGTCATTATTGAACGATTGTTCTTTATATCTCAAAAGATTTTTCTGAATTGCAATAACTAAACTGGCACAACTAGTTATTGTTAGTGTGCTGCCTGTAACAAAATACATTTAAAGAATACTGCATGTATACAACCATTTCGTGCATATCTGTCTATTTTATACTGTGGAAATTTGTCTTGTGTTTTCCAGCATGTAATCTGGGCTGTGCATGACATCCTGCCCATATTACTCTCAAAAAAATATTTTAGCCTATTTTTAAGAATTAAGCATTTCAATTTCATAACAAAATTCCATCAAATTGAATTGTGTAAGGTTTAACATAATTACATTAATATTAAAGTAATTTATTTTATTAAAGATAACTCAATTAAATCTGATGGAATTTTGTTATGAAACTGAAATGCATAAATCTTAAAAAAAAAAAAACAAACAAAAAAAAAAAAACATTTAGTGTACATGCATGTTCTGCAACACCTACATTTCCTTGCTCTGACTTTCACTTTGAAAATGATCTGAGACCGTTTTCTTCCAATTTCATCCACGACGGTGACAAGTCTGTATACAGACGGGAGGTTGAACAGCTAGCTGTCTGGTGTGGTCACAACAAATTTTAGCTGAAAATAGTGGAGATGATAGTGGACTTCAGGAGAATATGCTATGTCCTATTTTTTTGTATGTCTATTTATACTCTTACTTTGTTTTATATTCTGTGTCTCACTGTAATGTTCTGTGTGCACTTGCTTGTATCTCCTATCACCAAAAACATTCCTTGTGTACGTGAGCACATTTGGCATTAAAGCTCATTCTCATTCTGATTCTGATTCTTCTTCTTCTTATGTGTTTGTTATTTTTGGTTTCTTGGTGATCATGTTGTTGACAGTGGCAACATTGACGTTAATCTAAATAAGAGTGTCTAAAATAGGTTACTTTAGAATATTATAGGTCATACAATTACGATTTCCAACAGGATCAGCATTTGCACTGCAACGTATAAGGCAAGCTTCTTAGTTTAAAAGATTTTAAACTGTAGATTTTACACTTTTACAGTGTTTTGCAATGATTTAGATGCACATGATTATGCTTAAATGGATAGTTCACCCAAAAATTAAAATCTGGCCATCATTTACTTACCCTCATGTTGTTCCAACCCACATGACTTTCTTTCTTCTGTGGAACTTCACTTTCTTGCATCTTTTTTGCCTACATTGAAAGTGAATGATGAAATGGAGGCTGTCAGTCCTTAACATTCTGCCTAACAGAAAGTCAGGAACAACATGAGGATGAATAAATTATGATAGAATTTTCTTTTTTTTTTTCTCTCTCTTTTGGAAAATTATGTAACCCTTTAAATGTACACCATCAGAGAGCTGTTTGTAGTGAATTCCTGGAAGTATTTCCCTGCATATACAGTATTTTAATTGAATGAATTTTGGTGAAAATATTTTTTAGCATTAACATTCACAGTAACACGATTCTCCTCATGTCTCATTATCTGAACAATGTCACTGGCATTTACTTGACCGAGTTTGCTCTTAATGTTGTTGTGGCATTTACATATTTAGATATTTATTTATTTGTGAGCAGAGCGGCAAGGACGTTTATTTAATTATTTTTGAGCTGGCACATTCGTCTCCACATCAGCCCACTCAGGGGAACTGAGCTGCTGGGATTTGGATGAGGCATTCAGTGTCTCGTTTTTCTCAGCTTTATCTTTCTCCCTGTGGAAACCGTGGATGAAAGATTTATATCCTATAGGGCCTAAGCAGGGCGGCACGGTGGCTCAGTGGTTAGCACTGTCGCCTCACAGCAAGAAGGTCCAACTGTGAGGCTCAACTGGGCCTTTCTGTGTGGTGTTTGCATGTTCTCCCCATGTTCACGCTGGTTTCCTCTGGGTGCTCCGGTTTCCCCTACAAGTCCAAAAACATGCAGGTTAAGTGAACTGGAGACTCTTAATTGCTCTAGAGGTGTGAGTGAGAGTCCCCAGCCACTGGGGGTTGCATCAGGAAGGGTATCCAGCGAAAAAACCTGTGCCAAGTCAAATATGCAGATCACGGATGGTCTGCTGTGGCGACCCCTAACGGGAGCAACCGAAAGAAGAAGAAGAAGGGCCTAAGCAATCACCCCCCTCTTTATCTGGGTTGTTTTTCCCTTAAAACCAAAGGGAGGAAATTGGATGAAGTATTAAAAATCAATCTGTAATATCACAGCTCACTGCCAAAAATATTATGCTTGTACCAATCTGAAATGCTTGAGAGGTTGTAAATTTAAAAGGCAAAGACCCCAAAAGAATTGTTTCCTCGACGATCAAATGTGGAGAGCAGGTGTGCCATGTGTGCATGGTGAACCAGATTGTACATGCAATATGAGAAAGGTGTGTGAAGACAGATACATCAGTGTACATGGATTATGTGATTTAACATAAGCCATTTATCTTTAATTAATTTATTCTAAATAGGATAAGGTTGGGTGTGTACATTTAAACAAATGACTGAATGACTAATCTGGTTTGGATTCCATGCAAGGCTTGTTATGGAAACAATATAACATTTTCTGACCCCCTGCATAAGGTCAGAAAAGGGCTTGTAATATTCCACCTCCATTTCCAAGAATTCCAGCAATTCCTGTCCCAGCAGTGTTAAAACACTGAATAAGGAAACAACTGTGTTGAAGTTGCATGTACTTTACTTAATGTAATTACACTCTAAAATGGCTGGTTTAAAAACTACTCAACACTGTGGAAATAACCCAACAAATGACTCAATAGACTCAAGCCAGAATTCTGGATTGAAAAATAACCCAGACATTTTAGAATGAGGTGACTGGTCTTTTTGACAGACCTTTGCATATCTATCAGTTTAAAACTTGTTACTTGGCCCTATAGTTATGCAGAAAACCAAGTTACACTATATAAATTTAATTAATAACACTACTAAACAGTATTCAATTACAATTATTTGTTAG